>NC_137069.1:43142858-43203038 GCF_032717465.1 Coenobita brevimanus
CTCTCTCTCTCTCTCTCTCTCTCTCTCTCTCTCACACACACACACACACACACACACACACACACACACACATTAAATTACTACACGCCTTTATCATTCCTGTCAATTTTGCTTTTAATCTCTCTCTCTCTCTCTCTCTCAACCTAGAAGCCAAAGCAATGGGGTCGAAACAAGGTGAAAAAAATCTATACTATTTCCGAAAGCAGTAAATTAAGATGAAGACTTGTAAGTAAAATGTGTAAAAACCTTTGTGAAATACCGGACGTGGTACAGTACACCTGTCTCGTGGCTACTTGATGTGACTGGCAGCCAGGTAAGGGAGGGGGCGGAGGCACGTGGAGCCCTGTCACTCTTATATTTTGTACTGTGACGTGTGGGTTAAGTGTGAGTGAGAGGTGGTGCTGTGTGTGTGTGTGTGTGTGTGTGTGTGTGTGTGTGTGAGAGAGAGAGAGAGAGAGAGAGAGAGAGAGAGAGAGAGAAATTAAATGTAGGATGTTAAAAAAACTCAAAATGTACTCTCTCTCTCTCTCTCTAATGCACTCTTCCACTCTCTCCCCCATCCACTTCCGCCTTTCCTCTACATGCTCTCAGCCTTGCATTCAAAATCCTTACTTTGCAACTCCATCCCTTTCCATTTTTCCTCCATTGCAAGCCATATATCACTCATGCATTTTCTTCCAAAACTATATTTTCTCCTTGAAGACTCCTGGTGGCTCAGTGGTTAGCGTAGTCCAGTCGGAGGTTCGGCTATTGACTGGGAGTTGAATAATGCGTAAAAGGTGACTGGGGGATTGGATTAAGAATTGCGTAAGAGGTGACTGGGGGATTGGATTAAGAACTGCGTAAGAGGTGACAGGAGACTGGATTAAGAACTGCGTAAGTGGTGACTGGGGGTTGGATTAGGAATTGCGTAAGAGGTTACTGGGGGTTGGATTAGGAATTGCGTAAGAGGTTACTGGGGGTTGGATTAAGAATTGCGTAAGAGGTTACTGGGGGTTGGATTAAGAATTGCGTAAGAGGTTACTGGGGGTTGGATTAAGAATTGCTTAAGAATTGACTGGGGATTGAATTAAGAATTGCGTAAGGGGTGTCTGCAGGTGGATAAAGATGCGTAATAGATAACTATACGCTTCCCGGCTCCAAAACCCACTCTCAGCTGAAAAAAAATCGTCTTTCTTCTTTCTTTAACTTCCTTTCCCTGAAATTCCTGTCGCTGTTACTCCTCCTTCACACACGCCCCAATAACTCCCTCATTCCCTCCCGTCTCAGTTCTCTCTGCTTCCTCTCTGTTTTCTTCCTCCTCCCTCCTTTCTTTCTCTTTTCTCCTTCCTCATCTCTCCTTTGTCCACTGCGTTCTTTCTTTCTTTCTCTTTCCTTTCTTCTTCTCTTCTCCCTTCTCTCTCCTCTCTCCTTTCTCCCCTTTCTCTCCTTTCTTCCCCCTCTCTCCTTTCAGCCTCCTCTCTCCTTTCTTCTCCCTCTCTCCTTTCTTCTCCCTCTCTCCTTTCTTCTCCCTCTCTCCTGTCTTCCCCCTCTCTCCTTTCTTCCCCTTTTCTTCTTTCTTCCTCCTCTCTTCTTTCTTCCCCCCTCTCTTCTTTCTTTCTTCTCTCTTCTTTCATCCTCCTCTCTCCTTTCATCCTCCTCCCTCCTTTCATCCTCCTCTCTCCTTTCTTCCCCCTCTCTCCTTTCTTCCCCCTCTCTCCTTTCTTCCTCCTCTCTTTTTCCTTTCTCCTCTCTCCTTCCTTCCTCTTCTTTCCTTTCTTCCCTCTCCTGTATTCCTCGTCTCTCCTTTCTCCCATCTCTCTCCTTTCTTCCCCCTCTCTCCTTTCTTCTCCCACTCTCCTTTCTTTCCCCTCTCTCCTTTCTTCCCCCTCTCTCCTTTCTTCTCCCTCTCTTCTTTCTTCCTCCTCTCTCCTTTCATCTTCCTCTCTCTTTTCATCCTCCTCTCTCCTTTCATCCTTCCTTCTCTCTCTTTTCTTCATCATCTCTCCTTTCTTCCTCCTCTCTCTCCTTCCCCACAAAATCTTCTCCATATACTCTTTCCTCCCAAATCTCTCCACCATTTTCTCTTCCATTCTCTTCTCACATCCTTCCTCCCTCATTTCAGGCCTTTCCTACAATGTTGCTTTTTTTTTTTCTCTCTCTCTCTCTCTCTCTCTTTCCTTCTTCTTCTTCTTTTTCCGCCCTTCCACGGATAGCCTCGTCATACAGAGCCTCTCTCTCTCTCTCTCTCTCTCTCTCTCTCTCTAGAGGGCCTGTGTAAACAAACCTGTGTTCTGCTCTCCTATTATCTCTGGCGTTTTACGTGGATTTCTGCTACCACTGCCTTACAGCTGTTGCAGGGAGCTACACGAAGGTTCAGTCTTTGCACTCGTTTTATTTGAGTTTACCTCGTGTTGGACTTAGCCTGTAATAATTAAGGGAAATTTGACTCACCTGGCCCAGCCCCTCTGGTCAGTTTTCCCGATTTCTGCGCATGCGCAGTAGCCCTGTTATGTCGTCATGGCAACGTCTCGACTCTCTTGACGTCTCTACCCCACCGTGCCCACTTCCTGCTTCTGTAGGAGAGCGTTATGGAGCCTTCAGGCCCTGTCTCTATTGCAGATATTGAGGCTGACCTGGCGCTCAGTGATGATGATATTTCAGATATTGCTGACCAACACTGGCCACAGTTACCAACTCCTGAGCACCGTGATGCGCCTGTCACGGGAGCTGAGGGTTCGTCAGTGTTACCAACACCTGCCTCACAACACCCTGGCACCACTAAGCGCCCCATGGTTTATACCTCAGACAGCAACAGTGAACCTTCATCCCCGGCTGCTAAGTCCACCCGACGGAGGGAGTCTAGTGGTGCCCTGCAACGTGCACATGATAATGAAGGCTACGTTTCCCACCCTGTGCAGCCCGTAGTTCCCCGACTTGAGGCTATGTCATTAAGCGCCCCTCCTTCTCCAGCGTTTGCTCCTAGGGCTGACTACATTAAGCTGCTGTTCAAGGACAACACATCTGTGGACACCAAGCTTCGCTGGTTATCTGAGGTCAACCGCCACTTTCATCTCGATCGAGACCTGGCTGAGGTTAAAATGGCAGCGATTTCCTCCCGCTTTGTTTATATCTCCCGCCGTCGCTCAGACATTGTTGACAGTGTAATGCGTGGAGATTTTCTGTCTCTTTCCCTCGAAATTCAAGACTCACCAGAACGGCCTCGCAAATTTCCTACATTTCTCCTTACCCGTTACCCTGTCTGCACTGATCCAACACTGGCCAAGGAGCTGCCTGGCATCCACACTGCCCGTCGCTTCTACCAGAACGGCACACCTATTAACCGCCTTGTGATCACCTGGAGCCTCCCTCAGCCACGGCCACCGAGTATTGCCTTCAGCTTCCTCCCTTGCCTGCCTTCCTGTGAGTTTCGCAGGATGAGGGATGAGCAGCCGTGGTGTTATAGATGCTGGAACTTTGGTCACATTTCTCGGTACTGTTCAGCACCTGAGCGCTGTGCATTTTGCTCCGAGTCACATGACTCACGGTCTTGCCCCCACCGCACTCCCCCACCGCCTGCTCCTGCCTCTCCCTCAGCCTTGATGCAGCCACCGCCCTCCACTCCCGACACCTCGCTCTGGAAATGTCCCCGATGTCACCAACCTGGGGTTAATGTTTGGCATCCTGGCTGCCCACGCCGCCGGGCTACCACCATATCGCCCGCCACACAGGTGGCTGCTCACGCATCGAACTTGCCGCCACCACCACCTCCACCCCAAAGTGCCATCCCTGATGTTTCAACTTCCACCTCAAGCTCACATCAAGTAAATGAACTCCAGGACGCTGTCGCCGCTCTCAGGACTCGTGTTGCTTCACTCACAGCGCGCTTCGATACAATCGATGAGCACCTAGGTAGTTTGGTAAGCAAACAGGTTGCCTTTGAAGCTACCTTAAATTCCTTGGCTGAAACTCAAAAAAGTTGTCATTAATTCCCTTACCAGTCTTACAGAGCAGCTCCAGACCATTGCCTCTCGCCTTGAGACCCTGACTGCCCTCCCTACACAGTCCCCACAACATGGTGCATCACGTGTTGATGCCCGCATCATCACTGCCTCCTCGTCCGGCCGTCGTCATCCTAAAGGTCCTGTTCAATAATCTAGCTAAGCTGCATGTTGTCTCTTGGAATGCCTGTGGTATAACAAATAGGGCCAAACTGACTGCACTCAAGGGTTATGTATTTAGTCACCACCTGGACATCGTTCTCATCCAGGAGGCATTTGTTGGTAATGCTTTGCCCGGGGTGGATGCTCCATCCCTCAGTGGCTACGTGTCTTATGTCCATCAGGTAAGACATGGCCTCATAACCTACATTCACTCCTCCATTCAGCATTGCCTCCTTCCATTTTCTGTGAATGAGAATACCACCTTTCAGCTCTTTGACATTACTGTTGGTGCTGGCACCATACGGCTTTGCAACGTATACGCTGCACCGAACAGGATAGATCCCGCCACTCTTCCAGCTCCCACCATTTGTGGAATGGTTTACATGGGGGATTTCAATGCCCGTCATCCTGCTTTGGGAGATCCTTCTGGCACTGTGAATTGTAATGGGAATCGACTTTTAAAGTACATTCGCCGAAATCAGCTTACACGCTGGGATACTGCTGGTGCTACACATGCTCGAGGTGGTACTCTGGATCATGTACTTACGTGTGGACTTGTACCCTCCCAAGTAAAGTGTGCATCTGTTCCGACACTCTTCTCAGATCACATTGGTCTCAGCATTCATTATTCCCTTCCCTCTGCTCCCTCGTCAGTACACACCCGCACTCGCATTGCAATCCCTCCCAAGTACCGTCCCACATACATCTCATACATGACTGACTTTCTTCCCACATTTAACTTCCACTGTCCTGAAGAGTTATACTCCTCACTTGTCAAAGCCACAAATGCCTTCTATACCCGATATGTCAGCAAGCCACACATCGGGCATCGTGTTGGTGCCCATAGCTTTACACTGGATAGTAGAATCGTTCAAGCAGAGAGACAGGCAATGGAGGCTGGCCGTGCCTTTATGAGGCAACCAAATCCTGAGACTCTTCACCAGTATCAATTATCAAGAGATGATCTTGTTGCTCTCCAGCTCTGTGTTCAATCTGATTCCTGGCACAGATTCACTGATGGTATTAACCCGCGCCGTCCCGAGGACGTACTTCCACGTCCTCACGTTTTGTCACAGCTAATCCCGAGGACGTACTTCAACGTCCTGCAATTGCAAGGTTCATAATTTCCACAATTTTCAATTTTCGCGAGTCATTTTTGGTACGTAAACACGGGACACCTGCCTCAACAAGATGCCAGGCAGAGACAATGCCTTACCCAGCATGACCTCCTCCCCCCCCCTGCATGCCCTTTTCTTAGCAATTCACCTGTTATCAGTGACCTGGCCAGTATAGCCATGTCATGCCACGGTACGAAATTCAGGGCCAGAGTGATTCCCCAATCAATGACAATGTGGAGGACAAACTTTACATAGCATTAGAGGAAGAAACAGTTAGAAATGATGATCAGGTAATGTGGCAAAAAAAGGTCAGGTATTAGTGAGTGAAACAATGCTTATAATGCCTATATTACTGCTTGAAAACCAATATACTTTTGTACTACCTATAAATTCATAACAGTAAATAAATAAATACCGTTTATGAGTGGTGTGAAATAGTTATCCTCCCATAGAACTCGTTTTCTTTGGTGCCAGCCTGATAGAAAACCCAGTAAAGTAAGGAGGCTCTCCTACCTGTAATGAGTATTTTAAACCTCAGGTGAGCGATTTCTCTATGAATTTTCGATGTTTCTCACCAAAAGCGAAAGTTTTAGCAAAAAAAAAAAAAGGTCGAAAATTGCCCGGGATTGGGGGGTACCAGTGGTCGAAAAGTGGCCGGGACGGGGCGGGTTAATCATCAAACAAGCGTGAGTACCATGTGGCACCTCATCAATAAGGTTGTAAGAAAGAAGCCTCCAAGTGTCCTCCACCACAACCCTGTTCAGTACGCACAGGACCTCATCAATGAGTGGTCAGCACAGTCACGAACCGCCACCCTTCCAGTTCATATACGAGATGCTCTCTCCACCCAGGAAAACTATCGTGCACTTCGTCTCGCTGCCGCCTTACTGAGTGTTGATGATGATGATGATGTAGCCATATCTGAGAGCGAGCTGCACCGTGCCCTCGCTAGGGGCAGAAATTCAGCTCCTGGTGATGATGGCATCACCCATGCAGTCCTTCGTGTACTCGTAACAGTGCCTGGCAACCCTCTCCTCCGTCTCTACAACCTCGTTTTTAGTCTGGGTTACGTGCCACAAGCCTGGACCCAAAGTACGATTGTGCCCATCCCCAAGCCTGGCACCGACAAATTCCGGCCCATCTCCCTCACTTCCTGTTTCTGCAAGGTGTTTGAACGCATTCTTCTCTCACGCCTCATGTTCCGGCTGCGTGACAAACTTTTGTCCAGACTTTTCGGCTTCCTGCCCCAACGAGGAACACACCACTGCCTCATGGAGCTCTACACTCGTCTCTCCTCAGATAGTGTTGTGGCCTTCATTGACTTGAAGAGTGCGTTCGACGTAGCCAATAGAGACATCATTCTTGATCAGCTTGTTGACTTTGGCATAAAAGGAAACCTTCTTAAATGGATACGTGGCTACCTACGAAACAGAACTTCTCGAGTTTTGTTTAAAGGAGCATTGAGCACTGCCCGAGACTTTGAATTTGGTACTCCACAAGGTGGTGTCCTTAGTCCCTTTTTATTCAATATTCTCATTCATCGCCTTCTGTCCTTACTGCCAGCTGTCGGTGACACCACTATCACTTGCTACGCAGATGATATATGTATTCACTCACGTTCTCCGGACCATTTGCAACGCTTTCTTCACTCCTTTCATGTTTCAGCTTCCTCGTGTGGCCTCATCATCTCCTCGGATAAGAGTAGAATCTTCTCCTCCCGTCCTGCATGGAATCTGCCAGAATTCACTATGGGGAATGATGTCATACCTCTCTGCACGCAGTATCTCTATTTGGGAGCACCAGTGCGGATTACACCTTCCATCCCAGCACGACAGCGGGTGCATCCCGTTGTCCAAGATCTGTTGGTCCGACTGCAGCGGCGCCTGACTCCTTTAAAGTGGCTGACCAATTATTCTACTGGAGTATCTATCCCAGTTGCCAGGACCATATACATTGCATTTCTCCGCTCGGTGGTAGATTATCTTTCCCCAGCATTATGTCAGCTCTCCAGAACAGCTTTAAGACCTCTTGAAATCTTCCAGAATCAAGCAATGAGACTCATCCTGGGCTGCCCTGACTCCACCAGAATTGTCAATATGCAGCACGAGCTCAATCTCCCACCACTCGTTGATAGAATATATTCCAATGTCACCTATTTTAGCATTAAATGTCTGTACTCTCCTCATCTTTCTCCCCACTACTCTCATACTATTAGGACTTCTCTGGATCCAGCGGCGCCTCGACCTCTGCTACGCCAAGGTGGACGCAATCTGGTCAGTACCATAAGTTCCAATATTCAGAGTCTTAATGTTGACATCGTAGAAGAGGACGTGGACAATGACCTTGCACCCTGGAAGATTCCTGTGCCAGCAGTCTCCTACACCCCAGCCTCTAAGACTGATCTGCCTCAGCTTCAACAACAACGTGCACTGGAAACCATCGCCAGCCTATCATCATCCCTCAGTTTGGCCCACCATCTCTATACTGACGGCTCCCTGCAGAGAGATGGCAGGGCAGGATGTGCTGTTTTCTCCCCCAGTTTAGAGCCCCCGCAAGAGGGCTGGTCGGGTCGCCGCCTCCCAAATTCATCAAGTTCTACATATTGTGAACTACATGGACTTCTGGATGCTGTCACTTTGCTTACACAGACCAGGAATAACGGCTTGATCATTTGTGACTCACAGCCAGCTCTCCGGGCCCTCACGTCTCACAAGCCAGCATATCAACGTCTAGTCACACAAATCCTTCAGCTACTAGCCATGGCTGATGCCAGCTCTCTAATGGTGCACTTTTTATGGATTCCCTCTCACATCCATCTCCTGGCCAATGACACTGCTGACCGACTTGCGAAGGCTGCTTGCGATCTACATCTGCCAGATGCTGCTACTTCCACTGCATCCCTTCTGTGCTGCAAGAAGATGGTACAGCAGGCTGCTCGCTCCCCCACCCGCCATCGTAGCAATGCTGAGAGGGCCACGAGTGTATCAATACAGCATTATGATCACTTTCTCACTCATCCACACAGGTATCGTCGCAGTGGTCTTATGGTTCGCCGCTGTAATGTGGTATGTGCACGTCTCCGACTGGGCTGGCGACCAGTTTGGCAGGTGGCAGGGCAGGAAGACGCACCTCACTTCACCTCCTGTAGGCTGTGTGACGCACCCAATGCCAACACCCTGGACCATTATTGCCTGCACTGTCCACATGTTGTTAACTTATTACCACAAAGACTCACATTGATTGACACTTGTAAACTGCTGTTAACAGATAATGACTTGCTAGATGTTATTCTTATGTGTCATCCTCACTTTGGTGGATTTTGATTTCATGATGACTACAGTACATAGCGTGTCCTACGTGGCACGAGTCCCATGTACTATCATTGTTAACTAATTGTACTTTATGTCTGCCACCTTCGGGTGTAATAAATTAATCAAAACAAAACAAAACAAATCTCTCTCTCTCTCTCTCAGTCGTCCAGCCATTATCTCCTTCAAGCTTTTTCCGTCATCACTGCAGCTCACTTTAACACAGATGCCGGAGGAAATTCACAAATCCCATAAAATCCCTCCCCAAATTCACAAATCCCCTAAAATCCCTCCCCAAATTTATAAATGCCCCTAAAATCCCTACCCAAATTCACAAATCCCCCTAAAAATCTCTCTCCAAATTTACAAGTGCCCCTAAAATCCCTCTCGAAATTCAAAAATACCCTCAAATTCCTCTCCAAATTCACAAATGCCCCTAAAGTCCGTCCCTAATTTCACAAATCCCCTAAAATCCCTCCCCAAATTTATAAATGCCCCTAAAATCCCTCCCCAAATTTATATATGCCTCTAAAATTAATCCCTGAATTCACAAATCCCCCCAAAATCCCTCCCCAAATTCACCTGCCCCTAAAATTCCTCTCCAAATCCACAAATGACCCAAATCCCCCCAAAAAAAAACTAAATCCCCCTAAATTCCTTCCCCAAATGCAGTGTCCCTAAAATCCCTTCCCAAATTCACAAATCCCCCTAAAATCCCTCCCCAAATTCACAAATCCCCCCAAAATCCCTCCCCAAATTCACAAATCCTAAAATCCCTCCCCAATTTCATAAATCCCCCTAAAATCCCTCCCCAAATTCACAAATACGAAAATCCCTCCCCAAATTCAATGTCCCTAAAATCCCTCCCCAAATTCAGTGTCTCAAAAATCCCTCCCAAAATTCACAGATGCCCCTAAAATCGCTCCCCAAATTCACAGATCCCCTTAAAATACTTTCCCAAATTCACAAATCCCCTAAAATCCCTCCCCAAATTAACAAATGCCACTAAAATCCCTCCCCAAAGTAACAAATACCCATAAAATCCCTCCCCAAATTAACAAATGCCTCTAAAATCCCTCCCCAAATTCACAAATGACTAAAATTCCTCCCAAATTCACAACTGTCCCTAAAATCTCTCCCCAAATTCTCAAATGTCCCTAAAATCCCTCCCCAAATTTACAAGTGCCCTAAAATCCCTCACCAAATTCATAAATCCCCTAAAATCCCTTCCCTATTTTACGTGTCCCTAAAATCCCTCCCAATTTTACAAATGCCCCTAAAATCCCTCCCAAAATTCAATGTCCCTAAAATCCTTCCCCAATTCAATGTCCCTAAAATCCCTCCCCAAATTCAATGTCTCTAAAATCCCTCCCTAAATTCAATGTCTCTAAAATCCCTCCCCAAATTCACATAAGCCCTTAAAATCCCTCCCCATTTTCAGAAATACCCCTAAAATTCATCCCCAAATTCACAAATCCCTCCTAAAATCCCTCGACAAATTCACACAAACCCTTAAAAACCCTCCGCATTTTTAGAAATGCCCCTAAAATCCATCCCCAAATTCACAAATCCCCCGAAAATCCCTCAACAAATTCACACAAGTCCTTAAAATCCCTTCCCATTTTCAGAAATGCCCCTAGAATCCCTCCCCAAATTTATAAATGCCCCTAAAACCCTTCCCCAAATTCACAAATCGCCCAAAATCCCTCCCCAAATTCATCTGCCCCGAAAAACTTTCTCCAAATCCACAAATGCCCCCAAATCCCCTCCCCAAATTCACAAATCTCCCTAAAATCCCCCCCCAAATTCCATGTCCCTCAAATCCCTTCAAATTCACAAATGCCCTTAAAATCCCTCCCCAAATTCACAAATGCCCCTATAATCCCTACCCAAATTCACAAATACCCCCAAAATCTCTTCCCAATTTCACAAATCTCCCTCAATCCCCTCCCCCCCAAAAAAACAGTAGCGTAGCAAGGTTTCGACGGATGGGGGGGTAAGGTGCCAAACCCTATTTTTTTTGGGGGGGGGGAGGGGAGTGCTAAAAATTTTCCACAAACTAGTTAGTCCGAAGTTTGAAGCTGGTGGTGAAGCGGGGGAGGGGGGCTAAGATCTGACAGGACCCGCGAGACCCCCCCTCCTCCCCCGTAGCTAGGCAACTGGTAAAAAAAAAAAAAAAAAAGCATCACTTATTATCATCCCATCTTCACGAAATCACTTAAGAAATATAAAAAAGAAAAAAAAACTAAAATATATCCTAAGCTTGGAAATAATCTCTGGGAAATGGAAATACTGTATGGCTAAAATTAACTTTGGAACTACAGTAGCGTCTCCTTCCCCAACTCGACTCTCACGCCTCCCCGTTTTCTGTGAAGTCTGGTCTAGCTCGGCTGGAGGGGGGACATTATTATTATTATTATTATTATTATTATTATTATTATTATTATTATTATCATCATCATCATTTTTACTATTATTACTGCATTATTATTATTAATATTATTATTATTTATTAATATTATTATTAATAATATTATTATTATTATTATTACCGGTATTAATGTTTTATTATTATTATCATTATTATTAACTATCCTCATTCATTACCCCCAAATTGATCAAAGTACCTTTACTGTATTCTAACCTGTCAAATAGCCTTAACCCCTTTCGGCTCAGGTGATAGCCAGGTGTACAGTAGTCAGACTGGACGTACAGTTTGATTAGTAACCAAGGAGACTCATTAAAACTGTGGAGGTGGCCCAGTTCCGCCAGATGAAAAAAAAAGATATTGAGGATGGCCATGACGATAACAATGAAAAAAAAAAAAGGAAAAATAATGTAAGTCAGGTATACCAGTATAGTTTTTTCATTACCAGGTATGTTTTTGTTCTCTCTCTCTCACACACACACACACACACACACACACACACACACACACACACACACCTATCACGCCATCTGTCATCACACGTGTCTCTCTGTCACGTGTCAATCACAATCCATCAAAAATGAAGTATCCATCACCAGTACCCAACACTGGCTATTCATACATCATTACTACACACACACACACACACACACACACACACACACACGTACACCCGAAAGCACTAATCTCTCCCCCCTGTTAGCCGGAGTCGCGGCCAGTGAGCGACCAGGCGATCGAACACCCCACATCCACCGTCCCTACCCCAACCCCAAAGCGTTGTTGGATATATGTGGGACGGCCAGAGCTGGTGATGTTACAATGTGTCATGACTGTTTTTATATACAATCAGAACCAGTGTAGGTAAGTATATAAAGGCAATTAATGTGTAATACTATGCTGGTATCCACAACATACGAAAAAGGCACGAAAATGAAAGAAGACATACGACGTATTATGTGTTATTGACTATATACTTACATACTATATTATAATGTAACTACAGATAAGTATAGTATAGCATCTGATGAAAGATGTGATGTCGTTTCTTATACATTCTCACTCCTACCTCCATCACCCTTCTCTCTGATTTGCTGTCTCCACCAAACGCCTCTCATACCCTGTCATCCCCATCCCCATCTATTGTTAACCAACATAAAGATAATGATGAAATAATCTGTAAAGTATTAATCATATTGTATTATCACACGCTGCTGCATTATCACCAACAAATAAAAAACATACAATACTCCGGTATACCTGCCAACCATTTCATCCTGTTGTAAGATGTTACATGACATACACACTGCAAGTTGGACCTTGTGTTACAATGACATACGGTTGTTTATCGTTAACACAGGTTGTGTGGCTTTGGACGTCCATTAATCGATATGAGCGTGGTAATTTAAGCCTTACATTATAAACTCGTAAGGATTATGTTCCTGTCATTATTGGATGAACGAAACGTATCAGGGATCGGCTCTGACGAACCACGAACTCTGTTTTAACGAAAATATTCCGACCACTTGTCACAAGTGACACAGTGTCATTATGTATATGACTGAATGTGGGTCAATCGTATACATAACGACATTGTGTCACTGTTGTGTTAAAACAGAGTTCGTGGTTCGTCAGAGCCGATCCCTGATACGTTTCGTTCATCCAATAATGACAGGAACATAATCCTTACGAGTTTATAATGTAAGGCTTAAATTACCACGCTCATATCGATTAATGGACGTCCAAAGCCACACAACCTGTGTTAACGATAAACAACCGTATGTCATTGTAACACAAGGTCCAACTTGCAGTGTGTATGTCATGTAACATCTTACAACAGGATGAAATGGTTGGCAGGTATACCGGAGTATTGTATGTTTTTTATTTGTTGGTGATAATGCAGCAGCGTGTGATAATACAATATGATTAATACTTTACAGATTATTTCATCATTATCTTTATGTTGGTTAACAATAGATGGGGATGGGGGATGACAGGGTATGAGAGGCGTTTGGTGGAGACAGCAAATCAGAGAGAAGGGTGATGGAGGTAGGAGTGAGAATGTATAAGAAACGACATCACATCTTTCATCAGATGCTATACTATACTTATCTGTAGTTACATTATAATATAGTATGTAAGTATATAGTCAATAACACATAATACGTCGTATGTCTTCTTTCATTTTCGTGCCTTTTTCGTATGTTGTGGATACCAGCATAGTATTACACATTAATTGCCTTTATATACTTACCTACACTGGTTCTGATTGTATATAAAAACAGTCATGACACATTGTAACATCACCAGCTCTGGCCGTCCCACATATATCCAACAACGCTTTGGGGTTGGGGTAGGGACGGTGGATGTGGGGTGTTCGATCGCCTGGTCGCTCACTGGCCGCGACTCCGGCTAACAGGGGGGAGAGATTAGTGCTTTCGGGTGTACATACATACAGAGAGAGAGAGAGAGAGAGAGAGATGAGGAAGTAATGGAGCGTTGTGGTGTTGCTGCGGGTGTGACAATGTGTTAAGAGAAATACTATGAGATGGTGTGGCCACGTGAAGATGGAGAATGAGAGACTGACTAGAAGAGTGTATGTGAGTGATGTGGTGTGACATAGCAGGAGGGGGAGACCACAGATGAGATGGAGGAATGGAGGCGGTGCGAGTTTGAGGGAGGGCAGACAAACAGCAGAGGACAGAGCGACGTGAAGGCGATTTGTTTCTGGCTATCTCTTTCGGGATTAAGGCTTCTGGCAACAGATCGATAGATAGAAAAATAGATAAGCAGATAGACAGACATAGATAGATGATATAGATTCTTGTTCCCTTCAGACGATTAAGGAAACTCCATAGCAAATTTTCCTTAGCGATTTATTTTGCTTATTAAACCTATGTCATTTAAATCTCTCTAATTCTAGTCTGTCCCAAGCTGAAAAAAAACCGTCGGGGAAGAACAAGAAGCAAGTAAAACCGTCCAGGGTTAGACAATTAAAGATATAAATAAAGAAGTTATCGTAGTAAATGAGAAAATAATTGACACTGATAATGAGGTTAATTAATATCAGTGTTTAAATACCTTGGCATCATGGCGTCTCGTTGTTGCTGACTCCCTGATCCTGTGAAAAATAAATAAAATAAATAAATAAGTAAAAGCTGTGTGTGTGTGTGTGTGTGTGTGTGTGTGTGTGAGAGAGCGAGAGAGAGAGAGAAAGGGGGGGAACGACCACGAACTCCTCTGAAGAAAACAAGCCATTAACAAAAAAAAAAAAAAAGCCCCAAAATTTCAAAATAGCCCAAAATATACGTATAGATTAACAGCCCCGTTGCTAAGAGTGATTTTCCATGCCTTTAATTAAGCGTCCATGATAAAAATGAGTCAGTGTTTCGGAATGGTATACGTGAAGCTTCGAAACAGGTGTTGGTTGTGGTTCGTGAAGAGTTTGGTGGTGCCTGAGTGAGGGAATGTGTGGGGATTAGAGAGGGGGAGATGCAAGGAGGTAGGGAGGGAGCGGGAGAAGGAAGGAGGAAGGGTGGGATGGGGAGCTCTTGGAAGGCAGGGGAGGATTAAGAGAAGTAAATGACCAAACAGTCTGAGCCAAATCCAAAAAAGTAATCCAAGTTAGTGTTAAAACGGTAAGAAGTATATGACCAAACAGACAGATAAACAGATAGACAGATAAATAAATGGGCAGATAGATAGAGATAGATAGATTGATAGATAGATAAGTTGGTGTAAAATAGTGTGGTTTCTGGTGCACTATCCCAATGGACTGGAGGTTGGAGGCACGAAAAGGAGCTCTTGCCTTGGCCTCCATCCAACACCCATCAATTTGTGTGTCACTCCCCCTTACACACACACACACACACACACACACACACACACACACACACACAATTATTTGACGCATATGGTGACTGACTGTACATGGCCACATACTTACAGAGTGTTATACACTCATACACATACAATTTCATACTGACATGGTGACATACTCGATATCTTACCTGTCCCTATACTTACATGTCTACACACACACACACACACACACACACACACACACACACACACACACACACACACACACACACATTTTAAGAAGCACATGGTGACTTACATGGCAACATACTTGCAGGGCGTTATACACCCCCCCCACACACACACAGAATTTCATACTGACATGGTGACATACATGATATCTTGCTTACTTGTCCCTATACTTACATGTCTATACACTTGCACAATTAAACACACACACACACACACACACACACACACACACACACACTTTTAATACTAACATGCATATACTTTCACGGAGACATACATGCCTTGTGGGAAATATTTTCCCCCAGAGCAGTTGCGCTCTCTATTTTTATCATAGTTATCCCTGGTTAAAGGCAGAGGAAAACTTGAGACCGTTGTTAATTGTTCAAGCGGTTTTAATAACCCAGAAATTACGTTCTCTTTAATAATTCTTGTTATTGATAAATTAAATGCTACTGCCTTTAACCCCCGTGGACAACTATACATTGTAAATACATGTAATTATGTGGTATTTTCCACTGACTTAAACTACGTCTGAGCGTTAGATGACGTGGCGAATAGGGAAAGATTCTCGTGTTAAGCAGATGTGGAATTAAGATATTTTTCTAGTTAAAGGGAATATTTGGTCTAACTTTAGTTTAAGTAAAATTAAGATTAATTTGTTGGATTCGCCCTGTTCATATCAAGATGTAATCTAACTGTATTTAGTACTGTAATTAATTATTAGTTGGCAACCTACCATTCTATGAGGGAGGTTAGAGTTTGCCATGCACCGCACTCTGCTCCTAGATCTCGTGGAGTTAGCACTCTGCTCCTAGTCACTCTCAAGCTAGCACGGTTGTACAGTACATACGCACCTTAAGGACGCTTGCTCGCTCAAGCAATTACACTAAGCAGCCTCATCGTCATCGGTTAACGATCACTCCCTCTTCACTAGCTAAGTAACCTTTACGAATTGGCCAATTCAAGGGGGGATTAGCTAAGAGACCGAAGAGAAATAGTTATTGTAGGTGAGTTAAGGTTAAGTTACGTTTCACCTAACTCTATGTGACTTGTTTGATTTACTTAAAGACAACTTTAGGGAAGAGTAACGACTTACGAGTTGATTACCAGAAAATTCTTGCATAGCGGTGCCCCGGCAGGGATACCGACTTTTATACATTAAATATTTTTCACATTGTTGTGCCCAGAAAGAGGGCCCCGATTTTAATACCATAACCTATTAAACATTTTTCACATTATTGGTGCCCCAACCGAGTGAAGATAGCCGATGTGTGCCGAGGCGTTGAATCTGTTTAAAGTTGCTTTTGTGGGACACAGTTTACTACCACGTTCGGTTGAAGTGGAATACGTGGACATACGTGTCTATAGAGCTCCGGGAGGAAAGGCAAGCTCTTTCTCTGAAGATGAAAGGCTGAATGCTGTACTAGACTGCAAGCGAGACCGTACGGTCCTGTTTCTTGGAGGAAATTATATCCATGAGGATGTGGAGGTCAATGAAGTAGTGGAGAATATTTTAGCAGTGGTAGGAGCCATAGAGGGCTCTTGTAAATCCTCAGTAGCCATAACTCTCCTCGAGCCTGGAACCTGCCATATGGCTCTCCAGTTTGTTATGGAACATATAAATTAATTAGCAGAGCTGTAAACCGAAAGTTGCACCGGATCAGGAAGGGAAGGGATTTCATACATTTTAATGCCAAGCCCTTCCAAGCAATGTTGAAAGCTGATGGTATTCATTGGAACCGTCATGGTAGGGAAGCGGTTCTGCAGAAATTTATAAATTATGTAGAACATAAGAAAGGAGAGTTCTATGCTGTACAAGCCATGGGTGGGCCTATGGAGTATTGAGGTAATTAATTCTGAGCTCGGGGAATATGGGTGTTTTGGCAATTGAGTGTGGGGATGAGATAGAACCCTAGAGGTTAGGTTGAATTTGTAGACCTAATCCCAACACTCCTCAAAATTAAATTAATAATTAGCTGAGCTGTAATGAATATTTCGAAATTGGGAGGGGGGATAATTTGCACAATGAAGACTTAATCCCTACCCTCTACAAAATTTAAAATAATCAGATCATTACTAAGTTGAGGTGAATTTGTGTTTGGAATTCATAATTAAATTATTAAATTAGAATTCAGTCAACATGTCTGTTTCTTTATTGCAAAGATCTTCTAGTAGTAAGGCAGGATGGGTAACTAGAGCCATAAATGATTGTAACCAGTCGTTGGACCAAATACCTCTGTCCAAGGAGAAAATAGTCTCGTAAATATCCTAAAAGATCGATGGAATAAGTACGAAGAGAGTTACTTAACTTTAGAAGCGGCTATAGTAAAGGCTGAGAATAAGGAACTCTTAGAGTCAGAAACTACGAAGTTTGAAAGCAAATTAGAAGAATACTTAACTGTAGTAAAGACTCTAGTCAAAATTAGCTGACACTGCCGCGGAAAAACAAGTTGTGGCACAGCAGCATAGAGCTGTGTTGCCGCAAATAACGCTTCCGAAGTTTGATGGGGAGCAGAACTGGAAATCCTTTTGGGATCAGTTCAAATATTTGGTACACAATAGAACAGATCTCCCTAAAGTCAGCAAACTTACGTATCTGTTAGGACAGGTCAAAAGAACACCATATCAACTGATAAAAGAATTACCAGTGGAAGAAAATAATTATGAGATGGCTTTGACCATCCTTAGACAAACTACGAAGCCAGGGAGCAAGTTATAAATCAATTACTGAAGGCTCTAATAGAATTACCCACGCCTAGACACGATTTTGATTCCTTACAAAAAATTTAGAATTGCACTAAGTTGTAATTTAAAGGCCTTAGGTACTTACAAAGATATTAAGACATCAGATTGGGTGCTTTCAAGAATTGTGTCCCCCGCCCCGTCCCGGAGACGTGAATTCACGTCCTCACATGATGTGCACTCATATCCCGGAGATGTAAATTAACGCGGCAACATTGCAAGGACATTGCAAGGTCCCTATTTTGCACAATTTTCAATTTTCGTGAGTGATTTTTGGCACGTATACACGGAACACCTTCCTCTACAAGATGCCAGGCACGGACAATGCCTTACCCAGCATGACCTCCTCCCCCCCCTGCATGACCTTTTCTCAGCAATTCACCTGTTATCAGTGACCTGACCAGTAAAGCCATGTCATGCCATGGTACGAGATTCAGGGCCAGAGTGATTCCCCAATCGATGACAATGTGGATGACAAACATTAGAGGAAGAAACTGTCAGAAATGATGATCAGGTAATGTGGCAAAAAAATGGTCAGGAATGGTGATGAGTTAGTGAGTGAAACAATGCTTATAATGCCTATATTACCGTTTGAAAACAAATATACTCTCGTACTACATATAAATTCATACCAAATAAATAAATAAATACCGTTTATGAGTGGTGTAGAATAGTTATCCTCCCATAGAACTCGTTTTCTTTGCAGCCAGCCTGATAGGAAACCCTGTAAGGTAAGGAGGTACTCCTACCTGGATCGAGTATTTTAAACCTCAGGTGAGCGATTTCTCTATGAATTTTCGATGTTTCTCACCAAAAGTGGATGTTTGAGCCAAAAAAAAAAAAAAAAAAAAAAGGTCCAAAAATGTCGGGACTGGGGCGTACCACTGCCCAGAAAACGTCGGGATGGGGCGGGTTAAAGCTACCACCAAAACCAAGGATGCTTTGTATGGTAGGTATCAAAAGGATAATTTCTCCTGTGAAGAGATTGAGGAAGACTTGATGCAACTCTGTAAACATTTGCAAGGAACATTAAACACTACTGAGGTCAAACAGAAGACTGAAGTAAAAAAAAAAAAAAAAAAAACACTAACCAACTAGTTGGGAAACCTAAGTCAGAGAAGACTAAGTATGTGCCTAAAGAAGAAATAGGTACTTTCCTTAGCTCCTTAAAGGCTGAGGATAAAGTATTAAAACAAAGAAATAGACATGCTGAGGATGTTAAGGAAGTAAAACCTTCCATGGTAAAAGACAGGAAAGTTTGTGTATTTTGTGGTGAGCAACATTCCAGTGCATCTTGTCAACAGTATCCTAATTATGCTTCTAGAACTGGGGTGTTGTATAATCTGTATGAACTCTGAACATACTGCCGCGGACTGTAAGACTAAATTAAGTCTTTGCTTTAAATGCAAAAAAAAAATCATCATCATAGTGCTTTATGCCCTAGGATGAAAATTGAGGTTCCTAAACCTGCAAGCGTCAATATGACAATTGCAAAAGGGAATGCTCCATTAGTAATGCCAGCTGCAGTACCAATAGCAGATGTGAAAGTATTGTTTGAGAATAGAAACCTATTAGTATGTACCCTGTTTGATACGGGTGCTCAGAAAACTTTCATTTCTGCAGACATTGTGAAGAAATTAAAGTTACCAATTATTGGCAAGGTAAATCTAGCCATTACAGGATTCTTAACAACTAAGGAAGCTCAGCCTTTTGATTTAGTTAGACCTGTAATACAATTAGGCAGATATAAATGCCGTATAACAGCAGTTGTGCTTGATAATATGGAGACAAGTATATACATAAAAGGATTGAAGGAAACCTCTAATCTACAAAGCTCAGGGATAAAGTTGGCTAGACGGAATGTGGAATCGGATACTGTGGGTCCCATAAAAATGATAATTGGTTCTGATTATTGTGGAAGATTCCTACATAGGACTTTCAAAAGGAATAAGGTACAGTTGTTCAAGAGTCCAGGAGGTAACCTTATTATGGGTCAGTTGCCTTTTCCAAAACAAGTTAAAGGAGAGGCCAAACTAGTAGACTCAGCCTTTGTTACCCCTACACAGTCATTGATGGTAGCTAGAATAGGTGCAGAATTAGAACCTACTCAGATAAATGACTTTTTAGATGAAAATATTGAACCAGTACACAAACTGTGGGACCTAGACAGTGTAGGAATACACTCTGAGGAAGCAACCCCTGAAGATAAGATAACCTTGGATTTGTATAATCAGTCAGTGGAATTTAAGGATGGACAATATTGGGTAGGATTACCATGGAAACTAAACCATTCAGAGTTGCCAACAAATTACCAAGCAGCTAAAGCTCAGTTAAATTCTCTTCTAAAAAAGTTGAGAGATAAATCAGAACATTTAACCATATATGATATTATAAAGGATCAATTGAAGTATAAATTTATAGAATAGGTAGAATACCCTGTTAACCACAAAGAAGGACACTACTTACCACATCATGCTGTAAGCAAGGATTCAGTAACTACTCCCATAAGGATAGTATTCAACTGTAGTCGTAAAGCGTCCAAGGGATCAGCTAGCTTGAACTATTGCCTATACTCTGGGCCTACACTAATGGAGAAGTTAGAGAATGTGTTACTAAGATTTAGTGAGAAACCTTATGCTTACACAGCAGACATTAGTAAGGTTTTTCTCAGAATAGGACTAAGAAATGAGGATAGGAAATTTACAAAATTCCTCTGGCCTCATGATCCTCAAAATGAGGATAGTCCATTGAAAACTTACTGTTTCCCATCGGTGCTCTTTGGCTCTTGTGCTAGTCCTTTCCTACTTTGCAACACTTTAAAGCATCATTTTGAAAATGCCAAATGTCCAGATATAGGGCAGGCTTTTTATATGGATAATTTGCAAGGTGTTGATGAAACAGAGTTGGAAGCTTTGAAGGCTTATGAAGTAGCCAATTCCGAATGTGGGAAGGCAAATTTGCCGTTACAGAGCTGGAATACAAATTCACCACTTTTGAGGAATAAATTACAAGAAGACTATCCAGATTCTGACATTCCCAAAATTCAAAATGTGTTAGGTCTTAACTGGGATACAACAGCTGATCCAATAAGTTTGAAACCAATTAAGTTCTCTGATGTCAATCTCACCAAGAGGTCCTTGTTAAGTCAGGTTTCCAAACTATTTGACCCATTAGGGTTGGTCAGTCCTATAGTTATTAGGGGCAAATGTTTAGTACAGGTATAGGACTACATAATAGATAGATAGATAAATAGATAGATAGAGAGACAGATAGAAGCAGGAAGTCAAATGATGAGAAGGTGTTGTGTTTGTGATGATGACATCACAACGCGAGTCTGCCATGCCAAACAACGTGTGACTGACACCAGGCACTACTCATTACTCATTATTCACATAGCTCCTACTCATATTCACTTATTTTCACAGTTAAGTTGGAAATTCGACGTTCTATGTTGAGGTTTGCCTGGGACAGCCGTTAACCACTACAAATACCAGGCCATGGAGTTTCCTGAGTAATATCGTCCATCAACACACCACTAGAATTATCAAGAGATCTTCAATCAAACCTGTATTTTCTTCCGAGATCGACTTTTGTATCGACACACCTCTACGATCTGTATCAAGTGGGTAAAATTATACTTGCTCATTTCTTCTCAGTGCTAAAATTAGCTATATTCAACTTATTTAATCATCTAGTTTGCTAGGACATAAATAAACAAGAGGCGTATTTCATAACATCATATCTTAATGACAGGAATATTTTCGCAACCACCCACGTTAATACCAGATGACACACAAATTGCCACAACATCAGACTCACAATTAAGAGACAGCCCACCCATTGTACAACCCACACCACACGTTATAGATAAGGAAACAAATACGGGAGTTTCGGATGATGAGTGGGAAACCCCTTCAGACGTTGAGAGTATCGACTTCGCAGCTGCCTTAAATACGTATGCCAATATACTTAACAGGGTTCACCGGTCCGGTCATACATATTCTACCATTCCCTCACATAACGATAAACTCGTACAAGTTGAATTAACAGGGCAATCATTAAATATGAATCAAGAAACAAATACTGCTGATCTAAAAACCACACCTCACGTTTTTGTGTATCACGAGGATAAGACTGCCCCAAAATTCTCTGGCACAGACAAGGATCGCATTGATGTCATTTCATTAATCAGTCAGTGCGAACAAATGTTCATCAAGCGCCACATACTAGATGAACAAGAGAAAATTGCTATTTTTTCATCTTGCATAAGCCAGGAAAGATGTCCAGCAAGCAATTTATTGCGCTCCGATAAGCTACATCGTGCTAGGACATATGATGAATTTAAAACTGAATTTCTGAAGAAATTTTCTGGAGGTATGAACTTCTTGCCAGGTATAATTCCAGAATTACATAAAATTGTAGATCTTGTAAGGGAGCACACTACAAACCATGTGCTCAGTGAAATAACTGCTGATGTCTCCACAATCAAGAGAACCCTATTAGCTACTCTGGAGAATTCTAAGTGGATAACAGATGATGGAAAGATGTCCCCAGACCTCGTCGTGGACATCATTGGTTATGTAGCTGCCTTGTGTAAATTACCTGATAGAACCCTTAAGATCGCCAAAACAATCGCGTACATCCCTGGAATGTGCTTACTAGACTTAATGAACGAGGTAGAGATGCAGTGCAGTAAAGCAGGTGTGGTTGACACACATGCACATTCTGGTAGAATCAGGGTACCTGAGACAGTATCAGCTGTGAAAACATCAACACCGACCCCAAACAGAGAACAAAATCGATCGCGACCTGAAATGAGGCAGCCCAAACAAGCAAAGACGCCTAGACCTCGTTCCTACACGCCTTCCTACAGGCAGTTTCATAAGTTTTCGCGCAGCCCGAGCAGGTCTCGCGCTATAAACAACACTTTTTATGGGAAATCACCTCGTAGGTCACAGTCAAGGGATAGGTCCATTCTGTGTCATTACTGTGCAAAACCAGGACACACAAGGTATGAATGCTTTATCAAGGCAAAAGAGGATAATCAAAAGACACAAGGGTTTGGTCCTTACTGTAGGCATCATAGATACCAAGGGCACTGGACTAGTGATTGCAAAACAGTAGAAAAAATTGTGTCTATGTTCAAATCGGTGGAAGACCAAGTCATGACAAAAAACGAACAAACGTAAAGATGAACAAGGTTAAACTTCACATAGGAGGCATGTTGGGAAATGAGTGTATCTTGATACCAGCTGTATGTGAGGATCAAAACGTTTCCTTATTTTTAGATACAGGCTCTCCAGTGAACTTAATAACACATGAAGAACTAAATAGAATTCTTAAAAATAAAAAGAAAGTAACTTTTCTGGATGAAGCTGATTTAGAATTAAACACAGTAGATGGTCAAGAGATTACAGTAAAAGGTATGATAAGATTAAATCTCAGTTTCACAGAAACTACAAGACCATTCTCTGCATTGTTCTATATCGTTGAAAACTTAGCAATTAAAGCTCATATGTTACTGGGCTTAAGATCCATGAGAACTGAGAACATAACTATACTCCCACAAATGAATGGAATAGACTTTGATAATGAATTTATAGAGGAAATACTTTCAGAGCCCTCACCGATTGGTAGAAGAGAGCCAAAAAGAATTGGTAATATTAAAGGCTTTAACAAACATACACAAACAGATGAGTGTATAGATCCACTTACACCAGCAACCCCATCCTCCAGAATTAGTGACCCAGATAACAGTACTGATTTATCAATTTTTCCAGCCCATCTCACTAATGATTTGGTTATACCACCTAATTCATACATGAAGGTTACCATAAAGAGCAAATTACGGAATAGTACTGTTCTTGTCTTAGAAGAATTATGTAAAGTAAAGGGATTGTCAGTAGAAAACGCATTATGTCATACGAACGACGAAGGTCTAACTCAGATATTCATTATTAATCACATGAATGGGGAAGTTCAGTTGAAGAAGGGAACTTGCATAGTTAATATTGAAAAATGTTTCGCCCCTGTGAAGGAAATAAATATTGGTGGAGTAACAAGTGAGATAAAATCTACGGATAGAGAAAGAATAAAGAGAATTTAATTCACTCAGGTGAATTTGACGAAGAAAATGATTTGTTAACCCTGCTGGAAACACACAGGGACACCGTAGCCTTGCCCGGAGAACGATTAGGGTGTACTAACTTGATTAATCACATGATTAATGTGCACCCAGAAACACCACCAATTTTCGTACCAGCTTATCGCATACCACACTCCGAACGTACACTTGCAAATCAGTATGTCGATGAAATGTTAAAGCTTGGAATTATTGAGCCTTCAGTTTCTCCGTGGAACGCTCCCCTTTTCTTTGTGCCCAAGAGAAATGGAGAAATGCGTGCGGTAGTAGATTACCGTAAACTAAATAATCACACAATCCCTGACAGATTTCCCATGCCATTGCTAAGTGATGTTCTACAGAATATTGGTCCTGAGAATAATATATTCTCGACCATCGATCTCCTAAACGGATACTATCAGATTCCGGTATCTCAGGAGTCACGTAAATACACTGCCTTTTCAACAAACAGAGGCCATTATCAATATACAAGAATGCCAATGGGACTGAGGACAGCCCCGGTACGTTCCAGCGTCTTATGAATTACGTATTGTCCGGAATTTTAGGACAAGGAATATTTGTTTATCTTGACGATATTATTATCGCAACGAGGAATATTAAGGATCATCTCAGGAAATTAGACTTACTCTTACAAAAGCTTAGTGATGCTGGATTAAAAATTAAACTTTCTAAATGCAAATTTTGCTTTAAGGAAATAAATTTCTTAGGCCACAAATTAAGTTCTGATGGTATTCACACCACTGATGACAAAATACAGGCAGTGAGAGATTTTCCCTGAACCCACTACGACTGACGAAGTTAGACAATTTTTAGGTCTGGCTGGGTACTATAGGTCCTTCGTACCACAGTTCTCTCATATAGCCTTCCCTCTATTCCAACTACTCAAAAAAGATGCTGTATTCCAATGGGAAGAAGAACAAAAAGGGCGTTTAACAATCTAAAAATTAAACTAACGAATGCACCTTGTTTAGCATATCCAGATTACACGAAATCATTTCTTATTTGTACAGACGCATCAGTTAAAGGATTAGGGGCTGTACTGATGCAGGAAGATAAAAGAGGAAAGAATCAACCAATTGCATTTGCCAGCAGACAAACAAGAGGTGCAGAAAAAATTATAGCACTACAGACTTAGAGGCACTTGCAGTGATTTTTGCATTACAAAAGTTTCGAGATTTGGTATATGGTTACGAAATCCACTTATTCACCGACCATAAACCACTGGTGGGTATGTTTAAAGAAAAACTCCTTTCTGGGAGGAGAGCAAGATGGAAATGTACAGTTGAAAACTACAATGTACAAATACATTATATACAAGGTAAAATGAATATAGTAGCTGACGCATTATCTAGGAACCCGAACACAATTCAGGTCGCGGCGTTAGATCTCAAAGGAAATATCCCAAACCACGAGGATATCGCAAAGGCACAAAGACTTGACCCAGTATGGTCAAAAGTAATATACAAGTTAGAAAGTGGAGATGACATACAATTACCCAAACTGCATGTCCCACTTGAACAATTCACAATGGTCAATAATACATTATACAAAATTAACTCTAAACAACCAAAACGCCAAAGAAATACTAACCAGTTGGTAGTACCTAATGACATGATACCCCAAGTATTACGAATGATACACGACAGCCCACATGCAGGACACCCTGGAAAGGATAAGACATTCAACCAAGCCCAGCTATTATATTACTGGCCTTCATTACGAAGAGATATACACAATCATATAGACAGATGCGAATCATGTGCGAAACACAAAGGATACCCAATCACACCTGCACCGATGGGTAATTACCCAGTACCACATCAACCATGGGACGTTGTCGCTGTTGATTTACTCAAGATGCCATTATCATACAATAATAACCTATACTTATTCGTAGCAACGGATCATTTTTCCCGTTATGTCATTTTAGCTCCAATTAAAGATAAGACAGCAGAGACAGTAGCAAAGGCAATAACAGATAATGTAATATGTCGCTTTACTACCCCAAAGGTATTAATAAGTGATAATGGAGGAGAATTTAATTCTGAGATCTTACAAGAAATATGTAAACAATACAACATTAAAAAGGTTAACGTTTTGGCCTATCACCCAGCATCGAATGGGTTGGTAGAGAGACAAAATAAAAGGTATTAGATGTGCTACGACACATTCTCAGTGAAAATTATGCAAGCTGGGATGATTGGATTCCCAGAGTAGAGGCCTCCATTAATGGGTCTATAAATAAATCCATTGGTGACACACCACATTTCATTATATATGGCACAGATAAAAAATTACCATATGAGCTCCTAGAAGGTGACAGCATGCCTATATACAATTACGATGATTACTCTAAACTCCGTTTACGTGAATTCCAGGACATACACAAAAGAGTGCAAAAACAATTAACGATGTCCAAGGAAGAAATGACGGAGGCATTTAACAAAAAGGCAAAAGATTCACCTATCAGCTTAGGAGACATTGTTTACGGAGTCATTCATACGAGAGACAATAAATTATCCCCTAAATTTGAGGGCCCATACAGAGTAATTAACATAAAGGCAAACAAAGTTTTAATTAAGTCACTTTCAAGTGGCGAGGAAAAACAAGTTCATATTGACCATTTAAAACGAGTTTCAAGGGAATTATCACATAATTATTCAGCCTCGGATACAACCGAACAGGTGAACGTACCTCAAGAAACCAAGCAAGAACACAACAATGATTACAAAAAGAAATTAAGGTCATATACCAAACAATCGAACATAGGTGCAACTATTCCAATGAAATCTACAGTACATCATTTACGAGAATTAAATATCGATTTAAACTCCTTCTATAAATGAAATAACAGGCAACCGTAACGCACATCATCACTATCATCAACCACAGCTTTATAGGAAATTAATAGATTTTTTTTTTTTCGGTAGGTTACGATGAAGGGACTTATGCTATGGATTCTCCTATACATAGTAAGAGTATATGCGCACCTAGACCCCAAGCATATAGTACGACAAGGATGCCTCATAGCTCCAACGGCCACGACTACAGTCGTCAAGGATGTCATGAGTACTGAAATAAGTCTAGATTACTTGTATGACTTACCTACTTATATAGAAAGACTTGCGACGCCGATGCGAACTCTGGACTTCAAGATAGGGAATTATGTTTCACAATCACATATCACCAAGGAAGTGGATGAAATGGTGAAGTTAGCGAAATGGAAACTAGAACAGGCGAAGTCAACTATGCTCGTCATGATCCAAGATCTCCCATCTTCTGGAACAGAGGTGCTGAGCGACAGGAACAACATCACACGTACTCGCCAAAAGCGCGGTTTGTTCGATCTGGGCGGCGCAATTCTTGGGAACATCTTTGGATTGGCTACAGAGGATGACCTTAAAGAAATAAACAAAAAATTTAATAAGATAGCTCAGGTACTAACATACCAAGATAAATTCATCACAGGACAGAACTCAGCAATGAAAACAATTGTGAAAAATCTGAAACAAGCAGAAAACGTAGCTCTCGAGAGTATAGATAAAATAAATAACTTGGAGGGTAACGTTACCCTTTTCCAGCACTTCTCCATCATCACAGAACATATTGACACGATTCTACTACAATTAGAGAACACTAGAGATCATTTCAGGGCACTTATGCAAGGAATTTCGAATGCTGGTGATGGCAAGATCACAAATGACTTACTCCCAGTTCATGAGCTACGTCAGATAGTTAGTCAAGGCATACATACACATAAATTGAAGCCATTGTTCCGCAGTAGGAATTTATGCAATATTACCCGTACTTGGAAGCAACACTAACACCAACATCAGTGATAGTTCATGTACCATTCATCACGGAAGACCTGTTCACAGTATACCAAATACACCCCTTCCCCTATAGAAACAACAACACTTTAGTCATCATCAACATCAACACAGACACCGAACTCATCATGGTCTCCAAGAGACGAGACACTGTCACTTTCGCAAGTGAGTCAACGATTGAGCGAAAGTGCCGCACATCCTTACATGCTGTTCATCTTTGTCCTGCGTACATTTTCACGTTTCAGCCTACTGATACGGTCCCTTGTGAAATGGCTATCATCAGCAATAACAATATTCATCATCATTGCAACTTCACTTTTGCTCCAGATAAACTTGTACACCATCAACGCATTGGACACTCGCAGTTTTTTTATTTCACTCATAACACATCAGTTTACATAGTCTGTCCAGATATACCACCATCTCATACATCAGCCTCAGGATTATACATAGCACCAGACTACTGTGCGGTATTTACACCATCCATGTCTACTTTTTCCACCATCAATCACTACGCCATCCTCAATCATACACACAAACATTTCCACCCACTGCCTGATATGGACTTAAACATGAGCACAAGTATTAAGCTGACTTCACCTAAGTTTGAAACTATGCAACTGATCAATGAAACAATGAAGCCCTGGGAAGATTTGAGTTTGAGTATGTTCAACCCATATTATGTGTATAGCCAAGCACCTTCTGTCTTCATAATTATCTGCAATGTGGTTGCAGTATTGCTGTTGGCCATGCACAGAATGCATGCAAGAATTGCTAATTTGGAGTCATTGTTTAGTGGGGGGAGAGTTAACATCACAGTTAACCACCCTGAATGAAGTGTGTATATTTTGTATATAGTATTAATTATATAAAAAAAAAAAAAAAAAAAATGATAATAATAATAATAATAATATTAATAACACAAAGAAGAATGACCCATATATGACAAACCAGTACCATTATCTTTGAATGAAATATTAATAACTCTTACAATAATCTTAATTTTAAACTATTTTTATTCTTGCATGTATGCAATTCACTATAATAACCCAAGTACATACTGTATTACAGTTAAATAATTTACTTTAATGCATTTATTCCAATATGTATTCAACTTATTTAAAATGTAATATTACTGAATAATCACTATTTACTATGAATAATATATGTATACAATATTCATACAATTATGTTACTTTACAATATTATGTATTTCACTTAATTAGCTTATAAATTCATTATAATGTGTATGTAGTATGTATTAATATATTATAACTATTAAATGTCGATGGTACGTCATTTTCGCGCGGCCGAGCAAATATAGGACTACATAATAGATAGATAGATAAATAGATAGATAGAGAGACAGATAGAAGCAGGAAGTCAAATGATGAGAAGGTGTTGTGTTTGCGAGAAGCGAGCAGCGCTAAACGCTTACACGGAGGAAAGCTGACGACAGCGGCCAGTAAGGAGATGATTCAGTTAGCTGTCAGCAGTCCTCTCGTGAGAAAGTTCTGTTGCCATGAGGAAGATACGTGACACACACACCCTACTACACGAGATGTTAGGAAAGAGAGTTTAGAAGGAGACAAGCGACCCTAGAGAGAGGTCGAGACGGAGATTAGCTTTAGAACAGAGAGAGAGAGAGAGATAGCGAGACAGGGAGGTAGCTACCCAGGACTTATACTATTATACCTGTTTAATATTTCCAAGACAAATAAAAATAGTCCCATACTATTCTTTACCTCTCCCGTCACTACATGACATCTGGTGGGGAAACTACTACAAGATATAAAAGCCGCTCGACCACAAGTCTAAAATATACTTCTCTACAAGTAACTACAAAGTCTTTACGATACAGGAGGCTTGGCGAGAAAAGTTAGACTGGGACACTGAATTGGGTGAGACATATGTGGAACAATGGGAACAGATTAGAAAGAAGTTTGAAACCACATCAAGCATATGTATTCCCAGGGAAATGAACAGTAATGAGAAGTCACACTTACACATATTTTGTGATTCTTCTCAAAGGGCCTATGGAGCAGTAGCTTATTGTGCAACAGTAGAGGATAGTAAGATTATTATGTCCAAAGCCAGAGTTATGCCAATTAAGGGAAGAACACTACCTCAAATGAAATTGGCTTCCATAGAAGTAGGAACTAAATTGGCCAGGTATATAACCACTACTCTTGATACTCAGTTTGAGGATATTTACATATGGACTGACAGTGAGATTTGTCTTTACTGGATAGGGAAGGAAGACAGTAAAATTCCTTTCGTCCGTAATAGAGTGAAGACTATTAAAAAGCTGTCTTCCAAATTTAATTTCATGCATGTGTCCTCCAAAAAAAATCCAGCTGATCTGCTCTCGAGAGGTTCGACCGTAAGGAGACTGATCAAAGATAACTTGTGGTTTAAAGGTCCTAAATGGTTACTCACTAAGGATTGGCCTGAACAGAAACGGTACAGTATTGCTGAGATCAGTGTAGTGAATTTGGATCCTATAGTACCTGAGCCAGAAGTAATTGACATCAGCCGATTCTCATCGATAAGACATCTTCTAAATACTACGCAATTGGTTGTTGAATTTTTGAATAAGAAGGTGGGGTTTCAGAAATTAGATCCCCTAGAATACTGGCTGAAAAGAGTACAAAGAAATTCTTACGGGGAAATATATAAACTTTTAGGCCAAGACACTGGAAAAGGGAATAAGCTGATGAAGAATTTAGGCTTGTTCTTAGACGGAAAACGTTTGATAAGATGTCGAGGCCGATTGGTAAAGGCTGACTTGCCCATCCAAACCAAACATCCCATTTTATTACCCAAGAGCGGATGCTTTGTACAATTTATTATAAAAGAAGCCCATGATTCCACTCTCCATGGAGGTGTACCGCAGACCTTGGCCCAAATTCGGGAAAGGTACTGCATTCCTATGGGTAGACAGGTTATTAAAAAATATCTCAAAAACTGCATCATTTGTAAGAGGTATGAGCAGCGACCATTTAACTACCCAGGATCACCAGCCCTACCGAAGGATAGGGTGAACATAAGTCGGCCCTTCCATATAACAGGAGTGGACCACACAGGGGCTATAACTGTTACAGGTGAGGAAACTCCCCATAAAGTTTACATTTGTTTATTTACTTGTGCCTACACAAGGGCAGTTCATCTAGAATTAGCAGAAGACCTAAGCTCAGAGACATTCCTCAATGTCTTTCACAGATTTGCTGCTAGAAGGTCTTGTCCTGGCAAGTTAATAAGCGACAACGGAACTAATTTTGTTCGAGCAGCACCCTTACTGTTGAACCTAATGAACGACCCAAAGGTTAAGTCGGCGCTGTGGATATCCAGGAAGAAATTGATGATCCTAACATAGAAAATAATGATTTAGGACAACATCTGCGGGAGGGATATCAACGACTGAAAAGGGTGTTGGATACTTGGAATAGACATTGGAGCGATGAGTATCTTTTGAGCCTACGCGACAGGTTTTATGGAGCTCAGGCTGCCAGCAACAAATCGGTTATTAACATAGGAGATGTGGTCTTAGTGAAGACTGAACAGCCAAGATCCCAGTGGCCATTAGCTAAAGTGATCTCCACACACCCAGATTCTGAAGGGGTGCTGAGACTCGTTAAAATAAAATGCAGGGGACATACCAGTATAAAAACTATTGATAAACTGGTACCCCTTGAGTTAGCAGCCACTCCGGATCCAGAGGATGGTGAAGATCAAACGGGTCAAGAGGCGCGACCAAGAAGGGCTGCAGCACAGGGTTCTCGAGAACTATGGCGGGAACTCTTGGCTAAGGGTCATATTACATGATACAACGTATCATTTCCCGCCGGCCCCAAAACTGTGGGAAATATTTTCCCCGAGCAGTTGCGCTCTCTATTTTTATCATAGTTATCCCTGACTAAAGGCAGAGGAAAACTTCAGACCGTTGTTAATTGTTCAAGCGGTTTTAATAACCCAGAAATTACATTCTCTTTAATAATTCTTGTTATTGATAAATTAAATGCTACTGCCTTTAACCCCCGTGGACAACTATACATTGTAAATACATGTAATTATGTGGTATTTTCCACTGACTTAAACTGCGTCTGCGCGTTAGATGACGTGGCGAGTAGGGAAGATTCTCGTGTTAAGCAGATTTGGAATTAAGATATTTTTCTAGTTAAAGGGAATATTTGCTCTAACTTTAGTTTAAGTAAAACTAAGATGAATTTGTTGGATTCGCCCTGTACATATCAAGATGTAATCTAACTGTATTTAAGATTTTTTTCTAGTTAAAGGGAATATTTGGTCTAACTTTAGTTTAAGTAAAACTAAGATTAATTTGTTGGATTCGCCCTGTACATATCAAGATGTAATCTAACTGTATTTAGTACTGTAATTAATTATTAGTTGGCAACCTACCATTCTATGAGGGAGGTAGAGTTTGCCGTGCACCGCACTCTGCTCCTAGATCTCGTGGAGTTAGCACCCTGTTCCTAGTCACTCTCAAGCTAGCACGGTTGTACAGTACATACGCACCTTAAGGACGCTTGCTCGCTCAAGCAGTTACACTAAGCAGCCTCATCGTCATCGGTTAACGATCACTTCCTCTTCACTAGCTAAGTAACCTTTACGAATTGGCCAATTCAAGGGGGGATTAGCTAAGAGATCGAAAAGAAATAGTTATTGTAGGTGAGTTAAGGTTAAGTTACGTTTCACCTAACTCTATGAGACTTGTTTGATTTACTTAAAGACAACTTTAGGGAAGAGTAACGACTTACGAGTTGATTACCAGAAAATTCTTGCATAGCTGTGCCCCGGCAGGGATACCGACTTGTATACATTAAATATTTTTCACATTGTGGTGCCCAGAAAGAGGGCCCCGATTTTAATACCATAACCTATTAAACATTTTTCACATGGCTTGATTCATGGGTTCCTGCTCACAAGGAGACACCCACGCACACAAATTTTCATACATGACCACACACTTACATATCATACTTAGGCTGCATGTCAGTCTGCCTCTATCCGCTCTCTTTCAAAGCCCCACACCCACACACTCACCCACTCCCACACACTCACCCACTCCCACCTACCCACCTACAACCACACTTACCCACCCAACCAACTACCACCCACGCACGCACACCTACATCCACACCCACCCACCCACACCCACACCCCTACATCCACACCCACCCACCCACACCCACACCAATGCCAACACCCACCCACCCACCCACTCTATGCTGAATAAAATCGTCTGGAGACTGCACAATTGGGAAATAAAGTTCGAAAGGATGGAGTAAGGCTGTCCAACCCCCACCACTACTAAAGACTTCTTCCTATGCTGAATAAAATCGTCTAGAAGTACCACAGGAAGAATAAGCTAAATAAATAAATAAATAAGTTACCATAGAGAAATACTTAACATCACAGAATAAATAAAGAAGAGAAAGGCAAAGAAAGAGGTTTTAGGTGAGAAATATTTACTTCATAAAATAAAGTAAATATAAAAGAAAAAAATGATCGTAGAGAAAAAAAGAAGAAGAAATTTTATAGCAGGGAAATATTTAACACTCCTGGGGATGAATATCATACAGAAATACTTAAAACAATGTCTCTGCCTCCTTATCCCATCTCACCATTAGTAATATCCCCACACGATTTTTTGTATTATATCTTTTTTCACACTGGAGGGGTTAGAGATAGGTGTCGTTAACTCCATCAGTACGAGAGGTAGTACGAATAACCTAAAATAAATACATACATAAATAATAATAAAGAAATACTTAACACAATTTCTTTGGTTCCTTATTCCATTTCATTTTCTCTCTCTCTCCCACACACCCACTCCAAGGACAGTATTCTAGCACAGTTAGGAAGTTTGCTAACACCTCTTCCTTACCGATTTATTCTGACTCAGTTCCGTTAATATATTCTTGTGTTGTTCATGCAGTCTCTGTCGATATTGAAAAGACATATGAAGCAAACCGAGAGATATCAATGAGTAGTTTGGATTTTAGATCGCTAAGGAAGAGGTGTTTGGGAGCCTCCTTACCCAGCGAGGCTCCCTAACAACTCTTCCTTACCGATTATTTCCGACCCTGCTCTGTTACTTTATTCTGATGTGCTATTCATGCAATCATGTCGAAACTGAAAAGGCATAGGAAGGAAACCTGGGAAAATTAACGAGTTGTTTGGAAAATAAATCGCTATGGAAGAGGTATTAGGGAGCCTCCTTACCTCATGAGAATACGGACCCAAGTCACTCTGCTTCACATACACACACAAGATTAATTTTCTTTTATGTAATGCAAGGAAGAAGGAACCAAAGGCCATGGTGCTAAATCCGGACACTGAATGCTCCCTTTATTCCATACATCATTCACACACCTACATAACATACACAGACCCACACCATACAGACCTTCACCATACATACATACACATACACAGACCTACACCATACATACTGTACATACACAACACACACCAAACGAGCAATCATACAAACATCATCCACAGGTCGTAACTTCACCATACATGCACTGTACACCAAAAATACTGTGAATCATTCCATGCTCCATACATGTATCATCTGTACAGCATATACACCACACATACAGTACACCGTATCCTCTGCCTCTCCCTCCTCTTCAACAATCCATGCCACATACCAACTCTTTCTCCCTCCCCCTACCCCTATATCCCACTTACCTCCCTGACCACTCCCTCCCCGCTCCTTCTACAGATCCCCCACACCCCGTACCCCACACACACACACACACACACACACACACACAGTCCTTCTCTCTCCCCTACCAGTCCCCTCCCTTCTTCTCTATCTCCACCATCTCCCTTCTTCTCCCTCTCTCCACCATTCCCCTTCCTTTTCCCTCACCATTCCCCCCTCCCCTTACCCCTTTACCACCCCCTCCCCTCCAAGTCTGCCTCCCTCAAATACACACACAGCTGTAATTGGCGAGAGACCCGGGCATTCCCCAAACACCTTCCAGTCTTCTCATTAACCACCTCACACACACACACACACACACACCTCCATCACCCCCTCCGTTTTCTTTATTCCTTTTAATGGGTGACTATTCCACTGGGCACATAATTCTCGCGTATCCTTTATTTTCTAGTGAAGTCCTTTATTGTCTATTCTTGCCGCTCCCAGACGGTTTTTAATTCAGTTTAAGAAAATCCACTCGTGCTGAATGGGTTAACTAAGGCTATATCAAACACCTCCAGTTCAAAAAGTTTCTCTCTCTCTCTCTCTCTCTCTCTCTCTCTCTCTCTCTCTCTCTCTCTCTCTCTCTCTCTCTCTCTCTCTCTCTCACGGTGGCTATACGGTACCCCTCCAATTTCGAAAGTCTCTCAGCTAAATCTAACGGTGAGGAGATGGGAAGAATAATATAAAAGAAAAAAAATAAAAGCGGAAAAAATAGAAAATAAGTGAAAAAGGGAAAAATAGAAAAAAAAAATAGAAAAAGAAAAACAAAAACGAGAAATGGTAAAAAGATAAAATAAGAAAAACAAAAATGAGAAAAATAGACAAAAATAGAAAAATAAAAAATAGGGCGAAAAAACTGAGAAAAATAAAACATTGAAGAATAAAAAGGAAACGAAGAACAAAAATGGAAGAGAAAAAAAATAGAAAATGAAAAAGAAAAATTATACAAAGGAAAAAAGAAAAAGAAAAAATCGAAACTAACAATAGTACCGTATAAAAAGGAAAACAGAAAAAGGAAAACAAGAAAAAAATAAAAAGAAAAAATAGAAAAATGAAATATAGAAAAAGAGAAATGAAAATTGAAAAAAAATATTGAAAAAATATGGGAAAAAAGGAAGAAACAGAAACAAGAAAAAGAAACAGGGAAGAAAAAGAAAGAGGAGGGAAGGAGGATGGGAAGACTGAGAGGAGACAGAGAGGGGATGAGGAGGTGGAGGTGGAGGAGGAGGAGGATAATGATGATGATGATGATGATGATGATGATGATGAGGAGGAGGAGAAGGAATACTAAGGAGAGCAAACAGCAACAGACCTTATGATCCTTTCGAGGCTGCTTGTTACAGAGTGGACTGTGACTACAAGATCTAATTCTACATGCTGAAGGATAAGGATAGTAAAGCAAGAAGGCTCCCCCCTCCCCACCCAGCAAACTCTCCAGTTAAAACTGACAGGATAAAGTGAGAAGGACCACCATGCAGCATGGAAAAACTGACATGGAAATTTCATTGGAAAGACTGATATGGAAAAGTCACATTATATGCTTTACCTATGAGGAGGAGGAGGAGGAGGAGGAGGAGGAGGAGGAGGAGGAGGAGAGGGTGCAAGGAGGCGGAAGAGGAGGAGTGGGAGGGAGGAGGAGGAAGAGGAGGGGGGAGGAGGAAGAGGAGAGAAAGGGGGAGGAGGGAAAGGAGGAGGAGGGAGGAGGGAAAGGAGGAGGAAGAGGAGAGGGAGGAAGGAGGAAAAAGAGAAGGAGAAAGAGGAGGAGGGAGGGGAAAAGAGGAGAAGGGGGAGGGAAGAGAGAAAAGGAGGAGAGGGAGGATGGAAGAAGAGAGGGAGGGTGAAGGATGAGGAGGGAGGGAGGGAGGAGAAAGAGGATTGAAGGGGATGGAGAAGGAAAAGCAGAAGCTGGGAGGAGGAAGAAGAAGAGGGGGAGGGAGGGGGAAGAGGAGGAAAGAGGAGGAGAAAGAGGGAGGAAAAGCAGGAGAGACGGAGGTGGGAGAGGAGGAGAGGAAGGAAAGAGCAGGAGCGGAAGGGAGCTGGAAGAGGAGGAGGGGGAGGAGGAAGCAGAGGAGGAGGGGGAGGAGGGAGCAGAGGAAAAACGGGGAAGGGAGAGGGAAGATGAAGAGAGGGAGGAAGAAGAGGAGGAAAGGGAGGAAGAGAAGGATGAGGAGAGGGAGGAAGAGGAGGATGAAGAGAGGGAGGAAGAGGAGGATGAGGAGAGGGAGGAAGAGGAGGAGGAGGAGGGAGGAAGAGGAGGAGGAGGAGGGATGAGGATGAGGAGGAGGAGGAGGAGAGCGATGAGGAGGAGGAGGAGAAGCGAGGGAGGGAGGTGAGGATGTAAGGGGGGAGATGAAGCATGTAAGGGAGAAAATGGAAGTGAAAGATGAAAGAATTGCGAACACAACATACATAGCCACAATATCATCATCATCATCATCATCATCATCACCACCACAATCATCTAATTATACAAAGCATGTATTCAATCTACAGATCAAACAAGGAAAACAATTAACAAACAAATAAATATGCGGAAATAAAATACTCAAATGCCAATTTCCTTCGCTCCCTAATGAAGTCTTTACATTCCTGGCTTAATTAGAAAAAATAAAAAATAATAACATCCACGAGCAAAAATAAACGCAAAATGAGGAAGATAGAAGTTCAACAAGGAATTTCAACCAATTTACCTTCCGCCATTACAACTCTGCGCGTCCACCCTCTTCGTCGACAAGATGACAGTTTTTCCACTTACGACTCCACCGTTTCGTTAAATTCACTATCACTGGCATCAACATAAACTTTAGAAGTCGCATTGTAGTTTGTGAGTCACTAATTCCTCCGTCAAGAGTTAGGTTTTAGTAAGGAATCCCCGCACACGCGCACATACACCCTGTCCAAAGTCTTGATGTGCACCGACCAGTACCAGTAGGGATGGCCTGGGGGTAAGGGATTATTTGTAATCAATTACTTCGATTACTTCTCAAAAAAAATGCAGTAATCGATTGTTTTCCTATTATCGATTACTTGAAACGATTACTGCAGAAGAATCACATTTACTTCTGGGTTTATCAGAAAAATATTATTTTTGAGAAATAAAGGAAATCGTTATACGCTTTAAACGTTTTCTTTAATGCCACAGTAGAGTGCATTATTAAGGAACTGTGCCTTGTCTTATACTGCATATTTCATAACTTTTTATTTTGTACATGGATTTTTTTTTTATGTTTGTGTTTTATGCAAGTTTCTGGTCGCACAGATGCTCGTGTATGAGTATATATTAGGATGTAAGGCATGAATAGCCAACAAGTTGATGAAACACCTTGTGACGAGAAGCCTTTCATTGATGACGTTTCGCTCCTACAGAGCTTCTTCACATCGAGTGATCGAGCCACTCGATGTGAAGAAGCTCTGTAGGAGCGAAACCGAAACGTCATCTATAAAAGGCTTCTCCTCACAAGGTGTTTCATCAATTATATATTATTTCTCTAAACGAAACAATGTTGGTTTGTTTGCATATTTGTGGAACAAATATGTTTCTATTATAACACAGGCTAATCCTTTCTTTGTCTGGCACAAGAGCGTTTGGATTTTATATATATATATATATATATATATATATATATATATATATATATATATATATATATATATATATATATATATATATATCCCATTGGATCCAAGGGGTGTTGGGCGAGGCATGGCGCTGGGTGGGTACTAGGCGTACCGCCCTCCGCCTATCGGCTCATAGTCGCGAAGCTCATAGTTCCCTACCCGGGAGTTCCTACTTTATAAAAACTTGAAAAATCCCAGTTCTGTCCAGTATTCCGGACACTGGGCTCCAATGGGTTAAATATATATATAAAAATGCTTGTTTTATATATTTTACTAACAAGGATGTATGTTTCATGAATTATTATAGACAAGCATGCTGTTTATGTGTTGTAAACACTCAACGAAAAATAGCATACTTAATGTGGAGTATCCATCGTATAAAGGAACTTTTGAGCAACTCTTAATCAAAGAAGGAAAGACTGAAAGATGACTGAGGCTTGAATAATTGAGAAACAGAGAAACTCCAACAAGGTAGTAGCACGAATTTGTACCAGTATAGCTACTGACTCCTTACTGTAGCACTGGTAGATACAGTAAGGAGAGGGGCCTTGAAAAGTAAACATATAAGCCCAGATTCCAGTAATCGGAATGGTAATCGTTTACTAATCAAGTATTTTCCCTAAAGTAATCAGTAATCACGATTACCAATAAATGGTGGTATCGCCCACCACTACTGGTCAGTGACCAGCCTCAGTGAGGAGTGGTAGGAATAATATAAGAGGCGGAGGATATGGCAACACTATATTACAAGCCACCTTTATTAAATTTTTTCCGGTTTTTATATTGCAGATAATTACTTCTAGATACAAAAGACATAGGTAAAATAATTGCAGTTTCATCTAGCAGGCATAATCCTAACAAGAATGTCGTAAATTTGTGAAAATAAGAAAAATGGATGATGAAAAGATATCCACGCAGTTGCCAGAAAGCGCTGTTTTCCCAACTCTTGTACTGCCTTTAAATGTCTGCGGCTTCTCTTTCTCGAATAAAGATTTAAAAGTCTATCGGCAGCTTATGAATGAAGTATATTTAGACCTGAGAGAGAGAGAGAGAGAGAGAGAGAGAGAGAATCCTGCGTCGACCCATGTGCCCAGAATCCAGGAACTACAGGTTACTTCCGGCCATTAATTTCCAGCAATAAACTTCAAACTGGAAATACACTTCAGTCTCTTGATTTTTGCTCTTATATTTATTTTGTAACTCACATGATAATCTGGCTTGGAATAAATTAGTTACGTGTGTGTGTGTGTGTGTGTAATTCAATGGTTCGGTCAGGATCACGTGATGGTGTGTGTGTGTGTGTGTGTGTGTGTGTGTGTGTGTGTGTGTGTGTGTGTGTGTGTGTTTAATTCACTGGTTAGGTCAGGATCACGTGATGGTGTGTGTGTGTGTGTGTGTGTGTGTGTGTGTGTGTGTGTGTGTGTGTGTGTGTTTAATTCACTAGTTCGGTCAGGATCACGTGATGGTGTGTGTGTGTGTGTGTGTGTGTGTGTGTGTGTGTGTGTGTGTGTGTTTAATTCACTAGTTCGGTCAGGATCACGTGATGGTGTGTGTGTGTGTGTGTGTGTGTGTGTGTGTGTGTGTGTGTGTGTGTGTGTGTGTGTGTGTAATTCACTGGTTCGATCAGGATCACGTGATGGTTGTGTGTGTGTGTGTGTGTGTGTGTGTGTGTGTGTGTTTAATTCATTGGTTCGGTCAGGATCACGTGATGGTGTGTGTGTGTGTGTGTGTGTGTGTGTGTGTGTGTGTGTGTGTGTGTGTGTGTGTGTGTTTATTTCACTGGTTCGGTGAGGATCTCGTGATGTTGTGTGTGTGTGTGTGTGTGTGTGTGTGTGTGTGTAATTCACTGGTTCGGTCAGGTTCAGGTGATGGTGTGTGTGTGTGTGTGTGTGTGTGTGTGTGTGTGTGTGTTTAATTCACTGGTTCGGTCAGGATCACGTGATGGTGTGCGTGTGTGTGTGTGTGTGTGTGTGTGTGTGTGTGTGTGTGTGTGTGTGTGTGTGTGTGCGTGTGTGTGTGTGTGTTTAATTCACTTGTTCGGTCAGGATCACGTGGTGGTGTGTGTGTGTGTGTGTGTGTGTGTGTGTGTGTGTGTAATTCACTGGTTCGGTCAGGATCACGTGATGGTGTGCGTGTGTGTGTGTGTGTGTGTGTGTGTGTGTGCGTGTGTGTGAGTGTGTTTAATTCACTGGTTCGGTCAGGATCACGTGGTGGTGTGTGTGTGTGTGTGTGTGTGTGTGTGTGTGTAATTCACTGGTTCGGTCAGGATCACGTGATGGTGTGCGTGTGTGTGTGTGTGTGTGTGTGTGTGTGTGTGTGTGTGTCGGTGTGTGCGTGTGTGTGAGTGTGTTTAATTCACTGGTTCGGTCAGGATCACGTGATGGTGTGTGTGTGTGTGTGTGTGTGTGTAATTCACTGGTTCGGTCGGGATCACGTGGTGGTGTGTGTGTGTGTGTGTGTGTGTAATTCACTGGTTCGGTCAGGATAAGGTGATGGTGTGTGTGTGTGTGTGTGTGTGTGTGTGTGTGTAATTCACTGGTTCGGTCAGGATCAGGTGATGGTGTGTGTGTGTGTGTGTGTGTGTGTGTGTGTGTGTGTGTGTGTGTAATTCACTAGTTCGGTCGGGATCACGTGATGGTGTGTGTGTGTGTGTGTGTGTGTGTGTGTGTGTGTGTGTGTAATTCACTGGTTCGGTCAGGATCACGTGATGGTGTGTGTGTGTTCTTACCTTAGCTTACCTAATTGTTCTTACCTAATTGTATCTTTACAGGAATGAGTCAAGCTTGTACTGTCCCGTGTCTTAAACCATATTTATCGTACATATCCTTAAATTTGTGAATTGTTTTGGCACACACTATTTCATTCGGTAGTGCATTCCATTGATCAATTGCTCTGTTTGGGAAACTGAATTTCCTTACGTCTTTATCACCTCTCTTCTTATGCAGTTTTTTGCAGTGTCCTCTTGCTGATGCTTCTCCATATGTTAAGTAATCATTTATGTCTATTTTCTTCTTTCCTGATATGCACTTATATAGCATTATCATGTCACCTCTTTTCCTTCTCTCCTGTAGTGCTGGTAGATTCAGTTTATTTAGTCTTTCTTCGTAGCTTAGGTCCCTTAAGCTTGGTATCCATCTTGTAGCGGCCCTTTGAACTTTTTCAATCTTGTCTATATGCTTTTTGAGATGAGGACTCCAGACTACTGATGCATATTCCAGGGTTGGTCTAATGAATCATGTTATTATCCTTCTTAGCATGTCTTCATTTATGTATGTGAATGCTATTCTCATATTTGCAAGCAATGTATACATGTTCCGTACCTTCTCGCTGATGTGGTCAGCCGGAGATAGCCTGTTATTGATAATCACACCTAGGTCTTTCTCTCTTTCTGATGTGTATAGGGTTTTATTTCCTAACTTTTAATCCCAATCAGGTCTTTTTCCACTTTTACCAAACCTGATTACATGACACTTGTCCACACTGAATTCCATTTGCCATGTACTACTCCATTCATGATGTTTATTTAATTCTTCTTGTAGCTCTTTACAAGAGTCTGTGTTAGTAATTCTCCTTTGTATTTTTGCATCATCTGCAAACATATTCAGATAGCTCTCATTTCCAGTGTTACTGTTTATATCATTTATATACACTAAAAACATGATTGGTGCCAGCACTGAACCCTGTGGTACTCCACTAGTCACTTCTTTCCATGATGAGTATTTTCCTCTTAGTACTGTCTTCATTTCTCTTTTTATGAGAAAGTCTTGCATCCAACAAAACAGTTTGCCTCGAATTCCTCCTTCATGGTACAGTTTCCATAAAAGTCGTTGGTGTGGTACTGTGTCAAAAGCTTTCTTGAAATCTAAATAGATACTGTCCACCCATCCTTCCCTTTCCTGTACTGTGTTTGTTACTCTGTCATAGTAGCTCAACAGATTAGTAACACATGATTTTCCTTTTCTGAAACTAAACTGTCATTCTGTTATCATACTGTGTTCTTCTAGATGATTTACCCAAGCTTTTCTTATAAGTTTTTCTAATACCTTGCTTACAACACTGGTCAGTGATACTGCTCGGTAGTTGAGTGGATTTTGTCTATTTCCTTTCTTGAATAAGGGGACAATATTTGCTTTTTTCCAAATATCAGGTAGTTTACCTTGACTCAAGGATTTCTTGAAAATTAAAAATAATGGTTTACTTAACTCCTTTGCACATTCTCGTAATACCCAACATGAAATTTCATCAGGACAACTTGCTTTTCCTCTGTCTAATCTACTTAACTCCTCCTGTATTACTTTTTCTGCTATTTGTCTATCTGGTAGTATGTGTGGACATGCGTGTTCCACATAGTCCCCCTCAAATTTTTTTTCTTCTGTAAAAACTAATTGGAAATTCTTATTTAGTGCTTCACAAATATCTTTCTCTTGTGTATAAGTGATTCCCTCGTTCGTAATGGATTGTATTATATCTTTTACTTTGGTTTTGCTTCTGATATAGCTGTAAAACAGCTTTGGTTGATCACTACTTTTATTTATTATATCCTTCTCAAACTGTTTTGGGGCTTCCCTCCTTATTCTTGTATAGTTGTTTCTTGCCTGTTTGTAATTATTATACGCCCTTTCACTATTGTGTCTTCTGTATCTATTCCACAACAAATCTCTTCTTTCTTTTGATTTTTTACATTCTGTATTGAACCATTTCTGTATTTTCTTATCTGCTTCTTTGTGCTGTGGGATGTACTTCTGGACTCCTATTTCATAAAATTCACAAAATTTTTTATATACAGCATTTAAATCTTGTCCTCTAAGCTCATTTTCCCAATCAACTTCTAAGAAATACTTCTTTAGGTCTTGATAATTTCCCTTTTTATAGTTTAGGCTCTTTTTGTAACTGTCATTGCTGTTTACTATGTCATATGCTATCCTGAAGTTATAATTTAGTACTGCATGATCGCTTTGGCCGAGTGGAGGGTGATATATTAAACTGTCAATATCATTTTCTTGCCTAGTAAATATTAGATCTAGCACGGAAGGTACATCGAGTCCTCTTTTTCTGGTGGTTTCCCTCGCATGTTGCCTTAAGAAAAACTCTTGTACGAGAACCAGGAGCTTTTGGTCCCAACAGCTTTCTTGGCTATTTATATCTAGAGTATTCCAATTTATATTTGTATTGAAGTCCCCAGTTAGTATAATTCTTTCCGATTTCTCTTCCATTTTATGTAGTAATGATCTTATACTCTGAATTGTACTCTCTGTCAGGTCCTCATATTCGTCTCTTTCCCATGTGTTTGATCTGGGTGGCATGTACAACTTGGCTACAATTACTTTACCTTCAGATGTGTTGATCTCTACTGCAATCAGTTCTACTTGTGATGGTATATCTAGTTTTATTTCCTTGACTTTTAGATTTTTCTTAGTTAATATTATAATTCCTCCTCCTTTTTTTTAAATTTCTGTCTCTTCTCCATATATTGTATTCCTCTAAGTTTAGTATGTCATTGGATATCCTTGGTGTTAATTTTGTTCCAGTTAGGCATATTATTTGTGGTTCATTTTCTCTGACGTAATCATTCATCTCTAGTAATTTAGATACCATTCCATCCACATTTGAGTACATCAACTTTATCATCTTGTTTATATACGGGTCATGACATGGTTCTACTACCTTCCTCCTTTTTCTTCCATCCTGTTTATGTACCACTTTCATACCTGCAATCCTATTACTTTGTAAAAAAAAAAATTTCTTCTCTTCTGATCTTCCCTCATTTTTTGTTTTTGCTGCCTCCCTTTCCTCTTTCAGTAATTCCAGTTCCTCTTGTGTTAGGCATCTTTTTATCCATACATTTTTGAACTCCTCTTTTTCCATAAAATTCTTTGCATTTTTTAGTATCTCTTCCACAGTGTTTACACTCTGGAAAGTCACCTTTAGAGGTCTTGTCTTGCTTTTCTCGTATTTCCCTAACCTTTTGTGTTCCTCTATGTCTTTACTACAGATTTCCTCTGATACTTCTTTCAGTAAGCTCATTACATTTGCCATCTCCTTTTTGTCTCTTGTGATCTTGTTTTTTACTTCTTCCTCTTCAATACCAGTGATTACTATAGATTTGTTTATCTCTACTGAATCTCTGACTAACTTTGGATTGTTTTGGATTATTCTTTTCACTTCCTTTTTAATGTTTTTTTTCCTCCACCCTTGTTTCTAAGTCTTTCTTTACTTTCACCATTTCAGCATACGTGGTTTCTACATCATTTTCGTAGCTTTGCACAACTTCATTCACCTGTGTTATCTTCTCCTCAATATCACTGCTCTGGTCCATAAGACTGCTTGCTTGCCTAATTGTCTCTGTGTCATTTTTGAACTCTTCCATAACACTCTCGTGATTGCCTACTGTGCTTGCCATTTCACTCACTTTCTTCCTAAACATACTCAATTCCACTGTTAGTTCACTGATGGTTGTGTCTTTCTTATTGGCCTCCCTTCCTAGTTTTTCTATCTCTTCCTTTTGCAAGTGCATTTGCTTCTTTATTTCATCAATTTCATTTTTGAAAGCCATTTCTAGTTTGTGTACACGTTCAACCAGTCTATTGTGAGTCTCCACTTCAACCAGTTCTTGGTAGAAATCATCATTTTGCTTTTTACTTTTATCCCTTTTCTTTTCCAAATTTGTTTTACTGAAGTATGTATCCATTTTGCAATACTAAAAGAACAGAGTATGTGCTTACAGAGTATGCACACTTTCCCCGTGTTGCTGTAATCTAAACAAACCCAGCTGACTCAGCGAATTTTTTTCCTTGTGGTTCTTTTTTCTGTTTGAACAAGTCTTGTTTAAACTTATATTTTTTTTTTTTCCTTTTAATAATGAAAAATCATGTAGTCTAACCTGGTACAGAGCTTGAGTCATTCAAAGATACTAATTTAGGTAATGCCACTGGCCGTGTTGGTTTGGTATGGAGCGCCGATGTCGGACGTCTACCTCTGATGACTCCCTGTGTGTGTGTGTGTGTGTGTGTGTGTGTGCACCACATAGTAAGTTTGTTTTGAGACCTCTCACACCTCTTCATAAGCGAATTACTCTGCACACACAATCACAACATCCTCTTTTATATTACTGATGCAAGTTGTCGATATTAAACCGAGAGAAATGACACAAGCGAACGTAATATGCACAATAAGTCGCTAAGAATATGAATACTACTAATACTACAACTGATAATAATAATAATAATAATAATAATAATAGTAATAATAATAATAACAATAATAATAATAATAGTAACAATAATTATAATAATAATGATAAAAATATCATGCTACTTAGAATAAGTAGAATACAACCCTATGTTATTCCAGTGCCTGATGAATGACTTGCAGCATACAAGATAAATCGCTTGGGAAGAGGGATTACGGCGTCTCCCACTAAGGCCGGTCATTATGGAAATCCCGGTAAATCCCGTTAACACCTCTTCCTTAGCGATTTTTCTTCACATTAGGTATCATCATCATTATCAATAACTACAATCATAACAGTAACAACTACAACAATAACAATAACATCCATTCATCAACAAGAATAAACAATAACAACCACAAACATAAACACTATATCGTCAATCACTTTATAACAAAAACAGCCATAATTAACAATAACAATAACTACATTTATCTAAAACAACAATCAACAGTAACACCAACCACGCTCATCACATACAACTACAACCACAATTAACAACAACCACAATTAAAACAACAACAACTACAATCATCCACCACCACCACAACCACCACATTCAACAACAACAATCATAAACATCCACCACCTCCAACACTTTTCCATTCTTCGTCCGTTTTCCTTTTCACTGACACGGGTAACTAGGATAAAAATGTTAATGCTCCCGAATCATATATTAAAATGTATTCCTCCGAGATCCAGCTTCCTAAAAAAAATAAAAATAATAAAAAGAAAAATAGAACTGGAGTAAAAACATGATTATGAAAAGCTAAGTTATATTTTTTCTATTCATTATTCGCGGAATTATTTTAACCTTGCTGAATTTTTGTTCCTACAGCCTGATAATTTTGGGACGCAAAATTAATGGAATATGGGAGTACAGTGTGCTTATTTTTTTCTCATCTGGTTAAAAAGTATTAGGAAAAATGCGTCACTGGATTGAAAAAAAAAAAAAAAAAAAAGTCCTTGGGTGTCATGTGGCTAGCAGTAAGGTTCGGCGCAAATCAAAACATACGGAAAAGTTGTCGTACGGCATTATCACTGAGGTATCCAATTAATTCACCTTTGCCTAAACTGGAGAACACTACTGTAGATTGTCTTGACCATGGTAGAGGTAATGGTGCTAAAATTAGACTCTTGGGTCCTGCGACTCTCAGCTAAATACTGTATTGTCTGATGTTAGATGGAATAAATTAAAACTCGGTCCTGCGACGGTTAACAAATATCAGAAGTTTAAAATGGAAGTAGTAGGAGTAGTAGTAGTAGTTATCAAGGCTCAGTAACAGCAGTAACAGTCGTAGTAGTAATAGTAGTAGTAGTAGCAGTAGAATTGGTAGTAGTGGTATTTGCAGCAACGCTATCCTCAACTGAATGTGAACTCGATGGACTAAAGGCTGAAACCCCCTCGTGCAGTCTAGCATCCTCCTTTCGGGGTTAGGGAAGGAGCTGGGAGGCATTTGTACAACCGGGCAGAAGTGCAGCTTGTTAAATAGGTGTGCATGATGGCGTCCCTTTGCAGTACCACAGAGGCATAATAAATTAAAAAGATGGGACTAAGTCGCTATGAACGGGGAAAAAAAAAAAAAATTGCGGTTTGGCGTTCAAGGCGAATCAGTGGATTTATATGGGCAGGTTGTCTAGGGATGGGTAAATGGGCACTGTTTTCTCGGTATTTACGCAAAAAATAGCTACTTTCAGCGTCTATACTCACCATAAGAAGCGCAGGGAATACTGAAGATTGACTGTAATGCTCAGTCCCGGCATTAGTAACGAGAATCGCATTAACGTAGCTTGTATTCTGATGTCATATTTCTGTGTTTAATGTTTAAGCGGCGGCAGTCTTGCCACTGTTGCTATATCGGTGCATTACCCTTTATATAAATATAAACTTAAGCTTCACCTAATATGCATATATTTAAGGCGGTGGATAACTGGGTAAGCAAGTATAAAATTGAAAGGTATGAGTGGTAGGTGAGCTGCGTAATTAAAGCAATGTTGTAAATTAATTACGAAATGAAATTATCCAGCTCTTGGCTACACTGCATGATTTAGTTTGCGGCAAAATTTTACCCAAACATTTTTTCTGTTTAGTCACGAATAACAGTTTAATTCAGGTACACTCGTAACTAATGTTAGTATGGGACTATGGGGAGTAACAAGTAACAGAGATGCAAAATACTACTACTACTGTTACTACGACTACTATTACTACTACAACTACTACTACTACTACTACTACTACTACTGCTGCTGCTGCTGCTACTACTACTACTACTGCTACTACTACTGCTACTACTACTACTACTACTACTACTACTCTAATAATAATAGTAATAATAATAATAATAAAAATTACAGGGGTATCTGGCCTCATGATGCCAACTCGCCTGAAATGGAAATATGCTCATTTTAACATCCAATTCTCATCACTTAAAATTTTACGTGCCAATATTTCACTTTAATTAAAACATCTGGCATTCAAAGTAAAGTTCTTATGCGTGCACTTACTAATACAAGGCTTAATAAAGATAAGTTTTATAGCACAGTGTAAGAGGTACTGTTCACTTCATTACTTCGTACATCAGCCACTTAACAGCAATTCCAACAAGACGCAGAACAAGGGTGGACTGATGTAGGAACAGAACCATCTCAAGAGGCGGAACAGAATCATCGCAGGACGCGGAACAAGGGTGGAAAAATGTCGAAACAGAATCTTATCAGGAGGTGGAGCAGAATCATGTCAAGAGGGGGAACAGAATCATCTCAAGTGGCGGAACAGAATCATCTCGAGAGGCGAAACTATCTATCTTTTTATCTATCTACCCACCCGCCTGTCAGTCAGTGGGGTACCTTGCAAACCCTCACTAACAACCCAACTCAGCTTTATAAATCTATCTATCTACCTATTTATTTACCTATCTATCTATCCATCTATCTCTACCTATCTATTTATCTATCTATCTATCTATCTACCTTCCCCCCCGCCTGTCAGTCAGTGGGGGTAACTTGCAAACCCTCACTAACAACCAAACTGCCCATAGCCAAACTTTACTCTCTATCACCTACCTTATTGCGTCTTTCCATTTCATTCTCTTTCAGTAAAGAGTTTCCTAAATCTCTATCTATCTACCTATCCATCAGTCTATCTGTCTACATCTCTATACTGTATACCTATCTGACTATTGTTACATAGCCTATGATTTCATCATCCTTTGTTTAATTCTAATGTACAGTATGCTGCATGTTTGATCACGATTTGCCTCGTGGCTTCCAGAGTGACCAGGCTTGCGTGTTCTACCTCACTCCCCCCTTCTCCCCCTTATAGTAGAGTAAGTTGTTCTTTCTGTTGTTCAAAGCAGGATTGTCAACTCTTTGTCCCCTATGGCTTCATTTGCACGTCCTTCTTACAAGTTGTATCAAGCTCTGCTGGCCCCTATACAATGAGCTCAGTCTCTGCATTAATGGCCACTTAGATCTACTCCTCATTTTGTTCACATCTCTGTCCTCCCCTGTATAGTGTATTATTATTGTGAGTGCTCAGGAAGTCTCCAGCCATCTAGCTGCTGTATAATTTGAGTATGTGTTGTTACCATTTTTCTTGTACCGTATGGCCCAAGGCGTTGATTCATGGGCCTGGTAAGGTTTTTGTGATTCATGTAGAGTTTTTAGTGTCAGCCATTAATAATAATATTTTGTATCTGTAATAATATATCTTGCTTTAACTGAGCATTATCCGGTTTTCTCATTTATCAGGGCTGACTTAGATAAATTTGCTCTTGCTAAATTCATGTTAATAGAGGCTATTGCAGTTAACCGTATATGTAACCTGTTTTGCCATTACATTATCCTTATGAGTCCTGAATATTTAGTTGTTAGTTTGAGCATTAAACTTTAACTTGTAATTTTACCTAACTCTTTTGTTTTGAACCTGGAACTTTGCGGGACAGTAGTGATTTTAGTATTCTCACTTGAAGTATTCATTATCTCTCTCTGTTCCGTAACATAAATTTGGCGACCTCTTATCAGGATATTCAGGATATTATCATTAGGATATTGCTTGATATTTTGTGACTGTGATTTATTCATGATGTCTACTATTACTACTCTTGATGAAGCCAAAGATTTTTTGTCAAATGTGCAAACAGTGTGTGATGTAGAAAACAGAACAAAGAATGAACTTAAGCTTGTTGCTCAACAATTGGGAATTGCTGTTCGCTCTCATCATTCTAAGGATCAAATTGTTGACATGATTAATAAAAGCTTGTTTAATGTAACTCCTCCAGATGAGCAAACGCAGATTGAAATAGCTAATACAGCTAGCCCTGCAGGAGGCTCGTGCTAAGGAGGCTGAGTTTCAGGCTCGTGCTAAGGAGGCTGAGTTTCAGGCTCGTGCTAAGGAGGCTGAGTTTCAGGCTCGTGCTAAGGAGGCTGAGGCTAAGGAGGCTGAGTCTCAGGCTCATATTCAGGAGGCACAGGCTCAGGCACAAACTGAACTTGCTAGGATTCAGGCAGACCATGAGTATCGCATGAAACAAGGTGGAACTGGATCATCTAGCTCTGATGATTCTGATGTGGCTAAAAATGTTAAACTTGTCCCTCCTTTTAATGAATCTGATTTAACAAAGTATTTTTAGTTGTTTGAGAGGGTAGCTACAGGTCTTAATTGGCCCAAAAAGTATTGGCCAGTACTCCTTCAAACTGTTCTCACCGGTAAAGCTCAAGTAACTTGTGCATCTTTGCCTCAGGATCAATCTGATAATTATGATGTAGTTAAGAGCTTGATTCTTAAGGCCTATGAGCTTGTTCCTGAAGCCTATAGAGTAAAATTTAGGGCAACTTATAAGCAAGATAAGCAATCCCATGTTGAGTATGCAAAAATCAAAGAAGATCTGTTAGAGCAGTGGTTAAATTCTAAGAATGTAAATTCTGATTTTGATAAATTTAAACAGATGATTTTGCTGGAGGACTTCAAAAGGTGTATTAATAAAGATGTAAGCCTATATCTTGATGAGAAAAGAATAGATAATTTGTCTGATGCTGCAGTTTTAGATGATGAATATGTTCTCACTCACAAGAGATATTCTAAAGAAAAAAGGAAAGCTGAGAGTAAGTATGTTGCCTCTACTCAGAGTACAGGTAACAGGAAAGAGAATAAAGATGATGTTTCTCAGGAAGTAAATACCAGCTCCACCTCTAGATTTCAGAAAAGTAAATGTACTTATTGTAGTAAGCTTGGTCATACTACGGAGAAATGTTTCAGGAGACAGCGTGATGTGAACAAAAAGGAGTCTTTAAATATTCAGTCAATTGGTCTAGTGTCCACCCTTGAGGGTTCCCAGAATTTTTTAACCGAGTTAACTGAACCTGCTTTGAGGGGTAAATTAAGTTCTCATGATGAAGCTCCTCTTTTGAGCAGTAACGTGAGTGACACTCTCAAGAGTTCATGTGCTAATTTCCTGTCTGATGGTTTTGTCAGTCCTCTGGACAATAATGACAGGAAATCAGTTAAAATATATCGTGATACAGGTGCTTGCCAATCCCTTATGCTGACCAGTGTTCTAGGCTCTAATGTTAATTCCCCTGATGAAACTGTAATCTTACAAGGTGTAGGGAATAAGTACTTCTCTGTCCCTCTGTGCAGAGTGAATTTAGAGTCTGGTTTTGTTAATGGTTCCGTTATGGTTGGGTTGGTTGAGACACTCCCAATGTCAGGTGTAATTTTCTTACTTGGAAATGATATTGGTGGAAGTCAAGTGTGTCCAGCTCCTCAGTTGTCTAGTGAACCAGTGACTGCTACCCAGGATTCTGATATCCCTGAGGTGTTCTCTGCATGTGCTGTCACTAGGGCTAAGTCTAAAGTTACTGGTGATTTAGAGGATAATGATGATGATGATGTTATCCTAGCTGACACTTTTCTTGCTAATTTTGACCACTCACCAGATGAGGCAGTACACCGTAGTGTTGATAATTTGTCTCGTCAAGAGTTGGTTGAGTTGCAGGTTGCTGACCCTGAGTTGAAAGGTCTAGCTAACTCTGCCTGCAGTGAGGAAGAGTCAGCTGGTGCTTCTACTTGTTATTATATAAAGTCAGGAGTACTTATGAGGAAGTGGAGACCCCCAACAGCATCAGCTGACTGTGAATGGGAGGTTGTACATCAAGTTGTCATCCCTCGTGTTTGTAGGCAGGATATCATTAGAGTGGCTCATGAATCCAGTTTGGCAGGACACCTTGGAGTGAGGAAGACTGTGGCACGCATTTTGAAACACTTCTACTGGCCAGGTATCTTCAGAGATGTTTCCTGGTATTGTAAGTCTTGTCACACCTGTCAAGTTGTGGGGAAGTGTAATCAGACCGAAAAGGTTGCACCTCTAGTTCCCACTCCTCCTTTTGAGGCGCTTTTCACCCGTGTGTCGGTGGATATTGTGGGCCCTCTTCCTAAGACTTCTTCAGGATTTTCTTATGTGTTGACCCTGATTGATATGGCTACTCGTTATCCTGAAGCCATTCCACTTAGAAATATCTCTGCAAAGAACGTGGTTAAGGAAATGCTAGGGTTCTTCACCAAGTTTGGTCTGCCGAAGGAGGTACAGTCAGACCAGGGAAGTAATTTCATGTCAAATGTTTTCAAGCAGTCTCTGAAAGAGTTGGGCATCACCCAGATCACGTCTTCAGCTTACCATCCCCAGACTCAAGGAAGATTGGAGAGATATCATCAAACACTCAAATCGATGCTCAGGAAATACTGTTTGGAGCATCAGAAAGACTGGGATAAAGGTCTTCCATTCGTTGTATTTGCCGCAATAGAATCTCCAAATGAATCACTGGGCTTCTCACCCTTTGAACTACTGTTTGGCCATGAAGTAAGAGGACCCTTAAGCCACTCAAGGAATGCTGGCTGTTGGAGGATGACATCAACCTGCTGGAGTATGTGATGAAGTTCATAGAACGGCTGTCCACTGCTTTACAGCTGGCGAGAGAGAATTTAGGAGCTGCTCAGGAGAAGATGAAGACTTGGTATGATAAGAAGTCCAGGTTACGCCACTTTCAGCCAGGAGATCAGGTTTTGATTCTGCTACTGGTGCATGGGCAACCTCTTCAAGCCAAGTTTAGTGGTCCTTATTTCGTGGAGAAGAAACTCAGTGATGTCAACTATGTTATCGCCACACCAGATCGTAGAAAGAACAAGCAACTTTGTCACATTAACATGCTAAAGTTATATCACAGGCGGAACGAAAATAACCCAGTCTGCACTGTAGCTGTTCCACCCGAGTCTGCAAGTGAAGTTCTCCCATGCAGTATGAGCCTGAGTGATAGTTTGGGGAAGAATCCTGATATCATGAATGATCTCCAGATTAAGCTTTCTCATCTAGCTCCTGAGGAAAAGCAGGAGTTTTCGGCATTACTGCAGGAGTACCCGCAAGTGTTCCGTGCCACTCCAGGAAGAACCACTGTGTTGATGCATGATGTCGATGTTGGAGACGCAACACCAATTAAACTGCCTCCTTACCGTGTGAACCCAGTGAAAGTTCCTCTCATCCAGAAGGAGCTTGGCTACCTGTTGGACCACAAAATGATTGAGCCCTGTCAGATTGAGTGGAGTTCTGTCACTCTAGTCCCTAAGCCAGGTGGGTCACAGCAGCTTTGCATCGACTACAGACGTGTTAATCAGATAACCAAAACAGACACTTACCCTCTCCCTCGCGTGGAAGATTGCATAGACAAGATTGGAAAGGCTAGGTACATAAGTTTGATTTGTTAAAGGGATACTGGCAAGTACCTATGACTGAACGTGCTAGGGAGATCTCATGTTTTGTAACACTAGGAAAGACTTTTGCATGTTCTGTAATGCCATATGGTATGAAGAATGCACCAGCCACTTTTCAGAAGCTCATGAATGTTTTAACAGAGGGTTTGGCAGGGTGTGTTGTTTATATTGATGATGTATTAATCTTCAGTGACAACTGGAAAGATCACCTATGCCATGTCAGTAAATTTCTTGAGTGTTGGTTCAGGCTAATCTTGTAGCTAATTTATCAAAGTGTGAGTTTGGTCAAGCTAAAGTTCAGTACCTTGGGTACGTAATTGGTGATGGACACGTTGCACCACTAGGAGCTAAGGTTCAGGTTATAAGTGATCTTCCCAGACCTAAAAGTAGGAAAGAGAGAAAAAAGATTTTTGGGAATGGTAGGTTATTACAGGAGATTTGTTCTTAAATTTTCAATTCTTGTATCACCACTTACAGACCTACTGATAAAGGGAGTTAAATTTGTCCGGACCAATAACTGTGAATCCTCTTTCAGTAAACTTAAAGCAAGTCAGCCAGTGCTCGCTACTCCAAATTTTGCCAAGCCTTTTAAGATGGCTGTTGACGCAAGTGATACGGGAGCTGGGGCTGTTTTGCTGCAAGAGGATGATCAGGGTATTGAACACCCTGTATCTTATTACAGTAAGAAGTTCACTCCACCTCAAAAGAACTACTCAACTATTGAGAAAGAGCTTTTGGCCTTGATTTTGGTTTTATAGCATTTTTCATTTTATTTGTGTTCTGGTTTTGACCCCATAGTCATTTATACCGATCATAACCCACTGAAATTCCTTAGTAAGTTTAAAGATAAAAATCAGAGATTGACAAGATGGAGTCTACTTCTTCCTGAGACATACAACATGTCAAGGGGAAAGAAAATGTTATTGCAGATTGCTTATCTAGACTTTAGACAGATTGTTTTAGAGTAATAAGAAATTTCCTTTGTAAATTTCTTTTTCTTTGTGTGGAGGTGTTACATAGCCTATGATTTCATCATCCTTTGTGTAATTCTAACGTACAGTATGCTGCATGTTTGATCACGATTCGCCTCGTGGCTTCCATAGTGGCCAGGCTTGCGTGTTCTACCTCACTCCCCCCTTCTCCCCCTTATAGTAGAGTAAGTCTTTCTTTCTGTTGTTCAAAGCAGGATTGTCAACTCTTTGTCCCCTATGGCTTCATTTACGCGTCCTTCTTAAAAGTTGTATCAAGCTCTGCCGGCCCCTATACAATGAGCTCAGTCTCTGCATTAATGGCCACTTAGATCTACTCCTCATTTTGTTCACATCTCTGTCCTCCCCTGTATAGTGTATTATTATTGTGAGTGCTCAGGAAGTCTCCAGCCATCTAGCTGCTGTATAATTTGAGTATAAGTGTTGTTACCATTTTTCTTGTACTGTATGGCCTAAGGTGTTGATTCGTGGGCCTGGTAAGGTTTTTGTGATTCATGTAGAGTTTTTAATGTCAGCCATTATTAATAATATTTTGTATCTGTAATAATATATCTTGCTTTAACTGAGCATTATCCGGTTTTCTCATTTATCAGGGGCTGACTTAGATAAATTTGCTCTTGCTAAATTCTTGTTAATAGAGGCTATTGCAGTTAACCGTATATGTAACCTGTTTTGCCATTACATTATCCTTATGAGTCCTGAATGTTTAGTTGTTAGTTTGAGCATTAAACTTTAACTTGTAATTTTACCTAACTCTTTTGTTTTGAACCTGGAACTTTGCGGGACAGTAGTGATTTTAGTATTCTCACTTGAAGTGTTCATTCTCTCTCTCTGTTCCGTAACACTATCTATCTGACGAAACCGTGGATAGAGGCGCTCGCTATCCTTTCTTTAGGTGACTGCACTGAATGACGAGAACTTCCATGATCCTTTGTTATGAGGTAGGAATGAGTCTCCTTGGTTACTAGTCAAAGCGACCTTCCGTGCTGACTACGCTTGTCTGGGGTTGAGTTGTGTGGGGTTGAACTAAATAGACGTATAGGTAGACTGAGACAGATAGGTAGATAGATAGATAGATAGATAAAAGGAGAACTGTCTAACCAGGCGATGGGGTTGGCTCACTAACATTTTTTTAAATTTTTCTGTACATTACCTTTTTATTCCCATTTTCTTTATTCTCTATTTCTTGTCTTTATCAAAGTATTTTATTTTCCTTAAGACAGTACTTTGCTTAGTGAAGGGATTAAATAAAATTTTGAATCGTAATCTTACTTCGAAAATTCGGGACTTACCCACTTCAAGGAGTAGCCTGGTGGTCTAGTGGTCAGGACGCCCAAGTGGAAGTGTCGGCCTTGCGTAGGTTCGATTCCCAGAGAGGTGGCTGGAGTTTTTATTTTTTCATATATTTTTTTTTATCCTGTAATGTCATTAAAGGAAGACGTCCGGTCATATTATCCTTAGATTTACTGGATTACCCCTGCCTAGCCTCGGGGTCCTACACCCAAAGGGGTATTACTGTTGTTACTACTGCTGCTACTACTACTACTACTACTACTACAACTACTACTATCCCTGCTACTACTACTGCTACTGTACTACTACTACTACTGCTACTACTACTGCTACTACTACTGCTACTACTACTACTACTACTACGACTTCTACTACTACGACTACTACTACTACGACTACTAATACTACTCCTGCTACTACTACTACCACTCCTGCTGCTGCTGCTACTACTACTACTACTACTCCTGCTGCTACTATTACTCTTGCTACTACAACTCCTGCTACTAGCACTACTACTGCTACAAGTACTACTACTACTACTACTATTACTACTACTATTACTACTACTCCTGCTACTAGCACTACTACTGCTACAAGTACTACTACTACTACTATTACTACTACTGCTACTATTACTACTACTATTACTACTACTCCTGCTTCTGCTGTTGCTGCTTCAACTACTACTACTGCTAATAGTAGTACTGTAGTAGTAGTAATAGTAGTAGTAGTAGTAGTAGTGGTAGCTTTAGTAGTGGTAGCAGAGAGATTATGTAGTAGCAGTAATAGTAGTAAAGGGGATAATATAGTTGTGGTTGTCATGTTACCCCTATCTGCCTGAGAGAGTAGACCCATCAACCGCAGGCACACAACCGCTCCTGCTAAGCACAATCATCTTGGCATAGCAAATCAGGATAAGAGATATCATGGAATAAAAAACAAATAATAAAAGGCTTGCATAAAAGAGAGAGAGGGAGAAAAAAAAAAACTATCTAGTGCAAAATAAAGGTTACATCAAGAAATAAAAGTTAGTCTTCAGTACTTTGTCTACTTCCTTGTTCAGTCCAAAGCAACTTCCTGTCCTCATGAACTTTACGTACTTTTTTTTTTAATGTTATTTTGGTCCCAGGCTCATCAGGACGTGAGCTCTGTTGGCTGCAGGCTGATTTTTTTTTTTTAAGTGTCCGACTCTGGGCATAGGCTTCACAGCCTGCTATCAAGGCCCAGTAGTCCTCCTACATACCATACACCTCTACATGTCACTACTTCGGCGCTAACACCCACCGTCCATACTGAATACATGCTAGGGCTGTCTCATACAGGACTGGTGTATTGGTATTAGCGGAGGTATTTTTATGACATGTCGGCGGGTCTTCTGGTAGATCAGTAAAGTCTGATTTCATGAAATTCATATCCTTAAACTGTTCCCTACCCCAGCGGGGATTTGAACCTGGGTCCGGTGGGACTGCAGGCCACCTCTCTCCCGATTGAGCCACTGCCTCTCCCTCTTGTGGTCCATCATCATCTTTTCGCGGGATAGGGAGTTGAGAGATTTTGATGTTACTGGGCAGTGGAGATGTCTGTTATATCGGTGCCACCACGTGAAGAGGTCCCTCTCCAACGCCATTCCTGTTATATGGAAGTAAATATGCAGTTAAATAATACCGATAACAATGATGATGATGATGATAATAATAATAATAATAATAATAATAATAATAATAATAGTAGTAGTAATAATAATAATAATGATAATAATTATTATTATTATTAATTTAATAATAAATCCAAACAGTCACTGAAGCATTCTAAGGATAAAAATACACTATCTTTAATGACATTGTCAGATTTTACTTACAAACTAAAAAATAATAATAATAATAAAAACTTTGTAAGATACACATAAATCTTCCCTTGACCAGGTAACCAAGGGGAGGTGGAAGAAAGGGAGAATAATATTTATTTAATATATTATATAAATTTTTACATACATCTTTCTTTTATAGCTATTCCAAACTTGTATTTTTATATAAAATCTATTTTTTTCTCACTTATGACACGGTATGAAAAAGAGGATCACTGAAATGGTGGGGGTGTTATCAAAACTGTACATATAGTGCGTTTACCTGAACTTGGCCAAATATTTCAACATTTTGCAACTTATTCCCTGTAGCTCAATGGCAGAAGACAATACCACAGCGGCTCCTACATGCTTTACGCAGTTCTTCTTCATGACTAGTATCATATGTCTAGCCTCATGTTACAGCTTAGCGTTTCACAGATGGGGAGAGATGGCAATGCTAGGCCAAGTAAAAGTGAACAGAGCATAGTGGGGGGGGGGAGGTGGGCTGCTTCTCGTATATCACAACACCAGTATCACAAAATCCTAACACCATCGACCTTTCATAGTTTTCACCATCCTTTCATAGTTTTTCACTCTCTCGTCACGATTTTCAGTATCCTCTCACAGTTTTCACCATTCTTTTAGTTTTTCATTATCCTGTCACAGTTTTTCATCATCGGGTCACAGTTTTTAACCTTTTCTACAGTTTTCACTCATAATTTTCAGTATCCTTTCACAGTTTTCAATACCATTCTTCCACAGTTTTCTATCATCCTGTCACAGTTACTCATCATCGGCTCACCTTTTTTCACCTTTTCACAGTTTTCACCAACCTTTTCATAGTTTTCACCTTAATTTTCAGGTTTCACTATCCTTTTCTCGGCTTTCAATATCCTTCCACAGTTTTCACCATCCCTTCACAGTTTTCATCATCACTAATTCGTGTGTCATGGCTAAAACAACATCTGTGATTCACCCTTCTAACACCAATTCTCTCCATCAATTTCTATTCTTATGACTACTGGGCAATATCTTTAATCTAGTAAGCATCTCTGCCACTGAAGAGGATTGATAAGAGAAATGATTCACTGACTACTTAAGAATCACAACTTTTTTCTTACCTCCTCACTACTACAGCAAGATTTCATTCAGCTTAGGAGTAATTTCAAGTTGTGAAAGAGTTAGGGAAAATATTCTTTAACCTTTTCAAAACTATGTCTCTTATTTATGTCTTTGTCCAGACGATATTATATTAATTTTAGGAGGGATAAGTGGTAGTAAGAATGTTAAAATGTCAGGACCAACACTTGCCTAGCCCCAGGCTCCTACGCTCCTCATTGGGCTACACATGATTAAATGATGATAATGATGATGATGATGGTGAAAATTGTTAAAATCTACTTTACCTCAGAAAGAAAAAAATGCAATGGCCGAGGGGAATTTCGTGATTAAATAAAAGCATGACGGAATATTAAACAGGCAACTCTCATTATAAAATAGAAATGTTTTCCCAAATATAAAAACTTTGCACATTTAAATTAACCCTCTCTGTCGGTGAAAAGGGGACAAATTAATTCTACTGGGTAGGCCTACATTAAACCTTTTATTAAGTAATTTTTCTCATTTACTATGGACTTCCAATCTTTAAGGTCAACGACAGTTTTACATATTATTCCTGCTCCCTCTACGTTTTTTAAAATTCAACTTTTGTATAAAAACTATTTGTAATGACAGAGATTAAAAATTAAGCTTCCACTAACCCCCTTCACAACCAGAACTCTCCCCTAGATCTGAAGAAAATCGTCTGGAAATTGCAAAGAATATAACTGTAAAACTCTCCATGAGATTGAAAAAACATTTATAACAAAATAATAATAAAATTGTCCATAAACAGGACACTGCATTTAGGCATGGGGAGGAAATTCGATAACATGTATCCTATTTCACACTGCTATGGATATTAAAATGGATGAACGACAATAATGACAGGTAAAGTGGTGCTTGTCAGTCTATTTTCACTCTAATTTTATTGCGTTTAATTTCCGCTACTTTCAAAAAATACTAATCTTTTCACCTCTTCCCTACTGCCAGATACTGAGTTTGTTTTTACTTATTCATAACTGCTCGCAGACAAAATTATCAATCCGTTTTATTTTTCACAGTAATTTTAGTTATTGGATTAATTAAAGTTACATTCCGCATACATTCCATATATAAGCAATCTTTTCATCCCATCCTATTGCCAGATTACTGAATGCATTTATTTTATTTATTTGTTATACACGCACAATATTAATAATCCAGGTTCTGAAACATGCCACTCTTTCCATCATTTATTCTAAGCTGAAATTGCTAATCTTACCATCTTCAACATTTCCATATGCTTATTTTATTTATATATTTTTGTTACTGTATCTTCAAAACAAAACACAATTCCAACATCTACCTATCTATCTATTGCCAGACGCCTCAATCCCGTTGCTGGGGTGGCCACAAACAAATCGCCTCCAAATCGCTCTGTCCCCCCGCCATTTCTACTGCCTGCTCCCAACTCACACCCCTCTCTCATATACCTCTCCACCCCATCCCTCCATCTCATCCTCGGCCTCCCCCTCCCTCTTCCCCTCCACCCCCTCCCACTCACATACACTCTCTTCGTCAGTCTTTTTCACCCTCCACCCACTCTCCACATACGTGGCCAAACCACCTCAGTGTGTTCCTCATAACGCTCCCTATCACATCCACATCAACACCACACAACGTTCCCTTTATATCCTCATTCGTCAGCCTAACTCTCCATGTGACTCCACAGGCTCCTCTAAAATAACTCCATTTCCACTGCTCTCACTCTTGACTTGTGTCCTTCAACAACGTCCAAGCTTCACTTCCGTACGTTAGAGTTGAGTATCACAATACTGTCATGTAGTAACTTTTTCACATCCATG
>NC_137069.1:43203138-43215638 GCF_032717465.1 Coenobita brevimanus
CTCATTCCTACCTCATACTTAAGATTTATGTAATTTTATTCAACCACAAATATTGTATTCTGAGTGGAGGGAAGATTTGACTAGTAACCAAGGAGACTCATTCCTACCTTAATTAAAGCTCATCAGAATTCACACAACCACGATTTGTATGTAGACTGGGGAAGTAATTTGACTAGTAACCAAGGAGACTCATTCGTACCTCATAACTAAAGCTCAGTGATTCAGTCCTGTCGGGTGAAAACAAAGCGACTATAGAAGGGACGTCATCTGGAATTTAGCGATTAATTCTGGAGGGGGTCTATTGGTTAGCTCAATGAACTCGCAACTGGAAGAACCCGAGGTCGATTTTTGGACCGGTCAGACTCTAAGACAAAGTTCGTTTCCCTCTTCTTCCGTATTTCCCCAGCAGGACAATTAGGGACGTGGCTATAACATTGACTACTTAGGGTCGCGTTGAAGAAGAAGGGGGTTTGTAAAGATGACTGTTTTAATTACCCACTTGTAGATAATAGGCGATACTCTAAGTCTCTCAAACTAACATCCCCCCCCTCATCTCTCTCTCTCTCTCTCTCTCTCTCTCTCTCTCTCTCTCCATCTCATCCTTGGTCTCCCCTTCCTCCTCTCCTCCTCACCCCCAACTCTCTCATTTCTCTTAATCCCTTCATCTCATCCTCGGTCTTCCCCTCCTTTTCTCCTCCCACCTCCTCCTTTCCCTCTCCGCCCCACTCACACACAGTCCTCTAGTCAGTCTCTAATTCTCCACACTCTCCACATGCTCAAAACCCTCTTCTAGTCAGCCTCTTATTCAACACCACGACGCTCCTTTACTTCTTCATTTGTCTGTCTGTCTCCCCATTGAACTGCACATCCTCCTCTGCGTACTTTCTCTATATTCTGTTCTTAACGCATGCACACAGGCGATTCATGCAGCATAGTGGAGACATTTCTAAAGGCAGAGGTTAGAAATAGCCATCAAACTTACTATACTACTTGGTCAGCGATTCCTAAGCTTCATGTATTGTTCTAAGGGCAAATAGATAGATAATAGATAGATAGATAGGCAGATCGATAGATAGAAGACATCCTTGTACATTAATCTGAGAGGTGAGGGATGGCTGGAGGTGTAAATTATCACTAATACTTGATAGATATAGATATATAGATAGATAGATAGATAGGTAAATAGATAGACAGATAAAAGACATCCTTTTGCATTAATCTGAGAGGAGAAGGATGGCTGGAGGTGTACATTAATATCACTCATACCCCTCTTCACATCAAAGCTCTCTCCCCCTCTCTCTCGCCGTATTACATAGGAAATCATTATGAGACGAAGCATTTTAGGGTGCTGACGTGTGACTGGTGTGTGTGTGTGTGTGTGTGTGTGTGTGTGTGTGTAATACTGACAGTGCCTGGAGCCGTCAACAACCCGCCAGGTAAGCCATAAAGATCAGGTACACTCATTGTCAAGGGGTTTTTATGATATCACGGTGTTTTTTTAAATAAATGCTTAAATATTATTCAATTGATATTAATATTCAATAATATTAAAGAGCAGGGACAATGATTGTCTTGCTAAATCGTGCAACGATTCTCTAAGAACGAGAATTTAAAAACTTTCTCAACAGTACACAGCAGAGACTAATTACTCACAATTGCTGAATTACTGTACTGTTAGCCTCTGGAGAAAGTTACTTCACCCCTGACAATAAATAACTAATACTAATAATAATATCAGGCTCTTGCTGATGTTTTAACTCCTATCTGGCAGAACGGATTTTAAGTTAATACAACAAGACTGGTCTAAGTACCAGTTATGAAGGCGAACGTTTATGCAAGCTAGGAGCTATATGGAAAATAAGCTTAATTTGGAGAAATGAAACAAGATTTTACTTTACATTAAGCTCAAGAAAAAGAACTGTTAAATTTATTGATTACAAAAAAATAAATTTAACGTTACAATTCAAATCAAATTAATGAGACGCACTCACTCACTCACACAAAAGCTAAATACTTACGCCTAGGAAAAACACCTTAACTAAGCTCTTAAAACTAGGATTATACAAAAGGAAATACCGGTCGATGAATGCTGTGTATCACCCAAATCTAGGATGGGAGTCTGGGGGCTGTGTCAAGCGGAGTTTGGGTACTGCTGACCTCTCTACTCTCACTTGGAGCACAGGACCTCTCTCCGTCACAGCAAACACTCGACTGAATTCAAAATACATTGTATGGGCAGGACGCACAAGCCACCGGAAGAAGGCGTGGCTAACGGTTTAGGCAAGCAGAGGCGAACGATAAAGAAAACAATAGTATCGCTCAGTACAGCACTTAGTGACGTGCATTAAATCGGTCACTTTTGAAAGTGACTAATGTTTTGAAAAGTATACTCCGAAATGGAGAGAGAAACGGTTAACTGAGCGATACACAGTGAGTTTTCCACTAATAGTTCGTGGCTTCTCACAAAAGGGAAATGTCGCGAATTGATTCGTGACACTCATCAACCTGGTTTTTAATTACAGTACCGCGTCACCTCCCCCCTCACCTCCACTCTCAACCCCCCCTCTCTCTCCATGCCCTTTACTTCCTCCCCAACTCCCCCTTTCCTCCTCCTGTCCCCCTCCCCTCCCCCTAACTCAGCGTTTCTTAACCTTTTCCGACCTTATCACCCCTCTGTAATAAGGTGTCAGTCCAGCACCCCTTTACACCTGGTTACCGGCACTACAATTGCTACAATACTGCAGGGTCAAAGTAAAGTGAAGTACTGCCTAACAATTTATTTTATACATTCTCAAAAAAAAAATCAATGATGCCAATAATAAGCAAAACCAATAAGAAAAAATAATAATCCAGCATTTTCCAGCACCCTCTAAAATTGATTTCAGCACCCCTGGGGGTGCTAGCACCCCAGGTCAAGAAACACTGCTCTAACTCCTTCCCTTCCTCCCTTCTCCCCACCTCCTCCTATTCCTTTCAACTTCTCCTCTCTCTCTCTCTCTCTCTCTCTCTCTCTCTCTCTCTCATCCTTCCATCGAGAGAGACAGATAGACAGACAGGCAGACAGACAGAGAAAGGGGGAACAGAGAAAAGAAAGAATGGTAAGGAAAGACAGAGGAGGGGGTACTAAAACAGAAAAAAAGAATGAAAAAAAAAAAAAGAAAACTAGAACATCAAAGAGAGAAGAGAGGGGAGGGTGTCAGTCGACCAGAAAGAGAAAATATCCTCTAAAATATCTTCCCTGGAAATAACGTGACTCATTTTTGCCAGTCAGTTTTGTTAATGAAGCCCTGTGGATATGTATAGAGTAGTACCCCCTCCCACCCAACCACCTCCTCGTATTCTATGACGACAATACCCTGGTTTGTGTTTTATTTACTTGCTGTCTCTCTCTCTCTCTCTCTCTCTCTCTCTCTAGCTTAGTGAAATGAGACACATCATCGCCACCTCCACCACCACCACCACCACCACCACCACCAAAACCACCATCATCATCATCATCATTATCATCATTATCATCATCATCATCATCATCATCATCATCCCAGTCTTTATCCTCTCTCAGTATCCTCTGTGTCTCATCTCATAGGTGGGGAATGTGGTAGGTGGGGACGCTCATCATCCACTCACTCGATGTAGTGCTGCTCTCATGTGTCTGCCCTTTCCTCTCCTCCCTCTTTTCCTTCCTTCCTCTTCTGCCTTTCTTTACTTCAAGCTTTCCTTGTCCTTCTGCCTACGGGTGACTTTACACTCCCTCTTTGTCTTTCTTTCCTTCATTCTTTCCTGTTCCTTCTGCCTATGGTTGACTCTACACTGAGTGACAAGCCAAATGGTTTCCTGTTCACCAGGAAACCATTTACTACGCTGGGTGGTAACCATATAACCAAATTATGGCGCCTGGTGGTTTAGTGGGTAACTGCAGCACTCCAATCGGATTGAGCCGGTGAAGGTGTATATCCAAGGGGTGGTTGGGGTTATTGCTCACATAATGCCACTGAGGGATGAGTGAGACTGGTCACTCTCATTTTAAATGTCAGGACCAACTTGCCTAGCCCTAGGCTCTTACGCTACTCGTGGGGCAACGTAGGACTGGATGATGGATGGATGGATGGATGGAAAAAATTTGGTTCGCGAAAATCAGGTGTACTAAACCGACCCGATATATTCTTCCTCACATACTTGCTGATTTTGTATAGGGTCCCTATGTGATGAAACCACCATTATATTTATTGCACAGAATGACTGAGACAGTGGCTCTTTTAAGGGGTGGCCTGGGGTGGCCACGGCAACACATGAAATCTCATTGGCCACCTCTGTGGCCACCCCAGATGTGATAGGTAATTGGCCAAGTTCATCATCACAATGGGGTGGGACAAACGCTGGTCATGTAACACCACTTTCTGCTTCCTTTTCGTTAGCCAGTTCCTAGTTCATTGGCCTACAGTTACCTGTTCACAAATACAGTGGTCCCCGCTTAATTAGCGGCCCCGTAGACCTCCAGATTTTATTGTTCTTGCGTTTGGCACTTCTGCCAATGATCTGACGATTTTATTGTTATGGCGCAAAGTTCCGTAGAGGGACTAATGTCGTGCATTAGAGTGGTCACTTATGATACGGTGACAAATGTTCTGAAAACCATCCTGATCGAAGTGAATATGAAGATGGTTGAACTGAGTGATGCGCAGTGGGAATTCCACTAGAGTTCGTGGTTTTCTCACCAAAGTACAATGTCACGAATTTATATAAATACACTCGCGCGAATTCGTGACATTGCGTTTTTCACTTCTGCCAATGATCTGACGATTTTATTGTTATGGTGCAAAGTTCCGTAGAGGGATATCCCACGTGTCACACCTTAGTTCGACTATTTTATCACAGGTGCGATTTCTAGTTTAAAAGTTTAAAGAACATTAATGTATACACTTTGTCTGGAGTTAAGGCTTATTGGGTTTATGTTATAATTGTTTCTTTACAGTTTTCATAACTTAATTATTAGTTGTTGTGGTCAGCATGGTACATCTAGTTTAATGTTGTATTTAAAAATGTAAAAACAACAACCTGGCCTGAAATACAAACATTATAGTGGATTCTAACATGAGTTTTAAAAATCATTTATGATTCATCAGTGCATAGGGGGATGCAATTGCTGTACACTGAACATTTGTACTTACATATTTTAATCACCTGCCATACATTAAGGTTCGCTATGCCATGGTCACCCCACACTAGCTCTGAGTCCAATCATGGCCACCCCAGTCAAAATGTCCTGGATAGGTCACTGCAGAGAGGGAAAAGATTATTGCAGCTCTCTCTCTCTCTCTCTCTCTCTCTCTCTGCAATATCCACAAGTTGTTCCATATTGCACGGTAAGCCTTCCCACTTTTTCCTGCTGGCTTCGGTTGTCAGATTTAGTTGAGAGGAGGGAATCCGTCAATTTTTCTTTTTCTCGTCCTTGCTCTGGCAGAATTGATACAGCAGTCATAGAAAACAACTAGATAGATAGATAGATAGATAGATAGAGAGAGAGAGAGAGAGAGAGAGAGAGAGAGAGAGAATTCCTGTCTCAAGCCCTTACCTGTCCTAACTTCCGCCGTGATATGATTAAAGGTATTGTGAATATGAATGGCACTGAATAATCATATCTTATTCTTCCCTCCCTCTCCCCTCCCCTCTCCCCCCTTCATTCTTCTCACCTCCCTCTCTCTCCTCAATCTCTCACGTCTCTCCCTCCCTCCCCTCTACTATGCGTCTTTCCCTCTTCTCTCTCTCTCTCTCTCTCTCTCTCTCTCTCTCTCTCTCTCTCTACGAAACTTCCTCCAAGTTCTCTCCTTCTTTACTACCAAGCCTCCTCGTCTCTCCTTCTTTGTCTTTAAGTGTGCCTTTATTTTTCCCATTCTCTCCTTTATTTCTGCCATAAGGAAGAAAGAGACTTATTATTATTAATTTGTCACCTTTGAGTTTAACTGTTTTTATTTTGCTTCATTACTGTTTAAGCTCATTTTCATTTCTATTATCTTATTTTTTCACTCCTTTATTGCTTTCTGTTTTAACCTCATTTATATTACTATTATTTCCATTTATTCATTCCTTTAATTCTGTCTATTTAAGCTCATTCTTATTACCATTATTTCTTATTCTCATTTATTTTATGTCTACTTTTAAGCTTATTTTCATCATTATTATCAATACCTTTATTTATTTCACGTCGTTTCACTGTCTCAGGAAGGAGCTATTATTATTTTTCATTATCATATTATTATTATTATTATTATTATTATTAGTAGTAGTAGTAGTAGTAGTAGTAGTAGTAGTAGTATTGTTATTATTATTATTTTCTTTTATTTTTGTTAGTTTTTATTATATAATTTAATCCTTTATTTTTTATCACTGTCCTTCATTTTTTCAGGATGTTTATTATTACCCTTTATTTCTGCCGTCTTAGGTAGGAGATATAAGAGTAAGACTTAACACCTCTGTCTAAGCGATTTATTTTACGTACTGCATCCAAGCCTTCCCTTATGTTATTTATTTCGGTTTAAATATCGACACAGGTCACATTATCAACATAGGATAATATGGTGTTATGCCCAGAATAAGTCGCTAAGGAAGTAGTGCTAAGTAATCTTCAAAACATCTTTGAATATGGCCTCGGGTGAATAAGTAGGATAATAGTGGTAGTAGTAGTAGTAGTGTTGGTGGTAGTAGTAGTAGCAGTAGTAGTAGTAGTAGTAGTAGTAGTAGTAGTAGCAGTAGTAGTAGTAGTAGTAGTAGCAGTAGTAGTAGTAGTATAGTAGTAGTAGTAGTTCCAAACGCAGGCTGATCTGTACATGAACCCCGTGAAGTCCATAATCCTTTCTTGGGTTAGGGATGAAGCTGAAGGACGTTTGTGTTGCCGAGTAGTGGATCAACTCGTCCATATCAGTGCCGCCACGTGAAGGCGTCCCTCCCCAGCACCCTTGTGAAAAGAAGAGCAGGCTGGTTGTGTGATTGTGAAGTAGAGAGAGAGAGAGAGAGAGAGAGAGAGAGAGAGAGAGAGAGAGAGAGAGAAGGGAAGGGCAAGAAGTGCGTGAAATTAAATTGAATAATAACATGGCACAAGACAGAGACTAAGTATGATGTGCAGTGCTTTGGGGCCCCGTTGGGAAGCAGGATTGATGATGATGATGATGATGATGATGATGATGATGATGATAATGATGAAGGGAACGAAAAAAAAAATTAATCTTATTAAAAACCATAAAAAATTACAGGTGTGTTTATGCTACAGATCATAAGGCTTCAAACTAATATATTTAATTCATCTTAATCTATCACTATCATCATCATCTGTACGTTAATCATCATACTCATCACCATAGTGTGTATACTGTATAGTGCTGGAGAGGGGAGCCTTCACGTGGTGGCACCGATATAACCAGGCGGTTCCACTGCCAGGTTATACAAACGTCCCTCAACTCCTTCCCTACCCCACGAAAGGAGCAACAACAACAACAACATCCACTACTACTACTACTACTACTACTACTACTACTAACACTACTGCTACTGTTATTATTTATACTACTGTTACTACTACTACTACTACTAGTTCCTACTACTACTACTATTGCTGCTGCTACAGTATGCGTAAAATTCTGTGAACCCGATTTATGGGGTAGGAACGAGTCTCCTTGGTTGCTACCCAAATCAATCCTCCAGTCTAACTACACCTGGCCATCAGCTGAGCTGATAGGGGTTGGGGATCTTTTGTCAGGTTAAAATGAACAGTCCATAGCGAAGTGACCCACCCTTACAAGCAGTGTACGCTTGAGTGTATGTATGTGTGAGTGTATGAAGTGTGTTGTTGTTATCGTTGTTGTTCTTGTTATTGTTTTTGTTGTTGTTGTAGCCCCAGGTTCATCAGAAATGTGAACTCCGTAGACTGCTGGCTAAGGTTCCCCTTCACTTACAGCTCACCATCTTCCTTTCGGGGGATAGGGAAGGAGTAGAGGGACGGTTGTATAACCAGGCAGTGAATCCGCTCTGTAATATCAGTGCCACCAGGTGAAGGCGTCCCTCTCCAGTACCAGGGTTGAGAGGAAGAAGTGGGTTTGCACGTAATATTTTGGGGTGCCATCATCATCATCATTATCATCATTATCATCATCATCATCACCTATTAATCAGTCAGTCAGTCAATCAATCACTCATCATCATCATCATCATCATCATCATCATCATCATCATCATACAACCATCCCAACATCAGCACCACCACCATCATCATCATCCATCATTCCAACCACCCCTACATCATCATCAACCTCCTCCTCCTCCTCTTCCTCCTCCTCCTCATCATCATCATCATCAGTTTACCCCAAGTGTCCACATCATGCAAAATGTGGAGAGGAACCCAAGCGAAAAAACAAAACAAAAAACATGAATAATGACTTTCTTTTTACCATCGGAAAAATAACAGCGTCTTCCTTCAAAAGCGTCCGTCTCAAAAAAAAGAAAAAAAAAAAAAAAGAAAAGAAAGAACGAAAGAAAGAAAAAGAAAAAGCTGACTGAACGAGAGAAATGGTTAAGGAGTTAGAGGGGGAGTCTTTTGGATACCTCATCTTCATCATCATCATCATCATCATCATCATCATCGCCTCCGTCGCCATTAGTGTCATCACAGTCATTATCACCACCACCATCACCAAAACCACCATCATCACCACCACCACCACCACCACCACCATGCCATCCCACGTTCCCACATCATGCAAAGTGTGGGCAATATCCAGAGCCCCAAAATAATATTAGTCAAGTCTTTTTACCAGACTATAGAAAGAAAAATGGCCCCTTCCTTCAAGAATGCGCGTCTAAGAAAGAAACTGTCTGGGAAGAAATGAGAAAGAAGATCAAGGAGTTAATGGGAAGGGGGTTTGGGGGGTGCATTATCATTATTATTATTGTAATATTATTATTATTATTATTATTATTATTAATAATAATAATAATATTATTATTATTATTATTATTATTATTATTATTATTATTATCATGATTACTACTATCATTATCATTATCATCATCATCATTAACTATTATCATCATTCCATCCCAGGTCATCATTAGCATCATCATCATCACAGTCATCATCCTCAGTCATCATCATCATTTAACCCACGTTCCCACATCACAAAAAAAAAAAAAAAAAAATCATTTCCAAGAATTTTCAGTAGATCATATAGAAAAAGAACACACATCTTCACTCAAAAGCATTAAAAAAAAAACAGAATAGTCCCTCACAGAAGACCCTCCGCAAAAGACCTCCCCAAAAAACATCCCCAAAAAGACCCATCAAAAAGACCCCCAAAAAAAGACCCCCAAAGAGACCCCTAAAAAAAAGACCCCCAAAGAGATCCCCCAAAAAGGACCCCAAAAGGCATCCCAAAGGACCCCCAAAAGGACCCCAAAAAGACCAAAAAACAAAACAAAAAAGACCCACCAAAAAAAGACCCTCAAAAGACCCCCCCGAAAAAGACTAGGAAAAAAGACTGCCCTCAAAAGGAATGAGTAAGAGGGTTAAGGAGCTACAGTGGAGGGAGTTCCTTGGTTGGGTCTTGAGCGGCTGCTTCAAGGAATTTGGGAATTATGCTAAGTTCATCCGGACCGGCAAGGCGTTCATTACGAATGGGGGAGGGGGAAGAGAAAGGGGGGATGATGTAGTGGGGACAAGGGGGGATTATGGGGGGGAGAATGGGGCTGGAGGATGTAGTAGGTGAAGGGAAGGGGGGATGATTTGAGGAAATAGGGATGGGGTGAAGGGAAGAAAGGGAAAAGGGAAGGAATGAGGATGGAGAGAATGGGGTAAGGGAGAGGATTAGGGGTGATGATGTGGGGGAGAATGGAAGCAGAAGATGGGGTACGGGGGAGATGAGGGTGAAGGTGGGGATGAGGGACTATGATGTGAAGTGAGGGGGAGAAAGAGAGGTGATGACACTAGGAAGGTGGGGAGGGATGGCAGATAGTGGAGAGGGGAAAGGGGGGGAGGAAGTAGGACAGGAAGTGGGGAAAAATAGTGAGACGAAAGAAAAATCCGAGGAAAGGGGAACTGGGGGCAGGGAGAATGAGGGATGATGGCAATGTTGGTGGGGAAGGGTGTGTCTGAGTGGTGTGTGTGTGTGTGTGTGTGTGTGTGTGTGTGTGTGTGTGTGTGTGTGTGTGTGTTGCATCATCTTTGTTTTGCTGGCTAGATATCTGTGTCTCTGTGTTGCTTAGTGTGTTTCTGAGTGAGGAAGTGTGTTGCATAGTCTGTGTGTTGGTTAGTGGAGGGTGTCAGTGTGAGATCTGATGTGTTACAGTGTTATGAGTTTTGATGGTGTCTGTATGTGTTGAAGTGATGGCTTGTGCTACTTAATGGTGTGTGTGTGTGTGTGTGTGTGTGTGTGTGTGTGTGTGTGTGTGTGTGTGTGTGTGTGTGTGGGTGGGTGGGTGGGTGGGGGGGTGGGTGGGTGTGGGTGTGGATGTGGGTGTGTGTGTGGGTGGGTGGGTGTGTTGGGAGAGTATTGCATCACCTGCGTTGCATTACGATTCATAAGAATGTTGTCCTTTTGCAATATCTAAGAATCATTTCAGTGAGCGTGTTGCAGCATGTATTAGAGTCTCTGTATTTGTCTGTCTACCAGTCTAGCTATCTGTCTGTCTGTCTGTCATTACCCATTTGTCTATCTGTCTCTTTTTATATCTATATGTATAATCCATCTACAGTATCTAGCTATTTGTATTTCTGTCTCTGCCTGCCTCTCAGTCTCTGTATCTATTTGTATATCTATGTTTGCATGGGAGTTGCAGTGTTCCACAAGTGTTGTAATGTTGCATTAATGTTGTGTGCGTGTGTTGCTTCGTTAGGTAGTGTGGTGGAGTGTATTCTGCGGTCGCCAGTCGCCACACTTGATTACAGTGTTGCATTGTTTGAGTCCGAATGTTGCATGAATGTTGCAGTGCTGAATCGAGTGTTGGAGCATTGTATCACTAATTTGTTTTTCCCATGCCCAGAATAATTGTGTGTGTGTCAAAGTCCTGAAGTGTTGCATGAATATCCCACGCTAGCCAGGATGTTGCAGTGTTGCGTGAGTGTGTGGCGCGTGTGTTACTTCGTTAGGCAGAGTGGTGGAGTGTTGTAGCGTTGCATGAATATTGCAGAGTGATGAGTGTGTGTTGCTGTGTTTAGTGAGTGTTGCAATGTTGTGTAAGAGTTGCATGGTATTGAGCGAGTGTTATATAGTGTTGAGCGAGTGTTGCCTAGTGTTTCGTGAGTGTTGCAGTATTGCGTGAGTGTTGCAGAGTGTTGAGTCAGTGTTGTAGCTTTTCCTGATTGTTTCCTAAATGTTGCAGAGTACTGAAAGAGTGTTGTAGCGTTTCCTCGAGTGTTGCAGAGTGTTGTGTGCATGCTGCAGTGTTCCCTGAGTGTTGCAGAGTGTTGTGTGCATGCTGCAGTGTTCCCTGAGTGTTGCAGAGTGTTGTGTGCATGCTGCAGTGTTTCCTGAGTGTTGCAGAGTGTTGTGTGCATGCTGCAGTGTTTCCTGAGTGTTGCAGAGTGTTGTGTTCATGCTGCAGTGTTTCCCTGAGTGTTGCAGAGTGTTGTGTGCATGCTGCAGTGTTTCCTGAGTGTTGCAGAGTGTTGTGTGCATGCTGCAGTGTTTCCTGAGTGTTGCAGAGTGTTGTGTGCATGCTGCAGTGTTCCCTGAGTGTTGCAGAGTGTTGTGTGCATGCTGCAGTGTTCCCTGAGTATTGCAGTGTTGTATGCATGCTGCAGTGTTTCCACGAGTGTTGCAGAGTTTTGTGTGCATGCTGCAGTGTTTCCCTGAGTGTTGCAGTGTTGTGTGCATGCTGCAGTGTTCCCTGAGTATTGCAGTGTTGTGTTCATGCTGCAGTGTTCCCTGAGTATTGCAGTGTTATATGCATGCTGCAGTGTTCCCTGAGTGTTGCAGTGTTATATGCATGCTGCAGTGTTCCCTGAGTGTTGCAGTGTTGCGTGTGTGTTTCTTCGTTAAACCGAGTGGTGGAGTGTTTCTGGCCTCGTTTAACTGCAGCCTCTCGTGGTTCGCCTTCCGGTCCAATTGACAGAGTTGTTCCTTAATTGGGGTGATGAGCAGACCGACTTGTTAATGTAAGTGGTGGTGACGGTCGGGGCGAGTGATGATGATGATGGTGATGAACTGAGTGGGAGATGTGGTGGTGAGGTGGGGCTAGTAAGGGTGTGATGATGAGAGAGGGTAGTGAACAAAAAGGTGGTGGTGGTGGTGGTGATGATGATGATGATGATGATGATGATGATGGTGAATAAATAGATGCAATGATGTTGATAATGATGATGATGATGAACAGAAGATGCGATGATGATGATGATGATGATGATGACGGTGATGATGATGGAAAAGTAGTGACGGTGAGGGTGGTGGTAGTGGTGGTGGTCGTGATGATGCGAGGAATAGCCTAATATTTGTGATGAGGATGCGGTGATGTGGACA
>NC_137069.1:43225638-43240638 GCF_032717465.1 Coenobita brevimanus
TGTGTGTGTGTGTGTGTGTATGGCAGGTGTTCGTTGTACGTGTGTTGTTCTGTGTTGCTAATGACATATAATCCAGCCCTACATAGCCTGTTACCATCCCGATGTTATTAATGCAGTGTTACGTGTACTGTACGTTTGTGTGTGTGGTAGGTGTTTGTTGTACGTGTGTTGCTAATGACGATATATAATCCAGCCCTATATAGCCTGGTGCCATCCCAATGTTATGAATGCAGTGTTTATTGTACGGTACGTGTGTATCATGAATACAGTGTTACGTCGTCGCTGCTTGCTTGTTGACCGTGTTTCGTGCTCCGTGTTATGCTTGTGTTGCAGATGGGAATTAGGAAGACCTGTGTTGATTGCTGAGTGTTGTGTAGTTTGTGTTGAACAGGTCCAGGATTCAGAAACAACCTTTTAAGCAATTCTCTGTCGTAACTTCGATATAGGGTCGTCATCTGGTGCTGACTTAGGACGCCTTCACGTGGTGGCACCGATATAGCTGGCCGGTGGAGCTGCCTGGTTATACAAACGCCCCTCACCTCCCACCCTATCCTCGTACAGGAGTATGGTGGACTGCTGGACTAGGGCATCTTCAGCCTTCAGTCCACTGGGTTCACGTCTAGATGAATCTGGGATAACAACAACAACAGGAGGCTTCTTAACACTTTTTCCTCTGCGATAGTTTTTGCACAATACACCTCAATATCCGTATGTATATTATCAATGCAGACTATATCCATACTATAAATGCACACATAACATGAAAAATATCCAAGGTCAGATACGCATAATAAATCGCTCTGAAAAAAATGTTAGGGAGACTCCTTTCCCACCTATAATATTCACAGGATGGACAAGGAGGACCAAACGGAGTACTTGACCTGACAGAAGAAACAATGCAACAACTAAAAGAAAAACATCGGACTGCACGACAAGCAAATGCTCAGTCAAAGCTTGACGGCAACTACACTCCTTCCAATCGCATCATATACGACATGACAACTGGAGATATGGTGTGGCGGAAGGCAATGCACACACAGGGAGGGGCAGGGCCGTCAGGCCTGGATGCAAGATCTTGGTGAGTAATCCTCAGTAACTTCAAGTTTGGGGAATTCGATCCCATGGCAGCATGTCATCGCGAACTCTCTCGAAACAGCACACAAAAGGAATGAACAAGAAAAAAATAGAAATTGTCAAGAAAGGATCCAACATGTGGACCACGGTCGATTCACTCCCCTTGTGTTCACAACATCAGGTGGGATGGGTCCAGAGGCGGTGAGATTCTACTCGAGACTGGCAGAGGTTCTTTCTGAGAAGAAACGTCAACCGCAGAGTTCTGTTATGGCCTGGATGAGATGTGGACTGTCATTCTCCCTCGTGAGGTCTGCTCTACCATGTCTCAGGGGCACAAGATCATCAGCCTTCAGGCCTGTCTCTCTGGAGGGTATGGATTACGAAGCTACTGTGGTCGAGAGTCGCATAGACCAGCGACTCCAATAGTTTAATGTCTTTATTTACACTGTAATATCAATAAATATAAAATAATAAAAGTAATAGTAGATGGTTGGTAACCACAGCCGTTGGTGTGCTTGGGGCCAACGGATTGTAATATGAGGGTTAGTGTTAACCTTCACATTACAACTCCAAATGGTGAACTGTATTAGGAAGGTTGGTTTTGATCTTCACAATATAGTTCCCGAATGGATGGAGGTGGTATTTATAACGAAAAAAAAATAGTAGTAGTAGTAGTGGTTGTAGTAGTAGTAGTAGTTGTAGTAGTAGTGGTGGTGGTGGTGATGGTGGTGGTAATAGTAGTAGTGGTGGTGGTGATGGTGGTGGTAATAGTAGTAGTGGTGGTGGTGGTGGTGATGGTGGTGGTGGTAGTAGCAATAGTAGTTGTAGTGACAGTAGTTTTTGTTGTTGTTACTGATGATTATGATAGTAATAATAATAATAATAATAATAATAATAATAATAATATAGTAATAAAAATAATAATAATATAATAGTAATAAAAATAATAATAATAATATTAACTAGAATGGCACTCAGTAGAGCGCATACCTCCGCCAATGCCCCATCTGGCAGGGTTAAAGAAAGTGAAAAAAAAAAAAAAAAAAAAACTGGATCTGCACCGTTATCCGGATTCGCACCAAAATTTGATGAAGTCTATTCTGGGCTAAGGCACATTCTTCTACCAAGTTTCCTGTAAATCTGTCCCGTAGCTTTTGTGTAATCTTGCTCACAAACCATCCAACCAACCAACAAACAAACGGACAGGGGTGAAAACATAACCTCCTTGGTGGAGGTAATAATAATAATAATAATAATAATAATAAATAATAATAATAATAATAATAATAATAAAATGGACACAGACGTGAACCATGTGGTCTGCACTTTTAATTGCCTTTCTCCCCCATTGACCATCCTCCCTTCGTGGAATAAGGAGGTAAATAGGTGAGAGACGTTTGTATATCCAGGCAGTGGAACCACCCACTTATATCAGTGCCACCACATGAAGGCGTCCCTCTCCACCACCCACACCCTACACTTTTTTTTTTTTTTTTTTTTAATCGGGGTGAAGATGCACTTGACAGGTTGGTGATGATTGGCTGAATGTAACATTCCTTCACAATCTCTTTACTCGTTTGCAATATTAATTGATAACATTTATCTAAGGGGGAAATTTGGGTTAGTAAATGTTATTCGGGCATGTTGCATTCAGCCAATCATCACCAACCTGTCAAGTGCATCTTTGCCTCAATAAAAAAAAAAAAAAAATGTGTATAGTTACCACGTGGGATTGACCGTAAAATGCTTGTGAATCAGAACACTAAATACTGAACATCGTAAATGCTGAACATCACATCTTGTATACTATATGTAGATAGATAGATAGATAGACAGATAGATAGACAGATAGATAGATTTAGAGACAGAAATATTGCAAAGACTGATGTATTGACTACTTTGAAGATTATTTTTTTTGCGTCTGCCTTTGCTGTGTTGTGATGTGTTAAGATGTTTCAGTGTTGTGTTAGATGTAATGCGGTGTACTCTGTGCTGTATGAGATGTGTGTGTGTGTGTTTTGTGTAGTGTAGCAAGTTAAACAGGTGCCGGGGTATGTGTTGTTCCTATAGTGCATTTGTTCTAACCTGACATAGATCCCTAGTCCCTTTTAGCTCATTTGATAGCCAATTATAATCAGACTGGAGAGTCGATATGGCTGTACACTGTTCACTTTAACTCGGCATAATATTACCATCCCCCCTCTTGAATGCTTAAGTGTAAAGAGAGAAAAGAGAGAGTAATATTAGACGTCGCTGCTAGTCACGAAGAAGTGCTGTGGGAAGGAAGTGGGCTTTTATGATGTCTTATTCTGCAAACGGACGATAATTTTGGCCAGATTAAAATGAATGAACTACAGAGGTTGAATTTTTTTACATTTGACGGTCATTTATGGAACGCCTGTGGATATTACGTTTGGTTAACCTGCATCCCATATTACATAATGCAGTCAGCAGCCATATAGGAAGGCCAGATACGTTCCATCATTGGCAAGTACTTCAAAAATCATTGTCAAAATTTTAGAGCCAGCATCCCACTTTTCGATTTCCCTAACGCCTTTTCCTAAGCGATTTACTTTGTTACACCTAACTGTCCATTTCTGTGTCAAGTCTAGAAACAAATCGCTAAGGAAGAGGTGTTAGGGAGCTTCCACGACTTGGGATGCAGGTTGTGGGAGTGGCTGAGTTCTGTCAGATGTAAACGAACAGACAGCAGTTTGTGTAGTAGTGGTGGTGGTGGATGGATTGCGGTGTGTTGCGAGATATATGTAGTATTGCTAACTATGTAAGGTGTATTGCGAACTGTGTAAGGTGTGTTGCTGATTGAATAAGGTGTTTTGCGAACCGTATAATACTGTAAGGTGTTTTGAACAGTGTGTGTTACGAACTGTATATGGCGTGTTGCGAACTGTATAAAGTGTGTTGCGAACCGTGTTAGTTGTGTTGTGAACTTAATAAGGTGTGTTGCGAACTGTATAAGGTATGCTGCGAACTGTATAAGGTGTATTGCGAAAATATTAAGGAGTGTTCCCAAGTGTATAAAGTTTACAAGGTGTGTTGCGAACCATATGGTGTGTTGTGAATGCAATATGGTGTGTTGCGAACTGTATAAAGTGTGTTGCAAACTGTATAATGTGTAATGCGAACTTTATAAGGTGTACTGGAAACTGTACATAAGGTTCTTTGCGTATTGTTTATAAGGCTTATCGCAAACTGTACAAGGTGTATTGCGAAATACTAAACAGTTTACGAACTATGTAAAATGTGTTGTGAGGTGTGTTGCCAAGTTTATAATATGAACTATAAACTATATAATAACTGTGTGTTGCGAATTGTATGCAGTGTATTGCTAGCCATATATATCTTGCAAACTAATTCTGATTAGGCCTGTTGCAAGCTGGACAGGGTGTGTGTTTGTGTGTGTTTGTGTGTGTGTGTTAAAGGGGAACGTCGTGTAGTAAAGAAGTTAATGATTGCTATACTTAGCCTCCTCAGCTCAATACAGGAATTTTGTAGCAGCAGCGACACAGTGTAATATTAATAAGGTATCGTGCTAAAGTAGTGAGAAGAATACAGGTTTATAATTTCATGAATATTTAGATCCCATACCGTGATCATTGTTATTATCATCATATTATCATCATTACTATCGCTGTTTTCGATATCACCATCACCACCACCATCATTATTTTTATCTTCACAGCACACCACCACCACAACCACCACCACCACCACCACCACCACCACCATCATCATGATAACCACAGCCATCTAAAAAAATATAATTTAGGGTGTTCTTTTGTGTTCTAAAATCACCAAAGAAACACTAGTATTGCAAAGCTCTCAATCATCATATAGACTTGAAACAGCAATCCCCTAATCAACACGAAAAATAAGTGTGTTGATTGCAGAGAGAGGGGAAGCGTGACCCATTTAAATGGCATCCTGTTAATACCTCTTTATATAGAGTTTTAGGACAAGTATCTTCGTTAATGTGGTATAGGACGTGGGAGTGTGGTGTGGTGGTGTGGCAGTTGTGTGTGTGTGTGTGTGTGTGTGTGTGTGTGTGTGTGTGTGTGTGTGTGTGTGTGTGTGTGTGTGTGTGTGTGTGTGTGTGTGTGTGTGTGTGCGATGTGGTGTGACAGTGTGTTTGGTGTGGCTGAGATGTCGAAGTTTGTGTGATGTGTGTCACGAAATCGCGCGAGCATAATTATAAATTCTTGACATTGTACTTCAGTGAGAAAACCACATAGTGGAATTCCCACTGCGCATCACTCAGTTCAACCGTCCTCGTATTCACTTAATCGGGATGGTTTTCAGAACATTTTTCACTGTTTCACAAGTGATCATTGTTATGCACGACATTAGTGCCTTCACTGAGTGATTTATTGTGAGCGTATATCGTTCACTTTCTCTCCGTTGACCGTTGAAGCTAGGCCACGCTCTACTTCCGGCAAACACGGCCAGCCCCTGCCTCTTTCATAGTTTGAATTCAGTCAGCTTTGAGTCGTCGTGAGAATAGGACCGTTGGTGCCCAGCCTGAAGAGCATCTTTGTTGTACAGAGAGTTCCTGAATCCCCACCTAGATGGTGAATTAGAGAAGCGGGCTTAGCGAATTACAGTATCTGATGTCCTGCACAGGCTCCCAGTTCTTTTCGCTCAGCTCCCCCCCACTGACCAGTATTTCTTTTCGTTTTTCTAGGCTTAAGTGTGTTTAGCTTTTGAATGAGCGAGTGAGTGTATTCTCCTTGTTATTTTGAATTCATTTTTGAGACTCATGTAACGTAAATTTATTTCATTGTAATCAATAAATTTACAGTTCTTTTCTTTGAGCTTAATGTAGTGAAAGTCATGTTTTATTTCTCCACATTAAGCTTATTTTTGTTGCCACTCCTAGTTTGCACAAACGGTTTACATTATTCATAACTGGTACTTAGGCCAGTTCTTTTGTATCAAACTTAAATCCTTTGTGCCACCCAGGAGTTAATGCACCGACAAGAACCTGTTTATCATTATTAGCATTAGTTATTGATTGTCAGGGGTGGAGTCACTTTCTCAAGAGGCTAACAGTACTAACAAACAGCATGTGTGAGAAATTAGTCTCTGCTGTGAACTGTTGCAAAAGTTTATAAATTCTCGTCCATAGAGGATTGGTGAAGTAGGTCGGCATAAAGTAAAACTTACTGCTTGATTTCCACCAGTCAGTTCCTTGTCTCTATCTTCAAGCAACATCTAACATTATTCATTCATAAATTCACATCCCCCCTGTGACATCTGGCGACCTCGCCAGGATATTAACTCCTAGCTCTAAAGTTATTAACGAGATAATACTCACTCACTTATACCTAGGTATTTATCATTAAAGTCTATAGGCACTATCTTACTGGTTATTGATTCATTTCTATTAATTTTATGCAATAGTTTTCCCAGTCAGTAGTTTTTTTTTAATTTTCTCTCATTACCAGTTTAATTAGATAAAACTGGTCACCACCAACCTGTGCCTATATTCTTTACTCTTGATTATTGACATTTCTCTGCAAAATAACAGTCAGTACTCAGTCTTTAGCCCACTCAGCCTTAGTTGAGTTAGCATCATGACTACTAATATATATGTACAGGGAGCCAAAGATATGGGGCTTAGCAACCCTGAACAAATCAAGGAATACGTCCTTTCATGGTTTAGTTACGAGCAGTAATGTGAGAATGATGCTTGTGAAGAGCATAGAATTCAAAGCGAACATGAGCAAGAACAGTGCGAGGAATGTGAGAGAGAATGCGAACATGAGCAAAAACAACACAAACACAAGTGAGAACAGTGAGAGAGAGAGAGAGCATGAATACGAGCAAGAACAACGCTAATACGAGCGAGAACAATGAGAGAGAGAATGAGAACATGAACATGCCGAGCGCGAGGCAAGTGAGAAACATGAACTTGAGAAGCTGAAGCTCAGGTGAGATTCCTTGGCTTCAGACACATCTGGTGCAGCTAACCCAAGCTCCAAGAGCACTCTCCCTGCACATATTCTGACGACCCCACACATCAAGCTTCCTCCATACAAGGAAGGCGAGCGAATCGAGCCATTCATAGCTCATTTCGAAGACATGGCTCAGCTGTACAAGCTGGGTGAGGCAGCTAAGCCGCTCCAGTTTCTTAGCTTGTTTGAAGGCCCTGCCCTCGATATTCTCCACAGAATTCATGGAGACAATCTCACGTATGAGATGATGAAGGCCACACTTGTCAAAGCGTACAGTCTCACAGTTGACGATGCCAAGAGTCAGTTTTTGAGGGCGCGTTTACAAGAAAAGGAGACTGTTGTTCAGTTTCTTGATCGGCTTACTGCTTACTTAGATGTGTGGATGGAGAAAGATGAAACTCCTTCCAAGCATGAGGGGATAATTGACCTTATGCTGCACACGCAGCTAGAAAAGTCGTGGCCTACTGAACTTATGGCTCAGTTTAAGATCTGCCAGGTAAGAGATGCCAGCCAAATGGTGGAGAAGTCTGATGCATTCTTCACTGCGTACGGGTATCAAACTCGTAAGCAACATGCCTGGAACAGGAAAGCTGACAAATCTGGGAAACCATCTCAGACTGAACCCCAGCAACAAGGCCATTCTCAGAATAATGGCCAAGGTCCAAACAAACCCGAGAAGAAGGACTAGGGGCAAAATACGCAGCAACCTGTCTGGAAGAGGTACAACAACTACCCTAACCAGCAGCAGTGTCAGCCACTCAATCAAAGATTGGGACAAACCTTCTCAGAACCAGCCCCAGTGTACTGGGGCAGGAGGCAAACGCAGCCTTCATTTCTCAACAGCAGCACGGTGGTGTCGTCCCTAGCAGTATGGGTACTTCCCCACAGTTCACTAGTCCCCCAGCGACAGTGAGCCCTCCGCCACAGGTGGTCAATGCTCCATCTCCCCAGACATTGAGTATGACCCCTCAGGTATCTAATTCTCAGGGCACTATGTTTGCCACATCATTCATTCAGCAGCTTCATCAGTGGCTGGCTGCTTCCTCCACAGGCCCTCCCACAGGTAACAGTGCCTTCCTTGTCTAGCCAGGGTTTGTGGGAGGTGTTCCTGTAAAGGTCCTGAGAGACAATGGTTCCTCAGGTTGCTCTGTCAGGCAGAGTTTAGTTCGGCCTGAGGAGTACACAAGTCGACAGATCCAAGCTCAGTTTATTGACGGATCAGTGAGATTGTTCCCTGAGGCACGTATCCTGGTGGAATCTCCATTTTACACGGGTACGACAGTCGCAGTTGTCATGCCAGAACCTTTGTTTGACTTTATCATAGGCAACATACAAGGTGCCAAGTATGGTTTCACCGTAGATGACGCTACTCAGACTTCGGCTGCAGCAACATGAGCCATGGCTGAGGCTCCAAATTGTGTCACCCCAGTGACCATTGCATCGCCACAAGATCTGATTTGTAGCCAAGATGTTTTCCAAGAACAACACTATGACCCAATACTTGCTGCCATGCAGAAGAAACAAAAGGGTAGAATGATTAAGTATTCATGGGGAGGTCAAGTCCTTCGTAAACAAGGACGGCTCTACTGTGAGTCACGAACACCCCAGGGCGAGGTTCGACTGCAGTTTGTCGTTCCCGCGAAGTTTCACCAAGCAGTGTTAGAATGAGGTCATTGTTCAGCCTCAGGAGGTCAACTGGGCAAAAGGAAAACCCAGGGCCATATCCGTGCTGACGTTTTCTGGCCAGGGATGGGACAAGAAATAGATAGTTTTGTGCTTTCCTGCAATGTGTGTCAGCGTACCACCAATCAGGGACATGTCCTTCCTGTGCTGTTTGAATCCACACCCATTATCTCAGAGTCAGTTGAGAGACAGGGCAGTGGTAATTTGAGTGCAGACCTGATGTCTCGCCCGTTGGCCCCACAGGACATATTATGTCCAAGGCCTGTACATACATATGTACCGTATGTTAAGGGAAAGTTCGAGAACCCCATAGGGACAATCCGAGGCTGTGTCTGAATTACCTTGTGGAGTATCTTGAGCTGTGGGCCTCTCTGAGGATTCCTGGAGAATGCACATTATCCACACGCCCCCACGTTGGGTGTTAAAATGTGACCTGCCTGAGTTTGCGTAGGGATTCTCAGCTTGCCAATGTTTATCGTAAGTGTAGAGTTAGGTTAACCAGTAAACTGCCCGTTCGCAGAGATTTGGGCAATTCGAGAACTGGCACGTTTCCTGGTTAATAATGTAGGTTAACCAGTAAACTGCCCATTCTCAGAAATTTGGGCAATCCAAGGACTGGCACATTCCCTGGTTAATAATGTAAGTTTAACCAGTAAACTACAGGGGTCCTCAGAGATTTGAGCAATCCAAGGACTATGTTTCCTGGTTAATAATGTATCCATTAACAAAATAATAGTGTACTTTTTGTAACATAAGTACTGACTGCTAGGCAGAGTGAGAGAAATTGTAATTTGATAAAAATTGTTTGTTGCACTGACAATTTTGATGCTCCACTTTGATTGCTTTCGGAGGTGCAGCTGGCAGGTGTAGCATTGTCGTGCAGATCAGCTGATCATTTCTGCCGCATGCTGCCGCCTCTTCTCTTCTGCCTCGTCATCTTTATTTACTATTGATTTGTATTACATAATTTTACACATAGGCACAGTTACACCACAACTGTCACACCTACACCCTGTATTACATACATCACGCTACATAACAATTAGTTGTTAACATAAATGTTGTGAACTTTTCGCTCAGTTTGACCTGAGTAAAGGATTTTTCACTGTCATCACAGAGTTTTTTCCTCAAGCTTGCTTCTATTAACGTAGATACGAGGTTTTTACACTCATGGGTGACTGTGATTTTCTCCTGTAGGAGGGTAGTACACACACCACAGTGTGAATCTTGTGTGAAAGAGTTAGGATTTATATGTCTCTATATCGGAAATTTTTCTAAAGAAAAATTTGATTTTGATGGGACATAATGTCACGAATTGGCGCGAGCGTATTTATAAATTCGTGACATTGTACTTCAGTGAGAAAACCACGAATTCTAGTGGAATTCCCACTGCGCATCACTCATTTCAACCGTCTTCGTATTCACTCGATCGGGATGGTTTCCAGAACATTTTTCACTGTTTCACAAGTGATCATCCTTATGCACGACATTAGTGCCTTCACTGAGTGATTTATTGTGAGCGTATATCTTTCACTTTCTCTCCGTTGACCGATGAAGCTAGGCCACACCCTACTTCCAGCAACACGGCCAGCCCCTACCTCTTTCATAGTTTGAATTCAGTCAGCTCTGAGTCGTCGCGAGAATAGGACCGTTGGTGCCCAGCATGAAGAGCGTCTTCATTGTACAGTGAGTTCCTTAATCTCCACCTAGACTGTGAATTGGCGAAGCGGGCTTAGCGAATTGCAGCATCTGATGTCCTGCACAGGGTCCCAGTTCTTTTCGCTCAGCTTCCCTCCCACTAACCTGTATTTTTTTTCGTTTTTCTAGGCTTAAGTGTGTTTAGCTTTTGAATGAGCGAGTGAGTGTATTCTCCTTGTTATTCTGAATTCATTTTTGAGACTCATGTAATGTAAATTTATTTCATTGTAATCAATAAATTTACAGTTCTTTTCTTTGAGCTTAATGTAGTTAAAGTCATGTTTTATTTCTCCACATTAAGCTTATTTTAGTTGCTGCTCCTAGTTTGCACAAATGGTTTACATTATTCATAACTGGTACTTAGGCCAGTTCTTTTGTATCAAACTTAAATCCATTGTGCCAGCCAGGAATTAATGCACCGACAAGAACCTGTTTATCATTATTAGCATTAGTTATTGATTGTCAGGGGTGGAGTCACTTTCTAAAGAGGCTAACAGTACTAACAAACAGCACGCATGAGAAATTAGTCTCTGCTGTGTACTGTTGAGAAAGTTTATAAATTCTCGTCCTTAGAGAATCGGCGAAGTAAGCCGGAAAGTCAATTCCTTGTCTCTATCTTCAAGCAACATCAAGCATTATTCATTCATAAATTCACATCCCCCCTTGACAGTGTGGTGTAGTGTGGCACTATGAGGTGTGGTAGTATGTGGCAGTGTTTGGTGGTGTGGTGTGGTAATGTGTGGTATGGTGTGGTTTGGTGGTATGTGGCAGTGTGTGGTGTGGTGTGTTGTGATTGTGAGATGTGGCTGTGTAGTGTGACTATGTAGTATGCTAGTGTGAAGTATGGTAATGTGCAGTAATATTAGTGTGAGGTATGCTATTCAAGTAGTATGAGATGTGTTAATGGGAGGTTTGGTAAAGAAAAGTGTTACCAGTGTGAGGTCTGGTAGTGTGAAGTATTGGTAGTGTGGTGTGAGGTGTGGTAGTGTGATGTGTTGGTAGTGTAGGGTGAGGTGTGGTAATTTGATGTGTTGGTAGTGTGAGGTGTGGTAGTGTGACATGTTAGTATTGTGAGGTGTGGCAGTGTTAAGTGTTGGTAGTGTGGGGTGTTGTGTGGTAGTGTGAAGTGTTGGCAGCGTGAGGTGTGGTAGTGGGAAATGTTGGTAGTGTGAGGTGTGGTAGTGTGAAGTGCTGGTAGTGTGGGGTGAGGCTTGGTAGTGCGATGTTCTGGCAGTGTGAGATATGGTAGTGTGAAGTATTGGCAGTGTGAGGTGTGGTAGTGGGAAATGTTGGTAACGTGAAGTGTTGGTAGTGTGGCGTGAGGTGTACTAGTGTGATGTGTTAGTAGTGTGAGGTGTGGTAGTGTGAAGTGTTGGCAGTGTGAGGTGTGGTAGTGGGAAATATTGATAGTGTGAAGTGTTGGTAGTGGGAAATGTTGGTAGTGTGAAGTGTTGGTAATGTGGGGTGAGATGTGGTAGTGGGAAGTAGGCTATTGGTAGTGTGAAATGTTGGAAGTGTGATGTGTTGGTAGTGTGGAGTGAGATGTGGTAGTGTGAGGTGAGGTAGTGGGAAATGTTGGCAGTGTGAGGTGTGGTAGTGTGAAGTGTTGGTAGTGTGAGATATGCTAGTATGGGGCTTGGTAATATGAGGTATGTTAAATCGTGATATAGGCTAGCAGTGAGATGTGGCAGTGTGTGATGTGGTTATATAAGAGGCATGATAAAGAGATGCGGTAGTGTTTTTGTGGTAGAGATGTGGTACTGTGTGGTATGGCAATGCAGTGTGAAATATAGCAATGTGGTGTGGCATTTGTGGCATGACAGTGTGAGGTATTGGTAATGTGAAGACTGCTAGTATGGGGTGTAGTCTGGCCGTATGTAGTGTGCTAGTGTGTTGTAGCTGTATGAGCCATAGTAGCTTGTAGTGTGGCAATTTAAGATATAGTAGTATGAAGTGTGGTAGTTTATGATGTGAGAAGTGTCGTGATTTCCTGCATTTCAGGTCATATTTGAAGTGCCGTAACTGTACAGACTTACTTAACACATCGTCCTGTCCAATTTAATGTGTCACTTTCAGTGTGGTACTTTCATTTAGTTCTGACTTCCTTTACTTGTCTGTTATCTATTTTTCGGCTTCTGGCTCCTACTAATCCCATTTGCGATAAAGAAAATTGACTGATGATAATGAAAAGCCCATTGAAATATTGTACTTAACTGGGTTGGTAGAGTTGAAAACCTAAGCAGCGGGGAACATGTAAATTGGGTGCGGATAGAATGTCCTTTTATTCGCTTGTCAATGTTCCCACGCTGCCAGTTCATATTATTTACACACAAAAATTATTAGACACAAATATAGCCAATACAACACTTCGATTATTATATGCATCACGCATACAACAAACTGCTTTCCCATTCGTACTTGGCCAGCATGTGGGAGGGTTGATTCTGGCTATTACTCCTCCTTCGAGGAGTAGGTATGTACAGTCTTGTAGTGGACTTCATAATTATTATTGACTCTTGCACTTATTGGTATAGGATGTGTCTAGGTATCGTCAATATTCTCTTAGAACACGTCTGTATATTCTTGCAAGTTATGTTTGGACTGTGGCGATGATTAAAGGATAGGTAAAACACACACACACACACACACACACACACACACACACACACACACACACACACACACACACACACACACACACACACACACACACACACACACACAGGACAACACAATACTGTATAGAGTTAAAATCATCTTACCATATTACCAGCAACAGGTCTCCAAGAGAGCAATGTTGGTTTGGTGCCTAGCCCCTCGAACGTACCCTACCCAGACCCAGAACGCAGCCATCCCCTCCAGAACGCAGCCTCCCCACCCCCCAAAGCAGCCCCCCTTCCCTGACGCAGTCCCTCTCCCCTGACGCAACTCCCCCTCCCCTGACGCACGCCCCCCCTCTCCCCTGACGCAGCCCCCCCAGGTTGAGACGCAGGCGAACCACTATATATATATATATATATATATATATATATATATATATATATATATATATATATATATATATACATATATATATATATATATATATATATATATATATATATATATATATATACATATATATATATATATGCATATATATATATATATATATATATATATATATATATATATATATACTGTATATATATACCGCTTTTGTAACGTCTAGCACACTGCCTTGTTACCCTTCACTCACTCCCACACCCTCCCTAGCTTACTCGCTTTCTCGGTTCTTCCCCCCCCCTCTCTCTCTCTCTCTCTCTCTCTCTCTCTCTATCTCTGTCTGTCTGTCCATTAATCTGTCAGTGTATTGATTTCATCACTTTGACTTTATATACCTATATATCTTTCCATATCTATCTATATCTGTCAGTCCGTCAGTCTGCCTATCTATTTATCTATCTATCTCTATCTATCTAGCTATTTTTCTATCTGTCTCTCTCTATCTATCTGTCTATCTATCTGCATATACCTAAAGAGATGCTTCAAGTCGGTTTGGAATCTTGCATCTCAAACTTAATGCAATGTCAAGTATGTGGGATTAATTCTTCTTGAGACACTTGACGACACTGTAAAAGTCAAGAGGCAGATATGTGCAGCAGAGAGACAGACAGACAGACAGACAGACAGACAAAGAAACGATACAGATACAGAGAAAGAATGAAACAGACAGACCCTGGCAGAAACACAGAAAATGAAACAGAGACAGAAAGAGAATGAAACAGAGACAAACAGACAAACGGAGAGCCAGATCCAGACAGACATACAGACAGAAATTCATCCAGATTCCTCTCTCACAACTCTTCCCTTTCAAAATCAGAACACAAGAATCCGCAACACTCCTCTCAAAGACACAAGAAAATTGAACGCGGCCGCAAACCATCTTAGGAATATATCAGTGCCTTTGCCTACCCCATCTTGCAGTCGAGAAAACGCGGCCATTGTTGAGAGAGAGAGAGAGAGAGAGAGAGAGAGAGAGAGAGAGAGAGAGAGAGAGAGAGAGAGAGAGAGAGATTGTTTATGATTTTTTTATTAGTAATATCTCGATGTTAATAAAATTACGAGAGAGAGAGAGAGAGAGAGAGAGAGAGAGAGAGAGAGAGAGAGAGAGAGAGAGAGAGAAAGAGGGTCACACCCCCAGTTACGTTGATACACAGACCATAGAGACCTTACGATTCATTCTGCTTCCTGATATTAAGTCTTAAAATTCAGATAGGCAATTTGATACTAAAAAATAGATTGATATTCGATTGATAGAAGGATCGGAGTGAAATTGTTAATGTACATTATTAGACGTTAATCATCACTATCATCATCTTCATTATCATCGTCATCATCACCTTCTTCTTCGTCTTCGTCATCATCACCACTATCTTCGTCTTCGTCTTCGTGATCATCAGTATCATCTATATCACCATCATCAGCTGCAGCATTACATTCATCATCATCATCATCATTATCATCATCATCACCATCTTTGTCATTATCATCTCCGTCATCATCATCATCTCCGTCATCATCATCATCATCA
>NC_137069.1:43250638-43278138 GCF_032717465.1 Coenobita brevimanus
CTGTCTGTTTATCTGTCTATATATCATTCCAACCTATCCTCCTATCTATCTATCTATATGTCTACTGTATCTATTTATCTATATCGTATAACTATATCTGTATAACTATCCATCTATCAGTCACTGTCTGTCTATCGATCTATCAATGAATCTGTCTATCCGTCTGTCTGTCTAACTCTTTCTGTCTATCTACCCATCTGCCTATCTATCTATCTATCTGTCTTTATATCTGTATCTATCACTGTAACTAGATAGACAAATAGATTTTTTTATATTTTCACATGTCATCAAGGGAGCTATTTAATGAAAATAATTATGAAAGCTTATCGTACCCAACTAAAAGGATTACTGAAGACATTTTAGTGCAAATTTGTCGGTAAAAAAAGAAGAAAAACGAAAATGGAGGTAATAGTCCTATGATACTGTATAATAGATAGATAGGTACATAGACTGATAGATAGATACGTAGATAGAGAGACAGATAGATAAAGAGGTGGACAGATTGATAGATAGATTGAATGATTGATAGACTGATAAACAGACAGATAAATGCATATAGATAGATAGACAGGCAGACAGACAGATAGATAGGTAAAAAGACAGATAGAGAGATAGAGAGATAGACAGACAGATACACAGACAGACAGACAGATAGACGGATAGATAGATAAAGAGAGAGAGAGAGATACATAAAAATAGATAGATAAATATAGACAGATAGATAGATGAAATAAGAGGAAATGAAAAACTATCAGGTTAAAACCTATAAAATAAATGGAGTTGAACTGGATTTTCCCGAAGCGTGAACAAGCTTAACAAGGGATGTGAACTTGCAGAGAGAGAGAGAGAGAGAGGGGTGAAGAAGTAGGAGAGATGAGTGAGAGCGAAGTGAAAGTAACAGAGAAAAAATTAAGTACACGAGAGAGAGAGAGAGAGAGAGAGAGAGAGAGAGAGAGAGAGAGAGAGAGTTATGGAGCTACTCTAGATCATTCAAGATTAAGCCAGAAGTAGCTATGGTTAAATTCAAGACCGTCCCTGTTAAAGCAGTCTCTCTCTCTCTCTCTCTCTCTCTCTCTCAGAGCTATGGTTAATTTCAAGACCGTCCCTGTTATTGTAGTCTCTCTCTCTCTCTCTCTCTCTCTCTCTCTCTCTCTCTCTCTCTCAGAGCTATGGTTAATTTCAAGACCGTCCCTGTTATTGTAGTCTCTCTCTCTCTTTCTCTCTCTCTCTCTCTCTCTCTCTCTCTCTCTCTCATCCAGTTAGTAACCTTTCTGTAATGAGAGAATACCTTTTTTTTTTTTAATTAATATTTAAACCAGATAGCCTACCTGCGACCTTGATTGCTTTATTGTGGGTAACACTTCTCCCTAACTCTCCTCTCCTCTCCCCTCCTCTCCCCTCCTCTCCTCTTCTTTCCTCTCCTCTCCTCTTCTCCTCACTACCCTTTTACTCTCTTCGCTCCTCTTCTCTTCTACTCTCCTTTCTCTTTTTCTCTTCTCTCACTCACGTACGCACACACTATTTACAAAACACTTCTTTCCTCCCCTCTTGTCTCATCTCTTTACTTATTTCTTTTCCTTTCCCTTCCTTTCCCTTCCCTTCTCTTTAACTTAACATACCCGTACTCGCACACACACACACACACACACACACACACACACACACACACACACACACACACACACACACACACAGAAGCACCCGACACACACAAACACCATCCACCCCCCTACACGCACGCAACACACTCATCCTCGCTTGTACAGTATATCACCTAACATAATCATTTCGCCTCCAGCACAGACTCCGGTGCCATCTCGTAAAGTGCCAGGCAAAAATTTATATTTGAATATTCCCAGCCTGTGTGGTACTCGCCTGTGTGTTTATATAAATCCATTACTCGTATACATTAGTGAAGGCAGGTGTATTTCCACCTACACTAGAGTATCTTATAGTATGAATTCATTAGTGTTATTTTTCTCATCCCTTTAATTTCTGTTGTTTCTTCCTTGCCATGTATTGCTTAAGATGTAGGAAGAATATATTGTACATGTGTGTGTGTGTGTGTGTGTGTGTGTGTGTGTGTGTGTGTGTGTGTGTGTGTGTGTGTGCCAGAGAGTGTGTTGGAAGGTAAATTATTATGTTGTGTGATAAACAAGTGAGTAAGAGTGTGTGTGTGTGTGTGTGTGTGTGTGTGTGTGTGTGTGTGTGTGTGTGTGTGTGCCAGAGAGTGTGTTGGAAGGTAAATTATTATGTTGTGTGATAAACAAGTGAGTAAGAGTGTCTAGCGTGCGGTTGTGTGTGTGTGTGTGTGTGTGTGTGTGTGTGTGTGTGTGTGTGTGTGCCAGAGTGTGTTGGATTGGAAATTATAATCATGTGATAAATGTGTGTGTGTGTGTGTGTGTGTGTGTGTGTGTGTGTGTGTGTGTGTGTGTGTGTGTGTGTGTGTGTGTGCCAGAGAGTGTGTTGGATGGGAAATTATTATTATGTGATAAATGTGTGTGTGTGTGTGTGTGTGTGTGTGTGTGTGTGTGTGTGTGTGTGTGTGTGTGTGTGTGCCAGAGAGTGTGTTGGAGAGGAAAATTATTATGTTGGGTGATTTACTAGAGATAATGTGTGTGTGTGTGTGTGTGTGTGTGTGTGTGTGTGTGTGTGTGTGTGTGTGTGTGTGTGTGTGCCAGAGAGTGTGTTGGAAGGTAAATTATTATGTTGTGTGATAAACAAGTGAGTAAGAGTGTGTTGCGTGCGTGTGGGAATGTGTGTGTGTGTGTCTGTGTCTGTGTAAATCCATGTACTCATATTGCTTATTGTACTGATAAACTTTCTTCTCGTTTGCTGGACATCCATGTTATTCTTCTGTGTCTGCTTATAAATTTTCGTTCCTAAAATTATTTGTTTATAGGGACTAGCTCTCTCTTAAGATGCTGACACACACATCATCATCATCATCATTTTAATCATCAATCAACACCATCACCATCATCATTCACTACCACCACCACCACCACCACCACAACCTATCACCCTCATTCTGACCCTCACCCCAACTAAAGATGTTATATATCTAATCATTCTTCTAAATTCTCTTACTCTATAAAAACCCGTGAACACTAGGACATGAGCACTCCAACATGAACACTCCAACACGAACACTCCAACATGAACACTCCATCATGAACACCCCAACATGAACATTCCAACATGAACACTCCAACACGAACACCCCAACATGAACACTCCAACACAAACACCCCAACATGAACACTCCAACACGAACACTCCAACATGAACACTCCAACACCCAATCATGCAGGGTGTTCGTAAAGGGTGACCACATTTCATACAGGTCCAATATATATCTATCAAAACTATTAAAAATATATACCGTAAAGCAATTAGAGTATCTCCGTAAAGTTTTGTAGTCATTAATGTCACGAATTTCCGTGTATTGATTTAGCGTAAAATCTTAATGAAGGGTGCCTTCTCAGGGTTGGTTCTCTCTCTCTCTCTCTCTCTCTCTCTCTCTCTCTCTCTCTCTCTCTCTCTCTCTCTCTCTCTTTTGATAAGAACGTCTGGGGATTCGTCATAATATGATTGCAGAGAACGAAAGGGAGGCGGGGGAAAGGTTTAGGAAGTGGAGGGATGGTATAGGGCACAAGGGCTTAAGCGTAAATTCAGATAAAACAAAAGTGATGATATCTAGGGTTGGTGGCGGTACTGTCAAAGACGAGGGAGAGTGGCCATGTGCAGTTTGCCACAAGGGCGTGGGAAGTAATTCTATCTTGTGCTGTGTTTGTGATAAATGGGTGCACAAGAGATGTAGTGGTATCAGAGGTAGGCTGCGAGATAATGCTGATTTTATGTGTACGGTGTATCGGGAAGAGCAAGTGGAGAAGGCGTGAAAGGATTGAACTTGCTGGTGAATCTCTTGAGTGTGTGGAAGAGTTTTGTTAATTGGGAGACATGCTGTGTGCTGGAGGTGGGGCTGGAGCTAGCTCTGTGGCTAGGGTGAGAAGTGGTTGGAAGAAGTTTAGGGAGCTCTTGCCTCTTCTGACATTGAGAGGGCTCTCCCTACGTGCTAAGGGGTCTTTGTATGCAGCTTGTGTTAGGAGTGTAGTGTTGTATGGTAGTGAGACCTGGGCAGTAAAGGAGGAGGATATTCGCCGGCTCAGACGTACAGAAATGACAATGATTAGGTGGATGTGTAGTGCGTCCCTGCGTGCAAGGTCCGTGGGGGCTGGGTTTACGATGGAAGAGTTGAGAGGTAGGATGGGACTGGAGTGTATTGGTGTTGTGATGAGGAGAGGTAGATTGAGATGGTTTGGACATGTGGAGAGGATGGGGTATGATAATTGGATGAGAAAGGTTAGAAGTGTTAATACTGGGGGTGGGGTTATGAGAGGTAGACCTAGAAAGACATGGGACGAGGTCATTAAGTGTGACCTCAGGGTCAAGGGACTGAACAGGGAGGCTGCAATGGATCGCGCAGAGTGGAAAGCCGCCATTAGGTGACCAAGGCCGACGCATGAAAGCATGTTGGAGCCTTTAAAAACGAAACGAAACGAAACGAACCCGTATCCGAAGTCAAGAAATCCTTAGCGTCTCCTCCTTAGCAATTTATTTTTGGATATCTTTGCTTGATATCCTATTGTATGTTATTTATGCAGAGTATAGGGCAATATTAGATGGATTTCCATAACACAAAATAGAATAGTAATGTGTAACAAAATAAATAGCTTAAAAGGGTGTTAGGGAGCTTCCTTACCCCACTCTTTTTATTGACACAATTTCACGCGTTTTGCGAGAGAGGGACGCCTTCACGTTGTGGCACAGATGTAAATGGGTCGCTTCACTGCCTGGTTATAAAAACGTCCCTCAACTCCCTCCCTATCCCTCGAAAGGAAAATTATGGACGACTGTACAGGAGGGTAACTTTAGCCTGCAGCCATATGGAATCACGTTCACATGTGCCTGGGGTTACTACTACTACTATTACTACTACTACTACTACTACTATTAATATTATTATTATTATTATTATTATTATACTTTTTTCTCTTTCTTTTTCTTTTTCTGATTCTTTTTTTTTGCTGTTTCTTCTACTTTCTTCCTCTCCTCCTCTCCTCCTTCTACTTCTCCTCCTCCTCCTCCTCCATGTTCTTCATCTTCTTCTTCTTCTTCTTTTCTTCTTCCTCTTTTTCTTCTTCTTCTTTTCTTCTTCCTCTTCTCATTTTGCTTCTTCCTCATCTTCCTCCTCATCATCACCTTCTTTTTCTCCACTCGTGCATCGCCAGCATGGGAAACGGATTTCTCAGGCTGCCTCTTCTCTCCCAGGAAAATGATCACGGCTCTACAATGATCCTTCCAGCGACACAGTTATAGTTAAGTGATCCACAGTATATCCATTAACAGTGTCAATATCAGCGCCTGGTGGTCACGTGGATCAGGACGCCCAGTTAGAGTTACCACCTTCCATATTTTCGACCCTCAAGAAGCGGCTGTATATTTTTCCATCATTTTATGCCATTCATGAGAGAGAGAGAGAGAGAGAGAGAACCTAGTTAGGCTACATATACTAACATTACAAACTGGACTCCATACTTTCGATCCCCAAGATGCGGCTGTATATTTTTCCATCGCTTTATGCCACCCAGGGTCAGTTAACTGGTCACCCCTCCTCAAAATGTGCTTTATTATGTTAGCCTATACCCTTTTACTCTAATTTGGCCCAGATTTTCGTCCTTTGGCAGCTTATTTCACATAGTTCAGTGGCCAATAATGCAACACTACAGCTCTACATACTTTCCACAGCACTGCTTCTTGAATAGCATCGTATTCCAGTGTTAATCTATTACTACAACTAAGCATTCGAAATGGAGCGCGAAAGTTTTAAGCCAAACTCTACATCCTTTCCACAGCACTTCTTCGTGACTAGCATCGTATTCCAATGTTAATCCACTGCTACAGCTCAGCATTCAAGGTGGAGGGATGGCAATTTCAGGCCAGGTTAGAGTAAAAGGGGTAGTGTTGAACTTCTATAAGGGGTAAAGTGGAAATGAAGGCAATTCTTGTCATAATCTGTCATACATATGTAAATAATTCTCAAAATATATGCAAATTTCAAGTCTGGGAAGGTGTCATGCATATATCTATATCTATATCTATATTTATCTATCTATCTATTTATTTATCTATCCATCTATATCTATTATCTATCTATTTATCTATCTATCTATCTATCTATCTATATATATATTCTAGTACTCTTTTATATATATATATATATATATATATATATATATATATATATATATATATATATATATATGTATATATATATTCTACTGCTATTACTCTTACTGCTCACGTAACTCTCTCTCTCTGGAACTACCCGGGCAAAGGTCAGGAGGTCGTGTGTGTGTGTGTTTGAGAGAGAGAGAGAGAGAGAGAGAGAGAGAGAGAGAGAGAGAGAGAGAGAGAGAGAATCCAGTTATATATATTAAGCTAACAAACTGGTCTTCATACTTTACTGTGGTATTGAGAGAGAGAGAGAGAGAGAGAGAGAGAGAGAGAGAGAGAGAGAGAGAGAGAGAGAGAGAGAGATTGGAGGAACTTTAATGTCCTTCTGTCTGTGACTAAACGCAGGTTATGTATTTCCTTGTGTGTGTGTGTGTGTGTGTGTGTGTGTGTGTGTGTGTGTGTGTGTGTGTGTGTGTGTGTGTGTGTGTAAACTGTGCAGGATTTAGTCAACACGAAAGCGACAGTCAAACAGTCACCGGTTTGTCAATAGTGGAATGTGGAGTCAGTCGATGGTGAAATATGCAGACCTATTATCCACTCAGCTGAACAGGAAGGCAGTGATGTATCGGCTATGGTAATGCTTTAGGACTTTATTACTTGGGGGTATTGTGTGTGTGTGTGTGTGTGTGTGTGTGTGTGCGCGCGCGCGCTATTACCCTCTCATCATCATCATCATCATCATCATTGTTCCTTAGTTGTTTTTAGAGAGCTGGATGGAAAGAAATCAGCTATGAAAGGCCTCCGTAAAGTTAATTAAAAGGCCTGATGGGAAGAGAAATAAAACAAACAGATAAACAGATCAATGGATAGATAGATGGATAGGTAAATAGATTCGCAGATAGATATTCTTTTCCACCATACACAATCGCAATAGTCATCAACTCTGGCTTTAATTTTCTTATTCACACGCTAACCCTATTTTCTTCGTGTTCTTGCTCTTTTGCAATTACTGATTCCCACGCACAGGCGTACTCTCACGTGTAAGTACTCAAACACTCACACATGTGTGTGCTCATACACGCAGCTTCTAATCTGATTATCCCTTGCTCAGCACTCTACTTTTTTAACGCTCTCTCTCTCTCTCTCTCTCTCTCTCTCTCTCTCTCTCTCTCTCTCTCTCTCTCAAAGATTCCTCTTCTCACTTCTCCTGCCCCTTCCTCTTTTTCTTTTTTCTTCAGTTTTTTTTCCTCTTGCTTTCACACACACACACACACACACACACACACACACACACACACACATCTCTTTTTTTCCTATCACCTCTCCACATCTTTTCCTCCACCTCTCTCTCTCTCTCTCTCTCTCTCTCTCTCTCTTCCAGAGATTGTTGGCAGAAGTGCTCAGTTTGGGAGGCTGTAAGATTGACTGATTGAATGACAAGATTTAGTGTTGTGAAAGGTACAGAGCACCGATACAACAAAAGGAGGTGGTGGGTCTTGCCACACGCTGTTAAAAAAAAAAATAAATAAATAACCAAAGGAGGTGGGAGATGTTGCCACACACCTCCGATAGCAAATTTCTTATATTACTAGCAGTGATTATAGAATTAGGCCCCTAGCAATTAGTAGCAAGAGTATGTGGGGAAAGTAAAGGAACAGACATAGAAAATACTAACATACAAGACTGAGTAATATTATCAGGATAGCAAAGAAGCACAGTAAGACAGTCGTGACCTCCGCCAAAGATGCAGACATTGCTCTGCCTTATCAGTGAGGCGAATGAGGCCGAAAAGTGATGGCCAACCAACACCCACACACCCGCCACCACTCGCTTCCTCTAGCAAACTCTCTCCCAACTTCACTACTTTCTAGTTATGTAAATGTTTCTTTACAAGTCCCATGGGGACACATCTGTCATCTTGTGTATTGTCTGGATTGTTACATTTGCTAGAGACAACTGCTATGTGTTTGCCGGAGTCTGTGTGTCTGTGATGAAGATAGACAAATAAAACGATTAATATGAAGTAACATGGTGAATGATGCTTTCTAGAATATTGGTACAGTCGACAGCAGAAGTTCGTCCCTTTCAGCGTGCGTGATACGAGCCTGTTGATCTGGTAACACCGTATGAGATAGAGTTGACAGGTACGCTTTAAATGGCTAATATTAAAGAAATGTGTTCGGAGATAAGAACACATTCCCTAATGATAATATTAATTTGTAGCAGGTGGGATAATGTTATTGTGAAATGTTTGACACTGGTGTATGAAGATTCTTCGTTACGGACACAGACGCATAGGATTATTTGGACTGGACTGATGTTGCCAGCAAGTATTATATGAAATATTATAGAACGATTGCAGTCCTAAAGGTGAGGTTGCAAGAAAACACTAATTACGATGTCAGTTACACACTAAACAAACACAGAAACTGACAGTTCGTGTTTCGCCAGTATGCGGTTTAGTTTTACAAGTTAAATCACTTCCTTTTCCGACCTCTCTCCCCACCCGTCTCTTCTCTTCCCAGTCATGCTCTGCCATCATCCACGTTTTATCGTTAATGCTGAATATCGTATGTCTGTAGATAAACTGTGGGAAACAATATAAAAGTGTCAAATGAGCTTCATTTCCTCCTCCATCGCTTGAAATGTTATCCATGACTTGAATATAAATGTTAGTAACATGAGTAAATCGTCACTGTGGTGGTTAGGAGACATTACTCGTCACATTATATAACATTTATATAACCATCGTTAATACAGTGCTCCAAATACACTCCCTCTCCACCCCCTCGCCGTCTCCTCCCCTCCCCCTTCCACTGTCTCCATCACTTCTCCCCCCTCCCTTCCCCCCCTCTACCAGTACCCCTTGTTTCTCTCCCTCAACACCCCCAACCCTTCCCAACGATTTCATTTAACTGACTCTGCTTCTGTTTACCTCCCTAACTAGATCGGTTCTTCATAATTTGAATACAGTTATTACCATTTACAGGACTTTGAGTCTTAATTGTAATGACATTATAAACACAATACTCGTGCATGTTATATTGCCAACTGTATTACACACAAGTAACCAAATTACTTACATAACAATATGTCCATCGTAACTATCAGTGTTCAATACCATCCCCCCTTGTGGATTCCTTCCCTCCTCGCCTCCTTCCCGCTTTCTGTATCCCTCACTCCTCCCTTCACGTGATAACTTTTATCTGTGTCCCAGCTTGTAATATATGTAATCCCTTCCCCTCACCCAAAGTATTCCTGCTTCCATAATCCCCCCCACACATTGTGTTCCGCACTAAAGTGAGACCTATGAGATACGTCTACTTATATATAATTTAAAACAATATGCCATCGACATACTTTGATCTGAACTCCCTCAACGCATGATCTTACAAGGTCAGAGAATGCAGCCACCAAGATTATCCCTATCATTCCATTCCCACAGCTGCATTGCATGGTTAGAACAAAAGGTAACGGCATGGCTGTCCGTCAGCGCCCTGAACATCTGTTCTGCAACTGCCGATATTATCGATACAGGAGTGACAAGGACTCGGATGGATAGGAAGCGAACCTTTACCATAATTAACCCTTACACCGCGACAATCTCATACTTCCACTTACATCTGCCTGCTGTCCGGGCTCATGACAAGCATATTCCGATAAGGGCTTAATCTACCCATCCAGAGGGGTATAATCCCCCTTCATCGTATATTACGATGATTATGGTAGCCAAATGTATGAGGATACAGCTTTTGTGACTATCATCTATTTTGCTATATTTAATCGTAACTGAAGAACTACAAATTATCACCAAGAATACTGACAGTACTTTTAAGAAAATATTTTCTGGATGCATGTAGATCATACAACATCTGTCTATCTATCTATAGCCCGACGCCCTAATCCCGAAAGGGTTGTCGCAGACAAAACGCCTCCAAGTCGCTCTGTCACCCACCATTTGACTCCCCTCCCCCCAACTCAACCCCCCCTCCCTCATATACCTCTCAACTCCATCCCTCCACCTCATCCTCGGTCTACCCAACCCTCTCCCTCCCTCCATCTCACCTACATACACCCTCTTAGTCAGTCTTTCATTCTCCATTCGCTCCACATGTCCAAACCACCTCAGTCATACAACATACGCAATGATTATTTTTCATTTTATACTTTCTTTGGTGAAAAGAAGGACGTTTGTGCTTCATATTTTATGTATGTTGGGATTTATAAAATAAGTGTAAGCAAGATATTAATGGCTAGAGGAGGAGAAATAAAATGATCATTAAACTGAGGCACTGACTGCCGTCCTTTGAACAGTTAATCCCTCTTGACCGCCATTGTCACGGTCATTATAATATTACACATTATTAAAGGATACTATACAAAAACATGACCCAAACATCGGTATGTTGTTCGATACCCGAGACAAAAATGAAGAAGGGACATTTGAAATGACAAGGGAGAGAAGTTGGGCAGGGTCAATACAATAACACTGTGGGGAGGGATTCGGAGTGTTGCAGGCTAGAAACAAAGGTTACTGGAAAAGGAGGCGGAGGGAGAGGGGAGAAGTGATGGAAACAGTGGAAGGGGGAGGGGAGGGACGGCGAGGGGGTGGAGAAGGAGTGTATTTTGGGCACTGTAAAAACGATAGTTAGGTAAGTGTTACATAAATGATGACGAGAAATGTCTCCTAACCACCACAGTGACGATTTATTCATGTTACTAACATTTATATTCAAGTCATTGATAACACTTCAAGCGATGGAGGAAAAGAAACTCATTGACACTTTTATAATATTTCCCACAGTTTACCTACAGACATACGATTTTCAACATTAACGATAAAACGTGGATGATGGCAGAGCATGACTTGGAAGAGGAGAGACGGGTGGGGAGAGAGAGGTCGGAAAGGGAAGTGACTTAACTTATAAAACAAAATCGCATACTGGCGAAACACGAACTGTCAGTTTCTGTGTTTGTTTAGTGTGTAACTGACATCGTAATTAGTGTTTTCTTGCAACCTCACCTTTAGGACTGCAATCGTTCTATAATATTTCATATAATACTTGCTGGCAACATCAGTCCAGTCCAAATAATCCTATGCGTCTGTGTCCGTAACGAAGAATCTTTATACACCAATGTCAAACATTTCACAATAACTTTATTATCCCACCTGCTGCAAATTAATATTATCATTAGAGAATGTGTTCTTATCTCTGAACACATTTCTTTAATATTAGCCATTTATAGCGTACAGCTCCGGACAGATGAAATGGCTACACCCCATCCACCAGCGACTTGGTTTGGGTCTCAGTGGTTCTGGTAACAGTTGCAGGTGGAGGGAGGGGGGATGTGGGAGGGTGAGGAGGGGAGAAATGTGGGCGGAGTTATATAGGGGGTAGTGTGGGAGGGTGAAGAAGCAGCACAGTCTGGCTGGTGGGAGGGGGAGACGAATGGTTGGGTAGCGGAGACGAGAGTCTGCTGGAGGGTAAGACAGGTGAGTGTGATTAGATGAAAAGAAATTACAAAAAATGAATTATTATAATATCTGCCGCATATATTGCATTTTATCTACTAAATAAAAACACTGTCTATTATTCACCACCGTATTTGCGTATCCTATTCATTATAATTATCCTTTGGATATTAGGCAATAAATAAAGATATTGGACGGTCTTTCGGACCCGAACCCATTTTTTCATAACTTTTTTCTTCAGCTATTTCCGTATTCCTATTATCCCTCGTGCTTGAAGTCCCCCTTTTTATCACTTTCTCCTACGCCCTACGTTTTTTTTAGGCATAAGGCAGTTTAACTTTCTCTTTAAATAACCATATTTGTCAACAAATATTCCTTTCATTAATCTATTTAATTACCTGTTTTCTTTCAATATGCATTTGTCTAATAATGGGTGTTACACCTTAATTGACGCCGCTATTTGACGTTTTGAATAAATTTGGTCTAAATTTACGCATATATTGCAGTCTCTCTCAAGTAGGCTGGCAACCTCACACATCCTCCCCCCTGCTTTCTCCTTCTCTCGCTACCCGTTCCCTCCTTTCCTTTTGTAGTACTGTTTATCTATTCTTTCTCATATTTTTTTACCTCATTCCTTCTTACAAACTTTTAGTGCCATAGGAATTTCTCCCTTATCACCTACAGTCCTACTACATGAAAGTGGAAAAAACTGCCATCGGGAAAAGAATAACTGGAAATTTATGGCGAAGGTTACGATATTAGTTATTTAGAATGAAAGTGTTGGCAGATACGCATTCTTGACGTGATTATCACAGCCACAGCATTTCGCCTTCATAAAACAGAAGGACTATAGGTTTCATGCATTACCTCCTTACGTCCAGCATTACTGTGCAGAACGCCATGTATAACACATTAAGGACCACAAGGACAGTACTGGTAGTCATCGAGATTCTCATGAATCTCTCCATAGGCTATTGAAAACAGTGCTTTATGCTCAACTTCAGAATTATGTTCTCATCATGGCAATGATAGGCAAAGATAATAAAAACAATATATACAACCAAATTATCATTTATTATACAACAAAGCTCAAACTGCCTCCGTGCTGCAGTCTCAAGGGTGTAACCAGCTCACACAATCACATGTAACCTGAAGAAATTAAATACATGATACTATATATATATATATATATATATATATATATATATATATATATATATATATATATATATATATATACATATATATATATATCTATATATCTATATATATATATATATATATATATATATATATATATATATATATATATATATATATATTAATAACCATGAACAACACTGTTTGATCCAAAATTTATTGTGTTGGGTAAAGCAGAGGACACTAACTAGCATGGCAACCTACCACACGGAAACCACCATGTTGCACTACACGCCACAGAAACCGATGCACAGACCATGATATCAGCGAACAGACTATGAGAAGAGTATTGCACGAAGCAGGGTTGCATCACAGGACCCTAGCAAACGTTATGTTGACAAGCCAGAGGATTTTTGGAAGTGTGTCACTGAAGGCGCAACTGCTCGAGAAGGAATAATACTCGGTGAGTATTATTTCTGAGGTTTTCGCTTGTATAAACTAAACTATTCAGTCATACATGACCATAAAAATATATTAATAATTACTGCAGGGGGACAACCAGTTTCGTTACAACATCAGTCCATGCAGAGGAAATTACTTTGGGCATATAGGGTTACTCGATGTTAAATTTCATAAGTGTAGAACCTGTATGATTATATATATATATATATATATATATATATATATATATATAATATTGTGTGCGTGTTATTTGCACAGCTAACAACATATATATTTCATAGAATAACAAGAGCAATGAGAGCAATGAGACTTAACACTTACTACCTCTCAGTATCCTGTCCATCCACCACCCTTTTCGATAACAGCCTGAAGACGTCTTTGTATATTACCTGTGTGACATTTCACATGGTCAGGACTTCCCATACTCGCCGGGCGTGGTCCAGTAGCTCCTGGGGTGTGCGTTCCTGTTCAGGCTCCCACGAAGTTACCATTGATCCCCAGATATTTTCTATGGGGTTGCAGTCCGCACCCTTACTGGGCCAGGGCAGAGGCTGGAAGCGAGGGTGCTCCTGGAACCACTCCTGGACCACGCGAGCCTGGTGAACGGGGCATCTGTCCTGGACAAAATATACTGGACCAGTAGGAAAGGGATGGTTGCTGGCAGAAAATGAGGGCAGAAAGAATTTATTAAGTATATCAATATACTTCTCGGAACTGAACCGACCCTCTATGTGGTGCATGTCACCCATCCCATGCCAGCTGAACCATCCCCAAATATTTACGTTCACGTGTCCACTCCTGGCCACATGAAATACGTTTTCCTGGTTGTATCTGTTGAAAGAAGGAGACTAGCATTAATAATCTTCAAGGTATAATTGCATATTTGTTTTATGCTAACAAGAGGTTCTTAACAATATTGGGAAATGTTAATGACATGCCATGAATGCCTGTCTTACTTCAGTGCAACTGAGGAATAGCCTACACTAAAGAACAAGCATGTGAAATGCGTGGTTGCCTTATAGAAGTTCATTTATAGGGTTACTAACTGAACAATGGTAGGATAAATATTGATTACGTAGGGGGAGCCTAAATTGATGGTGCGAAATATGCAAAGATGATATCTATATGTATGAGTAATAGATCATTAAATAACCTGTTCGCTAGGGATAAGATTTGGTAGGTTGTCTTTGTCAGTATGTGTGCCATAGTTCAGGGTGGTATGGTAGCAGTTACACATACTAAGTGAATATGCATTTTGAATGTAAGCACGTAGAGTTATTACATTTACCACTTTTAGGATTCCCAAGGGATAAATCAACGTCTGTCTAGTGTGGGTATTATTTAAAGTTGTTGACTTCATGCCAGCGTGATCTTTCCATCCCATTAGTATTTAAAGTTTTTGTTTGTTTTAGGGAAAATGTTTTACAGTCACTAATTCAAACACTGCGTAACCCTATATACCCAAAGTAATTTACTGTGCATGGACTCTTATTAGTAACTATTTTATTGATGTCGCTGACGTTGTAACTAAACTGGTTGTCCCCCTGCAGTAATTATTTATATATTCTTATGGTCATGTATGACTGAATAGTTTAGTTTATAGAAGCAAAAGCCTCAGAAATTATACTCACCGAGTATTATTCCTCCTCCAGCAGTGGCGCCTTCCGTGACACGAAGAGGAGAAGTTTTTCTCATCTGTCCATATCACACTCTTCCAAAAATCCTCTGGCTTGTCAACATATTGTTGGGCAAACCGTAGCCTTCCCTCGCGATGTTGGTCAGTCAGAAATTCCTTGTTTGCTGGGGTCCTATGATGCAACCCCGCTTCGTGCAGCACTCGTCTTACAGTCCTCTCGCTGACATCAAGATGCAGCGATTCCCTTATGGCTACCGCACTTGTCTGTGGATCGGCTTCTGCGGTTTGCACAATATCTTGCCTCTGAGCAGGAGTAGTGCACCGTGATGGTCTTCCCCGTGGTAGGTTGCCATACCAGTCAGTGTTCTCTGCTCTGGCAAACAAATTTAAATTTAGAGTTCATAGTGTTGATCATGGTTATTGATAAAAAATGCCATGAAAAAAGAAAACTTTGGGTAATTTCTTATATGCAACACAGAAAACACAAATTCTTTCCACATAGGAACCTCATCATACAGAAACCTGTTCAAATATATTTCAATGAAAAATACTATTCATATTTGAGGCGTGTAGAGCAGAAGGAGCTTACTGGCCAGAATCCCAAATTTGAGATCCTGTTTACTTAGTCCTGTTTGAATTACCCTCTTTGAAAAACTAGGCGACATTCGACCTTCTTCCCTTACACAAGAAAGCTCAAAGTCACGTAGATTATGGCAGGCCTTAAACTATGAGAATATATATATATATATATATATATATATATATATATATATATATATATATATATATATATATATATATATATATATATATATATTAGTATTTCACGGCGAATTAGGCACCTTAGATGAGGGTGCAACCCCCGGTTCTACATCAGAGTTTCTACTTTCTGCTACGTGATCAGGAACACAGTTGGCTCGGAAAATTGTCCACCTACTCCACCGACCCGGGTATCGGTCTCAGATACGAGATAACCACCTCGTTGCCACCAGTTACATATTTATGATATGACAGTAACAGTTTCATCTGATTTTTCTGTGTAGTTTTCTTTATCTAATTTGTCTTAATAACCGCTCTACTTACTCCTACTCAATTTTTGAGGGCTAAACTAGGGAACGAGGCTTTTGGGAGGAGTAGTCTGGCATTAGATTTAACGTGAATCATTCAACACAGTCGCACCTGACTTAATGTAGACCTGCAGTCCTTACCCTAACATTATCCGGGATGCGTGTTTTCAAGCTACTGTTGTCTACACATTAAAACTTTCATCCCTAAACAGTTACAATATATACTATTTTATTTCGTCAGGCCTACGTGATTGTGGCATTATTTGTAAATATGACACGATCGCATTGGCAGTTCGTGATTACCGAACATATGTTGATTACGTTTTACTTATTGAGATGAACAATTAAGTTATGCCTTCGTTAACGTAATTTTATTACTCAAAGACACAAAGATTAATAAAAATACATTTATGAAGGCATAAATTTTAAATATTTATCTTAACAAGCCAAGGGTAAAGGACCACTGTGGGAAATATTTTCCCCCAGAGCAGTTGCGCTCTCTAAATTTATCATAGTTTATCCCTGGTTAAAGGCAGAGGACGTAGAGACTGTTGTTAATTATGCAAGCGGTTTTAATAACCCAGAATCGACGTTCTCTTTAATAATTCTTGTTATTGATAAATTAAATGCTACTGCATTTAACCCCCGTGGACAACTATGCATTGTAAATACATGTAAATATCTTAATTCCACATCTGCCTTAACAGGGGAATCTTTCCCTGCTTGCCACGTCACCTATCGCGCAGACGCAGCTTAGGTCAGTGGAAAATACCACATAATTACATGTATTTACAATGCATAGTTGTCCACGGGGGTTAAATGCAGTAGCATTTAATTTATCAATAACAAGAATTATTAAAGAGAACGTCGTTTCTGGGTTATTAAAACCGCTTGCATAATTAACAACAGTCTCTACGTCCTCTGCCTTTAACCAGGGATAAACTATGATAAATTTAGAGAGCGCAACTGCTCTGGGGGAAAATATTTCCCACAGTTTTGGGGCCAGTGGAAAATGATACGTTGTATCATGTAATATGACCCTTAGCCAAGAGTTCCCTCCATAGTTCTCGAGAACCCTGTGCTGCGGCCCTACTAGGTCGCGCCTCTTGACCCGTTTGATCTTCACCATTCTCTGGATCCGGAGTGGTTGCTAACTCAAGGGGTACCAGTTTATCAATAGTTTTTATACTGGTATGTCCCCTGCATTTTATTTTTACGAGTCTCAGCACCCCTTCAGAATCTGGGTGTGTGGAGATCACTTTAGCTAATGGCCACTGGGATCTTGGCTGTTCAGTCTTCACTAAGACCACATCTCCTATGTTAATAACTGATTTGTTGCTGGCAGCTTGAGCTCCATAAAACCTCTCTCGTAGGCTCAAAAGATACTCTTCGCTCCAATGTCTATTCCATGTATCCAGCACCCTTTTCAGACGTTGATATCCCTCCCGAAGGTGTTGTCCTAAATCATTATTTTCTATGTTAGGATCATCAACTTCTTCCTGGATATCCACACAAGGCATTGGATGGAGCTTCCTGCCATGTAACATGTGAGCCGGTGTTAAGGCCTCTAGCGAGTCGCTAGAGTCATCTTGATAAGTCAGAGGTCTATTATTAATCCTGGCTTCAATTTCAGTTATTACTGTTCTTAAATCTTCTCTCGTGATCTTAGTTCTATGTAATGTTTTCCTCAGGCAGTTCTTGACAATACCAATCATTCTTTCGATAAATCCATTTTGCCATGGAGCTCTTGGAGCTGTGAACTGCCAAATACAATTTTTGGTGCCCCGACCGAGTGAGGATAACCGATGTGTGCCGAGGCGCTGAATGTGTTTAAAAGTTGCTTTTAAGGGGCATAGTTTACTACCACATTCGGTTGAAGTGGAAGACGTGGACGTACGTGTCTATAGGGCTCCGGGAGGAAAGGCAAGCTTTTTCTCTGAAGATGAAAGGCTGAATGCCGTACTAGACTGGGAGCATGACCGTACGGTCCTTTTCCTTGGAGGAAATGATATCCATGAGGACGTGGAGGTCAATGAAGTTGTGGAGAATATTTTAGCAGTGGTAGGAGCCATAGAGGGCTCTTGTAAATCCTCAGTAGCCATAACCCTCCTCGAGCCAAGGAACCTGCCATATGGCTCTCCAGTTTGTTATGGAACATATAAATTAGTTAGCAGAGCTGTGAACCGAAGTTTGCAATGGGCCAGGAAGGGAAGGGATTTCATACATTTTAATGCCAAGCCCTTCCAAGCAATGTTGAAATCTGATGGTATACATTGGAACCATCATGGTAGGGAAGCGGTTCTGCAGAAATTTATAAATTATGTAGAACATAAGAAAGGAGAGTTCTATGCTGTACAAGCTATGGGTGGGCCTATGGAGTATTGAGGTAATAAATTCTGAGCTCTGGGAATATGGGTGTTTTGGCAATTGAGTGTGGGGATGAAATAAAACCCTTGAGGTTTAATAACCCTGGGGAATAGGTTAAAAGTATAGACCTAATCCCTACACTCCTCAAAATTAAACTAAATAATTAGCTGAGCTGTAATGATTATTACGAAATTGGGAGAGGGGATAATTTGCACAATGAGGACTTAATCCCTACCCTCTTCAAAATTTAAAATAATCAAATCACTAAGTTGAGGTAAAATTGTGGTTGGAATTCATAATTAAATTATTAAATTAAAACTCCGTCAACATGTCTGTTTCTTTATTGCAAAGATCTTCTAGTAGTAAGGCAGGATGGGTAACTAGAGCCATAAATGATTGTAACCAGTCGTTGGACCAAATACCTCTGTCCAAGGAGAGAATAAATAGTCTCCTAAATATCCTGAAAGATCGATGGAGTAAGTACGAAGGGAGTTACTTAACTTTAGAAGCGGCTATAGTAAAGGCTGAGAATAAGGAACTCTTAGAGTCAGAAACTACTAAATTTGAAGTCAAATTAGAAGAATACTTAACTGTAGTAAAGACACTAGAGTCTGAATTAGCTGACACTGCCGCGGAAACACAAGTTGTGGCACAGCAGAGTAGAGCTGTGTTACCACAAATAACGCTTCCGGAATTTGATGGAGAGCAGAACTGGAAATCCTTCTGGGATCAGTTCAAATATTTGGTACACGATAGAACAGATCTCCCTAAAGTCACCAAACTTACTTATTTGTTAGGACAGGTCAAAGGAACACCATATCAACTGATAAAAGAATTACCAGTAGAAGAAAATAACTATGAAGTGGCTTTGACCATCCTTAGACAAAATTACGAAGACAGGGAGCAAGTTATAAATCGTTTATTAAAGGCTCTAATAGAATTACCCATGCCTAGGCACGATTTTGATTCCTTGCAAAAATTTAGAATTGCAATAAGTTGTAAATTAAGGGCCTTAGGTACTTACGAAGATATTAAAACATCAGATTGGGTGCTTTCAAGAATTGTGTCCTTAAAGCTACCACCGAAAACCAAGGATGCTTTGTATGGTAGGTACCAGAAGGATAATTTCTCCTGTGAAGAGATAGAGGAAGGCTTGATGCAACTCTGTAAACATTTGCAAGGAACATTAAACACTACTGAGGTCAAACAAAAGACTGAAGTAAAGAAAAAACCCATTAACCAACTGATTGGGAAAGTTAAGTCAGAGAAGACTAAGTATGTGCCTAAAGAAGAGATAGGTACTTTCCTTAGCTCCACGAAGGCCGAGGATAAAGTATTAAAGATAAGGAATAGACATGCTGAAGATATTAAGGAAATAAAACCTACCATGGTAAAAGACAGGAAAGTTTGTGTCTTTTGTGGTGAACAACATTCCAGTGTATTTTGTCAACACTACCCTGATTATGCTTCTAGAGTAGGGAAGCTTCAGGAACTGGGGTGTTGTATAATCTGTATGAACACCGAACATACTGCCGCGGACTGTAAGACTAAATTAAATCTTTGCTTTAAATGCAAAAAGGATCATCATCATAGTGCTTTATGCCCTAGGATGAAAATTGAGGTTCCTAAACCTGCAAGCGTCAATATGACAATTGCAAAAGGGAATGCTCCATTAGTAATGCCAGCTGCAGTACCAATAGCAGATGTGAAAGTATTGTTTGAGAGTAGAAACCAATTGGTATGTACCCTGTTTGATACGGGTGCTCAGAAAACTTTCATTTCTGCAGACATTGTGGAGAAATTAAAGTTACCAGTTATCGGCAAGGTAAATCTAGCCATTACAGGATTCTTAACAACTAAGAAAGCTCAGTCTTTTGATTTAGTTAGACCTGTAATACAGTTAGGCAGATATAAATGCCGTATAACAGCAGCTGTGCTTGATAATATGGAGACAAGTGTATACATAAAGGGATTGAAGGAAACCTCTGATCATTTGCAAAGCTCAGGGATAAAGTTGGCTAAACGGAATGTTGAATCAGATACTGTGGGTCCCATAAAAATGATAATTGGTTCTGATTATTGTGGAAGATTCCTACATAGGACTTTCAAAAAGAATAAGGTACAGTTGTTCAAGAGTCCAGGAGGTAACCTTATTATGGGTCAGTTGCCTTTTCCAAAACAAGTTAAAGGAGAAGCCAAACTAGTAGACTCAGTGTTTGTTACCCCCACACAGTCATTGATGGTAGCTAGAATAGGTGCAGAATTAGAACCTACTCAGATAAATGACTTGTTGGATGAAAACATTGAACCTGTACACAAACTGTGGGACCTAGACAGTATAGGTATACACTCTGAGGAACCAACCCCTGAAGATAAGATAACTTTGGATTTGTATAATCAGTCTGTGGAATTTAAGGATGGACAGTATTGGGTAGGATTACCATGGAAACTAAACCACTCAGATTTGCCAACAAATTACCAAGCAGCTAAAGCTCAGTTAAATTCTCTTCTAAGAAAGTTGAGAGATAAACCAGAACATTTGATCCTATATGATAATATTATAAAGGATCAATTGAAGAATAAATTTATAGAGGAGGTAGAATACCCTGTTAACCACAAAGAAGGACACTACTTACCACATCATGCTGTAAGCAAGGATTCAGTAACTACTCCCATAAGGATAGTATTCAACTGTAGTTGTAAAGCGTCCAAGGGATCAGCTAGCTTGAACGATTGCCTATACTCTGGACCTACACTAACAGAGAAGTTAGGGAATGTGTTACTCAGATTTAGAGAGAAACCTTACGCTTACACAGCAGACATTAGTAAGGCCTTTCTCAGAATAGGACTGAGAGATGATGATAGGAAATTTACAAAATTCCTCTGGCCTCATGATCCTCAAAATGAGGATAGTCCATTGAAAACTTACTGTTTCCGATCGGTGCTCTTTGGCTCTTGTGCTAGTCCTTTCCTAATTTGCAACACTTTAAAGCATCATTTTGAAAATGCCAGATGTCCAGAAATAGGGCAGGCTTTTTATATGGATAATTTGCAAGGTGTTGCTGATACAGAGTCGGAAGCTTTGAAGGCTTATGAAGTAGCCACTTCCGAATGTGGAAAGGCAAATTTGCCGTTACAGAGCTGGAATACAAATTCACCGCTTTTGAGGAACAAAATACATGAGGACTATCCAGACTCTCACATTCCCAAAACTCAAAATGTGTTAGGTCTTAACTGGGATACAACAGCCGATGTAATAAGTTTGAAACCAATTAAGTTCTCTGATGTCACACTCACCAAGAGGTCCTTGTTAAGCCAGGTTTCCAAGCTATTTGACCCATTAGGATTTGTCAGTCCTATAGTTATTAGGGGCAAATGTTTAGTACAGGAGGCTTGGCGAGAAAAGTTAGACTGGGACACTGAATTAGGTGAGACATATGTGGAACAATGGGAACAGATTAGAAAGGAGTTTGAAACTACATCAAGCATATGTATTCCCAGGAAAATAAACAGTAATGAGAAGTCGCACTTACACATATTTTGTGATGCTTCTCAAAGGGCCTATGGAGCAGTAGCTTATTGCGCAACAGGAGAGGATAGTAAGATTATAATGTCCAAAGCCAGAGTTGCGCCAATTAAAGGAAGAACCCTACCTCAAATGGAATTGGCTTCCATAGAAGTAGGAACTAAATTGGCCAGGTATATAACCACAACTCTTGATACTCAGTTTGAGGATATTTACATATGGACTGACAGTGAGATTTGTCTTTACTGGATAGGGAAGGAAGACAGTAAAATTCCTTTCGTCCGTAATAGAGTGAAGACTATTAAAGAGCTGTCTTCCAAATTTAAATTCATGCATGTGTCCTCCAAACAAAATCCAGCTGATCTGCTCTCAAGAGGTTCGACCGTAAGGAGACTGATCAAATATAATTTGTGGTTTAAAGGTCCTAAATGGTTACTCACTAAGGATTGGCCTGAACAGAAACAGTACAGTATTGCTGAGATTAGAGCAGTGAACTTGGATCCTGTAGTACCTGAGCCAGAAGTGATTGACATCAGCCGATTTTCATCAATAAGACAACTTTTAAATACTACTAAATTGGTTGTTGAATTTTTGAATAAGAAGGTGGGGTTTCAGAAATTAGATCCCCTAGAATACTGGCTGAAAAGAGTACAAAGAAATTCTTACGGGGAAATATATAAACTTTTAGGCCAAGACACTGGAAAAGGGAATAAGCTGATGAAGAATTTAGGCTTGTTCTTAGACGGAAAGGGTCTGATAAGATGTCGAGGCCGATTGGTAAAGGCTGACTTGCCCATCCAAACCAAACATCCCATTTTATTACCTAAGAGTGGGTGCTTTGTACAACTTATTATAAAGGACGCCCATGATTCCACTCTCCATGGAGGTGTACCACAGACCTTAGCCCAAATTCGGGAAAGGTACTGGATTCCTAAGGGTAGACAGGTTATTAAAAAATATCTCAAAAACTGCATCATTTGTAGGAGGTATGAGCAGCGACCTTATATCTACCCTGGACCACCAGCCCTACCGAAGGAAAGGGTGTGCATAAGTCGGCCCTTCCATATAACAGGGGTGGACTACACAGGGGCTATAACTGTTACGGGTGAGGAAACTCCCCATAAAGTTTACATTTGTTTATTTACTTGTGCCTACACAAGGGCAGTCCATCTAGAGCTAGCGGAAGACCTAAGCTCAGAGACATTCCTCAATGTCTTTCGCAGATTTGCCGCTAGAAGGTCTTGTCATGGCAAGTTAATAAGCGACAACGGAACTAATTTCGTTGGAGCAGCTCCCATACTGTTGAACATAATGAATGACCCGAAGGTTAAGTCGGCGCTGGGAATCAGAAATTGTATTTGGCAGTTCACAGCTCCAAGAGCTCCATGGCAAAATGGATTTATCGAAAGAATGATTGGTATTGTCAAGAACTGCCTGAGGAAAACATTACATAGAACTAAGATCACGAGAGAAGATTTAAGAACAGTAATAACTGAAATTGAAGCCAGGATTAATAATAGACCTCTGACTTATCAAGATGATACTAGCGACTCGCTAGAGGCCTTAACACCGGCTCACATGTTACATGGCAGGAAGCTCCATCCAATGCCTTGTGTGGATATCCAGGAAGAAGTTGATGATCCTAACATAGAAAATAATGATTTAGGACAACACCTTCGGGAGGGATATCAACGTCTGAAAAGGGTGCTGGATACATGGAATAGACATTGGAGCGAAGAGTATCTTTTGAGCCTACGAGAGAGGTTTTATGGAGCTCAAGCTGCCAGCAACAAATCAGTTATTAACATAGGAGATGTGGTCTTAGTGAAGACTGAACAGCCAAGATCCCAGTGGCCATTAGCTAAAGTGATCTCCACACACCCAGATTCTGAAGGGGTGCTGAGACTCGTAAAAATAAAATGCAGGGGACATACCAGTATAAAAACTATTGATAAACTGGTACCCCTTGAGTTAGCAACCACTCCGGATCCAGAGAATGGTGAAGATCAAATGGGTCAAGAGGCGCGACCTAGTAGGGCCGCAGCACAGGGTTCTCGAGAACTATGGAGGGAACTCTTGGCTAAGGGTCATATTACATGATACAACGTATCATTTTCCGCCCGACCCCAAAACTGTGGGAAATATTTTCCCCCAGAGCAGTTGCGCTCTCTAAATTTATCATAGTTTATCCCTGGTTAAAGGCAGAGGACGTAGAGACTGTTGTTAATTATGCAAGCGGTTTTAATAACCCAGAAACGACGTTCTCTTTAATAATTCTTGTTATTGATAAATTAAATGCTACTGCATTTAACCCCCGTGGACAACTATGCATTGTAAATACATGTAATTATGTGGTATTTTCCACTGACCTAAGCTGCGTCTGCGCGATAGGTGACGTGGCAAGCAGGGAAAGATTCCCCTGTTAAGGCAGATGTGGAATTAAGATATTTACATAGTTAAAGGGAATAATTGGTCTAACTTTAATTTAAGTGGAACTAAGATTAATTTGTTAGATTTGCCCTGTACATATCATGATGTAATTTGACTGTATTTAGTACTGTAAATAACTAAAAGTTGGCAACCTACCATTCTATGAGGGAGGTAGACTTGCCGCATTCACTCACTCTGCTCCTAGCTCTCGTGGAGTTAGCACATTGTACATACACACCATAAGGACGCTTGCTTGCCCAAGCAACTCTACCAGGCAGCCTCATCGTCATCGGTTAACGATCACTCCCTCTTCATATAGCTAAGTAACCTTTAAGAATTGGCCAATTCAAGGGGGGATTAGCGAAGAGATAAGATAGAAGATAGTATTGTAGGTGAGTTAAATTTATTTTACGTATCACCTAACTCTGAGACTTGTTTGATTTACTTAAACAACTTTAGGGAAGAGTAACGACCTACGAGTTGTTTACCTGAAAATTTTTGCATAGCGGTGTCCCGGTAGGGATACCGACTTGGATACATTTAACATTTCTCACATTTTGGTGCCCAGAAAGAGGGCCCCGATTTGTTTACCAGAATTACTCTACATTTTTCACATTTGTTCCGCCAATCACGAGCGTGCAATGCGATGTTACCATATTTAAACTTGCGGTGGCCAGACCGAAGGAAATAGAGTAAATGTATTATATAGTAAGGTCAGGAAGAACATGATGTGGTGTTATTTCATAAACCTTATGTGTCTTTAACTCCTAAACTGACGGTTATGTTATTTATTATTAGAGGAACTATATCTACACTCACCTTCTTATCCACCTCTGGACAGTGTTGGTGGAAATTCACAGGGTGTTAGCGATGGCTCGGATGGACTGCCCGGCTTCACGCATCCCTACAATGCGCCATCTTAAACCAATCCTCCTTTCTCTTGCCTCTCTCCGTCTTGCATCTCAACGTCTTGCCTCCATTCTGAATCGCTGTGACTGATGCCCCGGGGTGGCTGATACCTCTGCTAACACCTCTGTTCATGGCAGGAAACCTAACGACTTCGCATAGTGTCACGTGGCACAAGTTTGTCCTCTAACTACTATTTTATTTGTTTCTACAGGTAAACAAAAAGTCATTTTTTTTTTTACTGTTTCTAAAGAATAACCAGACATGACAATTAATTCACATGTCAGTATGCCACTGTCTCAGTTGACGGAGAGGATCTACCTGATTCGATTAGAATCATTCATCTCAGTATATACTGACAAAACATGGAACTGGTGGTCTGCCCTGAGTAACGGTGTTTATTGCAGTCCATAGAAAAATCAAGTGAACCACAGTCGTTTCTCGTTGATGTATAAATATCCATGTGTTTGTGGTGTATTAGTCATTATGGCGTTATTCTCCATGTCTGAGTTTCAGGAAGTGGGTGAAGAGGTGCCCAGTTACGAGGATACTATCTGTTTGATAAATTTGAGCTATATGCATCCTCCATACTATGCCACGAACCGGATCCCTCATAAGAAACACCAAGGTCACCTGCTTCCTGGCATACAGTCTAGAGTATTCATCGAGCTTCAATTTACGAAGAAGAAACACTTCTGATACAGTCTGTGGTATAAATTAGTTCGCTTTACAAATACCCTTCCGTCACAGCAAGATTTACTCTATCAGGACAGATTATCATTACTATATCATACTTATCACGTAATATAGACGATAAGGATATATCTCTACCCATTTATCAATTTATATCAGTTAAATCATCTACCGAAATGTTCCGAGACGCACTAACGGCGACATGCAGATCTATAAAAATTATTGTCAATAAACGGGGTCTCGAATTATTACTGTCCATTAGAATTTACTTCAGGTAGAGAAAAGTTTCCTTTCATCTCGTTCCCTTGCGACAATTATCACCGTCGTCATCCCTATTATTCCCTTAAGCGCTACGACATGGCATCATCCATATATATATATATATATATATATATATATATATATCGTCAGGTATTTAATTTTTTTCAGGTAGCACGGAGGCATTTTGAGCTTTGTTGTATAATAAATGATAATTTGGTTGTATATATTGTTTTTATTATCTTTGCCTATCATTGCCATGATGAGAACATAATTCTGAAGTTGAGCATAAAGCACTGTTTTCAATAGCCTATGGAGAGATTCATGAGAATCTCGATGACTACCAGTACTGTCCTTGTGGTCCTTAATGTGTTATACATGGCGTTCTGCACAGTAATGCTGGACGTAAGGAGGTAATGCATGAAACCTATAGTCCTTCTGTTTTATGAAGGCGAAATGCTGTGGCTGTGATAATCACGTCAAGAATGCGTATCTGCCAACACTTTCATTCTAAATAACTAATATCGTAACCTTCGCCATAAATTTCCAGTTATTCTTTTCCCGATGGCAGTTTTTCCACTTTCATGTAGTAGGACTGTAGGTGATAAGGGAGAAATTCCTATGGCACTAAAAGTTTGTAAGAAGGAATGAGGTTAAAATATGAGAAAGAATAGATAAACAGTACTACAAAAGGAAAGGAGGGAACGGGTAGCGAGAGAAGGAGAAAGCAGGGGGAGGATGTGTGAGGTTGCCAGCCTACTTGAGAGAGACTGCAATATATGCGTAAATTTAGACCAAATTTATTCAAAACGTCAAATAGCGGCGTCAATTAAGGTGTAACACCCATTATTAGACAAATGCATATTGAAAGAAAACAGGTAATTAAATAGATTAATGAAAGGAATATTTGTTGACAAATATGGTTATTTAAAGAGAAAGTTAAACTGCCTTATGCCTAAAAAAAATGTAGGGCGTAGGAGAAAGTGATAAAAAGGGGGACTTCAAGCACGAGGGATAATAGGAATACGGAAATAGCTGAAGAAAAAAGTTATGAAAAAATGGGTTCGGGTCCGAAAGACCGTCCAATATCTTTATTTATTGCCTAATAGCCAAAGGATAATTATAATGAATAGGATACGCAAATACGGTGGTGAATAATAGACAGTGTTTTTATTTAGTAGATAAAATGCAATATATGCGGCAGATATTATAATAATTCATTTTTTGTAATTTCTTTTCATCTAATCACACTCACCTGTCTTACCCTCCAGCAGACTCTCGTCTCCGCTACCCAACCATTCG
>NC_137069.1:43283138-43335638 GCF_032717465.1 Coenobita brevimanus
CCGAAGGGACTGGTGATGCAACAAGATACACGACGTCTCGCATCTGCCAGCCTCGCCCCTTTCTCCGTGCCTCTATACCTTGGCTGTGCTTTTCGAGTGTACCATTTTTCTCGCCAGTGCTCACCTCTCAAACAACCGCACCTATACGCCTTCTTCCTGACCGCAAGTGTCACCGTCGCCGACCTACGCACCTGTTGCACCTGTTCCCAGAACCTGTTCCGGACTCATCATAGCTCCTGCCCCAACGGTGCCACTTATCGCTGTCTGCCCGCTGTCTGCCCACCACCATTCTCTGCATTTGCAACTCCCCAGCTCTACACCTGCCTTGCGCCGACATCTGCCTCACCACCCGCCGCCGGCCTCCGCCGTCGCCCGCATCTGGTCTGCATTACGGAGCCTCCTAAGACCGCCACTCCCTGCTGGTGATTCATCGCGGCGTCTCTTCTCCTCTCCGCCCAGCTGTCTCTGCCCCACCGCCCTGCCCCGCCCAGCCCCGCCCCGTCGCCCCGCCCCGCCCTGCCCCGCCCCAGCCCAGCTACGCCCAGCCACCCTGCACGTCATACCTCTTGACACTCCCGTTTCTACTGTGTAACTATAGTATCTCTTTCCTTTCTATAGAGATTATCCTCGATTTTCTCTACAAATTGGTTATTGTAAATATTCCATCTCATTTCCATTGCCCCATTTTCATCTTCACCTACGTTATTTTTTATCCATCTCATCCTTCGCATTTTATTTAAACCATCCATGCCCGCACCTTCATTAATTTTCACACCTAGTGTATTCCATTCTCTCATTGTTATTTATACATTTCCACCTACGTATCCATCTTCATCCTTTCATCTTCCATTGCCGCATTAAATGTCATACTTTCCCCGTCAACCGCTTACCACCAGCCCTCTCGACCCGGAAACATCACCTGCTCATACCCCGTCTGCCGACTCTAACACAATCACTCATTTACGAAGTGGCAAAGAGTACCACCGCCCTGTACCTGAGACTCCCGTTTCACTTCCCGCAGAATCACTTACTACCCGTCCTACCCTCGTAAATCCAGATACTTCCTCCTCTACTCCTGCCTCTACTCTCCCTTCTTCTTCCTCTACTCCTTCCACTGTCGTTACTTCTCCTGCCTCCCTTCATACCCCGTCTTCCTCGCCCTTAACTGCCACTACCTTCTCTCTCTCCCACACCTCTCCTGCCGCCACTTTTGCACTTCCAGCCATGGCCAACCCTCCACAGTCTATCTATCTCGACGATGCCAATCGTCCCAAATTTACCGGCCAGGACCCAACTTGGTCTGTCTATGATTTCCTCAGAGAAGTCGAAACCGAAATAAATAATAGACAAATTACCGAGGAATCGCTCAAAGTAGCTTACCTCCTCGGTCGCTTGCATCACGGTAAATCAGACATCGGATCCGCGATCCGTGCAGGACATTTCGATAACATTCGTACCTTTGCTGATTTTTGTACGGAACTCATCAGCCTTTGTTGCCAGCATTCAAATTCTGCATCTCTCATGGGATTCATTAATCTCCTAAACCAACTAGATGAGGACTTGCGCGTCCCAGCGCAATATGCCAAGCTCTGTGAAGTTGCCGCCGCCATGAAAGCAACTAGTAGCGAGATGCTCCACTTACTGGTAGGCACGAAATGGTTAGAAGACAAGAATGGTGTTCCAATGCTTTCACTCACCAACTTTGCTGACTTAATTGATTACCTCAGATTCCTTCACTGGGTTACTCCTAAACAGCGAGAGCTAGCCTTGGAAATCGGTTTCAATCCAGGAGATAAAATTATTCAGGTCACTAAAGCCATTCATGAAAGAACAGGTTCGAACTACACGCGTCAGGGCACCACCTAACCCTTGGCCTCCTCAGTCTGTCACACCTCCACTACCCCAGACCAATCTCGCTCCCGTCCCACCACACGCGGCAGACCTGCCACACATCGCTCTCCTACCGCAGGTCGTGATCAATCTAGCGCCCGATGGAACAGACAATCTTCGATTCTTTGCTGGTACTGTGGTCATCCTGGACATCGAGCATCCAGTTGCGACCATACATACAGACGTCCTCACTCCCAAACCAGACAGCGTACGCCTTCCCGCTCACGTCGTCCACACTGCAAATACCACAAATCAAGCACGACTCACACCACTGAGGAATGTCGTTACATCAACCGCCCACAGTCGGGGGAAGCGCCGCGCCCGTATCGGACCAATATCACGTAGAACCAGAAACCCAACTCCCCATCCGCCATGTAGGTCCCATAACATCCTCGGGTTTAGTCATTCTCGGAAGCAGTCATGACATACCAACGTCATTCTTCTTAGACACAGGATCTATAGTAAATCTCATCTCCGAAAATTCCTTACAAATTATTCATCGCCATCACAGCCACGTCAGTTTCCTAGAACCACCAGACATTCGCCTATGTGGTGTTAACGGCTCAGAGTTTAAGGTTAAGGGAAGAGTCACCCTTGAAGTCAAACTCCACAGAGCTTTGCCCCCTATCCTCATTGAATTTCATGTCACTAATGACTTGCAGTATCCCGCAGATGCCCTTATTGGTTTCTCCACCATGGCACAACATTCCATTGCATTATTACCTGCTTGTGGTAGTATAGACATTTCTGGATTCCCGGTTTACACTATGGAATGTCCCTGTCCTGTTCTTACGATCAAATCAGTCCTTCAATTACCTCTGCCCCTATCACTACCAAAAAGTCCAACCCAGCCCAAACCACCATTCTCATCATCTGAGAATACAGAGATCATTCCTTTACTGACTGCGAGCAAGGACATAAATTCCTCAATGTCTCCTGATACATCATCTCAGCCCTCGAACATGGCTCTTACATCCTCTCTCAACAACACTATCGCTGACTCAGACATGTCTCAGTTACCTACCTCACACAGTCTGAATGATCTTCTCCAACACGCAGAGACGAAACGTGCAGTAACGAATACGTGCACAATTTTGTTACCGCATGAGTTCACCAAAGTTTCTGTTTGTGTTGCCGGTGCGAAAGAAGGAGTGGATGTACTAACCCTACCTGAGACGTGTTGTGTGAATGGCTTGACTTATGAGTCAGCATGGTGTACAGTCTTAGAGGACAGTTTATGCTACCTGTACTTGCTCAATGTCACAAATGCTCCACTAAAACTTAAAAGTGGTGTAAAGATTGGAGACTTCCTAGTATACCCAGCGGCCGTAAAGGTGTGCCAGGATTCCTCAATTCCTACTATTCAGACTGATGATACGCCAATCGGTGTATGTACTATTAACTCTACGGGATCTGCGCCGACGCATTCACCCGATATGCTCTCACATCTCACTTGCACAGATTTCCCAGAACATACGCCTCAACTCCTTGACCTTCTGACCTCATTCAGAAACGTGGTTGCCTTACCCGGTGAACCGATGGGTAGAACAGACCTTGTCAAACATACGATTGAACTACTCCCAGGAACTCAGCCGATTTACATACCAGCGTATCGATTGCCTCACAGCCAGAGAAAGCAAACAGATCAAATGGTACAGAACATGTTAGACCAGGACATTATTGAACCCTCCATCAGTCCATGGAATAGCCCACTTTTCTTAGTACCAAAGAAGGACGGCAACCTTAGACCAGTAGTCGACTATCGTAAGGTCAATTCTGTCACCGTTCCAAACCGTTTCCCGCTACCTGTCCTCACTGATTTGCTAGAATCCCTTGGTGAAAATAACGTAGTCTTTTCATCTTTAGACCTCCTCAGCGGGTACTGGCAGGTCGAAATGGAAGAGTCCTCTCGCCCAGTTACAGCCTTTAGCACCCCTTCCGGACATTTTCAGTTTAAGAGACTCCCTTTTGGTCTGAGAAATGCTCCTTCCGTGTTCATGCGACTTATCCATTCAGTCTTCAGCGGTATGATGGGACACTCTCTTTTTGCTTACCTAGATGATATCATTGTTGTGAGTAAATCCATCCCTGATCATTTTACCAAACTCCAGCAAGTCTTTGAACGCCTCCAGCTCGCAGGCCTAAAAATCAATCTCAGTAAATGTGACTTCCTGCGAAAGAAAATCAAATTTCTAGGCCATGTCGTAGATGCACAAGGCATTCATACTAATGAGGATAAAACTAAGGCGATCATTAACTTCCCAGAACCTACCACTACCGACGCTGTACGAAGTTTCCTGGGCCTCAGTGGCTATTATCGTCGCTTTATCCGCGATTACGCGAAAATCGCCGCTCCTCTGACCCACTTACTCAAGCAGAATGTGCCCTTTGTTTGGACTAACGACCAGTCACAGGCTTTCCAAAAGCTAAAGACAGCTCTTGTAAATGCCCCTATTCTAGCGTTCCCTGATTATGCCACACCATTCCTTCTCTGCACAGACGCCTCAGGCACTGGACTTGGTGCCGTTTTGATGCAACTCGATGAAGCATCAAGGAAGCGCGTAATAAGCGTATGCTAGTCGCACCCACCCCACAACCGCTGAACGTAACTACAGTGTCACAGATCTCGAAGCGCTAGCGGTAATCTGGTCCTTGAAACATTTCAGAGATATAGTCTATGGTTATCCAGTGCATATCCAAACAGACCACCTTCCACTATGTGATTTGTTCAAGAATCGCAACCTAACAGGTAGATTAGCTAGATGGTCTGTCATCATCCAGGACTTTAATCCCACTTTTCAATATGTACCAGGCAAGTTGAATGTAGTCGCAGACACACTCTCACGTCATGTAGCAGCAGCTATAACATCACTGCAGCCTGAAGTAACTGAAAACACTACACTAACGTCAGAAGTTGTTCGAAACTTTCAACACCAAGACCCCATGTGGTCCAAAGTCATTTATTTCCTAGAATCTGGCGATGCCTCGACCTTACCTACTCTGCCAGTATCACTTGATGAGTTCATGCTAGATGATGATCTCTTGTACAGGAAAACACTGCTAACAGGCAAAGATATGCACAATCGCGAAGTACGCCAACTTGTTGTCCCCACTGCCCTGATACCAAAGGTTCTTCATATTGTTCATAATACTCCTCAAGCTTCCCATCCAGGTAAAGACCGATGCTTGCGCCAAGCACGTCTCAAATACTATTGGCCAACCATGCGCCGCGATATCAATGCCCACTGTGACTCTTGCCTCTCCTGCCACCGCCACAAAGGATCAACCGGCTTACCAGCACCTCTCTTACAATACCCAATCCCGTCACGACCATGGGAAACTGTCTCAATCGATCTCTTAAAACTACCTCTCACAGAATCTGGCGCTGAGTACTTGTTCGTAGCAGTCGACCACTTCTCCCGCTACTGTGTCCTCGTCCCCCTCTCCGACAAGACCGCGAAGAGCGTTGCCCGTGCCTTTGTAGATCACGTAATTTGCCCATTCAGTACCCCTCATACCATTCTTACTGACAACGGTACAGAATTCAACAATAGCCTTCTCGATGAGATCTGTCGCCACTTTCACATCAGTAAGTGCAATGTCGTGCCTAACCATCCGGCTTCCAATGGCCTTGTAGAACACCACAACTGTAAAATCTTAGAGTGCCTCAGACATCTAGGCTCCCATAGTTCGTCCTGGGATGAGTGGATTCCCCAAGTGGCATCCTCCATCAATAGCTCCATCAATGCATCCCTTCTTCGTCCTCTTTGGTTTTGACAAGGACCTCCCATACTCTCTCTTATCCTCAAAGCCAGAACCCATCTACAACATGGATGATTATGTTAAACTAAAATTGGCCAACTTCCAGACAATCCACCAGTATGTCCAATCCACTTTGGCTTCCTTTCAGGAGGACATGCTGCAGCGCCAACATAAGTCCGCCTCTCCTATCACTATCAGTGTAGGCGATCTTGTCTTTGCTCATTCCCATACGTGTTCCTCTAAGTTGGATGACAAATTTACAGGGCCCTACCGCGTCCTCACTCAACAAGGCAACAAATTTCACCTCCAGGACCTGTCCACTAAGGACACCAGATGGGTCCACGTCGATGACTTAAAGCGAGCACCCCGTGGCCTCGTGTTGGAAGAGTCACTTACACAACCTCCTGCCCCCTCTTCCCCTCCTCCCATCCTTCAGTCTACCTTGTCTCCACCTATCCCTCAGTCTCCTTCATCTCTATCTCCACCTGCTCATTCATCAACCAATCAATATCGGTCCAAACTGCGCTCTGCCCATCAACCTCTTCACGACCTCCCCCATTAACTCTACCCTGATTTTCTAGGTACGATGTTAGCGATCTCCCTGCTGGCAGTGCTGACCCTCCTGGGGTCTGGGTGAGGTCAGGACGATGGTGGAGTACGTCCCGGGGCCTTGGTCGGCTCGGGAGGTGAGGTAATGCTTATCGACGACATCGCCTCTTTGCGCTACGATCTTGCGCCCCTGGCCGACGTAGCCATTGCCCTACCTGCCTACGCGCACCAGCTCCACGGAATCAGGAACCATCTCACGGCCCTCATGGGGACACACAGCCCAAATGAGTATCTCTATAACCTTTTCCTCCCACTCTCCTGGCAGTTGCAATACATAAATAACAGATTCACTGAGCTCAATGACACATTTTCCATTCAGACACCCGTGGGTCGTTCTTGTGTGAAACGAGGTCTCTTTGACTTCGGCGGTGAGATTCTGAGTGGCTTGTTTGGCGTTGCTACAGCCCGTGACATTTCTGGCTTCAAATCTGATCTCACTCATTTAGCTTCCGCCCTAGAATCACAACGCCGAGTCATCAAAATCCAACACACTATGTTACAGAAGCTCACAACCCAACTCAATGAAGTCACGTCCACTCTAAACAATTTCACCGATATCTTACAACGCCACCTTTCAGATCTCAACGTTATCTCCCAGTTCTTCTACCTCAAACTCAACATGGATAATCTCCAACTGGCCGTTGACTCTCTCGTGTCTCAAGTCTCTACCTTGGTTCGTATCCTGGTCGATGCTATCAATGGACGTGTCACTGCCGACTTAGTACCTGTCTCAGCTCTCCGTTCTGTCCTGGAATGGGCTCACTCCACCTTCGGTCTCTCCCCAGTCCTCCCTTACTCCTCCCTTGAATATTATTATCCTGTTCTCGAAGCCACTCTTCTCACTACATACGTCGTCGTCCATATTCCTCTCCGTTCTGCCATAACCTTTAACCTTTTCCACATCATTCCCTTCCCTTTCCGCCTCAACAACTCCTTGTTACAGGTATCTGTTCCTTCAGAATATTTCCTCCTCTCCCATGATCATCTTTCCGTTGCCTTCCTTTCTTCCACAGACCTCCAGCAATGTTCCTCCCTTACTCCGACTTCTCGTCTCTGTGCAGCCCACCTTTTCGCTATCTTCCCTAGCAGTGGTACACCCTGTGAGTCTACTTTAGTTCGCAACCATTCCATCTACTCGGCCTGTTCTTTTGTCCCAGCTCCTGACCTCCCGGTCCACCATGCTCACCTCAACCATGTCCAGTATTTCTTCTTTGCTGTTCCCATCTCTGTCACAATCATGTGTCCTGGTTCTTCCGTTCGCTCCGTCCCCGCTAGTGGTCTCTACAAAGCACCTGACTATTGTACCGTCAAATCAGAGTCCGTCATCACTTACGCCACTCGCTATCACCAAGCTGTTCATAAACACTCCTATGACATCTTTCAACCAATCGACATGCCTTCAACCCTAGCATCTGCCAACATTACCATCACCTCCCCTCACTTGCACATGCTCACCTTCCTCAATGACAGTGATTTCATTATGGATCAATTTTCTCTGGCCTTCAGCCGTTCATGGGTTCATCCGACAGTTGTGTTTCCCCCTGTGGTTATCGCTTTCATAGGTTTTCTACTCGTCATCTGTGCAGTGCATTGTTTTGTCAGAAAAATGGAATGTCGACTCCAGGAAATCAGAGTCGCTACAGGCATAGTACACCCTACACACGACGTAGAAACTCCCTGTACTTAGTGCCCTCACATTCAGTGACTAGCAATGCCATCTGACAATTAACCAAACTGTGAACAGCTCTCTGCCTACTAGAAAATGATGGTATTTCTTTCATGCATTACTCAGTGACAGTGTGTCTTACAGAAAATCCACAAAAAAAAAAAAAAAATGAAGGAAGAACAACACTAGAACTCTCATATCTACTCCTTGTTTATCATGTATCAAACTATTATTGTGTAATTCCCGTTATGTTCATATATCCCTTCGACCCTTACTGGATTTGTACCTATTATTCCTTGTATATCTTATATGTATATATCCTTCTAATTCCCTCCCCTCAACATGGTCATGTCTCCCCTACTGCCCCTGTCTCATACTTATCCCTTGTACAAACCTCCCCAGTCCTGCCTTACTACTATAATCACCCACCATTTACCTCCTGGTGTCAGGAGACACCATCTCAGCTACCCGGGGGAGTAGTGTACCCCCTCCAAAATATGTCTACCCCCGATGTATATATGTTCCCCCCCAATGCATACATGCCCCCACTAAATTTGCTAGGTCAGCATGCTCTCCCACGCCTGAAGACGGCGTTATTGCATCAGTTGATAGCAGACATCCTAGCCGGGCAGACTGTTTTACTGTGAGCTTGTAATAAACTCCTTATCTAGCTGTTTGCACATGGAGTTTCTACTCGTATCACCAAAGTATTGCAAGTTACAAAACTTTAACTTGTAATTTTACCTAACTCTTTCGTTTTGAACCTGGAACTTTACGGGACAGTAGTGATTTTTAGTATTCTCACTTAAAGTGTACATTATCTTTCTCTGTTCCGTAACATAAATTTGGCGACCTCTTATCAGGATATTCAGGATATTATCATAAGGATATTGCTTGATATTTTGTGACTGTAATTCATTCATGATGTCTACTATTACTACGCTTGATGAAGCCAAAGATTTTTTGTCAAATGTGCAAACAGTGTGTGATGTAGAAAACAGAACAAAGAATGAAGTTAAGCTTGTTGCTCAACAATTGGGAATTGCTGTTCGCTCTCATCATTCTAAAGATCAAATTGTTGACATGATTAATGAAAGCTTGTTTAATGTAACTCCTCCAATTGAGCAAACGCAGATTGAATTAGCTAAGTTACAGCTAGCCCTGCAGGAGGCTCGTGCTAAGGAGGCTAAATTTCAGGCAAATGCTAAGGAGGCTGAGGCACAAGTTGAAATTGCTAGGATTCAGGCAGACCATGAGTATCGCATGGAACTGGATCATCTAGCTCTGATGATTTTGATGTGGCTAAAAATGTTAAACTTGTCCCTCCTATTAATGAATCTGATTTAACAAAGTATTTTCAGTTGTTTGAGAGGGTAGCTACAGGTTTTAATTGGCCCAAAATGTATTGGCCAGTGCTCCTTCAAACTGTTCTCACCGGTAAAGCTCAAGTAACTTATGCATCTTTGCCTCAGGATCAATCTGATAATTATGATGTCGTTAAGAGCTTGATTCTTAAGGCCTATGAGCTTGTTCCTGAAGCCTATAGAGTAAAATTTAGAACAACTTATAAGCAAGATAAGCAATCCCATGTTGATTATGCAAAAATCAAAGAAGATCTGTTAGAGCAGTGGTTAAATTCTAAGAATGTGGATTCTGATTTTGACAAATTTAAGCAGATGATTTTGCTGGAGGACTTCAAAAAGTGTATTAGTAAAGATGTAAGCCTATATCTTGATGAGAAAAGAATAGATAATTTGTCTGATGCTGCAGTTTTAGCTAATGAATATGTTCTCACTCACAAGAGCTATTCTAAAGAAAAAAGGAAAGCTGAGAGTAAGTACGTTGCCTCTACTCAGAGTACAGGTAACAGGAAAGAGAATAAAGATGATGTTTCTCAGGAAGTAAATACCAGCTTTACCTCTAGATTTCAGAAAAGTAAATGTACTTATTGTAGTAAGCTTGGTCATACTACGGAGAAATGTTTCAGGAGACAGCATGATGTGAACAAAAAGGAGTCTTTAAATATTCAGTCAATTGGTCTAGTGTCCACCCTTGAGAGTTCCCAGAATTCTTTAACTGAGTTAACTGAACCTGCTTTGAGGGGTAAATTAAATTCTCATGATGGAGCTCCTCTTTTGAGCAGTGACGTGGGTGACACTCTCAAGAGTTCATGTGCTAATTTCCTGTCTGATGGTTTTGTCAGTCCTCTGGACAGTAATGACAGGAAATCAGTTAAAATATATCGTGATACAGGTGCTTGCCAATCCCTTATGCTGACCAGTGTTCTAGGCTCTAATGTTAATTCCTCTGATGAAACTGTAATCTTACAAGGTGTAGGGAATAATTACTTCTCTGTTCCTCTGTGCAGAGTGAATTTAGAGTCTGGTTTTGTTAATGGTTCCGTTATGGTTGGGTTGGTTGAGACACTCCCAATGTCAGGTGTAACTTTCTTACTTGGAAATGATATTGGTGGAAGTCAAGTGTGTCCAGCTCCTCAGTTGTCTAGTGAGCCAGTGGCTGCGTCCCAGGATTGTGATGTCCCTGATGTGTTCCCTGCATGTGCTGTCACTAGGGCTAAGTCTAAAGTTACTGGTGACTTAGAGGATAATGATGATGATGATGTTATCCTAGCTGACACTTTTCTTGCTAATTTGGACCACTCACCAGATGAGGCAGTACCGCGTAGTGTTGATAATTTGTCTTGTCAAGAGTTGGTTGAGTTGCAGGTTGCTGACCCTGAGTTGAAAGGTCTAGCTAACTCTGCTTGCAGTGAGGAAGAGTCAGCTGGTGCTTCTACTTGTTATTATATAAAGTCAGGAGTACTTATGAGGAAGTGGAGACCCCCAACAGCATCAGCCGACTGTGAATGGGAGGTTGTACATCAAGTTGTCATCCCTCGTGTTTGTAGGCAGGATATCATTAGAGTGGCTCATGATTCCAGTTTGGCAGGACACCTTGGAGTGAGGAAGACTGTGGCACTCATTTTGAAACACTTCAACTGGCCAGGTATCTTCAGGGATGTTTCCTGGTATTGTAAGTCTTGTCACACCTGTCAAGTTGTGGGGAAGTGTAATCAGACCAAAAAGGTTGCACCTCTAGTTCCCATTCCTCCTTTTGAGGCGCCATTCACCCGTGTGTTGGTGGATATTGTGGGCCCTCTTCCTAAGACTTCTTCAGGATTTTCTTATGTGTTGACCCTGATTGATATGGCTACTCGTTATCCTGAAGCCATTCCACTTAGAAATATCTCAGCAAAGAACGTGGTTAAGGAAATGCTAGGGTTCTTCACCAAGTTTGGTCTGCCCAAGGAGGTACAGTCAGACCGGGGAAGTAATTTCATGTCAAATGTTTTCAAGCAGTCTCTTAAAGAGTTGGGCATCACCCAGATCACGTCTTCAGCTTACCATCCCCAGACCCAAGGAGCGTTGGAGAGATATTATCAAACACTCAAATCAATGCTCAAGAAATACTGTTTGGAACATCAGAAAGACTGGGATAAAGGTCTTGCATTCGTTGTATTTGCCGCAAGAGAATCTCCAAATGAATCACTGGGCTTCTCACCTTTTGAACTACTGTTTGGCCATGAAGTAAGAGGACCCCTTAAGTTACTCAAGGAATGCTGGCTGTCGGAGGAAGATGACGTCAACCTGCTGGAGTATGTGATGAAGTTCAAAGAACGGCTGTCCACTGCTTTACAGCTGGCGAGAGAGAATTTAGGAGCTGCTCAGGAGAAGATGAAAACTTGGTATGATAAGAAGTCCAGGTTACGCCACTTTCAGCCAGGAGATCAGGTTTTGATTCTGCTACCGGTGCATGGGCAACCTCTTCAAGCCAAGTTTAGTGGTCCTTATTTCATGGAGAAGAAACTCAGTGATGTCAACTATGTCATCGCCACACCAGATCGTAGAAAGAACAAGCAACTTTGTCACATCAACATGCTAAAGTTATATCACAGGCGGGACGAAAATAACCCAGTCTGCACTGTAGCTGTTCCACCCGAGTCTGCAAGTGAAGTTCTCCCATGCAGCATGAGCCTGAGTGATAGTTTGGGGAAGAATCCTGATATCATGAATGATCTCCAGACTAAGCTTTCTCATCTACCTCCCGAGGAAAGGCAGGAGTTTTCGGCATTACTGCAGGAGTACCCGCAAGTGTTCCGTGCCACTCCAGGAAGAACCACTGTGTTGATGCATGATGTCGATGTTGGAGACACAAAGCCAATTAAATTGCCTCCTTACCGTGTGAACCCAGTGAAAGTTCCTCTCATCCAGAAGGAGCTTGGCTACCTGTTGGACCACAAGATGATTGAGCCCTGTCAGAGCGAGTGGAGTTCTCCTGTCACTCTAGTCCCTAAGCCAGGTGGGTCACAGCGGCTTTGCATTGACTACAGACGTGTTAATCAGATAACCAAAACAGACACTTACCCTCTCCCTCGTTTGGAAGATTGCATAGACAAGATCGGAAAGGCTAGGTACATAAGTAAGTTTGATTTGTTAAAGGGATACTGGCAAGTACCTATGACTGAACGTGCTAGGGAGATCTCATGTTTTGTAACACTAGGAAAGACTTTTGCATGTTCTGCAGTGCCATATGGTATGAAGAATGCACCAGCCACATTTCAGAAGCTCATGAATGTTATAACAGAGGGTTTGGCAGGGTGTGTTGTTTTTATTGATGATGTATTAATCTTCAGTGACAACTGGAAAGATCACCTATGCCATGTCAGTAAATTTCTTGAGCGTTTGGTTCAGGCTAATCTTGTAGCTAATTTATCAAAGTGTGAGTTTGGTCAAGCTAAAGTTCAGTACATAATTGGTGATGGACATGTTGCACCACCAGCAGCTAAGGTTCAGGTTATAAGTGATCTTCCCAGACCTAAAAGTAGGAAAGAGCTACAAAGATTTTTGGGAATGGTAGGTTATTACAGGAGATTTGTTCTTAACTTTTCAATTCTTGTATCACCACTTACAGACCTACTGAAAAAGGGAGTTAAATTTGTCTGGACTGATAACTGTGAATCCTCTTTCAACAAACTTAAAGCTATCCTATTAAGTCAGCCAGTGCTCGCTACTCCAAATTTTGCTAAGCCTTTTAAGATGGCTGTTGATGCAAGTGATACAGGAGCTGGGGCTGTTTTGCTACAAGAGGATGATCAGGGTATTGAACACCCTGTATCTTATTACAGTAAGAAGTTCACTCCACCTCAAAAGAACTACTCAACTATTGAGAAAGAGCTTTTGGCCTTGACTTTGGGTTTACAGCATTTTTCATTTTATTTGTGTTCTGGTTTTGACCCCATAGTCATTTTTACTGATCATAACCCACTGAAATTCCTTAGTAAGTTTAAAGATAAAAATCAGAGATTGACAAGATGGAGTCTACTTCTTCAGGAGTATTCATTAGACATACAACATGTCAGGGGGAAAGAAAATGTTATTGCAGATTGCTTATCTAGACTTTAGACAGATTGTTTTAGAGTAATAAGAAATTTCCTTTGTAAATTTCTTTTTTCTTTGTGGGGAGGTGTTACATAGCCTATGATTTCATCATCCTTTGTGTAATTCTAACGTACAGTATGCTGCATGTTTGATCACGAGCGTGTTCTACCTCACTCCCCCCTTCTACCCTTATAGTAAAGTAAGTCGTTCTTTCTGTTGTTCAGAGCAGGATTGTCAACTCTTTGTCCCCATGGCTTCATTTGCGCGTCCTTCTTACAAGTTGTATCAAGCTCTGCCGGCCCCTATATAATGAGCTTAGTCTCTGCATTATTGCCTCTTAGATCTACTCCTCATTTTGTTCATTATCTCTGTCCTCCCCTGTACAGTTGTTATTATTGTGAGTGCTCAGGAAGTCTCCAACCATCTAGCAGCTGTGTAATTTGAGTATAAGTGTTATTACATTTTTTTCTTGTACCGTGTAGCATGGGGTGTTAATTCTTAGGCCTAGTAAGGTGTTTGTGATTAATGTAAGGTTATGTCAGCCAATTATTAATAATAGTTTGTATCTGTAATAATTTATCTTGCATTAACTGAGCATTATCCAGTGTATTGTCATTTTATCAGGGCTGACTTAGATAAATTTACTCTTGCTAATTTCGTGTTAATAGAGGCTATTGCAGTTAACCATATATTTAACCTGTTTTTTGCCATTACATTATCCTTATGAGTCCTGAATGTTTTGTTGTTAGTTTGAGCATTAAACTTTAACTTGTAATTATACCTAACTCTTTTGTTTTGAGCCTGGAACTTTACGGGACAGTAGTGATTTTTAGTATTCTCACTTAAAGTGTACATTATCTTTCTCTGTTCCGTAACAATATATATATATATATATATATATATATATATATATATATATATATACACCGCTTCCCGTCCGATCAGCGAAGTTAAGCAACGTTGGGTCTGGTTAGTATTTGGATGGGTGACCGCCTGGGAACACCAGATGCTGTTGGCATCCCTACGTGTCAAGTGGGGTTGGTGGAGGAGTAGCGCCCCTCCCTGTAAAACAATTAACTCTGAGCCCTTGACCACCCCGTTTGGGATACATGGCGTCTATCAATGGATGGATATATATATATATATATATATATATATATATATATATATATATATATATATATATGTATATCCATCTATCTGTCTATCTATCTGTATATATATATATTAATGAAAATAATTATATGTGTAACTTATTTATTTATCTATCAGCCAATCCTTTATATAAATTGCCCATCAGGAGAGTGGGGACTAGGGTATAAACCACTTAGTCCAGAGTGTTAAGGCTAAAGTGACCAGTTGCTTGTCCCAGAGTGTCAACCCTTACAGACCATATCCAGTTGAGGCGCTCTAAGCCACTAGACCACCAGGCTCCCACTCATATAGACAAATATATTAATCCTCACCCAAAATTCACAGCCAACAGGAAGACATGGACAATTATTCTAAGTCGTCAGCCATCCTGTCAACACGAACATGTTCTTGTCTGGAGCTCTGGATACATGAGAACTTGAGTTCGTTCACTTATGTGATGATATTTCAGTTCTCGTAATTTTTCCATAAGACCAAGTGCTTAACTAAAGCTTTCAGGATACCAGTGTGCTTCAGTTCATATTTCTAACTTTTTACCTCCGTCAACGAAGTGGGAGGAGGTTATGTATTCCTCCCTGTTTGTTTGTTTATCTGTCCTCAGGATATCTCAGAAAGTTAAAGATGGATTTCAATGGAATTTTGTGGGTAAGTTGGTTATGGGCCAAGCAAAAGTTTAATAAATTTCGTGGTGATTTGATGTAGGGGCTGACGGAGGTATGCGCTCTCTGAGTGCGCTTACCTTGTTGAAAACTCAAATATGATAGGACATAATAAGAATTTGATTTTGTATTTTTTTTTTTTTTTTTTACAACACGATGGTGTGGAGTGTTAATTATATCTCGTTGTGACGGTGCTGGAGAAAGAACCCTTCAGGCAGTGGCACCAATAAGACAGGGTGTTGGAGCAGCCCGGTTATACAAACGTCCCTCAGTCCCATGCCTATCCCATGCCGGGAGGATGAGCTTTGTCCCGCAGTCCACGGGGTTCACGTTCAGACGAGCCTGGAGATGCTACTACTACTACTACTACTACTAATAATAATAATGATAATGATAATGATAATAATAATAATAATAATAATGATAATAATAATAATAATAATAATAATAATAATAATGATAATAATAATAATAATAATAATAATAATAATAATAATACAGCTACCACCAGCACCACCAGCACCACCACCACCACCAGCACTACTACTACTCATTATACTGGAACAAAGCTGCACCAAAACTCTCATGCAATCAAGACCCCCAGGGAACGTAAGGAACTTGTGCAAGACAGACATTAAGATTAACAGAGTATAAAAACTTTTGCCTTGCCAGAAATTCCCCCACCACCACTCCAGTCCCTAACACCCCTTCCAAACCGAATTATTCTGGACGTAACAGCACAATATTCTACTGTACGTCCTGTTTCATCACCTCACACACCCCTCTAACTTGGCTCAAAATTGCCATCGCTTTATCTAAAATGGAAAATCTTTTCCCTCTAAATTGGCTTAGAATTGCCCTGTCTTTATCTTAAATGTGTACTCTTTGTCCTCTAACTTGGATAAAAAAAAAAATGCCATCTCTCCCTCTTAAATCATGAGTTCCACTAAGAGATAAAACATTAGAATATGATGCTAGTCACGAAGAAGTGTTGTAGAGTGTATGTCGAGCCGTAGCATCATCTTTTTCTGCTACTGAGCTACGTGATAATATTATATGATGCAGAAGGACGAAACTTTTGGCCAAGTGTTGAAGTTAGATGAAGTTAGATTTACGATAACAGCATGAAAAATTAGAATGGCACTCAGTAGAGTGCATACCTCCGCCAACGCCCTATCTCGCAATGTTAAAGTAAAAAAAAAAAAAAAAATCTTGGATTCGCACCTTTATCCGGATCCGCACCAAAATTTAATTGAGTGTATCCTGTGCCAAGATCCATTCTTCTACCAAGTTTCGTGGAAATCCGTCCTGTAGTTTTTGAGTAATCTTGCTCACAAACCAAGCAACCAACCAACAAACAAATGGACAAGGATGAAAACATAACCTCCTTGGCGGAGGCAAATATATGCGTGAAGATAGGTTAAAAAAAAAAAAAAGTTATACTTCATTTACCTTAACTTGGTACAAATTTTTGTCCTTTTGCAGCATAGGTCAGTGGCAGATATAAGGCAATGCTCTGGCTCTTCATCCTTTCCTATAACACTTCTTTGTGATTAGCACCATACTCTAGTCTTAATCTATTGTTACAACTCAGCATTCAAGATGTAGGGATGGAAATTTTAGGCCAAGTTAGAGCGAAAAGAGTATAGTCTGTATGCTTTTTAAGAAGCGTGGAGTTTGAATGGATGTGGAGTGGGTGAAAGTGGATTTAAGTGGGTAAGTGGCGAGTGAGTCCAGGGTCTGTTCACCTCAGTACCCCTCTGTTTAGTAGTCTCATCACACTCTCATTACTGTTTCATCACATATTCATCACACACTCATTTTACCTTTATTTCTCATAGTTCTATCATATACCATCACGGTCCTTCATGTCATCACACCCTCACCACACCTCATCATATTCTCCTTCTCTCACTACACCCTCACCACACCCACCATATCTCACCACACCACATCACATCTTTCACCACACCCTAACCACATCATCCTTCATCTGTCACCACACCCTCATCACACCCTCACCACATCTCACCACACCACACGACACCCTCCTTCATCTTGCACCATACCACAGCACACCCATATTCATCTCTCACCACATCCTCACCCCACATTACATCCTCCTTCATCTCCCACCACACCCTCACCACACCTCGTCACATCCTCCTTCGTCTCTCACCACACCCCAGTCACATCACATCACATCCTCCTTCATCTCGTCACCACACTCTCACCACACCTCACCACATATTCCTTCTTTTCTCACCACATCCTCCATCAGCTCTCACCACACCCTCACCACACCTCACCATATCCTCTCCCTTCTTTCACCACACCCTCATCACATCCTCCTTCATCTGTCACCACATCCTCACTACACCTCACCACACAACATCACATCCTACTCCATCCCTCACCACCCTCTCACCACACCACACATCACACTTCTTCATTTCTCACTACACCCTCATCACCTACCTTCATCTCTCAGCACACCCTCACCACATCCTCACCACACCCCCGCCACACATTACATCCTCCCTCTCATCCCTCACCACAACTTTGTCATCTCCCTCTCCACAGGGCTTCATCACAACCCTTGTTTGGGAAGTCTGATCACGATTCAATAACGCTCCTTGTTTATCTATACTTGACTCTCTCTCTCTCTCTCTCTCTCTCTCTCTCTTGCGCGCCTCTCCTCTTACCCAAACAATCCTTCCCTCCATCCTTCTCACACAGGCACCACTCTCTCTCACTTTTTCCTCCACCCTTGTTTAAACTGTCTCTCACTAGCTCTCTCTCTCTCTCCTCCTTCCCCTCCTCCCTCTCCCTTTCTCACTTTTCTCTCCCCCTCCCCCCCTCTCCCGTTCTCTCCCTCTCTCTGTTTCATTGGCTTACACTTATCCCTTTTCTTACTCATACATCTCTCTCTCTCTCTCTCTCTCTCTCTCTCTCTCTCTCTCTCTCTCTCTCTCACACACACACACACACACACACACACACACACACACACACACACACACACACACATCGTGTCTTCCTGATTACTTTTCTTTCCTCAACTCCTTCGAAAGATTCATTTTGTAGTGGTTTCTTTCTCATTGGTTCGACTTCATATTGTTTCGTTTTATATTAGTTCAGTTCACACGGGTTTATTTTTCAGTGGTACGGTTTCATAGTGATTAGTTTCATCATGGTTCGAGTCACACTGGTTCACTTCTTAATGGTTCGGTTTCATAGTTGTTAGTCTCATATTGGTTCGGTTGACATCGGTTTATTTCTCAGTGGTTGAGTTGCATCATGAATAGTCTCCTATCGTTCACTTCTTTGTGGTTCGGTCCATAGTGATTAGTCTCAAATTGGTTCGGTTCACACTGGTTTATTTCTTTGTGGTTCGATCCACCTTCGTGCATTTATCAGTGGTTCCATTTTCCTTCGTTTCAAGTTCCTACTAGTCTGTTTTCATTTTGGGTCATTTAGTAGTGGTGCTGAACAGGGGCTCCTACCAGTGGTGGCATCAGTATGACTTGGCTGGTGGAGCTGCCTGATTATACAAACTCTCCTCAGGTCCCCTCTTATCTCCTGAAAGGAGGATGGTTTATCTCTGAACTTCAGTTCCCAGCAGTTCATCTCCCAGTGGTTCATCTGTGCATCATTTACCAGTAGTTTATATCCCTAAATTCATCTCAGTGGTTCATTCCCCAGTAATTCATCTCAGTAGTTCATTTCCCTGTGGTTCATTCCTCAGTGCTTCATTTCCCAGGGGTTCATCTCAGTGCATGATTTTTCCATGCTTCACATCCCAGGGGCTCATCTCTGTGCTTCAGTTGATCCATGCTTCATTTCCCAGTCATTCTTGTGTGTTTTATTTCACAGTAAATCATCTTTGGTTCGTCTTTGTGCTTCCTGTCTCAGTGGTTCATCTCGGTGGTGTTTCTAAGTGCTTCATTTCCCAGTAATTAAAATCCGTGGTTCATTTCCCAATGGTCCATCTCAGTGCACCATTTTCAGTGCCTCATCTTCTAGTGGATCATCTCTCAGTTGTTCTTATCAGTGGTTCATTTTCAGTTGGTTCATCTGGCAGTGGTTCGCATGAGTGGTTCTCCTGGCTCCTTGTGCCTTCCGTCTCATTTGCTTGATATTTTGCCGCACCGGTTCACATTGCTGACTTACTCCTCACGGTCAGAGCCCCCCTTCCCTCTCTCTCTCTCTCTCTCTCTCTCTCTCTCTCTCTCTCTATATATATATATATATATATATATATATATATATATATATATATATGTGTGTGTGTGTGTGTGTGTGTGTGTGTCTGTCTGTCTGTCTGTCTGCCTTTCTTTTTGTCTGTTTGTCTGCGAGCCTGACTGTTTCTCCCTTCCCCCATCTGTCTCCCTCCCTCCCCAGTCATTCTTCTCTCTCTCCCTCTCTCTCTCTCACACACACACGCACACACACACACGCACACACACACACGCGCACACACACACACACACACACACACACACACACACACACACACACACACACACACACACACACACAATCCTGGACCATCTGCTCTGCATTATAATGCTAATGATTCTCTCTCTCTCTCTCTCTCTCTCTCTCTCTCTCTCTCTCTCTCTCTCTCTCTCTCTCTCTCTCTCTCTCCATTTTCCATTTCCCCCTTACTCCCCTTTCCTCCTTTCTCCTCTCTTTCTGTCCCTTTCATCTTCCCTACATTGTTCTTCCCTCCATCCATAAGCTATTTTTCTATCACTTCCTCCTTTTTTTCTCTCTCAGTCTTTCTTTTTCTTTTAATCCTTCCCTCTCATTCCTTCGCCTCCTCTTCCCTCTTTCCTTCGTTTCCTCTTGTCTCTTTCCTTCGCTTCTTTTGCCCTCTTTCCCTCGCTTCCTCGTCCTTCTTTCCCTCGCTTCCTCTTCACTCTTTCCTTCCTTTGATTCTTCCTCTTCTTTATTCCATCATGATATTATGTAAGGACTTCCTTCCTTCCTTCCTTCCTTCCTTCCTTCCTTTCTTCCTCCCTCCCTCCCTCCCTCCCTCCCTCCCTCCCTTCCTTCCTTCCTACTTTTCTTCCTTCCTTCCTTCCTTCCTTCCTACTTTTCTTCCTTCCCTCGTCACTTTCAGCCTTGCTTGCCTCCTTCCTTTATTTTCTTTTTTTTTCTTTTTTTTTGTTTGCTTTTTCCCTTTCCTCCTCCTTTATTTCCTTCACCGCCTCCCTCCTTCCCTTGCCTCTTTCAGCCTTCCATCATTTCTTCCTTCTTTCCCTTGCTTCTATGTTTCCTTCCTTTCTTCCTACCTGCTTACTTTTCTTTCTTTCTTTCTTTCTTCCTTCCTTCTTTCGCTCCTTATTTTTCTTCCTCCCTTCCTTCCGTTCTTTCGTTCTTCCATCCTTCTTTCCTTCCTTCCTTCCTTCCTTCTTTGATTCCTCTCTCTCCATCTCTCTTCCTTTTTTGCTGCTTTTCCTCCTTCGTCTCTCCATCACTCTCTTTTTCCCTCCCATCTCCTTCCATAACTCTTCTCTTTCTTCCCTCCATATTTCCCTCCATAACTCTTCTCTTTCTTCTCTCCATATCTCCTTCCTTTCCTCTTCCCTCCCTTCTTCGTTTCCTTAATTTTTTCTTTCCATATCTCTCTCCCTCCTTCCATCCTTCTCATAGTCTCTCTCTCTCTCTCTCTCTCTCTCTCTCTCTCTCTCTCTCTCTCTGTTTATCTATCACTACAGCTTACAAGCTATTTCTCTCTCTCTCTCTCTCTCTCTCTCTCTCTCTCTCTCGGGTATTATAGGTATCATTTTATAGTGCTATCCTTGTCTTTAACTTCTCTAATTTAAATATTAATATAACCGTGTGCAATTTAAAGCCAGATATCTTCATAGGTCTGTGTGGTCTGTGTATCTACGTAACTGTATGTAACTCCTTCCCTCCCTCCCTCCCTCCCATAACTTGTCTCCCTACCCTCCAATATATCACTCTCTTCCCTCCCCTTCCTTCCTCCTTCCCTCCCTCCCTCTCTCCCCGTCTCCTTTTATTCTTTTTTCTTCATTTATGACCCACACATTCTCCCTCCCTCTCTCCCTCCTTGCTTTATGACTTTCCTCCCTTCTATTTCCATGTCTCTCCTTTCTGTTCCTTGTAATCTCTCCTCGCATCCGTCTGTCAAGGGATTCCTCTCTCTCTCTCTCTCTCTCTCTCTCTCTCTCTCTCTCTCTCTCTCTCTCTCCCTTAGTCTTGTTGTTAATGCTGTTGTTGATGTTGTTCTACTTCTTGTTCTTCCTCGTCTTCGTCTTCTTGTTGATATTGTAGACATTTTGTTTTTTCGGGGGGGGAGGGGTAAGATCTAGAAGGCTGGCATCCCAAGACTGTTCGTGGCAGACTTGACATTTTCAGGAGTGATGTATCGTGGTTGTAGACTTCTTTTGACACAATTTTTTTCTTAGCACTAGGGACGCACTAGCTCCCTGTATGTTATTTTTTCAAAAATTGCTCTCCTGCGCAGCAAAAACTACCGAATCGATTGCTTTGCAAATATTGCAGTGTGTAGTCGTCAACATATACTAGTGCACCTGGGTATTGATATGGAGATCCAACAAAAACTTTCTGAGATATTGAGGAAAATGAAAATGGCCGCCTCATGCCTGAAAATGCTAAATCGGAAAGTATTTGGCCGATTTTGGCAAACTCGGTGGAAATGTAGCTGGTCATGAGTGAACATAATTTGCACAGTGAGAATGACCTTGACCTTGATCTCAAGATTATTGGTCAAGATCCGTAAAAGAATTTGGGTCATACCAAATCCCTTAATGTTAGGTGTACATTGATAAAAGTATTTTCATCTGGAATGTGGAGTTCTTTAAGTACTGTATCAGCGATTTCAAAATTATGTTTACTATTATTATTATTATTATTATTTTTAGTCATTATTAATATTATTATTATTGTTATTATTATTATTATTATTATTATTATTATTATTATAATTATTATTATTTTTATTGTTACTATTGTTATTATTATTATTATTATTATTATAATTTATTATTATTATTATCATCATCATCATTATCATCTGCTTGTTTCGTCTCCTCCTCCTCCTCCTCCTCCTCCTCCTCCTCTTTCTTCTTTCGTCCTGTAATTCAGTTTCTCTTTTTGCCTCGTCCTGTTTCGTACCCTTGCGTTTTTTTCACTTTCTTCTCTCTCTCTCTCTCTCTCTCTCTCTCTCTCTCTCTCTCTCTCTCTCTCTCTCTCTCTCTCTCTCTTTTCTTCCTTGTCACGATCTCTCTTTTTTCTCCATTTCTATGTTTATCTGTCTTTGTCTCTTTTCTTTTGTCTCTTTCTTCAACTTCTTGCTCTCTCTCTCTCTCTCTCTCTCTCTCTCTCTCTCTCTCTCTCTATCATTCTTCCATCTTCTTCCTTGCCTTTTACGTCTTCACTTCATTATACGTCTTTGTCTTCATCTTATTCTCTTCTCATCGTTCATCTCAGATCTATTTTTTTCTTTATTTTAGCTTTTCTTTATTCTTGCTGCCGCTGTGTGCTTTATTTCGGGGGTTTCAAATCTTTATTATTAAAACTTCCCTCATCCCTATAGGAAGTTCTATTTTTGTCAATATTCTTCTTACTGATCTCCAGCTGTTACCACTGGTGGAGGTTTTTGTATCAGTCATTATTTGTATTGTTATTATTATTATTATTATTATTATTATTATTATTATTATTATTCCGTCACTTTGCGCCTCTGATTTTCACCATACTTATTAAGGATGTACTGCACCATGACCCTATTACTCTGACTCAGTTTTAGTGACACTGACATACTTTTCGAGGTCACAGGTCGAAAAAAGCTGAAAATCGTGAATTTTCAACCTGAGTTTACCCAATAACTCTTACAGATACATGAACACTGGAAGGAAATTCCGTGATAAAATTATTCTAAATTTTAATATGAGAAAAAAAAAATGAGAGTTACTGATGTGTGACATCACGGTATTTGGAACACCCACTTTTCAACAGTTTTCAGTTGCCCCTTCATACAGAAAAAACCTATCATGAATGAGGCACTTCTTGGCATCAGAAGTTTTGTCTGGGCCTGGACCAGGTCTGTACGTGTGCTTTTAGGTGGCAGTTTGACCGACGGTTTTTGAGTTTTTACAAAACACATTATTCTTATTGGTGGAGATCAGGCACTGTCTCTGACAGTTTTAGTCTTCTAGTTATTTTTCTTTCCTCTTAAAAAGTAAATGACCATTACTCGGAGGCCATTTAGCCTAAAGCCTTCATAGTTTGCCACTTGAGTCCCCCAGTTGGTAGCTTCATTTGGCAAAATTGGAAGGAAATCGGTTCACTGGATCTCCAGATATTACACGGAACACAAAGAACCAAAGTGTTGACATTATTTCAGAAACCAGTTAAACTAAAAACATGTGAATTTTATAGCTTATATCCCTTGCCGGGGAGCAGGTCTGAAAGGAGGGTGATCTTAATCTGATGAATATTCTCCTAGATAGCCTTGGGTCATATATTGGGATTTTCCTGCATATTCCGCGTGCCACTTAATTTTCCATGAAAGAATAATGCTAGAGCCACCAAACTTGTTACACTTGTACTGTACACTGTGATGGCCTAAGATGACATGCACAAGATCAGTGACCTCGACCTCAAGGTTCCTTTATAGCTCGGCTCCTAGTAGGCAATGGCTGTGGGAAGCTTTTCTTTATCAAAAATGTCTTTGGACAATTTTACGACGTTCTACTTTTATGTAAAGGTATATATTTCTGTGACCTGATATATTGGAATAACTATCAGTCTCTGTTTTTCTTTTCTTTTTTTTCAGTGGCGTCAGGGTTTGAATATGGATGTCACCTAATTTTTCTGACAGGCTATTGAATTTCCTTCCATTTTTTCTAGTGTCGTGTGTGTGTGTGTGTGTGTGTGTCTAGGTGAAGGTATAGATGTAGGTGTAGATGTACAGATGTGTGCTTGTGAGTGAGTGTATGTGTGTGTATGTATATATGTGTGTGTGTGCGTGCGCGCGTTCGGAGAGGCGTCTTACCTTGCATAAACACATTCATTATCGTCTCTTATTGCTCATGCTTTTAAAACTTTAAAATCATAAAGTGTACCCAGTGTTCCAAACGATTAGATTAATTTCTTCTCTTCAGGTGGGTTTTCGAAAGTCTTTCAGGAACGAAATCTATCTATCTATTGCCAGACGCCTCAATCCCGTTTGGGGTGGCCACAAACAAATCGCCTCCAAGTCGCCCTGTCCCCCGCCATTTCACTGCCCTGCTCCCAACTCACACCCCCCTCTCTCATATACCTCTCCACCCCATCCCTCCATCTCATCCTCGGCCTCCCCCTCCCTCTTTCCCCCTCCACCTCACTCACATACACTCTCTTCGTCAGTCTTTCACCCTCCATCCTCTCCACATGGCCAAACCACCTCAGTGTGTTCCTCATAACGCTTCCTATCACATCCACATCCACACCACAACGCTCCTTTATATCCTCATTCGTCAGCCTGTCTCTCCACGTGACTCCACAGGCTCCTCTTAAATAACTCATTTCCACTGCTCTCACTCTTGACTTGTGTCCTTCCAACAATGTCCAAGCTTCACTTCCGTACGTTAGAGTTGGTATCACAATACTGTCATGCAGTAATTTTTTCACTTCCATGCTCACTTCCCTGTTTCTTATCACTGCTTTCAAGGAACCAGCAACCTTTCTTCCCTGCTGTACCCTTTCAAGCACTTCACCCACCAAACCTCCATCCTTACTCATCACACTACCCAAATACTTAAACGTACTCACATTTTCCAATTCTTCACCATCTAAACTCGCTGTACATTCACTAACTTCACCTCTTTCAAAGACCATCACTTTACTCTTCCCTACATTCACCTTTAGGTTCCGTTTCTTACACACTCTCTCAAACTCATCCACCAAGCCTTGCAGCTCCCCTTCGTCTTCACTCAACAACACAGTATCATCTGCAAACAACAGTACAGGGAGTTTCCAAACACTATCCTCTCTCACCAGGGCCACTCCAACATCCACTACCCTACCTTGTACCTCTTTTATTACCCCATCCATGTACAGATTGAACAACCATGGAGACATGACACATCCCTGTTTCAAACCAACTTCCAAAGAGAAAAATTCACTTAGTTCACCAACCACACGCACTGCAGCCTTCGCACCATCGTACATACTCTTCACAGCATTCAACAACTTCCCATCTACTCCATATATTCTTAACACTTTCCACAGTCCTTGTCTATCCACCCTGTCATATGCTTTCTCCAAATCCATGAAAGCCGCATACAACTTCTTTCCCTTCTCTAGAAACTTTTCCACTAAAGATCTAAGAATGAATATCTGATCTACACAACCTCTTCCCTTCCTAAAGCCTCCCTGTTCTTCTCCAACTAATTTCTCTGTTCTTTCTCTAACTCTGTCTATAAGTATCCTACCATACACTTTTCCTATTATACTAAGAAGACAAATGCCCCTATGATTACCACACACTTCTTTTTCCCCTTTTCCTTTGTACAAGGGAATAATTATACCTGACTTCCAATCCTCCGGGACTCTACCTTCCTCCCAGGCCAATCTGCACATCTTCCACATCCATTCTACTACTATCTCTCCCCCATGCTTCAGCATTTCACCACACACTCCATCAATTCCTGGGGCTTTCCCCGATTTAACTTTCTTCATTGCTTCCACAACTTCTATCCTACTGATTTCTTCCTGTCTTCTCACCTCCCTCCTTCTCCCAGCCATTCCCCAGCCACTTATATTCGCATTACTTCCATCCTCTACGTTCAACAATTCCTTAAAGTGTTCTCTCCATCTGCTCACTTTTTCTCCCTTCTCCACTAGTAATCTACCATTTTTATCTTTCACTCCCCTGCTAACTTCACTTCCACCCTGTCTTACTCTTTTCACTTCTCTCCAGAACATTTTCTTACAGTCCCTCCACTTTACACTCAAATTCCTTCCAAATTCCTCATCCACTCTCTTCTTACTCTCTCTTACTAAACTTTTCACCTCTCTCTTCCTTTCCACATATAACTCTCTCTTCCGCCTCTCAACTTCTTCCACACCCCTACTTCTCACCCATTCATTGTATGCTTTCTTCTTTTGTGCCACAGCCTGTTTCACCTCTTCAGTCCACCACGCTGTTCCTTGCACCCCCCTCCGCCTTCTCTTCCTTCCACACACCACATCACAAGCTGCACATATTTCTTTTGTAAATATCTTACAAACACCTTCCACGTCTCCCATCTGCTCCAATTCATATTTGCCCAATCGTTCCTCCACTTCTCTCTTATACTCTGCCTTTTTCTCATCCTCTTGTAACCTTTCCACTCTCCTTGCAACTACTCCTTCCTCTCGTTTTTCCCTTCTTCTATCCCTCCATCTCACTTGCATCCTAATTCTGGCCACCACCAAGTAGTGGTCAGAAAGTCCACTCCCCCAACCTCTATACACTCTTGCATCCTTTACACATCTTCGCATCCTTTCCTCCACACACACATAATCAATCATTGCCTTCCTTTCATTCAGTTCACCACCCACCCTTCTCATCACTCGCCATGTATACCTGTGGATCATTTTATGCCTGAAGAGGGTATTGGCTATCACCAACCCCCTTCCAGCACAAATGTCCACTAACGCACTCCCATTCTCATCTATCTCGGCAGGCACACCCCACTCACCAACTATTCCATCCACCTTCACATTACCAACTTTACCATTCATATCACCATTCAAAAACACTCTCTCATTCCTTCCAAACTTTTCCATGCACATTTCCACATTTGTCCAGAACTCTTCTCTCACTCTTCTAGCACGATCTTGTGTTGGCGCATACACACACACAATCGCCCACATTTGTATTCCAACTTTCAACTTTACCCACACAATCCTTGACCCAACTGATCCATACTGTCTTATGCTCTTCTTCCATCTTTTACTCACAACTATACACACTCCTTCCTTTGCCCTCTCATTCTCATCTACTCCTGCACATATACCCCATCCATACTCCCATTCTCTCACACTTTCTCCTCTCCATTTTGTTTCAGTTATTCCACATACATCCACTTTCGCACCCTCAAGCACCTGGACAATCTCTCTCTCTTTCACCTCATCATTCGCTCCTCTTACATTCCATGTACTCATTACCAAGTCCTTTGTCCGGTCTTGGGTCGTCAACGTTTGGTCAGTCCTTGTCCAAGGCTTCTTGTTTGTTTTTTTAGTTAGTTGTTTTCCGGGGAGGGGCACTAACCCTCCGCCAACCCTTTTAGTCGCCTTTTACGACAAGCAGGGATACTGGGGGAGTATTCTTGAAAACCCCCCTACCCCCAGGGGGGACGAAATATTCATGTCAATTTTTCGCCTCTTTCATGTAATTTTTTTTTTCCTTTTTCGTCTATCCAGTTTGAAGTTTATTTATTCATGTCTGTCTCTCGATCTGTCTGTCTGTCTGTCTATCTGTGTGTTTTATGTGTGATTGTGTGTGTGTGTGTGTGTGTGTGTGTGTGTGTGTGTGTGTGTGTGTGTGTGTGTGTGTATCTCTGTTTATTTGTCTGTTTGTGTATGTGTCTGTCTGTCTATATTTCTGTTTGCTGTCTCTGTCTGTTTGTCTGTATGTCTGTTCTTTTTGCCCGCGTTTGTTTTTAGTTTGTCACATTCTCTCTGTGTACAGTCAACTCATTCAGTTTGCCTGTCTATCTTTCTATCTGTCCATCCGTCTATCTACCTAACCACCTACCTATCTATCTATCTGTCCATCCGTCTATCTACCTAACTACCTACCTATCTATCTATCTATCTATCTGTCCATCCATCCATCCATTCATCCATCCATCCATCCATCCATCCATCTATCTATCTATCTATCTCTATTTATTTATCTATCTATCTATCTGTCTATCCATCCATCTATCCATCCAACTATTTTTTTAAGTAACAGAACAGAGGAAGGAAAAACAAATGAATGAAGAAAAATAATCCATCCACCAGATTACTTGCGTCCTCTGTTCAGAAAATATCTATAATAGTTGGACTTGAACAGCTGCGAGTTGAAGTTTGGAGGGAAACAACTCCGGGGAAGCGAGCTGCAGAGAGATGCAATTCGGGGAATAAAAGAATTCTGATAGGCAGAAGTTCTGCAATGTGGCTGTGTGACATTCCAGTCATGAGCGCAACCAGATGCCCGTGTAGCACGAGGGAAGGCATGGAGAGGTGGCACCATGGACGCAACTTCGTCTGAGCATTTGCCAAAAAAATATCTGTAAAATAATGCAAGGGAAGCAACATTCCTTCTTACTTGTAGGGGAGGTAGTTTTTTTTTTTTTTTGATAGCAGGGTTATTAATAATTCCAACAGCTTTGTTCTGAATTTTGTCCAGTTGTTTTAGTGCAACCCTCCACATCCAGTCCACAAGGGTGAGCAATATTCAAGCTGAGAGCGCACATGAAAAATTATAGCTATTAATCTATCTATCTATCTGTCTGTCTCTCTGTGTCTGTCTGTCTGTCTCTCTGTGTCTGTCTGTCTGTCTGTCTGTCTGTCTGTCTGTCTGCCAGCCTGTCTTTGTCTCTGTGTCTGTCAATCTGTATTTCTCAATCTATCTGTCTCAATCAATCTTTCTATCTACCGGTATTATCTATCTATGCATCGGTCTATCTATCTATCTGTCTGTCTGAGACAATTCCTTTCTGCATATTCCCCAGCACTTTCTTTCTTTTTCTGTCACGTCTTTCTTCTCCTTTTTTATTTTTCTTTCCCTCTTCCTTTCTTTTCTCTCTTGTTCTCACCTACTTCCTCATCATTTTCCTCCTCTTGATTCTCCTCTTCCTTTGTTTTTCTTTTCTGCCCTCACCTGCCTTTCTGCGTTTTCTCTCACCCTGCCTCACCCACCCTGTTAACCCTTCCTCAACCTGCCTACCCCTACCTCAACCTGCTTACCCCTGCCTCAACCTGCTGATCCCTGCCTCATCCAACCTATTTACCCTCTCTCACCCTAACCTCTCTGCCTCACCGTGCCTTATATCCTCATTTTCTTCACCTCCTCCCTCCCACCACCACTCCAAGTCTCCCCTCCCTCTGTTCCTCGTCCCCCTCTCTCTCGTCCTCGTCCCCCTCTCTCTCTTCCTCGTCCCCCTCCCTCTTTTCCTCATCCCCTCACTCTCTTCGTCCCCCTCCCTCTCTCTCTGGTCCCCTCACTCTCTCTCTGGTCCCCCTCGCTCTCATTCTCCATATACAGTACACGTGTATTCCCTTATTTTTTCTTTATGTTGTTTAAGAGTAGTGTGATGGGGTCTTTTTTTATTAAAGGAATATTGTCTGGCTTAATGATGCTTGTTTGATTCGGTGATTCATTGATTGGGAGTCACTTTTTTTTCTCTCTACTAGTTGGCAACCATTTCTCTCTCTCTTTCTCTCTCTCTCTCTCTCTCTCTCTCTCTCTTTACTACCTCATCTCTCGTCCCTCGTAAATCTCGTCTCGACACGTCTGTATTTCAGTCTCTTTCTGTTATTCTCTCTGTTTATCAGTCTGTTTTTCTGTCTCTGCTGTCTGCCTGTTTCTCTGCTTTCTGCCTTATACCGCAGTCTTCCTGTCGTTTTGTCTGTCTGTCGCTCTGCATGTCTGTTTATCTATCTCTCACCCTCCTCTCTATCTATTTTATAACGTCTGTCTATATCACACTGTCTATCTGTTCTCTCTATTTTCCACTCTCTGTCTCCTGTCTGTCTCACCCTGCCCTTCCTCCCTGTGACAGACAACCCTCCCTGCCTCACCCTGATATCCCATCTCCTGCCTAACCCTGCCTCCCTGCCTAACCCTGTCTCCCATCCTGCCTCACTCATGTTTTCTTCTTGTGCCTCACTCTTCCCTCTGTCTTACCCATCCTGCCCTACCCATTCCCTGCCTGAGTGCTTGCTTTATCCCTTCCCTGCCTCACCCTAACCCTGCCTCACTCCTCTCTTTGCCTTTCCATGCTTACCACTGCTTCTCTGACTAACCTGTCTCCTCCTGGTGGCCCATCAGCAGTCTCTCCTTACCTGTATGTCTGCTTAACCCTACGTATCTGACCCTGCCTGCCTTACCCTGCCATAGCCTGTATCCCTAACCCTGTCTTATCCTCCCTGTCTGTCTAACCCTACCTACATTACCCAGCCTGCCTTACCCTGCCGACCATACTCTGCCTGCCTTACCCTACTTGACTTACCCTGCCTGTCTGCCTAACCCTGCCTGTCTGCCTAACCCTACCTTCTTCACCCTGCCTACCTCACCTTTCCTGTCTTAGCCTACCTACCTAACCCAGTCTTTCTGCCTACCTTACCCTACTTCCCTTACCTTGCCTACGTTACTCTGCCTACCTTACCCAGCCTACCTTACCATACCTACTTTATCTTGCCTACCTTACCTACATCCTTTACCCTACTGCCTTACCCTACCTTCCTTACCTGCCTACCTGACCCTGCCTACCTTACCCTACCAACCTTACCTTACTACCTTACCCTGCTCGTTTTTCCTTGCCTGCTTAACCCCGCCTACCTTACCCTGCCTACCTTACCCTGCCTGCCTTACCCTCTTGCTTTATTCTGCCATACCCTGCCTACCTTACCCTGCCTACCTTACCCTGCCTATACTACTTTGTACACGTTACCCTCCTACCTTAGCCTCCCTGCCTTACCCCGCCTACCTTACCTTGCCTGCCTAACCCTGCCTATCTACTTCACTTTTCCTCTCATCATCTTCACCATTCTCAGTATGCTCTCTCTGCCTACCTGCCTTCATTCATTTCTCATTCTACCTTTCAGTTCCTTACCTTCCTTCTTTCTTTCCTTCAGTTGCCTCCCTCACCCTGCCATCCCATCGCCTGCCTCACCTTACCTGACAGCCTGCCTCGTTCTACCTGGCTTTCTTCACTAACTCTCCCTGCTTAACTCACCCAGCTTCACCTTGCCTACCCACCTCCGTCTGCCTCTCTGCATGCCTAACTCACCCTGCCTCACCCTTCCTATTTGTTTGTCTTTTTCTCTACCTTATTCAGCCCTCTGCCTACCTCACCCTGTCTGCTCGCCTCCCTCTGCCTCTCTGCCTGCCTCCCTCTTTCGCAGCCACAACCATTTAGCTTCTAGTGTCAACTCATTTGCCTAAACTCACCAACTTCATCTCCTGCCCCACCCTGCCTCACTGTGCACACCTACCTTACTCCCCCTGCCTCCCCAGTCTACCTACCTCATCCTGCCTACCTCTCATCCTCTTTCTTTCTACCCATCTCCTGCCTTAACCTACCTTTCTGTCTTCCCCACACCTTCTCAACCTTCCTTCCTGCCTCCTGTGCCTCACTCTCGCTGCCTGCCTATCCCTGCCTTTCCCTATCTCCCTACCCACCTCACTCTGCCTACTACCGCACCCTTTCTACTATCCCCATCCTTCCTCCACTTGCCTTATCCCTTCTCTGCCTCCCCATCATCCTACCTAGCTCTGCCTTTCCTTGCCTTATCTTGCCTCACTTTCATCCATCATCTGCCTAACCCTGCCTTCCCTCCATCCCTCTCACTGCCTTCCCCTCTCCTACTTTTACTCTGCCTTCCTCTTTTCCTCATTCTACTTCTTATCTCTGCCTAAACCCTGTCTCACTCACCTTCTCACTGAACATACTTCACATAACATCCCATCCTCCTCTTTCAACCTCTCTCTGCCTCACCCCTTCCATGTCTGCCTTCCTCTCTGCCCTACCTCCCTCCCTGTCTACCTCACCCCTACCTTCCTCACTGTCTTACCTTGTCAGCTATGACTCACCTCTCCTTGCCTTCATTCCTTCCTCCTCCCTTACCTTACCCTATCTTTCCCTGTCACTATCTTCCCCTGCCTCACCCTGCCCCACCCAGCATCACCCTGCCTGACCCTGCCTCAGCCTCCCTCCTTCCCTAAGTCACCCTACTTGCCTATCTTCCTGTCTTCCCATTTCTTGAATTACCTGTCTGCCTTCCTGTCTTCCTCACTATTCCAACCTTCCACCCCCCTCCCCTTCTGCCTGCCTCCCTCCCTGCCTCACCTCTTTCCTTCCTACCTGTCTGCCTCTCCCACACTATCGCATCCTACCTTCCTTCCACTCATTCTCTCCTTCTACCTTATCCTGTTCTGCCTACCTGCCTGCCTGCCTGTCTCCTCACTCATTCTTCCTCACCCTGCCTTCCTCCAAGTCTCCCTCTGCCCGTTAATCTCCTGTCTTACCCTGCCTTCCTACCTAATTGCCTTCCTTCCTGTCCCCTCACCCACCCTACTTACCCCTACCTACTGCTGCCTCACCGAACCATCCTTCCATCCTCTCTCTGGCTACCTTACCGTGTTCCCTTTCCCGCTTTCCAACCCCCTCACCCACCCTGCTTCACCTTGCCTACTCCTGCCTCAACCTACCTACCCTCACCTTTCCTTCTTCACCCTGCCTTCCTTCTATCCTCTCTCTGGCCACTTTACCCTTTTTCCCACTTGCCTGCCTGCCTTCCCGCCTCCTCACCCGACCTGCCTCACCCTGCCTAACCTTACCTACCCCTTCCTACATCTGCCATCCCCTGCCTACCCCTCCCTATCCCATTCTCACCCTCCTTACCCTTAACTCACTCTGCCCGCTCCTGCCTTCGTACACCTTCATCCACCTTGTTTCCCTCTCCCTCCTCCTACCTCCTTTGCCTGCCCTTGTCTCACCCAACCTTCCTAACGCCACTTCCGCACCCACCCTGCCTCATCCTGCTTTCCTCTCCCTCTCCCCTGCCTCACCCTGTCTCACCCTACCTCACCCTGCCTACCCCTACCGCCCCCTGCCTACCCCTGCTTTCCTACATCTTCATATACCCTGCCTCCCTCTCCCTACCCCAATCATAGCCGTCACCGAGCGTTTTCAAAGATGTGTTAGATTGTAGGGATTTTTAAGAAGGAGAGAATTTTCAAGTTGTTTTTGTCGTGGATGGCAGGAAGATAAAGATGAGTCTGAGGTTTGACTGCTGATTTATTCTCCAAAGAAAGTATCTCACAAGAGCAGTACTGAGGCAAGAGCGGTTTTATGCTTGCTAACTCAGTGCGCTCTGTTCCTGCCTTTCTCACCGTGCCTCTTCTCACTCTTAACCTCTTCTGCCCTGTCTCTCCATTTTCCCTGTATATGACTGGTTGCGTAATGCGTGAGGGCACGTTTGTGTGTGAGGAACCTTCCACGACTGTGGAGTCTTCCATTCGGTGTCATACTGTGCTGTGTGCGGTATTCCCTAACTAGAATGTGCATTGGTGTTTCCTCCAGATCTCTCGAGCTAAGGCACGACTTTCCAGCAGTAAATACGTCACTAGCTATTATGTAGTGTGTTATGATAGTTTTGTGTCCTTGTAGGACTACATAATAGATAGATAGATAAATAGATAGATAGAAGCAGGGAGTCAGATGATGAGAAGGTGTTGTGTCTGCGAGAATCGAGCAGTGCTAAACATGCTTACACACTCTTAACACTGAGGAAAGCTGACGACAGCGGCCAGTAAGGAGATGATGCAGTTAGCTGTCAGCAGTCCTCTCGTGAACAAAGACCTAGTCTATCCACGAGGAACACACGTGACACACCCCTGCTACACCAGAATTTAGGAAAGAGAGATCAGACGGAGATTAGCCACCGAACAGGCAAGAGAGCAGTAGACAGGCCTCAGAGGAGGCAGGTCGAAGGGGAGAAGGGCTTGGCAGCATGAGGGAGAGAGAGAGCGAGACAGGGGTGTAGCTGCCCGGGACTTTATGTTCCGCTCTGTGTGAAAGACTTGTTAATATTCCCAAGCCAAATGTCATACATGACATTTGGTAGCAGCGAACGTATACGAACCTCGTCTACGAATCAACATTAAATTCCTAAAAAATATCAAGATTGAAAACAACCAACAACATCAGCTCCTGACAGTATTCTCTCCATCCAGCCCCCTCCGTCTCCCAGATCATCATGCTGATGCAGAGGTCAAGAGATCACACGACGCCTTGCAAGTAGTTTAACAAAATATTGATACAATATTGCAATTTCTACGACGAATCAGCGAACTACAACCATCTACAATCAACTACAATTAACAACTCTACGTCGTCTGTATAATCTTCTACACGCACCTACAAGAAGCGGCAGTCTTCACCCTACAACGAGTAAATCACAAGAAAAAAGGACCAAGAATACATCAAGAAAGAAAGAAAACAAACAAACAAACGAAGAGTGAGAGACGACTCACAACTCATAACCACCAGACCTCACCCTCCTCTCTCTGCTACATCCACCCAACCCCCACCGCTTACGCAGGTGTGAAGAGGTCACTACACGCAGCAAAATACCAAGTCCATATTTACAACTCATCTTACTCACTCGTCTTCACTCAAGTTACTCATCGCTACTCATTCACTCACCACAGCTACCAGTGTGGGAAGCCGACGTCACCCTGTGCTGAGACGACAACACGTTAATCAACCCGCGAAGGACAACGCTATCACCACGTGCAACACCACTCACACCATTCTCACCACGGTAAAAATTAGTGAGTTACATAGTTACTTCATTCATACAATACACAGTGATAGACAATAAGCTTCTGCACAAACATATAAAACGTGCTGTATAGTTACTGCTTAAATACACATACTTACTTCAGTTATCAGCATAACTCAAACATTAAATAATCACCAACAATAAATATAACATTTATTTACTACAAACGAGTGTTACCATTTATACCTACATAAAATACGTGTTACATACATACAGCTATACATTATTACATCTACAAGTGATAAAGAAAATATACCATCACAGTTACTCAGTGAGCGATTAAAAGAACTGTAGTAAACATTTATTAATTAAAGCTACCTAGTGGAAACAGACAAATTAAGTTATAAGGTAAACCAGAAAAAAAAAAAAAAAATGGCTAACAAATGACGTTAGCAAGAGTGAACATCTTCAACACAATCGTGAAGACAAAGATTTCCACACAGTGCTGACACACATATTACCCACGATAGGTACAATTGACGAACAAGTCAGTGTATATAGTTAATACTGTATATAGTGTATATATTTTTTTATATAAAATAACAAAATATGGGACTATATAATATCATTTTCAGTAATCTCTGTGCCATATAAACTAAACTTTAAAAAAGTATCTCAAGGAAATTAGTCAGCAATTATGTAACCATGAACAACATGGAAGGAGCGTACACAAGCGAAGAAAAACAAACTATAGGAAAATCGATACATACAAAAAAGAAAAAAAAAAAAAAAGAATGAAAGAAAAAGTAAGAAAGAAAAAAGAGAAATAGAGTAAGATCACATAACAAACAAATGAAAATAAGTGTAAGTGTTACCACATATGCCAAAATACCACATAAACTACAAACAAAAAAGCAAATTGTTGTCTCCACATACAAGTGGCACGACACATCATCACTATCATTGATCGCAGCATATGTTAGGACCGCAGTTATTACAATTATGTAACTCCATATTATAATCATGTAACAGTTGCATTAACAAGATGTAACTTTTATGTAACTTTAACTACAATTATGTAACTACAAACAATATGTACCATTTATGTAACAGTTACATTAACAAGATGTAACTTTTATGTAACTTTAAGTACAATTATGTAACTACAAACAATATGTACCATTATGTAACAGTTGCATTAACAAGATGTAACTTTATGTAATTTTAACTACAATTATAAGGCCAAGACACTTATGTAATAGTTGCATTAACAAAATGTAACTACAATTATAAGGCCAACACAATTATGCATTAACACAATATTTTGTAACAATTCATAAAATATTACAATTATGTATTACCACAATGTTAGTACAATATTATAAGTCATACAACTATAGCACAATTCTGTATTACCAGTATCATCATACAAGTTAGGTGAAGTATTAGACATTACTAAAGTGATAACTCTATGTAATGCATAACTAGCAGTATTACCATTGCACAGTTATATGCGTACGTCTGTTGTACATGCACGTCATACAAAGTGTTATACAACAACCATTGCATTTATTCAAATATGTATACAACTTATTTAAAATGTAATATTACTGAATAATCACTATTTACTATGAATAATATATATATACAATATTCATACAATTATGTTACTTTTACAATATTATGTATTTCACTTAATTAGCTTATAAGTTCATTATAATGTATATATAATATGTATTAATATGTTATGACTATTAAATGTCGATGGTACGCCATTTTCGCGCGACTGAGCAGATGTAGGACTACATAATAGATAGATAGATAAATAGATAGATAGAAGCAGGGAGTCAGATGATGAGAAGGTGTTGTGTCTGCGAGAATCGAGCAGTGCTAAACATGCTTACACACTCTTAACACTGAGGAAAGCTGACGACAGCGTCCAGTAAGGAGATGATGCAGTTAGCTGTCAGCAGTCCTCTCGTGAACAAAGACCTAGTCCATCCACGAGGAACACACGTGACACACCCCTGCTACACCAGAATTTAGGAAAGAGAGCTCAGACGGAGATTAGCCACCGAACAGGCAAGAGAGCAGTAGACAGGCCTCAGAGGAGGCAGGTCGAAGGGGAGAAGGGCTTGGCAATTTGAGAGAGAGACAGATAACGAGACAGGGAGGTAGCTACCCGGGACTTATACTCGTCCGTGTGAAAGACTTGTTAATATTTCCAAGACAAATAAAAATAGTCCCATACAATTCTTTACCTCTCCTGTTACTACATGACATTCTGACACCCCTACCTCCCCTACCTACCCCTGCCTATTCCTGCCTATCCCTGGCTCATCGTACCTTCCTAACCCTACCTCCTGACCCACCCTGCCTCCCTGCCTCACCTTGCTTTCCTTTCCCTCTCCCCTGCCTACCCCTGTCTCACTCCTTCTTCCCCCTGGCTCTGCTCTATCACCGGCCATGCTCTCTAAGCCTCTAGTGTCACCTCATCTGCATACCCAACTAGCTCAGTTTCCTTTCACTGTTCCAACTAGGGCATTTTTTTCTTCATTTTTTTTTTTTTAGCGACTTTTTGGTCTCATGGATATTTTGAAAACGTGTTCAATTTTATCTTTATTTAGCTATTTGTTTTTTTTTGCGATATTTTTTTTTATTTACCGAGTACTCTTCAGAAAAAAAAAGGTATATAATTTGTTTTTTATTATTCTCTCTCTCTCTCTCTCTCTCTCTCTCTCTCTCTCTCTCTCTCTCTCTCTCTCTCTCTCTCTATTTACAGGGTGAAGGAATGCAGTGTCCATTTTTCTGTGTCGCTTGGTTTGGAAAAAAAAAATAATAATTTTTTAAAAGTTTGTTTTCTGTGACATTCTTTCGTGTAGTTCTGATTTTTTTTTTTTTAATGCGAGGAAGAAGGAACCAAAGGCCATGAGCCGGCACTACAGTTCCCTCCAAGAGAAAAACAAAATGCAATAGAGAGCCAAATTCAAGATCCGATCATTTTGAGATGCCTGGACACACTGCGTTTGAAAGACTGGAGATCATAGGCAGCAGGAAATACAGATAGAGGGAGACAGTTCCAGAGTTGACCTGTTGCATAAATGAAAGACTGGGAGTAACGGTTAACTCTTGCATTAGAGAGTTGGACAGAAAAAGGATGAGAGTTTGCTGCCAGACGGGTGCTATGCGCCCGTCATACTGTAGAGGTGGAGGAATGCAAGCAGACAGTTCAGAGGAGCAGTGACCATTAAAGTAGCGATAGAAAAGAGATAAAGATGCAACAGTGCGGTGAAGAGACAGAGGTTGAAGGGAGTCAGTAAGAGGAGGAGAGTTAATGAGACGAAAAGCCTTTGACTCGACCCTATTGAGAAGAGCTGTATGTGGGGAGCCTCCCCACACATGAGAGTTGTACTCCACACAGGGGCGGATAAAACCCCTGTATAGAGTCAACAATTGTGCAGGGGTAAAGAAAGAGCGGAGTCGGCTTAGCACACCCAATCTCTTGGAAGCAGATTTTACAAGAGATGTAATATGATCTTTCCAAGATAAGTCCCGAGTAAATGAAACCCGAAGCATGTTTAAGGATGATGCAGGATTAAGCTGAATATTATTAAACATTAGTGGGTATACCTGTGGTAGATTTTGTTGGGTTGATAGGTGTAAGAACTGAGTCTTAGATGCATTAAAAACACCAGATTATTTTTACCCCAGTCAGAGATACGAGCCAAGTCAGACATTAGGTGCGCCACAGCCTCATCCCTTGTTTGTTCAAGTAACTGTTGAGGTGGTTGTTGCGGGAACCGAATGGAAAGGTGAAGGGTGGAGTCATCAGTGTATGAGTGGATAGGGTTAGATGTACAGCTTAGAAGGTCATTGATGAATAAAAGGAAGAGAGTTGGTGATAGGACAGAGCCCTGAGGAACACCACTGTTGATAGATCTAGGAGAAGAACGATGGCCGTCTACAACTGCGGCTATAGAACGACCAGAAAGGAAGCTAGCGATGAAGGCATAGATAGAAGGATAGAAACCGTAGGAGGGTAGTTTGGAAATTAAAGATTTATGCCAGACTCGATCGAAAGCCTTTGAGATGTCAAGTGCAATGGCAAAGCTTTCGCCAAAGTCCCGAAAGGCCAGGAGTCTGAAAGGTAGGTGAGAAGATCGCCAGTGGAGCGTCCCTGACGGAATCCGTACTGACGATCGGAAAGAAGTTTGTGATATGAAAGATGCTTTAAAATTTTTCTATTGAGAATTGACTCGAAAACTTTTGAAATACAGGACGTTAAAGCAATTGGACGATAGTTGGAGGGTTGGGAATGGTCACCCTTCTTTGGGACTGGCTGAATGAGAGCAAACTTCCAGCAAGAAGGAAAGGTACAAGTTGACAGACAAAGACAAAAGAGTTTGCCTAGGCAGAGTGTAAGCACAGAAGCACAGTTCTTGAGAACAACAGGAGGGACCCCATCAGGCCCATATGCCTTGTTAGTACTGAGGCCAGTGATGGCAGAAAATACATCACCTGAAGAAATTTTAATGTCAGCCATGAGGAAGTCAAAGGGGGGAAGAGATGGAGGAACAGCACCGGAATCGTCTAAGGTGGAATTGGAGGAGAAAGTCTGTGCGAAGAGATCTGCTTTATCAGTAGAAGAAATAGCTACAGAACCATCAGAGTAGAAAAGAGGAGGGAAGGATGATGAGGTAAAGGTGTTAGAAAGGTTTTTGGCAAGGTGCCAGAAGGAGCGGGAAGAATTCGAGTTGGAGAGCTGAGAGCATTTAGTACGGATGAAATTATTTTTAGTAGAGCGAAGAACAGACTTAGCACGATTCCGGGCAGAAACGTAAAGATGATGTGATTCAGAGGTGGGTTGGCTCCGGTACCTTTTGTAGGCCCTCTCCTTGTTGCGGACAGCATTAGAACAAGCGTGATTAAACCAAGGCTCTCTTGCGTTAGTCAAAGGATATGAGAAAGGAATGTATGCTTCCATGCCCGAGAGAATAACCTCCGTAATGCACAAGGCACACTCAGATGGCTCACTGCCATGGAAGCAATAATCATTCCAGGGAAAATCAAAGAAGTACTGCCTGAGGGCTTTATATACCTTTTTTTTCACAATTGTTGGCGATTTTTCCTGGTGGAGTTGTATTCTTTGGGGATAAGTTATATGTATTATTTCATTTTATTTTTATTTTCGGCAACATTCTTATAGATACCGTCTTACCATCATCATCATCAACAACAACAGCAGCCACAGCAGCAGCAGTATTATTATTATTATTATTATTATTATTATTATTACTAATAGCCGGGGTATCATCATCATCAACTGTAATGGTGGTAGTAGCAGTAGTAGTAGCAGTAGTATTAGCAGCAGCAGCAATAGTAGTAATAGTAGTAGTAGTAGTAGGAGTCTGAGTAATAGTAATATTAGTAGCCGTAATCGTAGTAGTAGTAGTAGTAGGAGTCTGAGTAATAGTAATATTAGTAGCCGTAATCGTAGTAGTAGTAGTAGTAGTAGCCTAAGTCATTTCACTGCAAGAAAAGGGCCTCTCCCATTTTTTTTTCACTCAGACTTATTGGCTGTTAGTCTGTTCCATCCAGTCCCAGCAAATAGCCTCCTTGCTTTTTTGTTTTTTTGCAGTAAGGAAGAGATGGGCAGAGTATTTTGAAAGATTGTTAAATGTAGAGGAGGAAAGGGTGGCTGAGATTGTGGCGGATGGAAGGGTGCAAGGAATAAATGTGTTGGGAGAGATGAATGATTCTTTGATCACGAAGGAGGAAGTGCAGAAGGCAGTAAAGGAGATGAAAACAGGGAAAGCTGCAGGTATGGATGGGTGTGCTGTGGAATGCCTGAAGGGTGGTGGAGTGACTATTGTTGACTGGATAGTAAGATTGTTGAATGTGTGCTTTGTGAAAGGTTTGGTGCCAGTTGACTGGGCAAGTGTTTGTGTGGTCCTGTTGTATAAAGGCAAGGGTGATAAGTATGAATGTACTAGCTTTAGGGGTATAAGTCTATTGAGTGTTGTAGGTAAGGTGTATGGTAGAGTGTTAATTATGAGAGTTAGAGAGGGTACAGAGGAAGTGATTGGTGAAGAGCAGTGTGGCTTTAGGAGAGGGAGGAGATGCGTGGATCAGGTGTTTGCTGTGAGACAAGTGTGTGAAAAGTATTTAGCGAAAGGCAAGGATGCGTTTTGGGCATTAATGGATTTAGAGAAAGCGTATGATAGAATTGATAGGGAGGGTTTGTGGACTGTTTTAAGATTGTACGGACTTGATGGTAGGTTACTAAAAGGGGTGAAAAGTTTTTATGTAAATAGTAGAGCGTGTGTAAGAGTGGGAAATGCTGTGAGTGATTGGTTTCCTGTGAGAGTGGGGCTGCGACAGGGATGTGTGATGTCGCCTTGGTTGTTTAATATTTACATGGATGGTGTTGTAAGGGAGGTGAATGCAAGAGTTTTAGGTCGAGGTCTGAGTCTGGTGAATGTTGATGGTGGAGAGTGGAATCTGAAGCAGCTGCTGTTTGTAGATGATACTGCACTGGTGGCTGATTCAGAGGAGAGATTGAGACAGTTGGTAGAGGAGTTTGGAAGGGTGTATGACAGGAGGAAATTGAAAGTAAATGAGAATAAGAGTAATGTGATGAAGTGTACGAGGTTGGTAGATGGTAGGGAGATGAATATAGTTTTGAATGGCGAGTTGCTTGAGGAGGTAGAGTGTTTTAAATATCTAAGGTCACATGTTGCTGTGGATGGAAGAATAGATGCAGAAGTGAAGTTTAGAATAAATGAAGTAGGAAAGGTGTTGGGAGGAATGAAAAAAGTGTTTATATGTCGTTCGCTTAGAATGGATGTAAAGAGAAGGCTGTATGAGGGTGTTGTGGTACCGACTGCATTATATGGGGCTGAAACATGGAATATGGGTGTAGCAGAGAGGAAAAATTTGAATGTAATGGAGAAGAGGTGTCTGAGGAGTATGTGTGGAGTGACGCGTATGGATCGAGTGCGGAATGATGAAGTGCGAAGGAGAACTGGAGTTGTTCGGGAGATGGCTGGTAGAGTTGAGCAGAGGGTGTTGCAATGGTTTGGGCATATGGAGAGAATGGATAATGAGCGATTGGTGAAAAAGATAACTAGATCTGATGTGAGAGGTGTAAGGCTGGGAGGAAGACCACGAATAGGATGGATGGACAGTGTGAAGGGAGCGCTGGATGCGAGAGGGATGTCTGTTGAGCAAGGAAGAGTGGCTGTGTGTGACAGAAATAAATGGAGAGAAATTGTGAATGAATAAGTGATGACGCAGCCCTGAGGGGATATTCTCCCGCATTTGGTCTGATCAGCTATTTCAGGTCAGGTGCGGGTAAGGGGATGAGTCTGTTATGATGTGGCAGGGGTAAACCAGCTCTGCTGTCGGGCCCTGCTGCGGATGTCTCTGATTGCATTGCGCAGTTGACCCTTGTGAGGTGTGGTGCGGTGAGGATCTGTCCGTTCTCCCCTTTGAGGCTAAGATGCGAATGAATTTGTTTGAATGGATGAGTAAATGAGAAGTGTGTCGTCCTGTCTCGGCTACCTCCCTTTCCTTGGGGGAAGCAGCCTAGGTATATAGATAGATAGATAGTTTTCTTGGACATTTTTTTCGGTGACATACACTTTCTGGAAGAAATATAAAATTTATTTCTTTTCTTTTTTTCGTTATTTATTTTTGAGCAAGTAAAAATAGGAGGAGGAGGAGGACAGAATGATGGACAGGAGACAGGGGTGAAAGAGCCGTGCATGAGAGAGAGAGAGAGAGAGAGAGAGAGAGAGAGAGAGAGAGAGAGAGAGAGAGAGAGAGAGTTAAACCACACTGATGGATTTCATACATAGCTACATTTAGTTTAAAAGAATACAATAGACTATCTCTCTCCGCCATCACCCCTTCAGAACGATGGCGTATTTTTTTCTTTTTGGTATCTCCAGACGATTTTTTATGCTTTGGGAGAACATCATCATCATCATATCATCATCATGATCATATTATTATCGTCATCATCATTGTGATCATCATCATCATCATCATCAATTTCATCTTCATCATCATCATCATCAACATCATCATTATTATCATCATCTTTATCTTCATATACAATTCTCTATCAAAGGTGTTCCGGGAGCTAATTAATACCGTCATATACAACGAAGAATTAATTACAGTATACTCATTTTACTCAGACTTGGCTTAAAACTGCCATCACTCCATCTTGAATATTGAGCTGTAGCAATTAACACTAGAATATGGTGCTAGTCGCAAAGAACTGATATGAAAAGGAAATAGAACAGTAGCGTTGTCTTTTTCTGCCATTACGTGAAATAAGCTACAAATGGAAGAAATTCTGGGCCAAGTTAAGGTGAAAGAACCATGCTATGTCCTTGGGTTGATGTGCTTGGAAGCACATCTCTGTGATATGTAAATAGGGATATGAAGGTGCATTATTGGCATTAGCACACCTCCTACACATCTCACACTGCCACACCACACACTGCCACACCACACATTGCCACACTACGTACTGCCACACTACACACTACCACCCCACACACTGCTACACTAAAAATCCCATCTCATACTGCCATATCTCTGCTTCACTTCACACTGCCACACGCCACACTGCCACACACCTCACATTGCCACACCACATACTGCCAAGCAACACACTGCCACACCACACACTGCCACACCACACACTGTCACACCTCATACTGCCACACCCCATACTGTCACACCTCACACTGCCACACCCCATACTGCCATACCTCATACTGCCATACCTCATACTGCCACACCCCATATTGCCACATCACACACTGCCACACTTCATTGCCACACCACACACTGCTATAGCTTGAGCAGCAACGCCTCACTCAGCCACACTTCTCATTATCACACTTCATCCAACTACACCTCACAGCCACACACCCACATTATCTCGACAAACATCACACAACAAACTACAATGCATACCTCATACAAACACATCGCGTTTTCAGTGATAATTACACCCATATCATTCCTCATAACATCACCCATTTCGTAGCGCTGAAAGTTCGCCGCCGTGGCTCAAATCTACGAAACGTGAGCCTTATTTAGGACGGGAGCTTTTCCATTAGGGAGATGTGAAGGCCTCTCGATAACTCCGGGATGTGTAATCAAGGTGCCGGGTTTGTCATCTGGGTCTGCAGCCACGGAAAATTCTTAACACTTTTTTTTTTTCGATTTCTCTGTAAAGGTGAAAAACTATTATTAGAATTTGGAAGATTATTTTTTTTACCTAATTTTTTTTCTTTAGCTTACAAAAATTCTTATTTGATTTGAAATCTTAAAATAAGTAAATCGTAATTGAGAATTTTATGAAACATGTCATTGCTCTCTCGCTTTTTTTCACTTATGTTGAAAAAGCGTAACCATTTTTTTCGAAATTTTAATAAAAGGGAAAATTATTAGCAATTGGTCCTTTTTTTCTTCCTCTCTCCCCTTTTTTTATTTTAATGTTCTCTTTATTTGATGAAAAATCTTAACCAATTTTTCGACATTTCAATTTCTGTTTCTTCTTTATCTTTTCCATTTTAATATTTCCTGTTTTTTTCCTTGGAGAGAGAGAGAGAGAGAGAGAGAGAGAGAAGGAAAAAACGTAGGATAAATTGGGGAGAGAAGAGAGGGAGACAAAAGAGTGACACAGGGAAGGAAAACAAAGAAAGTAAAAGAAAGAGGAAAACAACAGGAAAAGAGGGAACAAATGAGTGGGAGGGAAAAAAAGCGAGTAGGAGAAGAGAGGAAGAAAAGAATAAAGAGGTTTGAAAATAAAACCATGTTATGTAATCCTTTCATTGGGTGAACAGTGGTGGAATGGACAATGTTTATAGTATTGAGTAAGGAGTTAAGGAGAATGGAAGGGGTAGGAAGGAGGAAATGGGAGGGAGAAGTAGGGGAGGAAGGAAGAGGAGAGGAAAGGAAAGAGATGGAAGTGGAGGAAGGGAAGGAAGAGGAGAGGAAAGGAAAGAGATGGAAGTGGAGGAAGGGAAGGAAGAGGAGAGGAAAGGAGAGAGATGGAAAGGGAGGGGAAGAAGGAAGAGGAGAGGAAAGGAGAAGATGGAAGTGGAAGGGAGCAAGGAGTACAAAGTATAAAGGAAAGCAAACAGTAACAGACCTTATGATCCTTTCGAGGCTGTTTGTTACAGAGTAGACTATGACTACGAGATCTAACTCTACATGCTGAAGGAGAAGGATAGTAAAGCAAGAAGACTCCCCTCCCGCCTCCAAACCCTCCAGTTAAAACTGGCAAGAAAAAGTGGGAAAAACCACCATGCAGCATGGAAAAACTGACATCGAAATTTCATAAGAAAAACTGAAAAGGAAAAGCTACATTCTATAACACATTATCTATAAGCTACCAGTATGAATAACCTGATAGAGAAAGTAGTAAAGTAAAAATAATAATCGAATAAATAAATAACTAATGCATGACACCATGTACGGGTACTTTGTGTTAACGGGGTGTCTGCGGACACAGAGTGGAAATTGCACAGTGCACAGTGTGGATGTTCACGGGTGGTGCAGCAGCCTTGCCTGGCGCTGTTAAGGTAGCTAGCAATCAATCAGGCCCCAGCTCCATTCATTCCACTGAGACTTGGAACTTTCCCATGCAAAACAAGCACACAAGTCACCTCCTGAAGCAGTGACCCCTGGTACATTAAAAAAAATCCCGATGGTGGTCCACAGACCATCACAGGTTGAAAGTATGAGTAGTGACCATTAGCTCAGGGCTATCTGTGCATATGCTAATCTGTGCTTTACTATATTTGCATTTAATAAATTGATCCAGGCTCTGAAAAACAAAATAAAATAAAAAAGTGTTTTATTCAGGAGTAAACATATTAAGCTGGGGGTTAGATGACAAATACTTATCCAGGTGACCTTTAAAGGTTAGTACTGTACTACAATATACTACACTGGAGAGCAATTTATTCCATATATTTACAACTCTGTTGAAGAAGAAATGCTTAACTTCATGCGATTGGAATCGTTTGCCAGTTATTTTTTGCCCATTGCCTGTAGTATAATTCGAGTGATCAACTCTGAAATATTTATCAACAGCCATGTTATGATGTTCTTTGGTTATGTTGAATAGTTAAATTTGCTCATATCCTCAGTTTAGTTTAGTTTTTTTTTTAATGTGTCCGACTCTGGGCATAGGCTTCACAGCCTACTCCCAAGGCCCAGTAGTCCTACATACCATACATCTCTACAGTACATGTCACCACTTCAGCACTAACACCCACCATCCATGTTGAATACTTGCTAGGGTTGTCTCATACAGGACTGGTGTATGGGGTATTTTTACGACATGTCGGTGGGTCTTCTGGTAGATCAGTAAAGTCTGTTTTTATTAAATTCAGATCCTTAAAATTTTTCCTGTCCCAGCGGGGATTTGAACCTGGGTCCGGTAGGACTGCAAGCCACCTCCCTACCGACTGAGCTACTTTGCATTTATTAATATTGAAATCCATTTGCCAGACTTGGGCTCAGTTAAACAGATGATCAAGATCTCTCTGAACTGCCTGCCTTGTAGTGCTGTATCTGCTCTGTTATCTATTTTAGTATCATCACAAAATTTGAAATCTTACAACACAATACTTCGTGAATATCATTTACAAATATTAAGAAAAGAATAGGACCTAACGCTGAACCTGCGTCACTCCACTTGTAACGTTTATCCAGTCTGACTCTTTTCCATTTATTACAATTCTTTGCTTTCGTCCGGTGAGCCAATCTTCTTCCCACTCGAGAACATTGCCACTGAAACCATGTGCCTTTAGTTTCTGAAGGAGTCTTTTGTGTGGAACTTTGTCAAATGAAAATCGAGATAGACCACATCAACAGTTTTAGTCTCGTCGTACATGATCAGTATATCATTGAATAAGTCCAGCAGATTTGTGAGGCAAGAGCGATTATTATGAAAACCATGTTGCGAATCTTTTGAGACTGTTTGTTTCTAAGTGTTTCACAAACGTGTCACTGATAATAGTTTCAAGCAATTTGCAAACTACTGATGTTCAACTAATTGGACGGTAGTTTTTAGTTGGGCTCTGTTGCCCTTTTTGAATATTGGGGTTAGGTTAGCAAGCTTCCATTCATGTAGCACTGTACTGCTCTTAAGTGATAAGTTAAAAGATGCAGATAAAGGTTTTGATATTTTGTTCTGTAGTTCCTCCAATACATGTGGAGATATTTTGTCCGATCCTGGTGTTTTATTCTCTTTTAATTTGTTTATTGCAAGCAGTACGTCGCCATCGCTAACTGTAATGTCAGTGATTATGTTGCCCTCTTCTATAGGAATGGGGGAAACAGTAGGAATCGTATGTATATTTTCTGTTGTAAATACTGACATGAAGAAAGTATTAAGAATTTTTGCCATCATAGTTTCATCAGTGTGCTCTCTGTTATCTGTGATTAAGGGACCGATTGTTGAAGTTATTGCCTTTTTGCTTTTTATATAACTGAAAAATTATTTCGGATTTGATTTACTGATACTTGCAATATGTGCCTCAAGCTTTTCTTAATGCATTTAATTATTATTATTATTTTATTTTTTTTTTTTTTGGGGGGGGCTTTCTGTCGAAGGGCATCATATTAATTTTTATCATTTTGGCTGTTTGTAGTATTATAATTTTTATATGAAAGATTTTTTGCTTCCAGACAATGTTTAATGTCAGGGTTCCACCATTTGGGTTTAGAATTTTTGGCAGGCCTTCTGTTGCACATTGGATTACATAACCTGACGGCACTGTTCAGAATTTCTGTAAATAAAAATTCCATGCATTGATATCTGAAGTTTTGACAATGGGATGCCAATCACCTGCACCTACAATTGCCTTCAGTTTATTAAAATTTGCTCTCTTAAAGTCGGGCACTTTCATGCAACTGGCCCTGACACTGTCTTCACTGAATTTAATGTTAAATACAACTATGCAATGATCACTTGTACTAAATTCTTCTCCCACAATAACGTTACTCAGTACATTTTCTGATGTAGCTAAGACAAGATCTAGGATGTTAGATCCACGTGTCGGATAATTTGCAAACTGATACAAAGATCTTCCCTGCAAGTTTGTATATAGGTCTAACCCTGTGTGTGAGGATAGGGCTTCTCCTCATTTTGAAACTGGTAAATTAAAATCACCAAATATTACAGTGCTTTGTATACAAGATATTATGGCAATTTGATTGTAGATTTCATTATCGATGTTGAGTGGCTGACTGGATGGACGACAAATTAACCCAAGAGTGATTTTATGACAAGATTCATTTCTAAGTTGAATATAAATAGTGTCAGTGGATTCAATACATGCCTTGGTAATTTTGATTGGATGGAATCCTGATTTAATATATAACAACACACCACCCCCTGTTCAGTTCTTCCTTTCACTATTGACAATGTGATAGCCTGGTAAATTAAACTCTGCAAGAAAATGTTTCTGCTCAGTATCAAGCCACGATTCTGGTATACCAATTGCATCATAATGTTCGGTAAAGACAAGGGCCTCTAAATCAGAAAATTTATTATATAGACTATGCACATTTACAAGAATAGCTTTAATGTGTTTTCTTTTCCGATGTGTGAAGCTTCCACTACTTATTGATTTATCAGATTGTATGACATCTACGTTTGCCTTCCATGATGCTTGTTTTTCTCCAGAAAAAAATTACGGCATCACTAAGCAAATGCCCGAGGCGGGCAATACCAACGACATTCAAGTGCAGTTCATCATTTGCAAATAGTGTTCGCTACTCGTAAAACTGGTCCCAAGTGTTGATGAACTGAACTCCTTGTAAGCAAAGTGACTTGACTCTGTTATTTATACTAAATGCTCTGCTGAAGAAGGCATTCCCTGCATTAATCCTTTGTAGTATGCCTGAAATTAAAATATGGTAAGTTTTCTCCTTGTAGCATTGGATCAGCTTTCTGTACTTCTCCCTCAGCTCCTCTGATCGGGTTTGCATGACACCATTGGTACCTGCATGAATGATAACAAGCCTGTCATTTTCCGCATTTTCAAAAATGTCATCCACGGCCTCCGTTACGGCATCTACTCTGCACCTTGAATACAAAAACGCTTCCGTTTAGAGGGATCCCTGCCGCAAAATTCCACCAATTGACCACGGATGATGGAGTCTCCCACAACCAAGAAGAGGAGAGGAAAGGAGAGATGGGAGGGAAGGAGGAGAAGGAAGAGGAGAGGAAAAGAGAAATGGGAGGAAGGGAGAGGAGGAGGGAAGAGAAGGGATAAAAAGAAAAGATACAAGAAAGAAAAGGTTAGAAGAGGATATGAAGACAACGAGAGAGAGAGAGAGAGAGAGAGATAAGAGGAAAGTGAAGCTAACCCTATCTTTCTCGGGTGGATTTTTACGCCTCATCGCGGTTTTCCTCTCTCTCTCTCTCTCTCTCTCTCTCTCTCTCTCTCTCTCTCTCTCTCTCATCCAGCTTCAAATATAGCCCATCTCTTCCCTTCCCTATCATCCTTTCCCTCCCCCTCCCTCCCCCTCCCCCTCCTTCTCTCTCACCCTCCTTCTCTCTCCCTCTCCTTCTCCCTCCCCCTCCTTCTCTCTCTTCCTCCTTTTTTCTCATTTGGCAGAATAACCTTTCTCCTCCTCCTCCTCCTCCTCCATTCCCATCATTCCTCCCCTCCTTCCCCCCTCACTGCTTCCTCTGACAAATCTCCCCTCCCTCCTCTCCCTTCCCTTCCCCCTCACTCTCCCATTCTTTCTTCCTCTCACCTTTTTTTTCTTCCCCCCACCCCCTCCCCCTCACCACCTTCTTTTCTCCTTTATAGCTCTCCCCTCCTTCCTCCCTCTCCATCATCCCCCCTTCCTTCCCCTCACTCTCCTCCATCCCTTCCCCCTCCCCTTTCTCTTCGGCTCATTCTTTCCTTTCTTCACATCCCCTTCTCGTCTCTCCCCTTCTTCCCTTCTTTGCTTCCTTTTCTCCCACGTTCCCTTCCTCCTGACCTTTCTCTCACTATTCCTTCTTTTGCTCTGATTCTACTCAACTTCCATCCCCTCCTGCCTCTCTCTCCACCTTCCCTTCTCCATCCTTTTCTTCCTCTTCCCTTCTCCCCACCCCCACTCCTCCTCTTGCTTTTCTTCTCCCTCCTCCTCCTTCCCCTCCCTTCTTCGTCCTTCTCCTCCCCTTCCTTTCTCCCTCCCATTTCTCCTTCGCTTCCCATCCTGCCTTCCCTTCCCCACCCGCCTCTCTCCTCAAATCCTTCTTCCTTCCCTTCCCCCTCCTGTCTTTCTCATCCTCCCCTGTCTCTCTTTCCCCATTCCCATCACCATCCCTTTCGTCCTCGTCTTTTTACCCCTCCCTTTCCCCCAAGCTTAATCTTCCCCTTCCCTGTTTGCCCCTCCTTCCTCTCCCTTCTACCTTTCTCCCTCCATCCTCGCCTCCCTTTTCTCTCCATCCCCCCCTTCCTTCCTCTTCCCGTTTCCCTTTCCCCTCTATCCCTCCCCCCCTCCTTTTCCCCTACCTTCATCTCCCCCTTTCCTCCCCCTCCCTCTCCCTTCTCCCTCCCTTCCCCTTCTCTCCCCTCCCCCTCCACACACTCAGGCGCTCAAAGGCCTGGAGCCAATAAGGACTTGAGGCTGTGTTAGCGTGTGTGCGAGCCTTTAGTAACAGTTTAACGAGCAGCCCCTCACACCACACACACACACACACACACACACACACACACACACACACACACACACACACACACACACACACACACACACACACACACATCAAACCACGCATGCTGAAATGGTGAAAGTAAAGAAAAAAGCATTAAAAAGGAAGTGAAAAGAATAATCCAAAACAATCCAAAGTTAGTCAGAGATTCAGTAGATATGAACAAATCTATAGTAATCACTGGTATAGAAGAGGAAGAAGTAAAAAACAAGATCTCAAGAGACAAAAAGGAGATGGCAAATGTAATGAGCTTATTGAAAGAAGTATCATAGGAAATCTGTAGTAAAGACATAGAGGAACACAAAAGGTTAGGGAAATACGAGAAAAGCAAGTCAAGACCTCTAAAGGTAACTTTCCAGAGTGTAAACACCGTGGAGGAAATACTAAAAAATGCAAAGAATCTTATGGAAAAAGAGGAGTTCAAAAATGTATGGATAAAAAAGATGCCTAAAACAAGAGGAACTGGAATTACTGAAATAGAAGAGGGAGGAAGCAAAAACAAAAAATGAGGGAAGATCAGAAGAAGAGAAGAACACATTTTTTTTTTACAAGGTAATAGGATTGCAGGTACGAAAGTGGTACACAAACAGCAGGGAATAAAAAGGAGGAAGGTAGTAGAACCATGTCATGACAAGTATATAAACAAGATTAAGTTGATGTACTCAAATGTGGATGGAATGGTTTCTAAATTATTAGAGATGAATGATTATATCAGAGAAAATGAACCACATATAATATGCCTAACTGAAACAAAATTAACACCAAGGATATCAAATGACATACTTAGAGGAATATAATATATGGAGAAGAGATAGAAACTTAAAAAAAGGAGGAGGAATTATAATATTAACTAAGAAAAATCTAAAAGTCAATGAAGTAAAACTAGATATACCCTCACAAGTAGAACTGATTGCAGTAGAGATCAACACATCTGAAGGGAAAGTAATTGTAGCCAATTTGTACATGCCACCCAGATCAAACACATGGGAAAGAGACGAATATGAGGACCTGGCAGAGAGTACAATTCAGAGTTTAAGAGCACTACTACATAAAATGGAAGAGAAATTGGAAAGAATTATACTAACTGGAGATTTTAATACAAATATAATTTGGAATACTCTAGATATAATAAGCCAAGAAGCTGTTGGGACCAAAAGCTCCTGGATCTCGTGCAAGAGTTTTTCCTAACGCAACATGTGAGGGAAACCACCAGAAAAAGAGGACTCGATGTACCTTCAATGCTATATCTCATGTTTACTAGGCAAGAAAATGATATTGACAGTTTAATATATCACCCTCCACTCGGCAAAAGCGACCATGCAGTACTAAATTGCAACTTCAAGATAGCATATGACATAGTTAACAGCAAAGAAAGTTACAAAAAGAGCCTAAACTATACAAAGGGAAATTATCATGACCTAAAGAAGTATTTCTTAGAAGTTGATTGGGAAAATGAGCTTAGAGGACAAGATTTAAATGCTGTATATAAAAAATTATGTGAATTTTATGAAACAGTAGTCCAGAAGTATATCCCACAGCACAAAGAAGCAGAAAAAAAAAGAAAGAAATGGTTCAATACAGAATGTAAAAAATCAAAAGAAAGAAGAGATTTGTTGTGGAATAGATACAGAAGACACAATTGTGAAAGGGCATATAATAATTACAAACAGGCAAGAAACGATTATACAAGAATAAGGAGGGAAACCCAAAAACAGTTTGAGGAGGATATCATGAATAAAAGTAGTGATCAGCCGAAGTTATTTTACAGCTACATCAGAAGCAAAACCAAAGTAAAAGATATCATACAATCCATTACGGACGAGGGAATCACCTATACACAAGAGAAACATATTTGTGAAGCACTAAATAAGCATTTCCAATCAGTTTTTACAGAAGAAAAAAATTCTGAGAGGGACTATGTGGAACATGCATGCCCACACAAACTACCAGATATACAAATATCAGAAAAAGTAATACAGGAGGAGTTAAGTAAATTAGACAGAGGGAAAGCAAATGGTCCTGATGAAATTTCATGTTGGGTGCTAC
>NC_137069.1:43340638-43348138 GCF_032717465.1 Coenobita brevimanus
GAAAATACGTTAGACTTAAGGAATATTTGATAGATAGATAGACAGATAGAAAGATGGATAGATAGGTGGATGGATGGATGGATGGATTGATAGATATAGATAGATAAATAGATAGATAGATAGATAGGCAGACAGACAGACAGACAGACAGACAGACAGACACACAGATATATAGACTGATTGATAGATGTAGATATGGATATATAGATAGATTGATATAGAGATATAGATAGATAAATTGATGGCTAGATAGATATAGATTGGTGGATGGATAGATAGATATAGATATTAATAGACGTAGATGAATATATAGATAGATTGATTGACATAAATAGATAGAAAGACAGATACATAGATATAATAAGTAGGAACAGATGTCTGGAAATTTGGAAAGGATGAAGAAATATGAAAGCAATATGATATTAGTATGAAGTAACATGAGAACAGTATGAAGGGACACGATAAATATGAAACTATGTGAAATAATAAAGTCTTGAGGTAAAATTTCATAACTTTATTGATATAAAAAAAGTAAGGGTGGGTGGGAGTATGGATAGTAATGTAGTATGAAGCGAAGCAGGAGAAAACGGCCCTAGCTGAAAACGGCCTTCACCAAAACGGCCCCACTCAAACTAAAACGGCCCCACTCAAACTAAAACGGCCCCACCCTATGACCAAAACGGCCCCACCCTATGACCAAAATGACCCTACTCAAACCAAAACGGCCCCATCCTATGACCAAAACGGCCCCACTCAAACCAAAACGGCCCCATCCTATGACCAAAACGGCCCCACTCAAACCAAAACGGCCCCACTCAAACCAAAATGGCCCCACCCTATGACCAAAACGGCCCCACCCTATGACCAAAACCGCTCCACCCTATGACCAAAACGGCCCCACCCTATGACCAAAACGGCCCCACCCTATGACCAAAACCGCTCCACCCTATGACCAAAAGGGCCCCACTCAAACCATAACGGCCCCACCCTATGACCTAAATTTACAACTCTTCTACAGAAAATTTTCATATATATGCCCCCTCACTGACAAGTTCAGACCACAGGGCTAATTTGATCTCACATATATTATTAGGTTAGACTAGGTTAGGTTGGGTTAGGGTTAGGTTTAAGTAGCAACACTGCAGTATGCACAAAATACGAGTACAAGGAGAGGTCATAGGGTGGGGTATTTTGGTCATAGGGTGGGGTCATTTTGGTCATAGGGTGGGGCCGTTTTGGTCATAGGGTGGGGCCATTTTGGTCATTGGGTGGGGCCGTTCTGGGCATCGAGTGGGGCCGTTTTGGTCATAGGGTGGGGCCATTTTGGTCATTGGGTGGGGCCGTTCTGGGCATCGAGTGGGGCCGTTTTGGTCATAGGGTGGGGCCGTTTTGGTTTAAGTGGAGCCATTTTGGTGAAGGCCGTTTTCAACTGGGGCCGTTTTCTATTGAAACCGTATGAAGTAGTATGAGGAAGTATGACATTAGTATGAAGCAGTATCAAATTAGTATGGAGCAGTATGAGTGTAATATGAAGTACTGAAGAAATATACAGATGTAATAGAAAGTAGTATGCATCATTATGAAATTAGTATGAAGCAGTATAAAATTTGTATGAGGCACTATGAAATTAGTATGAAGTAGTTTGAATGTAAGATGAAGCAGTGTGAAGACTATAGTGATGTAATCTTAAGTATGAAGTAGTATGAACTTATGACGCAATGTAAAGAAATATAGTAATGTAATATGAAGTAGTATGCAGCAGTGTAAAGTTGGTATAAAGCAATATGAGTGCAGTGTGAAGCACTGTGAAGAAATGCGAAAGAATGAAGGTTTAAGGTGGAAATTAGTGTGAAGAAGGACATAGGGGTAGGAGTGGGGACAGATGATGTAATATGAAGTAGTATGCAGCATTGTTAAATTAGTATGAAGCAGTATGAACGTAATGTGAAGCACTGTGAAGAAGTATGAAAGGAAAGCTCAAGGTGGATTTTAGTAGCCTAGTATGAAATTATTATGAAGCAGTCTGAACGTAATATGAAGTAGCATGAAGAAATACGAAAGGATGAAGGCTTAAGGTGGAAATTAGTATGAAGAAGGGCGTAGGGGTGGGAGTGAGGACAGGTAATGCAATATGAAATGAGAATGAAGCAATATGAACGTAGTATGAGTCAGTATGAATGTTATATAAGCAGTGTGAAGAAATATGAAAGGATGAAGGATTAAGGTGGATATTAGTATGAAGAAGGACGTAAAGGTGGGAGTAAGGACAGGTGATGTAATAAAACGTAACTCTATCCTGCTCTCTCCCACCCCCTTCCACATTCCACCTGTGAGAAAGCCGTCCTCACCTGGCCACACACCTGTCCTACCTGGCCTACCTTTTTAGATTAAGTTTACCTTCTTTTTAACCCTGTTTTTTTTTTTTCTTATGGGGTGCGGGTATTAAATAACTTTCTTGTGATTAATAGAATATCTAGCTATCTACCTATCTCTGTCTGTTTATCTATCTATATGTGGCTGTCTATCAATAACTCTCTGTGCCTCTTTATCTGCCTGTTTGTCTGTCCATCTGTCTGTCTGTGTCTGTCTGTCTGTGTCTTTCTGTCTGTCTGTCTGTCTATTTACATTCTCTCTCTCTCTCTCTCTCTCTCTCTCTCTCTCTCTCTCTGACTGTCTCTATCTATCTGTCTGTTTAATACTCTGTCATTCTATCCGTCTGTCTCTGTGCACTCTCACATTATCTCACTTTCTCACACATACCCACTCATACCTATCCTTCATCTTTTCCACCTGACCCACACCTTTTGGATTCAATTTTGCTTCCCCCCCCCCTCTCTCTCTCTCTCTCTCTTTCTCTCTCTCTCTCTCCTTACCTACCTACCTACCTACCTACTTACCTATGCATCCAATCAGCTCTGAAGCTGTGTTTCTCATTATATCTTTCCCACTGTCTATTACCTCCAGTCTTTCATGTGTTGTGTTCTCAGTAATTTCGACATGAACGAATTTTGATTTTGGTTATCTATTTCACTCATTTCCTTTGCTTAGAGATATTTTTTTCAGCCTCTCGGCCTTGGGTTTCTTCTTTTTTATTAATCAACACGTGCCCCACTACCACCACACTTGTGTTGGTCACTCCCCACACCACACCACATAACACCACGCCACACCACATCACACCACACCACACAACCACCACCACAACTTCCGTATCACCATCACACCACACCACAGTACACCACCACTGTCATACCACCACCACAATTGTATCACAAACACCACATCCCTCCCACAACACTACGCCACCACCAAAGCACTCCTTGTCCTCCCCACACCTGCCTTCTCTCCACCACACCTGTCCTAACGACTGTACTGTTATTAATCTAGGTACCCCCAACACCCGTACCTCTCCTGCACCTTACCTCTGTCACAGACTATTATTTCATACACACACACACACACACACACACACACACACACACACACACACACACACACACACATTTTGCTTCCCTGCTCATACTTCTCCTTCTTGTCACAGGTTAGAATACAAGTTGTAATGGCGAATAAATATAATTAGTGGGTGGAAGTCCTATCACGAGGCAAATGGAACGTTGAAGTGTGTGTGTGTGTGTGTGTGTGTGTGTGTGTGTGTGTGTGTGTGTGTGTGTGTGTGTGTGTGTGTGTGTGTGTGTGTGTGCTACCATTACAATTACCATGATTGATTGTTTATTATAATTGGCACAATCGTATGTGAACTTAAAATAGTATCCTTTCTCTTACTTATTACATATATTACTTTTGCAGGTAAGTTGCCTTCCTCTGTAACCGTCCACAGAAATGTAAGTAGAAGAGCACAGTCATCGTTGTTCCACTGATGTACTTATTTCCAGAGAAGTACACAAGTCGTTTAGAAAATGTACGGTGAGCCAAAAAGGTACTGTTGTTCAATTAATGCATACCTAATGGATTTGGAACGGAAAGGTTTGAAACAGTGTATAATCAGAGGAGTAGACTGTAGCACCAGTCGAGCAGGGCAGTACTCCCGAGGTGGATGGAAAGCTGATGACAGGGAGTGCTGGAGTTCCCGTTTCATCAGCCCTCAGGACTAGTTCCTGACCATCACCCTTTGCTGAACTTTTTCAGTGTCTCAGTTACACAGAGAGTAGGCCACCATGCTCTCCAGTACAAATTTCTCTAACTATCTTCATCAAACTACATCCACAGTACACACTACACTTCCTATTCAAAATTTACCAAAAATGGCGTCGTTTTATCAAGCCTCGGAGTCCCCAGGGGGAGGGACCATAAATGCCCCCGCCATCTGCCCCTCTCCCGGTGACGGTTCGAGGTGCCTGGAACCACTGTCTGACTCTCTTCTTCTTCATTTCTGCAACATTCGCGGCCTTTCATCTAACTTTCGCTCTGTTGAGCACCACCTCTCCTCCTCTAAACCTCATCTTTTTCTGACGGAGACTCAGCTGTCTGAGGCAACCGACAGCAAACCCTTTTCTGTATCCTCCTACTTTCTCTATACTCATTTCAAAGCCAAAGGTGGCTGTTGTGTATACATACGCAACGACTTATCTTGCTCTCGTGTTCCTGAACATGATTCTTCTGAATTCTCCACACTCTGGCTTCGGCTTTCCTGTCATTCTCTGACTAAATATATCTGTGCTGTTTACTTATCCCCTAATTCTACTGACTATCAAAAATTCTTCGACTATCTTACTTCTACGATGGAACACATTCTGTCCATTTCTCCTTTCTCTGAAATCTCCATTCTTGGAGATTTCAATGTTCACCACCACCTTTGGCTCTCCTCTCCTTTCACGGATCCACCTGGTGAACAAGCCTACATCTTTTCTATCCTTAATGACCTAGAGCAGCTTGTACAGCACCCTACCCGTATCCCTGACCGCCTTGGAGAGAGCTCCAACATACTTGACCTCTTCCTCACAACTAATCCTTCTGCTTACTCTGTTAATCTTTTCTCTCCGTTGGGCTCCTCCGATCACAACCTTATTACCTTAACCTGTCCTATCACTCCGGTACGGCCTGTGGACCCTCCAGGGAAACGTCGTCTGTGGCATTTTGGAGCCGCGAACTGGGAGGCCCTCAGGCAGTACTTCTTTGATTTTCCCTGGAATGATTATTGCTTCCATGGCCGGGAGCCATCTGAGTGTGCCTTGCGCATTACGGAGGTTATTCACTCGGGCATGGAAGCATACATTCCTTTCTCATATCCTTTGACTAATGCAGGAAAGCCTTGGTTTAATCATACTTGTTCTAATGCTGTCCGCAACAAGGAGAGGGCCTACAAAAGGTACCAGAGCCAACCCACCCCTGAATCACATCATCTTTACGTTTCTGCCCGGAATCGTGCTAAGTCTGTTCTTCGCTCTTCTAAAAATAATTTCATCCATACTAAATGCTCTCAACTCTCCAACTCGAATTCTTCCCGCTCCTTCTGGCACCTTGCCAAAAATATTTCTAACAACTTTACCTCATCATCCTTCCCTCCTCTTTTCTACTCTGATGGTTCTGTAGCTATTTCTTCTACTGATAAAGCAGATCTCTTCGCACAGACTTTCTCCTCCAATTCCACCTTAGACGATTCCGGTGCTGTTCCTCCATCACTTCTCCCCTCTGACTTCCTCATGGCTGACATTAAAATTTCTTCAGTTGATGTATTTTCTGCCATCACTGGCCTCAGTACTAACAAGGCATATGGGCCTGATGGGGTCCCTCCTGTTGTTCTCAAGAACTGTGCTTCTGTGCTTACACCCTGCCTAGGCAAACTCTTTCGCCTTTGTCTGTCAACTTGTACCTTTCCTTCTTGCTGGAAGATTGCTCTCATTCAGCCAGTCCCAAAGAAGGAGTGACCACTCCCAACCCTCCAACTATCGTCCAATTGCTTTAACGTCCTGTATTTCAAAAGTTTTCGAGTCAATTCTTAATAGAAAAATTTTAAGGCATCTTTCCTATCACAACCTTCTTTCCGATCGTCAGTATGGGTTCCGTCAGGGACGCTCCACTGGCGATCTTCTCACCTACCTTTCAGACTCCTGGTCATCCTCCTTTCGGGACTTTGGCGATAGCTTTGCCATTGCACTTGACATCTCAAAGGCTTTCGATCGAGTCTGGCATAAATCTTTAATTTCCAAACTGCCCTCCTACGGTTTCTATCCTTCTATCTGTGCCTTCATCGCTAGCTTCCTTTCTGGTCGTTCTATAGCCGCTGTTGTAGACGGCCATCGTTCTTCTCCTAGATCTATCAACAGTGGTGTTCCTCAGGGCTCTGTCCTATCACCAACTCTCTTCCTTCTATTCATCAATGATCTTCTAAGCTGTACATCTAACCCTATCCACTCATATGCTGATGACTCCACCCTTCACCTTTCCATTCGGTTCCCGCAACGCCCATCTTAACAGTTACTTGAACAAACAAGGGATGAGGCTGTGGCGCACCTAATGTCTGACTTGGCTCGTATCTCTGACTGGGGTAAAAATAATATGGTTGTCTTTAATGCATCTAAGACTCAGTTCTTACACCTATCAACCCGACAAAATCTTCCACAGGTATACCCATTAATGTTTAATAATATTCAGCTTAATCCTGCATCATCCTTGAACATGCTTGGGGTTTCATTTACTCAGGACTTATCTTGGAAAGACCATATTACATCTCTTGTAAAATCTGCTTCCAAGAGATTGGGTGTGCTAAGCCGACTCCGCTCTTTCTTTACCCCTGCACAATTGTTGACTCTATACAGAGGTTTTATCCGCCCCTGTGTGGAGTACAACTCTCATGTGTGGGGAGGCTCCCCACATACAGCTCTTCTCAATAAGGTGGACTCAAAGGCTTTTCGTCTCATTAACTCTCCTCCTCTTACTGACTCTCTTCAACCTCTGTCTCTTCGCCGCACTGTTGCATCTTTATCTCTTTTCTATCGCTACTTTAATGGTCACTGCTCCTCTGAACTGTCTGCTTGCATTCCTCCACCTCTACGACGGGCGCGTAGCACCCGTCTGGCAGCAAACTCTCATCCCTTTTCTGTCCAGCTCTCTAATGCAAGAGTTAACCGTTACTCCCAGTCTTTCATTTATGCAACAGGTCAGCTCTGGAACTGTCTCCCTCTATCTGTATTTCCTGCTGCCTATGATCTCCAGTCTTTCAAACGCAGTGTGTCCAGGCATCTCAAAATGATCGGATCTTGAATTTGGCTCTCTATTGTATTTTTTTTTTCTCTTGGAGGGAACTGTTACTGCGGGCCATGGCCTTTGGTTCCTTCTTCCTCGCATTAAAAAAAAAAAAAAATTCAGTACCATATTTTATTGCTCATGCCAACTGAGTGAAAAATATGGCATCAGTTTCACAACGTCAACCCTAACCCTTTATGCAGGGTGTATGTCGATTTATTATTTTGTATCCTCTTTCTTAATTTTCTTGTTGACCTCAGAAGGACAATATGTTAGGGTCAAAGAAGTCTATGCATG
>NC_137069.1:43350638-43360638 GCF_032717465.1 Coenobita brevimanus
GGAGAGGCAATGAGGGGGGAGGGAGAGGAGGGAGAGGATAGGGGAATCGAAGGGAAGGGAAGGGAAGGGAAGAGGTAGGAGAAAGCAAATCTAAATAATGATATGAACACTCACTATGATGATCACTAGTTGACAGGAAAATTGGGTGAAATCTGTTTATCTTTCAGAAGGGTGGTGAAAGACAACACACAAATTAAAAATAAACATCATCATCATCACATTTTTTTTTATGCAAGGAAAAAGGAACCAAAGGCCAGAAGTCCGTAATTTTGTTCCCTCCACGAAAAAACAAAAACAAGATAGAGAGTCAAATTCAAGATCTGTTTATTTCGTAGTCATCATATCCCAGATTCCCAGTAGTACGAACACACACACACACACACACACACACACACACACACACACACACACACACACACACACCACAAGCACCCCTCATCCCCCACCCACCCACAAACACCCCCCATCCCCCACCTCCCCACACCCAGCCACACCATCCACTCACCTGCTTTAGATTTTTTGCTGACGTAATTTCGCTGTCACCCAGAAATCATGCAGCGATCGTAAACCTTGCCGCTGCGTCGTTAATTAATTTGATAATGTGTGAATGTTACTGGAATACCCAACAGCATTTCATTAATCTTCGCTCACTCTCAGTATTTTTCGCTCACTTTCATATTGTGGCTGGGATGAGCTTAGTGGATTTTTTTTTTCTTTTTTAAGAGGTGGTCATGCTTTCAATTTTCTGCTGTCTGATGATTTTTTTTGTTTATTTGTTTTGAGAGAGAGAGAGAGAGAGAGAGAGAGAGAGAGAGAGAGGGGGGGGGACGGTCTTGGTTTAGGGTTGTCGTTGTTGATGTTGTTGTTATTGTTGTTGTTGTTGTTGTGGTGGTGGTGGTGGTGTGGCCCTATCCCCCTTCTCTCTCTTCACTATCCATCTCCTCTCTCCTCCCTGTCCCCTCCTCTTTCCTCCTTATCCCCCTCATCTGTCCTCATCCCCTCCTCTCTCCTCCCTATCCTCCTCATCACTCCTCCCTATCCTCTCCTCTCTCCCTCCTCCCTCTCCTCTCTCACTCCTCCCTCTCCTCTCTTATTCCTTTCCCCCCTCTCTCCCTGCTATCCCTTCCTCTCCTTCCTATCCCCTTCTTCTCCTCTCTATCCCCTCCTGTCTCCCCCCAATCCCCTCCTCTCCCTCTCCTATCCCCTCCTCTCTTCCCTGTCCCCTCCTCTCTTCCTCCTATCCCCTCCTTTCTTCCTCCTATCCCCTCCTCTCCTCCCTATCCCCTCCTCTCCTCTCTATCCCAATCCTCTCTTCCTCCTATCCCCTCCTTTCTTCCTCCTATCCCCTCCTCTCCTCCCTATCCCCTCCTCTCCTCTCTATCCCAATCCTCTCTTCCTCCTATCCCCTCCTTTCCCCCCCTATCCCCTCCTCTCTCTCTCCTAGCCCCTCCTTTCTCTTCCCTAGCCCCTCCTTTCCTCCCTATACCTCTTCTCCTCTCACTATCCCGTCCTCTCCTCCCTATACCTCTTCTCACTATCCCCTCCTCTCCTGCCTATCCCCTCCTCTCCTCCCTATCCCCTCCTCTCCCTCCCCTTCTCTCTCCTTCCCCAAGGCTCAGTACTTGGACCGATACTTTTTATTATCTATATAAATGACATTGATGAGGGTCTAAATTGTAAAGTATCCAAATTTGCAGATGATACTAAAATAACCAGTAAAGTCACTTCAAAATTACAGTGGCAGCAGTTACAAAATGACCTTAATACTTTAGCAAGCTGGGCAGAAAAATGGCAAATGAAATTCAACACAGAAAAATGTAAAGTACTTCATACTGGAAGTAACAATGTCCATGCAAATTACAAAATGAACAATATTCAGTTATCAAGTACAGACAGTGAAAAGGATCTTGGTGTGATAATATCAAATGACCTAAAACCAAGCAAGCAGTGTACCGATGCGGTAAAAATTGCAAACAAGCTAGTGGGTTTTATTGGAAGAACTTTCGAGTTTAAATCGGAAAAAGTCATACTTGCCTTGTACAACTCGCTAGTGCGCCCCCATCTTGAGTATTGTGTGCAATTCTGGTCTCCGTACTACAGAAAGGACATTGAAAAATTAGAGAAAATTCAGCGAAGAATCACAAAAATGATACCACGACTTAGAAACAAACTATATGAGGAACGCCTTGAAGAACTTAAATTATTTAGCCTAACGAAGCGCAGGTTAAGAGGGGACCTTATTGAAGTTTTCAAAATCATGAAGGGATATGACAACTTAGACATGAGTAAATATTTTGATATAGACCGGTCGAGTCAAACCAGAAGTAATGGCTGCAAAATCATGGGAAAACGATTCCAATCCCACGAAGCAAAATACTTCTTCTTTAACAGAGTTGTAAATATCTGGAACAGATTACCCTCAGATACCGTGAACAGTATCTCAATTGAGACATTCAAAAACAAATTAGACAAGTATTTGCACGAAAATCCTCAGCCGACTCTTTTTCTGTCCGAATAACTTGCTTTTATAGCTACGGTACATGGAAGTTCATGCCCCCTTAGTCTACAAGACACCCCGTAAACAATGTACCCGTACATAGTGTTGCGTCACGATATTATACATTTTCAATTTATTCGGTGCAAACAAAGCAATATAAGCACAGATTAGGATCTGCACAGATAACCCTGAGTTAACGGTCACTACTCTTACTTTCGACCTGTGATGGGCTGTGGATCACTGAGGGTCCCTGTTAGTCAAGTGACCACCATCGGGATTTTTTTAACATACCAGGGGTCACTGCTTCAGGATGAAACTTGTGTACTGTCCCACATGGGAGAGTTCCTTGTCTCAGTGGAGTGAACGGAGCTATTGCCTGATTGACTGCTGCCTACCTAAAAAGCGCCAGGGAAGGTTGCCGCACCACCCCTAAACATCCACTCTGTGCATTGCACATCCACACTGTGCACTGTGCAGTCCCCTTTTATCTAAGACACCCGTCCTATATACTTTTCAGTCTCCCCAGCGCAAAGAAAGCAATATATGCACAGATTAGGAGCTGCACAGATAACCCTGAGTTAACGGTCACTACTCTTACTTTCGACCTGTGATGGGCTGTGGATCACTGAGGGTCCCTGTTAGTCAAGTGACCACCATCGGGATTTTTTTAATGTACCAGGGGTCACTGCTTCAGGATGAAACTTGTGTACTTGTCCCACATGGGAGAGTTCCTTGTCTCAGTGGAGCAAACGGAGCTAGGGCCTGATTGACTGCTGCCTACGTTAAAAGCGCCAGGCAAGGCTGCAGCACCACCCCTAAACATCCACACTGTGCAGTGTGTAGCTTCCACGTTATGTCCACAGACTTCCCATTAACTCAATGTAACCGGTTTATAATGTCATGCCGTAACTATTATTTTATTTGTTCACTTTCTCTTTCAGGTTACTCTATCGGGTAGCTTATAGATAAAGTATTATAGAATGTGACTTTTCCTTTCCAGTGTTTCCTATAAAATTTCCATGTCAGTTTTTCCATGCTGCTTGGTGTTTTTTCTCACTTTTTTCTGGAGGGTTTGGTGGTGGGGGGAGCCTTCTTGCTTTCCTATCCTTATCCTTCAGCATGTAGAGTTAGATCTTGTAGTCATAGTTTTCTCTAACAAGCAGCCTCGAAAGGACCATAAGGTCTGTTGCTGTTTGCTTTCCTGTGTAATCCTGTGTAATCCTTCCTATGCCCTCCTCTCTCCTCCCTATCCCCTCCTCCCTCCTCCTTATCCCCTCCTCTCTCCTTTCTGTCCCGCCTTCCCTCCCTCCCATCCCCTCCTCTCTCTCTCCTATCCCTCCTCTCTCCTCCCAATCCCTCCTCCCTATCCCCTCCTCTCTCTTCTCTCGTAGTATGTACACAACAGCGTCTTGACCCTTGGTAGTGACCCCAACTGTTTTTCTTGAAGAACTTAGATGTGAAGTATGATATCTTGCCGGTACGTCTAAGTCAGATCGGAAGACCGTTTGAGGTAATCACAGCACTTCTAAAAAATGTATTTAGAAGCCTCCTAGAAGTGGAGTGAAGAACAGACACAAGAGTAAATAAACAGGCCCATTCAGAGTGAATAAGGAGGTCATGCATAGTTATTCAGAAACCCCGAGAATCACAGAATGAATAAACAAACCTCCAAAAGCAGAAAAAGAATAAGCAGGCCATGCATAGTGAATAAAAGAAGCATGCATAGTTAATAAACCCTTATAATCACAGAATAAGTTAAAGCCACGAAAAAAAAGAAAACTATTAACACCTAATTTAGAAGCTTACAAACCCACAGTCTTATTTTATTTTTTTTTTTTATGTGTCCGACTCAGGGCATAGGCTTCACAGCCTACTATCAAGGCCCAGCAGTCCTCCTACATACCATACACCTCTACATGTCACCACTTCGGCGCTAACACCCACCGTCCATACTGAATACATGCTAGGGCTGTCTCATACAGGACTGGTGTATTGGTATTAGCGGGGGTATTTTCACGACATGTCGGCGGGTCTTCTGGTAGATCAGTAAAGCCTGATTTAATGAAATTCAAATCCTCAAACTGTTCCCTGCCCCAGCCGGGATCCGAACCTGGGTCCGTTAGGACTGCAGGCCACCTCTCTACCGATTGAGCCATCGCCTCCCCCAACCAAAACCTTCCTAACCAAACACTGAATAAATAAGCAGTGATCAGTGAATAACAGAGCAGTGTAGAGTGAATTAAGAACACTCCAGAGCTAGAAAGTGAATTTAAAAGGCCTGCAAAAAGGAGTGGCGTGGTTGGTTGAGGTCTGAGGGGACAGTGAGGGTCAGTGAGAGTGGGACCGACTCGGTGACTGAAAGGGAATTGCTGGTAGGAAGGCAATGGAAGGGCAGTATTGACGATATGGAGGGGGAGAGGAGAGGAGAGGAGAAAGAAGAGGAGGGAATACGGGAGAGGAGTGAGGAAGGAATATGGGAAAGAAAGGAGTACAAAGTACAAAGGAAAGCACACAACAACAGCCCTAATGGTCCTTTCGAGGCTGCCAGGTACAGAGAAGACTATCACTATGATATCTAATTCTACATGTTAAAAGCAAGGATAGTAAAGCATAAAGCCTCTCCCCGACGCACCAATCCCTCCCGTCGAAGCTAGCAGGAAAAAAAGAGAAGGATCACCATGCAGCACGGAGAGCTGACATGGAAATTTTATAGGAAAGACTGAAAAGTGTTAAACTATATTTTATCCTACTATATCTACAAGTGTCAATAAGCTACGAGTATCATTAATTACACAGTATTTCCCTGCTATAGTTTCATCACGATCTGAAATAGAGGAAAACTGCTTACACTGTTATTTAGTCATGAATGTTTAGCTGGGGATTTGAAGCAAGATACTTATTCAAGCAATTTTTGAATAACACCACTGTACTGCAAGCAACAACTTCCCAAGCGCAGTTTATTCCAAATGTTAACAACCCTGTTAAAGAAAAAATGTTTGGCTTCATTGGACAGGAAATGCTTTTCAATAATCTTATACCCATTACCTCTAGTATAATTCGAATGATCAAGTGTAAAGTACTTGTCAACATCCATATAATCAATTCCTTTAATAACCTTGAGTACTTGGATGAGATACCCTCGTAGTCTGCTCTTTAATAGGTTAAGTAACTTTAGCTCATTTAATCGCTTCTCTTATGATTTGTTACTCGGTGTGGATATCATTTTTTTTTTTTTTTAATAATCACTGCACTCTGTCTAATTTCTCTGTACCATTCCTGTAATACAGTGACCAGAAATGCACACAGTACTGTAGATGTGGACGCACAAAGGAAATGTACAGGGTAAGAATTATATTTTCAGATCTGATCTCAAATGATCTACCTATAAATCCAATTAGTTTGTTAGCCTTCTTTATGGCTTCAGTGCAATGTTTACTTGACTTCAGCTCATCTGTTATAATTATTCCTAGATCCTTTTCATGGTTTACATTCATGAGTTGTGAATGATTCATTGCATAACTTAAGATTTCAGTTTTACTTCCATTATTTAGAACTTTGCATTTATCAATATTAAAACCCACTTGCCACTTTTCAGCCCAATCAAGTTATTTATTATGAGCCCTTTGAATCAATATTCTTTGTTTTGGGGTATCTGCTGTACTGCCAATCTTCGTATCGTCAGCAAATTTTGATATTTTTTTCAAAACACGCCTTCATCAGTGTCGTCTGTATAAATCAAGAACAATATAGGACCCAAAACTGAGCCTTGCGGTACTTCACTTATACATTTTTCCAGTCTGAGAGAGAAGAGAAACTGTGAGAGGAGAGGAAACGGGATAGGCGAGGAGAGGGGGAAAGGTGGGAATATATGAGAGCAGAGAACGAAGAAAGAGAGAAAATAGGAGAGGAGAAAGAGGAAAAGAGGAGGAAAGGAGGGTTTACTGAAGAGGAGAGAAGGTGGGAGGAGAAGATGAGGGAGTAAGAGAGGACAGAAAATAGAAGAGGAAAGGAAGGAGGAGAGAGGAGTGTAAGAGGATATGAAAAATAATGGGAGAAAAGAGGAGAGTAAAAGAGAGGAGTGAATAAAAAAGATGAATGAAAGTACGAAGAGATGGAAGGAAAGGAAGGGAAGGGAAGGGAAGGAAAGGAAAAGATAGGAAGGAAGGAAAGGAAAAGGAAGGGAAGGGAAAGGAAGGGAAGGAAAGGAAAGGGAAGATAGGAAAGAAAGATGAGAAGTACAATGAAGGGAATTGAAACGAAAGGAATGAGATAATTGGGAAGAGAAATGTAGGGAAGGGAAGGTAAAGGAAGAAGAAGGAAGAGAAGGGGGAAAAAAAAAGAAAGGATATGAAATGGAAGAGAGGAGGGGGTGTAGGGAAAGCAAGTGAAAGGAAGGAAAAGGAACGGAAAGGAAAGGTAGGGAAATGGTTTACGTGACTGAAGGGCAGTGGAGATCGGGGCAGAGGGAGACCGAGGATGAAATGAAGGGTTGAGGTGAGGAGAGGCATATGAGGGAGAGGTGGATGTGAGGTGTGGAGAGGACAGTCTGAGGGAGAGGGCGACATGGCGACGATTCGTTTGTGGCCTCCCCTTTCGGGATTAAGATTAAGGCGTCTGGCTATAGACGAACAGATTGACAGATAGACAGATATAGATATTCCCAGAGCCTCGGTTATTTCCTTTTCTCTAGGGAAGCGGTTGACATAACAATTAAAAATGCAACTAGCTTGACCTGTGCCCTTAACGATGTCCTGAAATTGTACGGTGGTTAGAAGAGAGAGAGAGAGAGAGAGAGAGAGAGAGAGAGAGAGGGATATAATTCAAGGTGTCGACAATATCCACGTTATCCAACAAGCAGCAGCCAAACTCAATGACACTCTTGGCCTTTGCTAAATAAAACTGTCTGAGAAGAAGGGGAGGAAGAGGAAGGCGAAGGCGAAGAGGAAGAAGAAAAATAAAGAAGAAGAAGATGAGGAAGAAGAAAAAGAGGTTGAGGAGTAGGAAGAAGACGAAGAAATTGCAATAACGACATTCTCTTTTCCAGGCAGAAAACTCTCAATCTAAATTTTGAAAAAAGAGAAAACAAAAAACAGAACAAGTTAAAATTTTGACAGCTAATACCAATGATCATGAAACTAAACAAATAAAAAAATATAGATAGATAGATAGATAGATAGATATAGATGGATATAGATATAGATAGATATATAAATTAATATCTACTGATTTCTTTCCATAAGTCAAACCAATAACAGTAATAATATTTGCGGTAGGTGGTGACGCTCACCATCCACTCACTCGATGAAGTGCTGCTCTCGGGTGTCTGCCTTTTGCACTCCTCCATCCTTCTTTCCTTCCGTCCTCTTCTGTTTTTCTTTCCTTCATTCTTTCTTCGTCCTTCTGCCTACGGGTGATTTTACACTCCCTCTTCTGCCTTTCTTGCCTACATTCTTTGCTCTTCCTTCTGCCTGTGGGTGACTCTACACTGTGACAAGCCAAATGGTTTCCTGTACACAGGAAACCATTTACTACGCTGGGTGGTAACCATATAACCAAATTTTGGCGCCTAGTGGTTTGGTGAGTAATTACGGAGCACCAATTGGATTGAGGCGGTGAAGGTTTATATCCAAGAGGTGGTTGTGGTTTATTGCTCACGTAATGCCACTCAGGGATAAATGAGGCCGGTCTCTCTCATATTAAATGTCAAGACCAACTTCCCTAGCCCCGGACTCCTATGCTCCTCGTGGGGCAACGTAGGATTGGATGACGAATGAATGAATTCATGAATATATAACAACTAACCCTTTGTTATCGAGTAGCCACAATAAGGAAGCTTCACCACGTGGTAAATAAAGTATGTTTAATATAAACAAGATCTGAAGACTATAGGGTAACTTCTCGTGTAACCTCATCTTAATCTGAAGACAAAGGTGTCGAAGAACGCATGTGTAAATTACATGTTTGTCTCAATAACTGGCTAACTGTATGCCTGACTGTAACCATACTCCTTTCAGAGCATAAGAGGCATCCCAGCTATATATATGGAAAGTTACAGATTTAAAGCTTTTGTGGTTTTCTCTAAAAGGTGTTGCAAAGAAAAAACGAGCTGATTTGATTTCGTTACTCCCCACTAGCCTTAATGGCAAAATATTAAGCCAGAAATATTCGGCAAACATTTTTAACATAGGATCTACAAACAAATAGCAGTATCTCAGTTAGTTTGTGAGATATTTCAATTTCAAATATGCAATTTTTAGAATAAAAATGAGTACATCACCAGAAATATGTCAAGGTAATTTACATATGGCACAAGGACTTGGGTTACCCCAGGGTACCTTCATATTTAATGTCATCAATATCGAAGAAAAAAAAGTGCAAAGAAACATGATAATACTGGCGAGAACAAGAACCATAGCCATTTATATGAAGAAGCTTAATGATAATTACAGTAACTATGACCTTAACCCCAGCTAAATGAATAGCTCTGCTGGTCACAAGAAATAATAAACTACTTAGCTTCCAAACTCAGGATATGTTTGAGAGAGAGAGAGAGAGAGAGAGAGAGAGAGAGAGAGAGAGAGAGAGAGAGAGAGAGAGAGAGACGCTCTCGGAACACTGTCAAAAAATGACCGTTTCATAATTGTCAGTTTTATATGATGATGATGATGATGATGAGTAATTAAGGTTGCACGGAGTTGCTGCTGCAGCTGCAGCTGCTGCTGCTGATGATGATGAGCAAGTAAGGTTTCATGATGCTGCTGCTAATGATAAGGATGTTCATGAACTTGTATGACAATAATGGTAATGGAATGAAGTTGTATGATGATGATGATGATGAGGAGGAGGAGGAGTAAAGTTGAACGATGCTGCTGCTGCTGCTGTTGGTGTTGTTGTTGTTGCTGCTGCTGCTGTTGCTGCTGCTGCTGATTTTGATGATGATGGTGACGATGGTGACATAATAAAGTCGTACAATAATAGCATGGAGAAAAAAAAAAGGAGAGAAAAGACTTAACCCCAAAACTGAGCAATATTTCTTTTTCTTTCGTTGAACACAACACACCCTCGCAACACGGTCCAGACACCCACCAGTAAGGAACTGACCAGGCTGACCTTTAGCTCCCGTCTTGTCCTCGTGTTTTTACACGTGTTGTCGATAGGTTGCTACCTTAGCTTTATTTGTGCATTTTGCTTCCGGAAATTAGCTTTGTTCTGTGTGTGTGTGTGTGTGTGTGTGTGTGTGTGTGTGTGTGTGTGTGTTTCTCAGCTTCATTAAATCCTTGTCTCTCTCTCTCTCTCTCTCTCTCTCTCTCTCTCTCTCTCTCTCTCTCTCATAACGCAGAAATTATCACATCATACTCACTTTACGCTACCCGACCCGTGATTTCGTTATCCGATGAGGATGGTAATATTATTGACTCGCTTAACGATTATTATTATTATTTTTTTTTTTTCGTGTGTTTGACTTGAGGCATGGGTTTCGGAGTCTATTTCCTGAGGCCCAGC
>NC_137069.1:43370638-43383138 GCF_032717465.1 Coenobita brevimanus
GTGTGTGTGTGTGTGTGTGTGTGTGTGTGTTGCAATATACGGTAAATCTTCCTGAACAGGATAACAAAAATAAAAATGATTTGTATGTTGGTGTGGAAGTGTATGTGTCTTGTTTGTAGGTGTGTTTGTGTGTGTGTGTGTGTGTGTGTGTGTGTGTGTGTGTGTGTGTGTGTGTGTGTTGCAATATACGGTAAATCTTCCTGAGCAGGATAACAAAAATAAAAATGATTTGTATGTTGGTGTGTAAGTGTATGTGTCTTGTTTGTAGGTGTGTGTGTGTGTGTGTGTGTGTGTGTGTGTGTGTGTGTGTGTGCTAGGTGTACTTGTCTGGATATGGAGATGGTATTTCAGTGTTAAGATGCATGTGTCCGTGTGTATGTGTATGTATGAAGGTGTACATTTGTGTGTGTGTGTGTGTGTGTGTGTGTGTGTGTGTGTGTGTCCCTAAGGAGATGGAAGGGACAAGAAAAATGAGAGGGAGGGGAAAAGAGAGAGAGAGAGAGAGAGAGAGAGAGAAGAAGGGGAGAGCAAAACGTAGTTAGTATGCTTAGAGAGAGAGAGAGAGAGAGAGAGAGAGAGAGAGAGAGAGAGAGAGAGAGAGCGTGGGAGGAGGAAGAGGTGGAGGAACGGAGCAGAAAAACTGAAAGAAGGGAAAGAATCGTCATACTAAGAGAGAGAGAGAGAGAGAGAGAGAGAGAGACAGAGAGACAGAGAGAGGAGGAGGATTATATGAGAAGGGGAGGGAATAAGAATGTTAAAATACTGGAGAAAGAGAAACAGAATCGGAAGAATGCGTCAGAGGGGGAAGGGAGAGAGGAAGGAGAGGAGAAAAGTAGGAAGGAGGAAAGAGGGAGGAGGGAAGTGAGAGAAAAATTGTGTGTGAGGGAAAGAGGGGGAGGAGATGGAGGGAAAGGGAAAGAGAGAATAACGGGTCATGGGAGGGAGTCTTGGAGTGGGGAGGGGGGGGAAGGAGGGAAGGAAAGGCAAAGGAGAAAGAGAAAGGAGGAATGAAGGGAAAAGGAGAAACAGAAAGGGGGAAGGAAAGGAAAGGGGAAGAAGAAGAATAAGGAATGAACAGGAATGACGAGTTCAAGAAGTCAACAGGAATAGACCAACTGACATTTGTGTGGTTGTCTGATATAATGGACAATAAAAATGAAGAAAAAGAATGAAGAAAAAGAAGGAGAAGGAGAAGAAGAAGAAATAGAACGACAAGAAGAAGAAGAAGAAGAAGAAGGATGAGGAGGAGGAGAAGAAGAAGATGAAATACAAAGGAAAGCAAACAGCAACAGACCTTATGGTCCTTTCGAGGCTCTTTGTTACAGAGTAGACTATGACTACGGAAATTTATTCTACATGCTGAAGGCTAAGGATAGTAAAGCAAAAAGGCTCCGCCCGCCTCCAAATCATCCAGTTAAAACTGGCAGGAAATTGTGAGAAGGACCACCATGCAGCATGGAAAAACTGACATGGAAATATCATAAGAAACACAGAAAGGGAAAAGGTACATTCTATAATATTTTATCTATATGCTACCAATTTGAATAAGCTGAAAGAGAGTGTAATTAAGTAATATAAATAATCAAATTAATTACTATGGCGTGACATTGTGTACAGGTACACTGAGTTACCGGGACGTGTGTAGACACAGTGTGGAAAATAAACAGTGTGGATGTTCAGGGGTGGTGTGGCAGCCTTGCCTGGTATTCTCAAGGTTGGCAGCAGTCAGTCAGGCCCCAGCTCCATTCACTCCACTGAGACAAGGACCTTTCCCATGCGGGACAAGCACACAAGTTATCTCCTGAAGCAGTGACCCCTGGTACATTAGAAAAATACCGATGGTGGCCATTTAAATAGCAGGGACCCTCAGTGATTCACAGCCCATCACAGGTCGAAAGTAAGAGTAGTGACCATTAACTCAGGGCTATCTTTATAGGTCGTAGTCTGTGCTGATACTACTTTACTTGCATTTAATATATTGAAAGATCTATAATGACGTGATGCGATGCTATATACGGGTATGTTAGGTTTATGGGGTGTCTTGTAAACAGGAGGGGAATGAACTCATGTGTATCTGGTAAAAGTAGGTTATTCAGACAGAAACAGAGTCAGTTGAGGATTCTCGTGCAAGTACTTGTATATTTTGTTTTTGAATGTCTTGAGATACAGTTTATGATATCTGTTCCAGATATTTACGACTCTGTTGAGAAAGAAGCATTTGCTTCAGGGGATTGGAAGCAATTTCCCATAACTTTGCAGCCTCTTCTCCTAGTTTGGCTCGACCAGTCTATTTCAAAATATTTATTCATATCGAAATTGCCATATCCCTTCATGATTTTGAAAATTTAAATAAGGTAACCTCATAACCTGAATTGAGTTGGGCTGAGTAATTGACGTTCTTCAAGGTGTTCCTCATTGGTTTGTCTCTCACTTGTGGCATCATTTTTGTGATTCATCTCTTTATTTCCTCAAAATCTTCCAACTCCTTTCTGCAATATGGAGACCAGAGCAGCACACAAGACTAGAGATGAGGGCACACTAGCTCATTGTACAAGGCAAGTATGACTTTTTCTGATTTAAACTCGAAAGTTCTTCCAATAAAACCCACCAACTTGTGTGCAATTTTAACCGCCTCAGTGCACTGCTCACTCGGTTTTAGGTCATTCGATACTGTCACACCAAGATCCTTTTCATTGTCTGTACTTGATAACTGGATACTGTTCATTCTGTAATTCGCATGAACGTTGCTACTTCTACTGTGAAGTATTTTGCATTTTTCTATGCTAAATTTCATTTGCCATTTTATGTCCAGCTTGCCAAAGTACTGGGGTCATTTAGTAACTGCTGCCACTGTAATGTTGAAGTTACTTTATTTTTTATTATAGTATTGTCTGCAAGTTTCGATAATTTACATTTTAAACCCTCATCTATGTCGTTTATGTAGATTAAAATTATTGGTTCTGAAAGTTCTGAGACCTGGGGAATGCCACTAATCACAATTAGGATTGCTATATCTGAACAGTCAAAATACCGGACACCTCCGCTGAAAGCCATGGGCCCCACTCCAACACAATATATATATATATATATATATATATATATATATATATATATATATATATATATATATATACATCAGTGCTTCTGTACTGCATTCATCCATCCATCGATCCGTCCATCATCCTGATATTTAAGAAGAGAGTGACCAGCCTCACTCATCCCTAAGTGGCATTACATGAGCAATAAACCCCAACCATCCCTTGGATGTAAGCCTACACAGGCTCAGTTCGATTGGAGAGCCTTCTTAAATCTTTTTACAATATACTGGAAAACAGGCAAAGTATAGAATTGGCAAGATTATGACTGTAAAATGCAACAACGCCTTAGATGCAGGATAAGATCATAAGAATAACAAATGCTACAGTGTAAAAATGAAACCTAAGCCAATAATTGTGTGCAATTACTATTCATTTTATGGCTATAACAGCACTAAGTATGAGGAAAAAAAAAAAAACTCGTGGCTGAACAAGAGGAAATGGTAGGACATTTTAGCTAGCTGCTGGCACTAAACCAGCCAAGTTGGCAACACTTACCCCAGCTGACGGAAACAACGAAACTCTCTCTCTCTCTCTCTCTCTCTCTCTCTCGCCATTACAGAGCTTAATAGTATAATAAATTTTTCAAGAAATTGATGGAAGCTGAAATTCCGGACTTTTGGAGAATTCTTAAAATTCTTCCCAGACGAAGATTATGACACATAAATGCAGGACATGTCCGGGAGAATCCGGACGTATGGCAACCCTAATCACAGTTCGCCAGGCCAATTGGATTCATTTCCAGTTATCTCAGCTCGCTGTTTTTGGTCTGAAAGCCAGTTTTGTTCATTTCTGCATATTTCCATTTATTCCATGGGCTTCTATTGTACTTACGAGACGCTTGTGAGGGACAGTGTCGAATCCTTTCTGAAAGTTGAGGTAAATTATATCTACTGTTCTTCAGTCGTCATATTATTTGTAAACATCATGGAAGAAGTCCAGTAAGTTAGTTAAGCATGAACGTCGATGTCTGAATCCATGCTGAGAGTCCTTTATTTTATTATTTTCTTGTAGATAATTAACTATTTTACCTCTTATGATTGTTTCCATTAATTTGCACACTACTGATGTTAAGCTGATTGATCTGTAATTTCCCAGGAGTGACATTTCCTTTTTTTTTTTTTTTTTTTTTATAAATTGGTGTTACATTTCCAAGTTTCCATTCGCAAGGGACTACATCAATAGGTCCTCTAGAACGAACAATGGCAAACACACAGAAAATGAAGTTGAAATGGCGTAGCCTATATACTTAACGATTATTTAACGTTTTCTTGAATAAGTTAGAGTGGCAGTAGTAACTCATTTTTTGCTTCTTTGAGAATTCTCTGTGATATTTTATCAGGGCCAGGGTTTTTGTTTATCTTTTTACTATTTATGGCTGAAAGGATATCGCTATTGTGGATAGCGTAGTTACTGAGGACGATGCTATTTGCTTGGTTTAAGGGTGACAGTAGGCCTCTGGTGGTGTTTTCTACTATAAAAACATGCAAAATAATCATTAAGCATGTTCGCCATTTCAACTTCATTTTCTGTGTGTTTACCATTGTTCGTTTCTAGAGGGCCTATTGATGTAATCATAACTTTTTTCTTACAACGGGAACTGTAAACTTCTTGAGGATTTGATTTGCGCTTACAGCATCAGCAGTGTGGATCTCCAGTGCTCTCTTGCTTCGTGTGATAAGCCTTTTCGATATGCGGCGTAGATTATGGTACTCTATTTTATCATCATTATTTTGTGTAGTTTTATATTTATGGTAAGTATGTTTTCTGGGTACTAAGCTATTTTTAATTTCACTGGACCACCACTTAGTTTACTATTGCCAGCTGGACGCCTGTTATGTAGTGGTACACATGACTTTACCGCATCATTTAATTTTTCGATGAAAATATCCCATGATTGGTTTATGTCTTCGGTTTCAGTCATTTGATTTTAATCCGTAGTTGTAAGTAGCGCTCTGGGTCTGGTGACGTCCGTTCTATGATTGTCTGGGACAATCTCTCTGTTTGTTTCACTTTTTCAGCAGTAATATTAAACTGCATAATTCGATGAGGTCTGATTTCGACGTTGTTAACTAGGTTATCATTTGTAGTTATTAAGATGCTGGGAGGAGAAAGAGAAGGAGAAGGATTAGGAGAAGAAGGAGAGACAGGAGTATGGAAGCGAGAGGATAAGAGGCAGAGGAGAAGGAACAAAAAAGGAAGAAGGAAGAGAAAGAGGAAAAAAGGAGAGTGAATGAAGAGGGAGAAGGGAGGGAGGAAATAGGAGAGGGAGAATAAGAAAGGGAGAAAAGAAGAAAAGAAGGATGGGAAGGGAGAGGGGAGGGAAGAAATAGGAAGAGAGGACATCAAGAAAGGGAGAAAAAATATAGGTGAAAGAGTGAAGAGAAAAGGGAGAATAGAGGAGTGGGAGAGCAAGGAAGGGAGGAAAGAAGAAAATGGTGAGAGGGGAAAGGAGATAGTAAAAAAAGAAGAAGTGGGAACGGTAAGAAGGCCAAAAAAATAAAGTCAGACGATTTATTCAGCTGAGAGGGAGTCCGATAGTAAAGGGGGGGGGGGCTTGATCTAACCCTCCCAGTTTCATCTGTGTGGCTGCCAGACGATTTTTTTTCAGCTGAGGAAGAATTGGCTTGTATTAGGGGTGGGTTTAATGAGGGCTTAATTAAACCCCTCCAGGTCAGACAGTCCTTTAATGTTATCAGCCAGAGGACGTGATGGCTAGTTCATCCTTGCTATTACCAGACGATTTTATTTAGCTAAGAAACAATCCCTCCTAGTATTAAAAATGATTTTAATACTGCCTTACCTCTCCAGAAAAAAATCGTCTCCCGTGAGCTGAGGAAAACCGTCTTAAGCTCCATAAGTCTCTACAAAAAACCGTATTCTGTCTAAAGGGGGGTTAATCTGTATAGCCCCAGGGACATTAATTTTTCCACCTATATCCAGACGGTTTTATTCAGCTCAGGACAGACGATTGGAACTGGAGGGGGTAGATGTAGCGTTAAAGGAAAAGAAAAAACTTCAGTACGAGATGGATATTATTACTTCTCGCTTTTTTTTTGTTTTCGACTCAGGAAGTGGATTTCTCTCTCTCTCTCTCTCTCTCTCTCTTGCATTCGACTCTGTATATTAAGCCGTTCTTTAAAGTCCATCAGTCCTCCTACGTGCCACACACCTCCACATGTCACCACTTCGGCGTTAACACCTACAGTCCATATTGAATAAATATCAGGTGTATTAGTATTAGCGGGGGTGTTTTTATAAGTCAGTGGGTCATAGGACGGAATAATAAAGCCTGTTTTACCAAATTCAGATTCTTAAACTGTTCCCCGCCCCAGCCGGGAATTGAGCTCACGTTTATTAGGCCAGCAGACCACCTCCCCACCAACAACAGCAAGAATCGTCCTCTGGCGGAAAGGATTAAGCTTGTTAGCAAAGTTCTTTTTTCGTTCTTTTATTATTTTTTCTTTACTCGGACTGAGGCCTAATTTCACCTCGTCCCAGCCCATGAGACAGGTTGTCATAATGAGCACGTGACCTGACCTGACCTGACTTGACCTGACCCTACCTGGCCTGACCTGACCTGACCTGACTTGACCTGGCCTGCCTACAGCACGGTAACAAGGACACCCAAATTCCCTGACTGAATTAACTGAGAGAGAGAGAGAGAGAGAGAGAGAGAGAGAGAGAGAGAGAGAGAGACAGACAGACAGACAGACAGACAGACAGACAGAGAGGTGGTCAGGAAGCTGAGATAATAGACTGCTCTAAATGATGATGATGAAGACAGTAAGGTGTAGCAGTGAAGACTGGTGATACTAGGATAATACTTGTACTGTATTTATACTGTATATCATCGATGGCGAGGTGTACATTTTTAAATATAGATAGACATAGATAAGTAGGTAGATATATAGATAGATAGACAGACAGATAGATAAATGGATGGATGGATGGAAGCTTCGTGGTTTTCTATCCTTGTCGTTGATTGCTCGAGTAGTTTTGTCAGTTATAACTTTCCCTATACCAAACAGCCACAAAAGGACCAAAAGGTATGGTGCTATTTGCTTTCCTTTGTGCTCCTATATGGATGGATGGATGGACGAATAAACAGATAAATAGATGGATGGATGGACAGGAAGACAGACAGATTCTCGCAGATGAATAGATAAAAATAAGTATACAGATAGACAGACATTCATACATATATACATACACACCTTGCTACCTACATAGATACATACATCCATATATATACAGTATTAATCGACCCAATTACACAAATGCACTTCTGCTTTATTGTCATTACTATTACTAATAAAAATCCTGTACACACTCTCATATTTTTGAAATATCTGGATCTAAAAAACTTTGCAGAAAATGGAGAGTTTTGGAATGTATAATTATGAGTGTTGTAAAAATAATGTCTATCTGTCTATCTATTGCCAGACGTCATAACCCCGTAAGGGGTGGCCATTTGACTTTGAGTTAGTTGTTTTATGGGGAGGGGCACTAACCCTCCACCAACCCACTAGACACGTAGGGAGCACGTATGGTTTGGTTATATGGTTACCACCCAGCGTTGTAAATGGTTTCTTGGCTTACAGGAAACCATTTGGCTTGTCACTCAGTGTAAAGCCACCTGTAAAGGAAAGAAAAGCAATAAGAAGTGACAGGAAAGATGAGGGAAGTAGGGAGAGAGGAGGGCAGGCACAGAAAAAGAATGATAAAGGCTAAGGAAGAAGTAGGCAGTACTACATCAAGTGAGTGGATGATGGTCACCACCACCTACATTACTGTTAAATGTTATTACAACTAAGTGCCTTGTGTTAGTAAAGTATTATTTGTTGGTATATGTGTACAAAATAGTAGTAGTATTAGTGGTGGTGGTGGTGGTAGTTGGTGGTGGTGGTAGTTGGTGGTGGTGGTAGTGGTGGTGGTAGTAGTAGTAATAGTAGTAGTAGTGGAAGAAGTTCCTGTTGTTATTGTTGTAATAATAATAATAATAATATCAATAATAATAATAATAATAATAATAATAATAAAATAATAATAATAATGACATTAATAATAGTGACTTCAAGTATGCATTGGCACTGAGAGGACTGGAGGTATCAACATCCTTTAACTGCATTAGTAATAATAATAATAATAATAATAATAATAATAATAATGTCTCAAAATGGAGGTTTTTAGAAGTCCTTTTTTTCTGGTTGAGTGTGTATATTATTATTATTATTATTATTATTATTATTATTATTATTATTATTAGGGAGAATGTTTGTAAGAAGAAAGTTGGATGTGTTAGCTTTGAGTGAAACGAAGATGAAAGGGAAGGGTGAGTCTATGTTTGGAAGTGTGAATGGAAGATTGTCAGGTGTTGATATAGGAAGGGCAAGAGAAGGTGTGGCCTTGTTAGTGAGTCCGGAAGTACAACAGTGTGTGATTGAATGGAAGGAGGTGTCATCGAGACTGATGTGGGTGAAAGCGAAATTTGAATGTGAGTTGTGGGTGTTCGTGAGTGCATATGGGCCTGGTAGTGAAAGGGATGAAGAAGAGAGGTAGTCTTTCTGGAATGATGTTGATGAGTGTCTGCAGAGTTTTGGAGCGAATGTGAATGTGGTAATGATGGGAGATCTGAATGCTAGAGTGGGAAATGTAGCAGTTGAAGGTGTAGTTGGTATGCATGGTGTGCCTGGAAGAAATGAAAATGGGGAGCGAATGATAGCGATGTGTGTTGAGCGAGAGATGGTGATTGGAAATACGTTGTTTGAGAAGAAAGATATTTATAAGTATACATGGGTGAGACAGGAGGGTGGAAGGGTTGTTGATAGAGCTTTGATGGTCTATGTGGTTGTGTCTAGGAATTTAATAGGAAGATTGTTGGATGTGAGAGTTCTGAGAGGGGAGGGTGGAGGTATGTCTGACCACTACCTGGTGGAGGGAAAGTTAAGAGTAGGTAAGAGATGGGTGAGAGCTAGGAGAGTTAGGTGTGGCAGGGAGGTTTTGAAAGTGAGTGAGTTGGATAAAAGAGAGAAAAAGATAGAGTATCAGGAGAAATTAAAAGATGAGTGGAACGCAGTGAAAGATCGGGAAAATGGCAGTGTGGAGGAGGAATGGCAGTTATTTAAGAGTGCTGTGGTGGGGCATGCAGAAGAGGTGTGTGGTGTGAGACGTGTGGGTGGTGGTGTAAGAAAAGGAAGTGAATGGTAGTGCGAGGAAGTAAGTATGGCTGTGGCTGAGAAGAGACGTGCATATGAAGTGTGGCTGCAGAGGAAGGATGAGATGTCATATGAGAGGTATAAGGAAAAAAGGAATAAGGCGAGAAGGGCTGTGCTTGATGCTAAAGTGGCAGCAGATGAGAGGTGGGGTAGGCGGCTGACAGAGAATTTTCAACAGAATAAGAAAATGTTTTGGAAGGAGGTGAAAAGGGTGCGAAAGGGAGAGTCTGGGAAGGAAGAACGAGTAAAAGCAGAGGATGGAAGGATGTTAATTGAGATGGATGCAGTAAGGAAGAGATGGGCAGAGTATTTTGAAAGATTGTTAAATGTAGAGGAGGAAAGGGTGGCTGAGCTTGTGGCAGATGGAAGGGTGCAAGGAATAAATGTGTTGGGAGAGTTGAATGATTCTTTGATCACGAAGGAGGAAGTGCAGAAGGCAGTAAAGGAGATGAAAACAGGGAAAGCTGCAGGTATGGATGGGTGTGCTGTGGAATGCCTGAAGGGTGGTGGAGTGACTATTGTTGACTGGTTAGTAAGATTGTTGAATGTGTGCTTTGTGAAAGGTATGGTGCCAGTTGACTGGGCAAGAGCTTGTGTGGTCCCGTTGTATAAAGGCAAGGGTGATAAGTATGAATGTACTAGCTTTAGGGTTATAAGTCTGTTGAGTGTTGTAGGTAAGGTGTATGGTAGAGTGTTAATTATGAGAGTTAGAGAGGGTACAGAGGGAGTGATTGGTGATGAGCAGTGTGGCTTTAGGAGAGGGAGGGGATGCGTGGATCAGGTGTTTGCGGTGAGAGAAGTGTGTGAAAAGTATTTAGCGAAAGGCAAGGATGTGTTTTGGGCATTTATGGATTTAGAGAAAGCGTATGATAGAATTGATAGGGAGGCTTTGTGGACTGTTTTAAGATTGTATGGACTTGATGGTAGGTTATTAAAAGGGGTGAAAAGTTTTTACGTAAATAGTAGAGCGTGTGTAAGAGTGGGAAATGCTGTGAGTGATTGGTTTCCTGTGAGAGTGGGGCTGCGACAGGGATGTGTGATGTCGCCTTGGTTGTTTAATATTTACATGGATGGTGTTGTAAGGGAGGTGAATGCAAGAGTTTTAGGTGGAGGTCTGAGTCTGGTGAATGTTGATGGTGGAGAGTGGAATCTGAAGCAGCTGCTGTTTGCAGATGATACTGCACTGGCGGCTGATTCAGAGGAGAGATTGAGACAGTTGGTAGAGGAGTTTGGAAGGGTGTGTGAAAGGAGGAAATTGAAAGTAAATGAGAATAAGAGTAAAGTGATGAAGTGTACGAGGTTGGTAGATGGTAGGGGGATGAATATAGTTTTGAATGACGAGTTGCTTGAGGAGGTAGAGTGTTTTAAATATCTAGGGTCACATGTTGCTGTGGATGGAAGAATAGATGCAGAAGTGAAGTTTAGAATAAATGAAGTAGGAAAGGTGCTGGGAGGAATGAAAAAAGTGTTTAGATGTCGTTCGCTTAGAATGGATGTAAAGAGAAAGCTGTATGAGGGTGTTGTGGTATCGACTGCATTGTATGGGGCTGAAACATGGAATATGGGTGTAGCAGAGAGGAAAAGTTTGAATGTAATGGAGATGAGGTGTCTGAGGAGTATGTGTGGAGTGACGCGTATGGATCAAGTGCGGAATGATTAAGTGCGAAGGAGAACTGGAGTTGTTCGGGAGATGGCTGGTGGAGTTGAGCAGAGGGTGTTGCGATGGTTTGGGCATATGGAGAGAATGGATAATGAGCGATTGGTGAAAAAGATAACTAGATCTGATGTGAGAGGTGTAAGGCTGAGAGGAAGACCACAAATAGGATGGATGGACAGTGTGAAGAGAGCGCTGGATGCGAGAGGGATGTCTGTTGAGCAAGGAAGAGTGGCTGTGCGTGACAGAAATGGGTGGAGAGAAATTGTGAATAAGTGATGACGCAGCCCTGAAGGGATATTCTCCCGCATTTGGTCTGATCAGCTATTTCAGGTCAGGTGCGGGTAAGGGGATGAGTCTGTTATGATGTGGCAGGGGTAAACCAGCTCTGCTGTCGGGCCCTGATGCGGATGTCACTGATTGCAATGCGCAGTCGACTCTTGTGCGGTGTGGTTCGGTGAGGATCTGTCCGTTCTCCCCTTTGGGGCTAAGATGCGAATGAATGTGTTTGAATGGATGAGTAAATGGGGAGTGTGTCGTCCTGTCTCGGCTACCTCCCTTTCCTGGGGGGAAGCAGCCTAGGTATATAGATAGATAGATTATTATTATTATTATTATTATTATTATAAATGTTAAGAAATCCAATAACATTTCCTGTTAACAATTATATATTATTATTTTTTCAGGTAAGTCGAGTTCCTCTTCTGCCGTACTACAAAAGTTGTAAGTATAAGAGAATAAACCGCAATGTAAATACACTTAGGTGTACACGTGCGGACATAACGGTACACCCCATGACGATAGAAAACGAGACAGTGAACAGTGACATCTGAAACCCAGTATGGCATTCTTCGGAACCCAGTATAGCTTTCAGAATATTAAGTACGAGTTTCATTAATGATCGGCTGAAAACTGGATCTATATTCTTGCCTGCGACTGTACGTATTTCCAAGGAAAGCATAAGAAAATATAAAAGTAGCGGGAGAAATAATCGTTGGTCTCCTATACTGAAAATTAAAGGCGATTTCCATAGTCATTGCTCCGTGGTTTAATTTCAGTCAATAAATAGATCAACAGATAGATAAGAAGGTAGATAAATAAACTTCACTCTTTTGCTTTCACTGTCTCAAACACTTCTCAGGAAGAACCAAACACACACCAGCGCACAAACCACACAAACACATGCGCACAAACCAAATACACACCAGTACATGAACCAAACACACACCAGCGCACAAACCACACAAACACCAGCGCACGAACCACACAAACACCAGCGCTCGAACCACACACCAGGGCACGAACCAATCACACAATAGCGCACGAACCAAACACACTCCAGCGCACGAACAAAACGCACTCCAGCGCACGAACCACCAGCGCACGATCCAAACACACACCAGCGCATAAACTAAACACACACCAGCGCATAAACCAAACACACACCAGCGCATAAACCAAACACACACCTAAGCACGAATCAAACACACACCAGTGCACGAACCAAACACACCAGCACACGAACCACACACA
>NC_137069.1:43388138-43393138 GCF_032717465.1 Coenobita brevimanus
AACAGCATCCTGGGGGGATTCCATTTTCTGGTCATTTACACGGCCGAGGAAAAACGTGGCTACTATTATTATTACGCCTACCAACCCAACCCAACGCAGTAAATCTTCCTCTCACAAGCTGTATTGTGGCTTTATTTGGTTTTATTCTGCCTTTATTCTGGCTTTACTGTGACTTTGTTGTGACTTTACTGTGGCGAAAAAAAGTGGCTGCTATTACACCAATCCACCCAACCCAGCCTAGTAAAGCCACCTCTCACCGGCTTCGTTGTGGCTTTATATGGCTTTACTTTGATTATTCTCGCTCTGCTTTGAGATTATTTTGGTCATTTACACACTGGAAGAAAGTCCTTGGTAACCACCACTTGTAAGGCCTCTCACTGGCTTTGTTCTGGTTTTACTGTGGCTTAGAGTGAGGAATTAAATATTTTACCAGCCCACCCAACCCAACTGCTCCTTGAAAAGCACCTCATACTGGTTTTATTGTGGCTTTTTTTGGATTTACTGGGGAGGAAAATCGCCGCCAATCTCATTATTATGCCAACCCACTCAGCCCAACCCAGCTCACCCCTCCTTGTAAAGCCGCCTCTAACTGGCTTTGATGTGGCTTTATTCTGGGTGTACTGCGACTATTCTGGCTTTTTGATCAGTTACACGGTGGGGGAAAGTCCTTATTAACTACTATATGTTAAGCCACCTACCACTGGCTTTATAATGGCTTTATTCTGTCTTTATTGTAGCTTAGAGCAAGGAATTTCATATCATCATGATGCCAACCCACTCAACCCAACCCAACTCAACCCCTTCCATGTAAAGCCACCTCTCACTGGCTTTCTTGTAGCTTTATTCTGGCTTTACTGACTGGCTTCATTATACTAGTGTATATTACACTGGCTTTACTATCTCACTTTACTTTAAACATTGTCTAGACAGATTTCTTACATTGGTTATTTGACCACTGGCTTTATTTCACGTTATCGCATTGGCTTTTCTCTATCTGACTGGCTTTATGCTATTTCTTTATTTGCAGTGGCTTTAGTTTTGGTGGTTTTGTTGGCCCATCCCGTCTCTTTTAGTCTGACATTATTTCGCTAGCCAACTAACCATCCCTGTAAAGCCACCCCTGCTGGCTTTTTCGACGGTGGCTTTGATAGATCGCTGTATTTCACAGGCTCTTTTCTTGGCTTTATTATGTAGGTGGCTTTCTGTAACTGGCTTTATCATTCTCCCCACTCCCTGCAAAGCCACGCACTGCCAAGCCTCACACATGCTCAATCTACGGTGGCTTTATGCTCTCTGATTGGCTTCATTGTGGCTATATCTCACTGACTTTATCTGGGCACATTACTAAATCATTGCTTTATTACTTTATTGCTATATTACATCACTCACTTACTGGCTTTCTTTATGGAGGCTTTACTGTCTTAACTGACTTTATTGACCTAGGGCCGTTTTCACAGTCGTCCCCAATGCAGTCCCCAACAGCCTACTCGCATCCAAACACACGTTTTCGTTTTCACAGTCACTCCCAACCAGCCTTCCGAGGCCTCTGTTGGGGACGGCCTTCGGGACGGCCAGAACAAATTACTGGAACATTCTTGGGGGACCTGCAGCCGCCCCAACAGAAGGTCCCGAAAGTAAAAAAGTAATAGAATAATCACATATGACATATTATCATTATGATTTCAATATTGTATACCCAATGTAATATTTCTGGGGTAAAAAACACACCCGGTATTGAAAAAAAATATATGTTTGTGTATTTTTATGAAACTTTCTGCTATGTATCCGAATACTAGCCTTTCGCAGACTGGTGGAGGCTCAACAACAAACGGACCCGAAAGAAATACGAGAATCGTTGTATAATGCATATTTTCATGAAAATTTTAATATCTGATGCCCGATGTAAAAGTTGATGTAGCTAACACCCCGTTTAGAAAAGAAAATGTTCATGTATTAGTAGTATATCTGTTAATAAACCACAGCATCATTCATTAGACGTTATACATGTTACTTCCTGGTTATTTTTACTTAAGCATTTTTTTTTTTTTTTTACAATACTTAGCATTCATCAGGATTCAGCTTACTTCCGATTTCAAGTAGGAGCTTGGTGCGGTTGCCGTTAGTTAGCTCTTCATTCCGATGACGTTTACTATTCGGTATTTTTGCTGCCTTCTTTCGACTTTCTTCACTCCTGAATGTATTCGTAAGAACTGTGTGAAGTGGATTATCCAGCCATGTTATTCATCACATTCACTACATTCCAGTTTCTAAATATTCTCTACATATGGAAAGTGTTTCGCCACCCAGACCTATCAACCCTACCGCATCAACACGGGCAGATGTCCCCACGTTAGAAAGCTCCCGAGAGACATTCGGAGCGACTGTGAAATCCAAAGGTGCTTTTGGTTCGGGCCCGACACACGTTCGGGCCCAAAAGGTTAGGGACGACTGAGAAAACGGCCCCTAATGTTATACTTATAATCCTTGTGGCATTATCTCACTGGCTTTATTGACTAACTCTTCCTGGCTTATCTCACTGACTTTATTAACTCAGTGAAGTTATTTTCGTGGATTTATTGACTCGCCGAAGTTATCTTCATGGTTTTATTGGCTCGCTGAAAATATTATCGTGGTTTTTATTGGCTGATGTTATTTCCGAGGCGTTATTGACTCACTAAAGTTATTTTCGTGGTTTTATTGGCTTGCTGAAGTTATTATCGTGGTATTTATCGGCTAAAGTTATTTTCGTGGCTTCATTGACTCACTAAAGTTACTTTCGTGGTTTTACTGACTCACTTAGGTAGTTTCTGTGGTTTTATTGACTAACTAATGATATTTTCATGGTTTTCTTGACTCACTGAAGTTTTTTTGTGTGTGTGTGTGTTTTTGGCTCACTGAAGTTATTTTTGAAGTTTCATTGAGTCATTTATGTTATTTGTAGTTTTATTGGCTCACTGAAGTTATTTTCGTGGCTTTATTGTATGACTGAAGTTATTTTCGTTGCTTTATTGACTCACTAAATTTATTTTCGTAGCTATAGTGACTCACTGAAGTTAATTTCGTGGTTTTATTGACTAACTAAAGATATATCAGTGGTTTTCTTGATTCATTGAAGTCATTTTCGTTGTTCGGTTGACTCAAACCCTTCGTGGGCAAAAGGGGGCCCTGCGGGCCCTAGCATGTTTTTAAAATGTTGCCATTAAACCATTTTTTACTTTCACAGCCTGGCCTCTGATAACTTTTATTGTAGATGATTATTTTATAACCTCATAAAATTTAAGCAAAAAATCTCGCACGATTAAGGAGTGACATTGCAATAAATGTCAGTGGGGTCCTCCTGGCATTTCGTGTGACTAATTTTTTTTTTTTTCAGATATTTCACATTATAAACATTAGGGCAACGTCATTACCAGCAGCAAAGTTTTATGCCTCAATGGCGGTGGCAGAAGGTGACCAAGAAGAAAATTATTCAGATGGTGATTTATCTGTATCCGACGCTGATGATTATATAGTGCTTGAACGATTGGACAGTGAAATTAGTGTGAGTAGTATTGAGTCTCCTGTGAGTGCTGATGATAATTCTGAAAATGCAAGTGGTGGTAGTAATACAGAAGATGCTCATCAAGAGGATAAAACAAGAAATTGTTGTACCAAATTTGAACATTGTAGGGACAGTTTTATTTTATGATCATGCTAATTTACAATACACATGAACTTATTATTTTGAGAACCTGTTCCAAGAATACTGACAGTTAGACATTCAGAGAAGTATAGAATCAGTAATTCCTCACTTAAACTTTAATAAAATTGTGATAAAAAAAAATAAATAATAATTAAAAAAGAAAAAAAAAAGGGAAACTTGGTGAGTTGGTTCCACGTGCCGTGTCCTGGGCAACATATGTACAAAGTTTAGTAGATATAACTTTATGAATATGGCAGAAATACACCATTAAGGTTTGGGGTCCACCGGGACCCCATCGGCCTTCCGTGTAACTTGGTAACCCCTGGCCCACCAAGGGTTAAGTTATTTTTGTGGTTTTATTGGCTCACTGAGGTTATCATTCTTTTTTTTTTTTATTTTTTTTTACTAGCCGGCTATAACGACTCACTGACATTACTGACTCACTGACATTATTGACTCACTGATTTTATTGACTCAGTCTTATTAACTATATTTTCCATTATCCTATGTGGCTTTATTTACTCTCTAGATATGACTCATTGGCTTTATTGCAACACTGGCTATTCCTCATTGCTTTTGCTGCAGCTGGCTTTAATTAGTGGCTTTATTTTCACTGACATTATACCTCATTGGGTTTACCTGAGGCTTTTTTTTTTTTTTTGTCTCAATGGAGTTATCTAAATTGCTTTATTGTTTCATTTGCTTCTGTTACTGAGGTATTTTGAGAGAGAGAGAGAGAGAGAGAGAGAGAGAGAGAGAGAGAGAGACTAAGGAAGACAGAAAGTATGAGTATATAACGTACGAAATTAGATAATCAGTTTCTTACCGTAATATTTTGTAAACATTCGCAGTCTAGTATTATTTCTCTCTCTCTCTCTCTCTCTCTCTCTCTCTCTCTCTCTCTCTCTCTCTCTCTCTCTTTACTGCCACAATAAAGCCAGGCAGCATTGGGAAGCGTGTAACAGAGAGAGGCATTTACCTGGCTAAAGCTACGGGAGGGTAACACAGGACAGAGAGAGAGAGAGAGAGAGAGAGAGAGAGAGAGAGAGAGAGAGAGAGAGAGACTGCACTAATCCCGGTAGGAAGGACTTGGGATAATACAGGAATGGGATCGAGTACTACGTCCACAGCCATTCAGTGTGTGTGTGTGTGTGTGTGTGTGTGTGTGTGTGTGTGTGTGTGTGTGTGTGTGTAAATAAGCTTGACATACTCAGAAAACACATCATCATCGTCATCATCATCGTCATCATCTTCATCATTATCATCAACATCATTTTCGTTGTCGTCGTCGTCGTCATCATCGTCGTACTCCTTCACC
>NC_137069.1:43398138-43405638 GCF_032717465.1 Coenobita brevimanus
CGATATAAATCTGTTAAATATATATATCTTTTACTTTTTATCTCCTAATATATGTTTATATTTCTTGTAAACATTTTCAGTATCATCCTATCCCGATTTTCAAGCTTTCCCTTCAGGTAACCTAACTTTTCCCATTATTTTTTAAATAACTTACATTTACCCAACCTTCCTTGACTTAACCTAACCTACCTTACCTAACCTAACCTTCCCTGATCTAACCTCACCTCGCCATACGTCTCAACCAGTCTTTCCCAACCTTCCTTTGTATAACATAACATAATCTAATCTAACCAAACCTAACCCAACCAAACCTAGCCAAATTTAACCTAATCTAACCTAACTTAATCTAACCGAACCAAACCCACCTAACTCCCTGCTTTTGGAAATGTGGAGATGTGAGGTAGGATATGATAATTTGGGTCTGGAAACTCAATAACTGTGATTTGATCTTTGCTGTCATGGAGAGAGAGAGAGAGAGAGAGAGAGAGAGAGAGAGAGAGAGCCGCAGAACATGGACTATTATCGTTACCTAGTTTATGTCGTTCAGAAAACTTGTTATTGCTTTAACTGGCAGAGAGAGAGAGAGAGAGAGAGAGAGAGAGAGAGGTAACGGAGTCCCTACCCAGCTTAGCAGATCTTATTGTACCTAGTTGTCCGCAGAGGCTGATAGTTTGGCTTAGTTATGCCTGCTGTCCCGGACCCCATTTTCTTTATCCATTTTCTGCATTTTCTGGCTTTTGTATTATATTTTTTTCATATTATACTCTCTCTCTCTCTCTCTCTCTCTCTAAAACAATAACAAGTTTTGTTGACAACATAATTAGATCAGGATTTTCGGTGATGTTAAGTAGAGTTTAATTGAAGTTCTGTCTGTCTGTCTGTCTGTCTGTCTGTCTCTCTCCTGTTTGGTGTCTCATTTTTCTTTATTTTATTTTTTTTGTATGTCCACCCTCTCACTTTTCATGTCAATTACTTTCGCTCACTTTTCCACTCTCTATCTTCGTTTCCATTTGTCTGACTCCCTGTCTTTTTTTAATCGTTCAGTTCTTTCCGTTCGCAACTTATTTCTCTCTCTCTCCTTTGTGTTTTGTTTCATTTGGATATTTTCTTTTGGTTTTGTTCTCTCTCTCTCTCTCTCTCTCTCTCTCTCTCTCTCTCTCTCTCTCTCACCTTTTTTTCAGCTTCACATGCCTTCGCTCAGCTATCATCTTTCTTTCATCCTCTCCACAAATCTTTGTCATGTCTTTCCTCTTTTCATTTCTTTTAGTTCCTTCTTTTTCGTCATCCTGCATCGCATTACTTCCTGTCTTCGTCCTTTTCCCTCAATTTTCCTTCCTCTTGTCTCATTTCCTTTTTAATCATCTTGTCTCCTAATTCTTCGTCATTTCCTCTCCTTTTATCTCACTATTTCTCCTCTTGGCTCCTATTTTATCATTGTCTCTTAATTCTTCGTCATTTTCCCTTCCATTTCGTTCACTTTTCCTTTCATTCGTCCTGTATCATTCTCTTATCAGTCCATTTCATTGCTCTCTCTCCCTCATATCAAGATGTTTGATTTCATGTGCTTTTATCTTGACTTCATCTTTGCTTTATCTTTACATCATTTTGACTTCATCTTTACATCATCTTGACTTCATCTCGACTATCTTGACTTCATTTTGATATCAGCTTGACTTCTTGACTTTATCTTGACTTTATCTTGATTTTCTCTTGACTTGATATTGACTTAATCTTTATTTTATCGAGACTTTATTTTGACACTTTTATCTTATCTTGACTTTATCTTGACTTTATCTTGACTTTATCTTGACTTCATCTTCACTTGATCTTGACTTCATCTTAATTTCAAATCGACTTTTGGCCACAAACGTCAGTGGAGGTAGCCTAGATGTCAACGTGGGTCAGTGTCACGGGGTTTTTGAGAATCTTATTAAAAAATACTTTATAATGTTACTTGTCAATATTAACAGTGAATTGACTTGTGAAAATCAAGTAATGATTACTTTATGCCGGCTTACTTCGTCGATTCTCTAAGGACGAGAATTTCTTTACTTTCTCAGCAGTACACAGCAGAGACTAATTACTCACAAATGCTGTTTGTTAGTACTGCTAGCCTCACGAGAAAGTGACTCCACCTCTGACAATCAATAACTAATGCTATGAATGATAAACAGGTTCTTGCTGGTGCATTAACTTCTGGTTGCACAACGGATTTAAGTTAATAAAAAGGACTGGCCTAAGTACCAGTTATGAATAAAGGAAAGCGTTTGTGCAAACTAGGAGCGATAAGTGAAATAAGCTTAATGTGGAGAAATAAAACATGAGTTTACATTACATTAAGCTCAAGAAAAAGAACTGTAAATTTATTAATAATAATGAAATAAATTTACATTACATAAGTCTCAAAATGACTTCAAAATAACAAGGAGAATACACCCACTCACTCATTCAAACGCTAACACTTAAACCTAGGAAAAACGAAAAGAAATACTGGTCAGAGAGTGGGCTAAGCGGGATGAACTGGGCTTCGTTGCTGAGGAAAGACGCTGCCACACACGCTGAAGCTCTCGCCGATTCACGCTAGGTGGAGATTCAGGAACTCGCTGTGCTGGGCCAATGAACCTATTCCCACAGTGCTCTAATTCTGACTAAATTCAAACAAGCAAGGCGAGGGCTGAGGCCAGCTGCTAACCGCTAACGGCTAACGAAAGAAAGTGAGTGAAACACGCCCATAATAAATCACTCAGCGAAAGAACTAATGTTGCGCACAAGGACGATCGCTTATGAAATAGTGAAAAATTGTTCTGAAAACACTCCCGATCGGGTGAATACGTGACGGTTGACTGAGTGATACTTACTAGGATTCCACTAGAATTCGCGGTTTCCCACCAAAGTTTAATGTCACGAGTTTATTTAGATAGAGAATCGCGCCAACTCATGCCATTACGCCCCATCCAAATCAATTTTTTTTTTTCTTTCAGGAAAAAAAAAAAATTCGATTTACATACAAATAAATCCTAACTCAGTCACACAATTTTCACACTGTGGTGTGTGTGTGCTATCCTGCTACAGGAGAAAGTCACAGTCACCAGTGAGTGAAGAAACCTCATATTTACATTAATAGAAGCAAGCTTGAGGAAAAAACTCTGTGACGATGGTGAAATATCCTGGACTCAGGTCAAACTGAGCAAAAAGTTTGCTACATTTACATTAACAACTAATTGATATGTAGCGTGATGTATGTAATACATGGTGTAGGTGTGACAGTTGTGGTAACTGTACCTACGTGTAAAATTACATAATGCAAATCAATAGTAACTGATGTCAACGAGGCAGAAGAGAAGAGGTGGCAGCATGCGTCAGGGACGATCAGCTGTTCTGCATGACAGTGCTGCACCCATCAGCTGCATCTGAGAAAGGAATCAAGGTGGAGCATCAAAAGTGTCATTTCTCTCTCTCTCTGCCTAGCAATCAGTACTTATGTTATTATTAACCAGGAAACGTAGTCTTTGGATTTACAAATCTCTCAGAACCCTTGTAGTTTACTGGTTAACGCTTATTAACCAGGAAACGTGCCTGTTCTTGAATTTACAAATCTCTGAGAACGGGCAGTTTACTAGTTAACCTAATATTATTAACCAGGAAATGTACCAGTTCTTGAATTTACAAATTTCTCAGAACAAGCAGTTTACTGGTTAACCTAACACTACACTTACGATTAATGACAGGAAGCTGAGAATCCCTACGGCATCTCGGGCAGGTCACATTTTAACACCCACCGTGGGTGTGAACACTCATGTGGATAATGTGCATTCTCCAGGAATCCTCTGAGAGGCCCACAGCTCGAGATGTTCCACAAGGTAATTCATACACAGCCTCGGATTGTCTCTGCGGGGTTCTCGAACCTCCCCTTTAACCTACGGTACATATGTATGTACAGACCCTGGACATGATGTGTCCTGTCGGGCCAATGGGTGAGACGTCAGGTCTACACCCACATTACCACTGCCCTCTCAACTGCTTCAGGAATTATGGGTGTGGGTTCAAACGGCACAGGAAGGACATGTCCCTGATTAGTGGTACGTGGACACACATTGCAGGAACGCACAAAACTATCTATTTCTCGTCCCATCCCTGGCCAGAAAAAGTCAGCACGGATACGGCCCTGGGTTTTCCTTTTGCGCATATGACCTCCTGAGGCTGAACAATGACCCCATTCTAACACTGTTTGGTGATACTTAGTGGGAACGACAAACTGCATTCGAACCTTGCCCTTGGATATTCATGACTCATGGTAGAGCCATCCTTGTTTACTAAGGAACTTGGCTCAACTTCCCCATGAATACTTTATCACTCTACCCTTTTGTTTCTTTTGCATGGCAGCAAGTGTTGGGTCAGAATGTTGTTCTTGAAGAACAACTTTGCTACACATCAGATTATGCGGCGATGCAATGGTCACTGGGGTGACACAGTTTGGAGCCTCAGCAATGGCTCGTGTTGCTGCAGCTGAAGTCTGAGTAGCGTCGTCATTGGTGCAACTATGCTTGGCACCGGGAATATTGCCTATTATTAGTTCAAATAAAGGTTCTGGCATGACAACTGCGAGTGTCGTACCAGTGTAAAATGGAGATGCCACCTGGATACGTGCCTCAGGGAACAATCTCATTGATCCATCAATAAGATGAGCTTGGATCTTTCGACCTGTGTACTGCTCAGGCCAAACTAGACTCTGCCTGACAGAGCAACCTGAGGAACCGTTGTCTCTCAGGACCTTCACGGTAATGCCTCCCACAAATCCTGGCGGAACAAGAAAGTCACTGTCACCTGTGGGAGGGCCTGTGGAGGAAGCAGCCAGCCACTCATGAGGCTGCTGAATAAATGATGCGGCAAACATAGTGCCCTGAGAATTAGATGCTTGAGGGGTTGTACTCACTGTCTGGGGAGATGGAGCATTGGCCTCCTGTGGAGGAGTGTTCACTGTTGCTGAGGGACCAGTGAACTGTGGGGAAGTACCTGTACTGCTAGGGACGACACCACCATGCTGCTGCTGAGGAATGAAGGCTGCGTTCGCCTCCTGCCTCTGAGGGGCTGGTGCTGAAAAGGACAGTCCCGACGGTCAGTTGTATGGCTGATACTGCTGCTGGTTAGGGTACTTGTACCTCTTCCACTCAGGTTTCTGAGTGTTTTGCCCCTGGTCGTTCTTCTGTGGTTTTGGACCTTGGTCATTATTCTGAGAATGACCTTGTTGCTGGGGTTCAGTCTGAGACGGTTTCCCAGATTTATCAGTTTTCCTGTTCCAGGTATGCTGCTTGCGAGTTTGATACCCGTAGGCAGTGAAGAATGCATCAGCCTTCTCCACCATTTGGCTGGCATCTTTTACCTGGCAGATCTTAAGCTGAGCCATAAGTTCGGCAGGCCACAACTTTTCTAGCTGCATGCGCAGCATAAGGTCAATTATCCCCTCATGCGTGGAAGGAGTTTCATCTTTCTCCATCCACTCATCTAAAGCCCTGTCCACACAAGCAGGCAATGCCTGTGGGCACAAGCGAGCAGTTTGCCTGTTGACGGGCACAAGCGGTGAGCCCGTCAACAGGCAAACTGCTTGCTTGTGCCCGCAGGCATTGCCCGCCAGTGTGGACAGGGCTTTAGTAAGCAGTAAGCCGGTCAAGAAACTGTACGGCAGTCTCTTTTTCCTGTAAACGCGCCCTCATGAGCTGACTCTTGGTGTCGTCAACTGTGAGACCGTACACTTTGACGAGTGCGGCCTTCATCATCTCATTCCTATAAGTGAGATTGTCTCCACGAATTCTGTGGAGAATATCGAGGGCAGGGCCCTCAAACAGGCTAAAAAACTGAAGCCGCTTAGCTGCATCATCCAGCTGGTACAGTTGAGCCATGTCTTCAAAACGAGCTATGTATGGCTCGATTTGCTTGCCTTCCTTGTATGAAGGAAGCTTGATGTGTGGGGTCGCCAGAATATGTGCAGAGAGAGCGCTCATGGAGCTTGGGCCAGCTGTACCAGATGTGTCTGAAGCCAAGGAATCTTGCTTGAGCTTCAACACTTCAAGTTCATGTTTTTCACATGCCTCACGCTCGACACGTTCGGGTTCTCGTTGTTTCTCACGTTGTTCACGCTCGTGTTGACGTTCTCTCTCGCGTTCCTCCCGCTGTTCTCGCTCGTATTCGCGTTGTTCTTGCTCGTGTTCACATTGTTCACGCTCGTGTTGACGTTCTCTCTCGCGTTTCTCGCGCTGTTCTCGCTCGTATTCGCGTTGTTCTCGCTCTTGTTCGCGTTGTTCTCACTCGTGTTCACGTTGGATTCTACGCTCTTCAAGAGTATCATTCTCACGCTGCTGCTCGTAACTATTCCGAGAGAGGACGTAATCCTTTACTTCTTTCGGGTCGGTAAGCCCCATATCTTTAGCTTCCTGTAGGTAGACGTTGGTAGACATGATGCTAACTCAGTCTGTGTGAACTAAGGACTAAGTACTGACTGCTAATTTGCAGAGAAATGCCAAAAATCAAGAATAAAGAATATAGGCACAGGTGAGTGGTGACAAGTTTTATATAGTTAAACTGGTAACGAAAGAAAATTAAACAAACAACTGACTGTGAAAACTATTACGTAAATTCATAAAAATGAATTAATAATCACCAGTAAGACAGTGCCTATAGACTTCAATGATAAATACCTAAGTATGAGTGAGTGAGTATTATCTCGTTAATAACTTTAGAACTAGGAGTTAATATCCTGGAATGGGGTTGCCAGATGTCATGGAGTTTTTGAGATTTTGTATTAAATAATACTTTAAATGTTAACTTGTCAATAGAGACAAGGATGAATTGTGAGAATCAAGCAGTGATTGATATTTTATGCTGGCTTACTTCGCCGATTCTCTAAGGACGAGAATTTATTTACTTTCTCAGCAGTACACGGCAGAGACTAAATACGCACAAATGCTGTTTGTTAGTACTGCTAGCCTCACGAGAAAGTGACTCCACCCCTGACAATCAATAACTAATGCTATGAATGATAAACAGGTTCTTGCTGGTGCATTAACTCCTGGTTGCACAACGGATTTAAGTTAATAAAAGGACTGGTCTAAGTACCAGTTATGAATAATGCAAAGCGTTTATGCAAACTAGGAGCAATAAGTGAAATAAGCTTAATGTGGAGAAATAAAACACAAGTTTACATTACTTTAAGCTCAAGAAAAAGAACAGTAAATTTATTAATAACAATGAAATAAATTTACGTTACATAAGTCTCAAAATGACTTCAAAATAACAAGGAGAATACACCCACTCGCTCATTCAAACGCTAACACTTAAACCTAGGAAAAACGAAAAGAAATACTGGTCAGAGAGTGGGCTAAGCAGGATGAACTGGGGGTCGTTGCTGAGGAAAGACGCTGCCACACACGCTGAAGCTCTCGCCGATTTACGCTAGGTGGAGATTCAGGAACTCGCTGTGCTGGGCCAATGAACCTATTCCCACGG
>NC_137069.1:43408138-43530638 GCF_032717465.1 Coenobita brevimanus
AACGACACCTAGTTCCCACCGCCGTCGTGATTGGCGAGAGACAGCGAGTGCAGTGTTCTTCCTCAGTGACGACACCCAGTCATCCGCTTAGTCCACTCTCTGACCGGTATTCCCTTTTCATATTTTCCTAGGTTTAAGAGTTTAGCTTCTGAGTGAGCGAGTGAGTGCGATTTCTTTATTTTGAATTCATTTTGAAATGTAACGTTAAATTTATTTCTTTGTAATCAATAAATTTAACAGTTCTTTTTCTCGAGCTTAATGTAATGTAAACTCGTGTTTCATTTCTCCATACTAAGCTTATTTCTCTGTTAGCTCCTAGCTTGTATAAACGCTTTGCTATTCATAACTGGTACTTAGGCCAGTCTTGTTGTATTAAGCTTAAAATCCGTTGTGCCTTTTAGGAGTTAACGCATCAGCAAGAACCTGATATCATTAATAGTATTAGTTATTTATTGTCAGGGGTGAAGTCAATTTCTCCAGAGGCAAACAGTACCAATAAACAGCAATTGTGAGGAATTAGTCTCTGCTGTGTACTGTTGAGAAAGTTTATAAATTCTCGTCTTAGAGAATCGAGCGAAGTAAACCAGCATAAAGTAATCATTGCTTAATTTTAGCAAGACAATTCATTGTCCCTGCTCTTCAGTATTACTGAACATTATCTTTTAATAATTGCTTTTATTTTAAAAACCCCTTTCCAATTGGCGACCTCATTCCAGGATATTAACTCCTAGCTCTAAAGCTATTTACGAGATAATACTCACTCGCTCATATTTAGGTATTTATCATTAAAGTCTATAGGCACTACCTTATTGGTGATTATTGATTCATTTTTATTAATTTGCATAATAGTTTTGACAGTCAGTTATTTGTTTGATTTTCTTTTTTTACCAGTTTAATTAGATAAAATTGGTCACCACTAACCCGTGCCTTTATTCTTTATTTTTTTATTATTGGCATCTCTCTTTCCAAAAAAAAAAAAAAAAAATTGCAGTCAGTACTGAGTCACTAGTTTATTAGATTGAGTTAGCATCATGTCGACCAGCGTCTATGTACAGGAAGCCAAAGATATGGGTCTTACGGACCCAACCGAAATTAAGGAGTTCGTCCTCTCACGGTTTAATTACGAGCAAGAACGTGAGAAAGATGCTCGTGAAGAGCGTAGAATCCAACGTGAACACGAGTGAGAACAGCGTGAATACGAGCGAGAACAGCGTGAACATGAACAAAAACAACGCAAACTCGAGTTAGAACAAGAGCGACAACAGAGTGAACACGAGCAAAAACAACGCGAACTCGAGTTAGAACAACGCGAGAGAGAACGTCAACATGAGTTAGAACAACGTGAGAGAGAACGTGAATACGAGCGTGAACAACGAGAACATGAACGTGCCGAGCGAGAAGCACGCGAAAAACACGAACATGAAATGCTGAAGCTCAAGCGAGATTCCTTGGCTTCAGACACATCTGGTGCAGTTGGTCCAAGCTCAACGAGCGTTCTCCCTGCACATGTAATGGCGACCCCACACATCAAGCTTGCCCCATACAAAGATGGCGAGCGAATCGAGCCATACATAGCTCGTTTTGAAGACATGGCTCAACTTTACCAGCTGGATGATGCAGCTAAGCGGCTTCAGTTTCTTAGCCTGTTTGAGGGCCCTGCCCTCGATATTTTCCTCAGAATTCTTGGAGACAATCTCACGTATGAGATGAAGAAGGCCGCACTCATCAAAGTGTACGGTCTCACAGTTGACGACGCCAAGAGTCAGTTCATGCGGGTGTGAACTGCTGTTCAGTTTCTTGACCGGCTTACTGCTTACTTAGATGAGTGGATGGAGAAAGATGAAACTCCTTCCACGTGTGAGGGGATAATTGACCTTATGCTGCGCACGCAGCTAGAAAAGTCGTGGCCTACTGAACTTGTGGCTCAGCTTAAGATCTGCCAGGTGGGAGATGCCAGCCAAATGGTGAAAAAGGCTGACGCATATTTCACTGCATACGGGTATCATACTCGCAAGCAGCATACCTGGAACAGAAAACCTGATAAATCTGGGAAACCGTCTCAAACTGAACCCCAGCAACAAGACCGTTCTCAGAATAATGGCCAAGGTCCAAAACCGCAGAGGAAGGACCAGGGGCAAAACATTCAGAAGCCTGAGTGGAAGAGGTACAACAAGTACCCTAACCAGCAACAGTATCAGCCATGCAACCGACCGTCGGGACTGTCCTTTTCACCACCAGCTCAAGTGAATAGGAGGCAGGAAGCAAACGCAGCCTTCATTCCTCAGCAGCAGCACGTTGGTCACGTCCCTACCAGTGCTGGTACTCCCCCACAGTTCACTAGTCCCACAGTGACAGTGAACCCCCCTCCACAGATGGCCAATGTTCCATCTCCACAGGCAGTGAGTATGACCCCTCAAGTATCTAGTTCACAAGGCACAATGTTTGCCACATCATTTATTCAGCAGCCTAATCAGTGGCTAGCTGCTTCCTCCTCAGGCCCTCCCACAGGTGATAGTACCTTCATTGTTCAGCCAGGGTTTGTGGGAGACATCCCTGTGAAGGTCCTGAGAGACAATGGATCCTCAGGTTGCTCTGTCAAGCAGAGTCTAGTTCGGCCTGAGCAGTACACAGGTCGACAGATCCATGCTAACCTTATTGATGGATCAGTGAGAGTGTTCCCTGAGGCATGTATCCAGGTGGCATCTCCTTTCTATACTGGTACGACACTCGCAGTTGTCATGCCAGAACCTTTATTTGACCTAATCGTAGGTAATATTCCCGGTGTCAAGGATAGTTGCACCGAAGATGACACTACTCAGACTTTGGCTACAGTAACACGAGCCATGGCTGAGGCTCCAAACTGTGTCACCCCAGTGACCATTGAATCGCCGCAAGATCTGATGTGTAGCCAAATTGTTGTTCAAGAACAACATTCTGACCCGACACTTGCTGCCGTGCAAAAGAAACAAAAGGGTAGAGTGATAAAGTATTCACGGGGAGGTCGAGCCAAGTTCCTTCGTAAACAAGGATGGCTCTACCGTGGGTCACGAACAACTGAGGGCGAGGTTTGACTGCAGTTTGTCGTTCCCGCTATGTACCCCCCAGCAGTGTTAGAATGGGGTCATTGTTCAGCCTCAGGAGGTCACATGGGCAAAAGGAAGACCCAGGGCCGTATCCGAGCTGACTTTTTCTGGCCAGGGATGGGACGAGACATAGATAGTTTTGTCCTGCAATGTGTGTCCACGTAACACCTTTCAGGGACATGTCCTTCCTACGCCGTTTGTAACCACACCCGTAATCTCTGAGTCAGTTGAGAGACAGGGTAGTGGTGAAGTGGGTGCAGACCTGACGTCTCACCCATTGGCCCCACAGGACACATCATGTCCAGGGCCTGTACATACATATGTACCGTAGTTTATGGGGGGAAAGTTCGAGAACCCGCAGAGGCAACCCGAGGCTGTGTCTGCGGACACACGAGCCCGAGTTTGCGTAAGGATTCTCAGCTGCCCCGATATTGTATATACATGTGTACTCTAGGCTAAAGGGGGGAAGTTTGAGGACCCGTGTGCAGTCTGAGGCTGTGTCTGCGGACACACGAGCCCGAGTTTGCACAAGGATTCCCAGCTCCTCAATAGTAATATAAGTACTGTAGGTTAAGGGGGAAGTTTGAGAGAGAACCCCGCAGAGGCGACCTGAGGCTGTGTCTGCGGACACACAAGCCTGAGTTTGCGTAAGGATTTTCAGTTGCCCGATATTAATATAGGCACTAGGTTAAGGGGGAGGTTGAGGACCCGTGTGCAGTCTGAGGCTGTGTCTGAGGACACACGAGCCTGAGTTTGCATAAGGATTCTCAACTTGCCGATGCTAATCGTAAGTGTAGAGTTAAGTTTAACCAGTAAACTACACAAGTCCTCTAGACCAACGGCGTCCAGGGACTACATTTCCTGGTTAATAATGTACCTAATGAATTAATGGCGACCTCGAATGTACGAAGCTTAGGCTGTCACTCGTATTTTTCAGCTAGAGCATACCTTTCGTAGCATGTAGTGATTACTAGGCAGAGAGAGTAATTGTAATGTAATAAGAATTTTGTCTCATTGACACTTTTGATGCTCCACCTTAATTGATTTTGCAGGTACAGCGATGGGTATAGCAGTTTTGCTGTGCGGGCCAGCTGATCGTCTGCCGCACGCTGCCGCCTCTCCTCCTCTGCCTTCGTTGTCGCCATATTATTAATATTTTTTCCTGTATCATTTTACACGTAGGTAGTTACACTACAACCGTCACACCTACACCGTGTATCACATACACCACGCTACACAACAATTAGTTGTCAGTGTAAATGTAGCGAACTTTCGCTCAGTTTGACCTGAGTACAGGATTTTCACCGTCGTCACGGAGTTTTTTCCCTCAAGCTTGCCTCTATTAACGTAAATACGAGGTTTTTTCGTTCACTGGCGACTGTGACTTTCTCCTGTAGCAGGATAGCACACACACCACACTGTGAATCTTGTGTGACTGAGTTAGGAATTATATGTATGTATGTTGAAATCTTTTTTCTGAAGAAAAAATAATTTGATTTTCATGGGGCGTAATGTCACGAGTCGGCTAGTGACATTGGCTTTTGTGGGAAACCGCGAACTCTAGTGGAATCCCAGTTTATCGTTCAGTTAACCGCTCATTCGGTCGGGAGTCTTTTCAAATTAATTTTTCACTGTCATAAGTGATCGTCTTTGTGTGAGACACTAGCGCTTCTGCTAAGTGATTTGTTTTGGGCGTGTTTCGCTCATTCTAGCCGTTAGAAATGGGCCACAGCGCTCCATTCTTTCCCACAAGTTAGTCAGTCAAGATTCGAGCGCCACAGAGGCAGGTTGTGTGTGGCAATGTTCTTCCTCAGTAACGACACCTAGTTCCCACCGCCGCTGTGATTGGCGAGAGACAGCGAGTGCAGTGTTCTTCCTCAGTGACGACACCCAGTCATCCGCTTAGTCCACTCTCTGACCGGTATTCCCTTTTCATATTTTCCTAGGTTTAAGAGTTTAGCTTCTGAGTGAGCGAGTGAGTGCGATGTCTTTATTTTGAATTCATTTTGAAATGTAACGTTAAATTTATTTCTTTGTAATCAATAAATTTAACAGTTCTTTTTCTCGAGCTTAATGTAATGTAAACTCGTGTTTCATTTCTCCATACTAAGCTTATTTCTCTGTTAGCTCCTAGCTTGCATAAACGCTTTGCTATTCATAACTGGTACTTAGGCCAGTCTTGTTGTATTAAGCTTAAAATCCGTTGTGCCTTTTAGGAGTTAACGCATCAGCAATAACCTGATATCATTAATAGTATTAGTTATTTATTGTCAGGGGTGAAGTCACTTTCTCCAGAGGCTAATAGTACCAATAAACAGCAATTGTGAGGAATTAGTCTCTGCTGTGTACTGTTGAGAAAGTTTATAAATTCTCGTTCTTTGAGAATCGAGCGAAGTAAACCAGCATTAAGCAATCATTGCTTGATTTTAGCAAGACAATTCATTGTCCCTGCTCTTCAGTATTACTGAACATTATCTTTTAATAATTGCTTTTATTTTAAAAACCCCGTGACAGGCTCCAGGACGCCATAGCAACTTAATCAGCTAAACAAAGAATTATATGTGTAGTCCTGTATATTTTCCACTTTTATATTATTTTCTCTTTTTTTCAGTTATTCAGTTAAAGCTTGTATATAGTACTTATTAACATGCAGTGTCTGACACACAAACATTGCCGATAAAACACGTCCAGAAAACATCGCTCACCCGCCAAACACACCTTCCCCTTTTATACTTGGTCGGCACAAGAACAAAGTAATTCTGACCATCACTCTCCCTTCATGGTGTCCCGTATAGACTGTCAGTTCATCTTACGTGTCCCAGTTTAGTGATAAAATGCCTTGAGAGAGAGAGAGAGAAAGAGAGAGAGAGAGAGAGAGGCGGAAGGGGGATAGAGATAATTAAAAGAGGAAGAGGGGAACGGAACAGAATGATAGACGTGAGAATGGGGTGAAGAAGACGTGTGTTTATAAGAGAGAGAGAGATGGGATGAGAGGCAATGCGAGCATGAGAAAAAGATATAATAGAGATAGGGAAATGAGAGAGAATGAGGTGAGATAAGAGAGAGAGAGAGAGAGAGAGAGAGAGAGAGAGAGAGAGAGAGAGAGAGAGAGAGAGAGATGATAGTGAGGGTCAGGCAGGAGGGCGGAATGTGAGCGAAGGAGAACATGGAGTGAGAGGTGAGGCAGAAGTGAGGCAGGGGGTTAGGCAAGAGAGATGAGGCAGGGTGAGGCAAGCTAGGTGAGGCAGGGTGAGGCAGGAGAGGAGAGGCAGTGTGAGGCAGGAGAGGTAATGAGGGGTGAGGCAGAAGAAGAACGTGAGACAAGACTGGGTGGGCAGGGTGATGCAGAGGAGAGGAAAGTGAGGTTGGAAAGGAGAGGCAGCTTTAGCATATAAAGATGGGACTGATACATACGGCGCTTAGCGACAGTGCTCACTTCCATAACTGAAGCCTCTGAGCCTGTGATGTATTATTTAACCGCTACCCATTAAATATAAGACATCATCCAGGTTACCACAGTTACCTGCCCCAGGTGTTACCCAGGGATTCATTTTACCTACCAACCCACAGTGGCTTTGGAGACTTGGCAACACCCCTTCCTTAGCGAATTACACCTCATTATCCCCTTGGTTATTATCAATAATGGTTATTATTATCGTAAACTTTATCGGTATTAAAACTATATAAACATCATACAAGAGAATGTTATGGTGTTTCATGCAAAATAAATAGCTTAGGAATAGTAAATACCTTAGGAATAATAAATCGCATAGGAATATGTGTTAGGGACCTTCCAAAGCCAATTCCACTAGGGCCAGGAGTCGAGTGGCGCCAGCTGCCCGCACCAGGATTCCAACTGTGACGCTAACGAGCCGACAGCGCCATAACTTGCCAGGCCAACCCCTCGGCCACCGCTTGGACACTGGGTGGACTCTGAATATTGTTAGGGTGAGGCAGGGTGTACAGGGTGAGGCAGGGAGGAGAAAAATGTGTAGGCAGGAAGGGTGAGGCAGGGGGAGGGTGTGGCACGGGAGGCAGGGTGAAACAGGACAGTCATACAGTAGTTAGCAGGGTGTGGAAGGGGAGGGAATAGAGGGTGAAGTAGGTAAGCAGGAGAGGCAGGGTGAAAGGGAGGGTGTAGCAGGGAAAGACTGACAGGGGAAACAGGGTGAACAGGATAGACTTGGTATGACAGGGTTAGGCAAATGAAGGAAGGAAGGGTGCAGTAGATTTGAGGGGGAGGCAAGGTGAAACAGGGAATGCTGAGGCAGGGTGACATACAAGAAGAGAGACAGGAGTAAGGGTGAGAAGATGGCAGGGTAAGGCAGGATTGAATGATGAGGCAGGGTGAGGCAAAGGTGAATGAGGCAGAGTGAGATAGATAAATAGCGCGAAGCAAGGTAAGGCAGGAGAATGAAGGTAGAGTGAGATAGAAAGGTTAGATCGGAGGAAGCAGAGTGAGGCAGAGTTAGGTAAATGACAGCAGGATGAGGCAGGGAAGTGCAGGGTGAGGCAGGGTCAAGATGTTGATGGCAGGGTGAGTTAGGAAAGGGAGGGTGAGGCAGGGAAATGGAGGGTGAAACAGGCGAGGCAAGTTTAGGATGATCACAGGGAGCTGACTGCCTGCAAACACCCTTTCTACCTGTCTACCGGTAGCCTGTCTACCTGCCTCTAAACCATGATTGCCTGCGTGTGTGTGTGTGTGTGTGTGTGTCCCATTAGCCCGGTCATCCGTTCTCCCGTTCTCGCACCCGCCCGACCTCCCGCCCATTCGATCCTTCCATCCGCCCATCCCCCAACTGGTAAACCGACCATCCGTTCGCCCTTTTTGCCCGCCCGCCTGAACACCCACCCATTCACCCTCCTGTCCTCCCACCCGTTCGCCCGCTCATTCGCCCGCTCATTTACCCACCAGTTTACCCACCCGTTCGCCCACCTGTTCGCCCATTCATTAACCGCCCGTTCGTTCACAACGTTCGCCCGCACATTCGCCTACCTGTTCACTCGTCAGTTCGCCCGTCGGTTTGCCTGTCCGTTCATCCAGCCAATCACCCATCCGTTCACCCGCCCGTTCTCCCGTCTGTTCAACCACCTGTTCACCCACACGTTCATCCACCGGCTCACCCTCCCGTTCACCCGTCCGGTCGCCTTCCCATTCGCCCCTTGCTCTCCCGTCAGTTTGCCTGCTCTTTCGCCCTCTCGTTCGCCTGCTCATTCTCCCGCCCGTCCTCCTGCTAGTTCGCCATCCCGGCCCCCCTCCAGTTTACCCTTCCGTTCACCTATCCGTTTTCCTGCCCATTCACCCGCCCGTTAGCCCGCGTGTTCACTCGCCCATCCCCCCACCCGTTCGTCTGCCCGTTTGTCCGTTCGTTCGCCTGACCGTTCCCCCTAACATTTACCCTTCCGTTCTCACGCCCGTTCATCCACCCGTTCTCCCTCCCGCTTACCTGCCCTTTCGCCCATCTATTCAGCCTTCCGTTTGCCCGTCCGTTCACCAGTCCATTTGCTAGTTCATTCACCAGGCCTTTCACTTATCCCTTCCCCCGTCCCTTCATCAGTCCATTCACCCGTCCCTTGTCCCGTCCCTTTGCCCGTCCCTTCTCCCGTCCCTTCGCCTGTCTCTTTGCCCGTCCATTCACTCGTCCGTTCACCCGTCCCGTAACCAGTATGTGCATTCATTCGTTCACCTGTGCATTCACGCGTCCCTTCACCCGTCTGTTCTTCCTCCCGTTCACCGGTCCATTCACCCGTCCATTCACCTGTCCGTTCACCCATCCCTTCATCCGTCTGTTCACCTCGCCGTTCGCCCGTCCCTTCACCTGGCCCTTCCCCCGTTCCTTGACCCACCCGTTCACCAGCCCATTCACTTGCCCACTTGCCCACCCGTTCACCTGTCCGCGTGTCCTTCCTTTCTTCTGTCGCCGCACAGCAAGCTGTGGCAGCAACTACAGTAATACAGAGGACAACGACGACGCTGATGATGGTGATGACCACTTACACCAGGCATTAGGTGGGAACACAACACAGGCGGCTACGGCTGACTCACCCAACATCCGACCACAACCACCCATACCACAACCACGTCATCCACAACAGCCAACCCATGAAGATTATCATGGTATCCCAGCTTCAGTAAGGGATAAAGGGTATCGAAAAACGTTACGCGACAAATATCGTTATTTGCGGCACCTTGAAAAGCTGGAAGAAGACGAGGATCAGTGAATAATGAAGAATGAAAAATGAAAAGTAAATGAAAAGTGAATGATAATAGGAGGGAGTGTCGAGGCCCACAGTTACTCTCCCAGCCCTGTACTGTCTAAACTTAATTGAATTTATGTGCCCCAAATGGAAGAGCTAGATACGGCCTAATAGAGTAATATCCTACATATACGGGACAGAGATAAGAGAAAAGTGACGCAGAACTAAAAGGTAACCATGTCTAGTGTGAATTAACGTTATACAATGGACATTATTTCAAAATGTTGCGGACCAGACCTGACTAAGAACACTGAGAGAAGTGAACGAAGGATATGAGGAGTACACGCCTACTCCGGCCCCTGTACTTTTCCTGAGGGAGAAGCAGAAGGTTGGAAGTCAGTAGAAGCAGAGAGGGCAAAGAGTCGAGAAGAACCTGGGGAAGATCTTAGCTAGAAGGCCCGCCTGAGCACCCTACCACGACGATGAGACTGGTGATGTCTTGGTACTCTACGGTATCAGTGAGTAGATATTCTTGTTAGAGAACATAGAGGAAAGTGGAACTGAAGGTAGGAAAGAGAGAAAGGAGAAGAATGTGAAATACACTGTGAAAAATATTGAGAGTATACTGTAGATTCGCGGTAGGGTATAACAGGACGGGCCAGATAATTTGTATGATTGTTAAATTAACTTATTTGCTCAATGGTGAAAAGAACAAAGATTACATAAAAGTTGTCTTTATGGAGAAGTATTGAGTTAGGGTAGATGACTGTGTTAAAGAGTGATATTAATTTTGCAGAAATATATTGAAATAACTTGAGGTGGAGTGATACTAGAATAAAATGTTACAGAGATTAATGTTCTAGTAGTAACAATACTAGGGTGAGATGATGGTATGCTAGAGTATTGTTCTTAGTATTATTCTATGTATAAGAGAATATTACCTTTAGTATTACCTTGTATTTAGCCATAATACTCTTGGTTTTATTTTAGTAAGGGAGAGTATTATCTTCAGTGACGAGTAATAATACTCGTGAACTGTTACTTGTTTAATGGAACTTAGTTGTATTGTTGATTACCATTGTAAGGTGGCATGATTCAATAGTTTTATTGTAGAGTAAGATCATAAAGTAGTTGCATAACTTGGAGTTCGTAGAGTGAACCAAATCGGTTGATTGCTTTGACTTAGTGTATAAATTGTACATAATTTGTAGATAAACAAAAAAGAGAAAATTAGTCTGAGTAACCCTAGAATCCCTTCCTCTTAATAAGGAACGAGACGCTCCCACGTAGCGCCGGCCTTAAATGGACTTGTGATTTCTTGATGTGTTGTTATGTCGGGTTCCCCACTTGTACCTATCCAGCGCTACCTAATGGAACTTGATTAAATCCGATTGACCTGATCTGGACTTAACGTAACGGAACTTAGTCTTCCATAGAAGAAGAATAGATAAAGAGTAAAGCAGGCAAGTGGGGCACGACATACTGGTGGCAGCTGTGGTGGGATTCTAAGGTGAAAAAACTTGTTATTCAGATTTGTTATGAATATTGGTCCCCTAAGCCCTCCACGTTCTCCATCCCCAGTGTCTCGTGGTTTAATACAGAGTCCTGAAGCGTGGTTTAGATTACGTAGGTGCACATCAGAGGAAGCGTTACATCAGTATCTCGCGAATCTTCGTATTCAAGCCCCACCCCGGTATGACTCCGCGTTTTCTGACCATTTATTAGATTATTTTGGGGGAGTTAGAGGAGTTAACATGAGCAGACCACATTCTCCAGTAGGAGGCGCGGCCGCTGCCGCCCCTGCTCCTGCTCTGGACCCTTTGCAGAATCTTGCCGATAAGTTGAGTCAGACTTTAACTGGCAATGCTGTAAATAATTATGCTAAGATAACGGGTCTTCCTTATTTTTGTGGTGGAGAGGTAATATCGCCGGATTTCCCTCAGTATAGATGCATCACAAGCGCGAGGCGTTGGTTACAAACTATAGATGATATGACGGTGGGACCACTTTGGACTGATGAAGGTCGATTAGAGCTAGCTAAAACGCATAGCATAGACGCTGCCTATTCACATCTTCTCAACATGATTAAGAAGGTTGGTGCAGATTGGACAGCTGTGAAAGCTGAATTTTTAAGAATTTATCTTGGTGATGCACAAGACAGTACACTTTTAAGTGAACTGGGATCTGCTGTTCGCTCTCCGGGGGAGACGTTTCACCAATTCTTTGTGCGTCTTGAGACTTTGAGTACTCAAGCGAACGAGGTAGAGCCAGGTCATGATGATGTTATTGATAAAGTAGCTGCAGGTGCATTACTTAAGAGTGTACCGCCGGAGGTGCAAGACATGTTGAGCGATGTGGAGCGTGAAGACTCTTATAGGATCTTGGCAGCCATGCTAAGATATGCAGAAACACACCCCAAGTTAAAGTTGTTAGAGAGGACAGACAGAAATAAACCAAATATAAATGTAGTGACGACAGAAAAGTTGAATCCTCGCACTGGCCTCAAAAGTGGTGGAGCTCAAGGAGTAAGAGGGGGTGCGCCTCCACCTATTACTTGTTATTCATACAAAAAGACAGGACACATTGCTAAGAATTGCCCAGTGGCTGAGTGCTATTACTGCCATGGTAAAGGACATATTGCTCGAGAATGCAACTGGAGGTTTGGCCCTACTTCTAGTCAGACAGGCGCTACTAGTAATCAGCCAGGGAGATGTTACCACTGCAATAAACCTGGTCACCAGGCACGGCAGTGTTGGGTAGGCAGAAGGAGAGCGCAAGAGTGGGAGAGAGAAGATAATAGAGGAAGAGGGAGAATTGATCAATGGGGACAGGCGTCAGGTGAAAGACAGTCAGGTGCTGCACCTTGGACTCAGAAAAAAAAAACGCCGACCCAATTCTGATCGCCTCACTCGTGGGCTACGAGAAACTAGTCGCAATGATGGTGAATGTGAAAGGCCTAGATGAAAGTGTCTTAGCCTTGATTGACACAGGAGCTGCTAGGTAGTTGATTACGAGAGAAGTATATCAACAGTTAAAAAGGAGCGTTGAGCAAGATGACTGGGAATCAAAGGAAACGGTTAAATTATTTAACGTAAGTGGAGATGAGATATTGACTGATGGAGCTATAAAGGTTGAACTTCAGATTGGAAATAAGTGGTATGCTCATACTTTTATTATAGTAGGAAGCTTAGGCTTACCAGCACCCATGTTGCTTGGGATGGATTTTATGCTCAGCACTAGAATGGAGTTACTAACGAATCCTCTGACTTTGTATATACAGGGCGAATCTGTGAATATTGTCCCTCTAGAGTATAAAGGAGCAGCACCTGTGAACAGTGAGTCAGAAGCAGACGTAGAGGTAGCAAAAGCTGTGATACCGACGAGTACAGAGCTAGGTCCTTGGACTTGCGGTACCGTCATTTTAGAGGTAAGAATGCGGTCAAGCAAAGCGGCTATCTTTGAACCTTAGGAAGGAAACATGTTGGCATCTACATTGTGCCCAGGATTAGTGTTATTACAGGAGAAAGCTGAGATCCCAGGACGAGAAGAGCCAGAGGAAGTAGAGAAGGCACGAGAGAAATCGCGATTTCATTTTAAGGTAAGGTTCGTCAATCCTAGTCCGGACAGGATCGAACTCAAGGGAGGTACATGTCTGGGTCATATAAGGCCGTGTAGTAGAGTATTGTGGGATATAAATGAAAACAAACAGAAAGGCCTAGGAGAAATTGTATCAGGAGTCATGATGAAAAGACTAGAATGACCGAGAGAGCACGAATAAAGAAACTGTTTGCCTTAGTTGATAGTATGTTTTCCCCACATTTGATGAGTAAGGAGAATGAAGCTCTGAAAGCACTGATAATGAAGTATCCGACAGTGTTCGCATTGGAGGATGAACCCTTGAATGTGACCCCTTACTACTATCATGAAATAATAACTGTGACCCCGGAAGTAGCTTACAGAAAACCTTATCCTATACCGGTAAAGTATCATGAAGAGGTCAAGGAAAGCTTGAAAACTATGTTGGAGCAAGGAGTTATACGACCCTCCCGAAGTCCTTACAATGCACCCCTTGTGCCTATAGCTAAGAAAGAGGGCGGATTGAGACTATGTTTGGATTTTAGAAAGCTGAATGCTAATATCAGAGAGGATCGATTCCCTCTACCTAACATTCAGAACATCTTAGCACAGCTGGGAAAGAGTCGTTATTTCAGCTGTTTGGACCTCCGTCAGGGGTACCATCAGATACCATTAACAGAGGATTGTAAGGAAAAGACAGCCTTTTCCTCTCCTGAAGGTCACTAGGAGTACAATGTGCTTCCCTTTGGACTTAAAGAAGCACCCGCTGTGTTTCAGAGAGTGATTAACCATGTGTTAATTGGGCTTACAGGCTCCATCACTCATGTGTACCTGGATGACATAATCATTCAGGGCGAGACTTGGGAGGAACATTTAAAGAACTTAGATATAGTGCTGGGAAGATTGAGTGATGTAAATCTTTCTCTAAGATTGTCCAAGTGCCATTTTTTAAAATCAGAAGTTGACTATTTGGGACATGTTGTTAGTGCCAAAGGCATAAAACCACAACCCCAAAAGTTGAATGCTATTCGTGATATAGCCACACCCAAAACCGTCTGTGAATTGCAGTCCTTTCTGGGAATGACTAATTACTACTGATGGTATATTCAGGGTTACGCTGAGAAGTCTGGACCACTCATTAAATTGACAGGTGGTAGAAAGAATAAAAAGAGAGATAACACCCCGATACAATGGATGTTGAAGCAGAGACTGCGTTTCAAACACTGAAACAAGAGTTGCTTGAAGGAGTGACTTTGCAGTTTCCAGACTTCACAAAGAAATTTGTGCTGACTACAGACGCTTCTTCTTCTGCTATAGGAGGAGTATTACAGCGGGAAGACAATACAGGTCATTTACGGCCTATCACTTATATTAGCAGACGGTTAAACTCTGCTGAGGTGAAGTATAGCATTATAGAGAGAGAGGCTTTGGCTATAGTATATGGTCTCCAGGTAAACAGGAGCTTAATATTGGGTTACGAGGTGGAGCTTCGTGTGGATCATAGACCTCTGGTCTGGCTGCTGAACACAACTAGCCCTAGTGGAAGGATTGCTAGGTGGCAACTTTTGGTTGCCGAGTATAACGTTAAGATAACCTATATACCAGGCAAAGATAATGTTGTAGCAGATGCCTTATCTAGACTTCGAGGCCAAGTGTTATCGGAGGAGAGTTCTCGCAGTTACGGGTACAAAACCAAAGATAAGAGAAAGAACCAAAGATGATGATGATGATGATAGTGAGTGCGAAAAAGAAGATTATCAAATATCCCGAATCGATGAAGATAGAGAAAGAGACATAATAAGATGGAGAGAGTTGGTAGTGAGATCCAAACAGGATGCGCATCCATTGTATCAAAGAATGAAGGAACAATATCTTCAATGTATACGAGATGGAGAAGTAGAAGTGACTAGAGAAGAAATTAAAGATGCACATAGAACACTAGGAGTTAGTACTAGTGAGTTCGTAGTTGAAGATGGATTACTCTATCATTACGATACCAATGAGTATGATGAGAGTCTAAAACAAATCGTAACTCCTGACGAATGCAAACAGAGTGCTATAGAGATAGCTCATAAATTACCTACTGTAGGTCATGGAGGAATCAAAGTAACTTTAGAAAGACTAAAACGATTTAGTTGGTGGCCACGGATGAGTAGAGATGTTGAGAATTATTGCAAGGCGTGCCTTACTTGCAACCGCTTCAAGCCGTTGGGGGACGCCCCGGCGCCGTTGCAGCGATACCCTAGGGTAGGAGTACCCTTTGAGAGAATTCATATGGACTTGATCGGCCCCATAAATCCAAGTGAAGAGGGATATAAATATATTATGACAGTAATAGATGTGATGACACGATATTTGATAGCCGCCCGCTTCGCACGAAAACTGCTGATGAGGTTGCCAGAGAGTTCGTTAAAAATGTAGTGTGTGTTCATGGAGCACCACGTTGGATGGTCACAGACCAAGGAATAGAGTTCGTCAATGCCACTCTTAAAGGGATAGCTGAGTTGCTAAAGACGAAAAAGACAACAACAACAGCGTATCACCCATCTGCCAATGGGGTGATTGAAAGAGCCAATGCCACAGTAATGAAATACCTAAGGAGTTTAGTAGAGGATAATCCACAAATATGGGATTCAATGTTGTGCTTTGCCACATGGGCATACAACACAGCATATCACAGAGTGTTAGAGGAATCCCCATTCTACCTCATGTTCCTAAGGGACCCTGGTGTCCCATATGATGTCGTGGAAAAGGAACCGATCTGTTATGATCTGGATAACTATAAAAATGAGATGGCCATTAAGGCTAATCATACCTTTAGGAAATGTTTGAGGTACATTGAGGAAAGTCAAGAGGCCATGGAGAAGCAACAGACATCGAGAGCAAAAGTAAAAGAGATTCGTACAGGAGATAGGGTTTATGTACGAAAGATTCCCAAGCCAGGAGAACCTAAGAAACTTCAACCTCTATATGATGGACCTTTTAGAGTGAAAGGGAAAATTAGTGATGTGATAGTAAAACTTGTAGACATAAACACGGGGATAGTCATGAAAGTCCACACAGACAGAGTCAGGCTTGCCCACGAAGATAATTTAGACGAGACAATGAATGGTAATGTACGGAGAGCATATCCCCTTCATGAGGGCCCTCTACCACCAGAGGAAGTGCAAAATTATGAAATGAGAGATATTTTAGACGTAGAAAGAGCGGAAGAAGGAAATGCCTCACAATTGCAGGAAACAGAGGAAAATACTCAAAGTGTGCAGAGCTTGCACGAAGTGCAAGAAGAAGGTGCAGTGGCCGATTTGATTGATAATGCCGAAGGATGAAGAAAAACCTATAGTTTAAGATCTAAAGGACAGGCAACAGAATTACCTAATATTATGGGTAAGCCTATAGAATATCTAAAATAAAAGTTGACCTTTTTTAAAGGTCCTACTGACCGTGATCATCAGTGGACTTGGAAGTCAAGCATGGGAAGACCTACCAGTGAGAGCGGGACTTACATTCACTGCACAGCGTCAGGCCCACTTTACAGGAAACTCTTTTATTATCCCTTATATTATTGACATAGATGAGTTTTATCAGCTCGTACTAGCTGCCGATGTTGCATGGTCAATAGACCATGTGGATAATTCATCAGTTATGGTTAACGTTTTACGAGAGACATTAACATCTTTTGATTTGGAATTTGCTAAACTGTTTCACTCTCTCAATGATTATTTGTCTTCATTATTAAATGATGCCACCACCTCGTCAGGATCTCGCAGTAAGCGAGGAGCCTTTAATATATCGGGAACCATTTCTAACGCTTTGTTTGGTACAGCAACACAAGAGCAGATAGATCTTATACACCACCAGTTAGATAGTATAGAATCTTTCACAGAGGAAGAAAGAGTAGAACTTAATTTACATTCTGAAATCCTAAATGCCACTGTAAGAGACATGCGTGTCATGCAAAAAGCTATACAGCGATTAGAGAAGGCTGCTAATGTCTCTAACTATTTAGTTGGACAGATTAGCTTATTGACCCTAAAGAATGAGGAGGAAATAAGGATAACTGAGGCTATGAATGATTTGTCCTTTGCTTTAATAGATATACAAAATGATCATTTTGGTTTAAAGTTAGGGCTAGAGAAAAAGTTAGCAGGTAAATTTTCATCATTCCTAGTTCCCAATTCTGTACTTTTATCGCTTCTGAGAGAAGCTTCCTTGTTAAAACCTGGCCTGTTATATCCTGCACGTTTAGAAACTTTAGCTGTTTATCAGGATGCTATAACTGTAGTTCCACGAAGATCTTCTAGTTGTCAAACATTGAATTTCTACCTACTAGTACCCTTGAGGGGTGATCCTGATGACATTTTTTATGTGTATCAGATAACGTCTCTACCTTTCAGAGTCCCAGACACACCATACTTTGTTCGTCATGATAGAGTTGCTCAATATTTGGCGATCAGCCAAACCAGAAGACATTATGTAACACTAGAGTCATTTAACTTGTGTAGAGAGCATGGTCAGTTATTAATATGTCCTCCTATAAGACCAGTATATGATACCTCTGTTCTAACGTGTGAAACTGCATTGTTTTTGGCTAAGCCTGAGGCTAGTAAGTTATGCTCAAAGGTTGTGCTGAAGAGTTTTAACCCAGTTTTCATCAGATATAAAACTGGTTGGGCTTTTTCTACGCCCTACCCAATTCACTTCACTCTCACCTGCCCTAATAAAGTAGAGTCTCAGTCAGAGCATGTAGCTCAAAATACAGGCTTACTTGCCCTAGGTGAAGGATGTAGTGCTCATAGCAGCGCATTGGTTTTGCCTGCTTATGCCACAGTTATTCGAGAGCAAGAATTAAAGATCATTCCCATAGCTATTCCCATTAATGTATCTCTGACGCCCTTAGAAAAATCAGCATTACTGAATCTGTCATTTCAAAGTACAGCAGATGATGTCGAGCTGGGTGACTCACTTCCACTGCAGACCCTTATCCACCGTATGAAGGTCATTCAACCCCTCCGTCACCACCTGAACTCTGCTACGCCTTGAACGACTTATGTACTTGTTATTGGCGTGGTTATCCTTGTCATCGTGGTGATAGCTTTCCTATGCTATCGCTTACACCGAGCCACCTTCCCACTACCAGTTCTTCAACGTGCGGAATCATGGGCCTTCGAGGAGTTTCGTCGCCAGGAGATGCAACGAGGATGTGACATTCTTGGCATCAGAATGTCGCCGCACAGCAAGCAGCGGCAACAACTACAGTAATACAGAGGACAACGACGACGCTGACGACGCTGATGATGGTGATGACGACTTACACCAGGCATTAGGTGGGAACACAACACAGGCGGCTACGGCTGACTCATCCACCATCCGACCTCAACCACCCATACCACAACCACGTCATCCACAACAGCCAACCCATGAAGATTATCGTGGTATCCCAGCTTCAGTAAGGGATAAGGGGTATCGAAAAACGTTACACGACAAATATCGTTATCTGCGGCACCTTGAAAAGCTGGAAGAAGACGAGGATCAGTGAATAATGAAGAATGAAAAATGAAAAGTAAATGAAAAGTGAATGATAATAGGAGGGAGTGTCGAGGCCCACAGTTACTCTCCCAGCCCTGTACTGTCTAAACTTAATTGAATTTATGTGCCCCAAATGGAAGAGCTAGATACGGCCTAATAGAGTAATATCCTACATATACGGGACAGAGATAAGAGAAAAGTGACGCAGAACTAAAAGGTAACCATGTCTAGTGTGAATTAACGTTATACAATGGACATTATTTCAAAATGTTGCGGACCAGACCCGACTAAGAACACTGAGAGAAGTGAACGAAGGATATGAGGAGTACACGCCTACTTCCGGCCCCTGTACTTTCCTGAGGGAGAAGCAGAAGGTTGGAAGTCAGTAGAAGCAGAGAGGGCAAAGAGTCGAGAAGAACCTGGGGAAGATCTTAGCTAGAAGGCCCGCCTGAGCACCCTACCACGATGATGAGACTGGTGATGTCTTGGTACTCTACGGTATCAGTGAGTAGATATTCTTGTTAGAGAACATAGAGGAAAGTGGAACTGAAGGTAGGAAAGAGAGAAAGGAGAAGAAAGTGAAATACACTGTGAAAAATATTGAGAGTATACTGTAGATTCGCGGTAGGGTATAACAGGACGGGCCAGATAATTTGTATGATTGTTAAATTAACTTATTTGCTCAATGGTGAAAAGAACAAAGATTACATAAAAGTTGTCTTTATGGAGAAGTATTGAGTTAGGGTAGATGACTGTGTTAAAGAGTGATATTAATTTTGCAGAAATATATTGAAATAACTTGAGGTGGAGTGATACTAGAATAAAATGTTACAGAGATTAATGTTCTAGTAGTAACAATACTAGGGTGAGATGATGGTATGCTAGAGTATTGTTCTTAGTATTATTCTATGTATAAGAGAATATTACCTTTAGTATTACCTTGTATTTAGCCATAATACTCTTGGTTTTATTTTAGTAAGGGAGAGTATTATCTTCAGTGACGAGTAATAATACTCGTGAACTGTTACTTGTTTAATGGAACTTAGTTGTATTGTTGATTTCCATTGTAAGGTGGCATGATTTAATAGTTTTATTGTAGAGTAAGATCATAAAGTAGCTGCATAACTTGGAGTTCGTAGAGTGAACCAAATCAGTTGATTCCTTTGACTTAGTGTATAAATTGTACATAATTTGTAGATAAACAAAAAAGAGAAAATTAGTTTGAGTAACCCTAGAATCCCTTCCTCTTAATAAGAACGAGACGCTCCCACGTAGCTATCTATCTATCTATTGCCAGACGCCTCAATCCCGTTTGGGGTGGCCACAAACAAATCGCCTCCAAGTCACCCTGTCCCCCGCCATTTCACTCCCCTGCTCCCAACTCACATCCCCCTCTCTCATACACCTCTCCACCCCATCTCTCCATCTCATCCTCGGCCTCCCCCTCCCTCTTTCCCCCTCCACCTCACTCACATACACTCTCTTCGTCAGTCTTTCACCCTCCATCCTCTCCACATGGCCAAACCACCTCAGTGTGTTCCTCATAACGCTTCCTATCACATCCACATCAACACCACAACGCTCCTTTATATCCTCATTCGTCAGCCTGTCTCTCCATGTGACTCCACAGGCTCCTCTTAAATAACTCATTTCCATGGCTCTCACTCTTGACTTGTGTCCTTCCAACAACGTCCAAGCTTCACTTCCGTACGTTAGGGTTGGTATCACAATACTGTCATGTAGTAACTTTTTCACTTCCATGCTCACTTCCCTGTTTCTTATCACTGCTTTCAAAGAACCAGCAACCTTTCTTCCCTGCTGTACCCTTTCAAGCACTTCACCCTCCAAACCTCCATCCTTACTCATCACACTACCCAAGTACTTAAACGTACTCACATTTTCCAATTCCACACCATCCAACCTCGCTGTACATTCACTGACTTCACCTCTCTCAAAGACCATTACTTTACTCTTCCCTACCCATGTAGCGCCGGCCTTAAATGGACTTGTGATTTCTTGATGTGTTGTTATGTCGGGTTCCCCACTTATTCCTATCCAGCGCTACCTAATGAAACTTGATTAAATCTGATTGACCTGATCTGGACTTAACGTAACGGAACTTAGTCTTCCATAGAAGAAGAATAGATAAAGAGTAAAGCAGGCAAGTGGGGCACGACACCTCCGTCCGTTCTCCAGTTCGTTCGCCCGCGCATTACTCTGCCCGTTCGTTTGCCTGTTCACCTGCACGTTCACCTGCCCGTTCACCCATTACCTCACCCGTCCTTTCGTCGTTCCTTCACTTGTCCCTTCACCTGCTCTTCACCTGTCCTTTCACCCGCCAGTTCACCTGCACGTTCACCAGCCTGTGCGCCTGCCCGATCGCCCGCCCATTCACAAGCCCGTTCACCCTTCCGTTCACAAGCCCGCTCACCCACCCGTTCACCCACCCATTCACCCGTCCGTTCATCCATCCGTTCACCCACCCTATAGCCCTTCCGATCGCCCTCCCATTCACCCGTCTGTTCACCCTCCCATTCGTCTGCACGTTCACCCTCCCGTTCACCCACTCGTTCGTCCACCCGTTCGCCTGCCTGTTCACCTGCCTGTTCACCTGCCCGTTCCCCCGTCCATTCGCCAGTTTGTTAATATGTCCGTTCATCTGTCCGTTCACCTGCCCCCTTTACCCCTCCGTTCGCCCACTCTTTCACCCGCCTGTTCGTCCTCCCGTACTCCTGCTCGTACGCCCACTTGTTCGCCTGCCCGTTCACCCACTTGTTCGCCCACTCTTTCGCCCGTCTGTTTGCCTGCCCGTACGCCTACCCGTTCACCCGGTCGTTCACCCACTTATTCACCCGCCCATTTACCCACCCGTTGGCCCGTCCGTTCACTCACCCATTCGCCTGCCCGGTGACCCACTCGTTCACCGGCCTGTCCGCCCTTCCATTTACCCGCCCGTTCCTTCACCCGTCCCTTCACTCGGCCTTTTACCCGTTCCTTCACCCGTCCCCTCACCCGTCGGCTCACCCGCCCGTTCGGTCTCCCATTCACCCGCCCGTTCACCCATCCGTTCACCCATCCGTTCACCCACCCATTTGCTCGTCAGTTCACCTTTCCATCCACCCGTCCGCTCACCCGCTTATTCACCCGTCTGTTCGCCCGCCCATCTACCCGTATGTTCATCCGTCCGTTCACTCGTCCTTTCACCCTCCCGTTCACCCTCCAGTTCGCCCGCCCGTTCGCCAGCCCACTAGCACACCTGTTCCCCCACTCGTTCACCCTCCTGCTTACCCACCCCTTCATCAACACGTTCGCCCTTCCGTCCCATCCATTCACCCGTCCGATCACCCGCTCGTTCACCCGCCCGTTCACCCGTCCGATCACCCGCCCGTTCACTAGTCCGTTTGCCCGTTTGTTGACCCGTCCTTTGACCCTTCCATTCACCCGTCCATTTGCCCGCTAGTTCTTTCGCCAGTTTGCCCGCTCGTTCTCCTGCCCGTTCGCCCGCCCATTAACCCGTCCTTTCATCCGTCCTTTCACCAGTCCGTTCGTTCCTCCTTTCACCTGTCAGCTCATTAGCACCTTCACCCTTTCGTTCACCCGTCCGTTCGCCCGTCCCTTTACCCGCCCCTTGACTCCTCCCTCCCGTTCACCTTCGCCTGTTCCATCCGTTCACTGGTCTCTTCACCTGTTCCTTCACCCGTTCCTTCATCCGTCATTCCTTTCACGCGTCCCTTCCGTTCACCCGTCCCTTCTGTTCGCCCGTCTATTCCGTTCACCCGTTCCTTCGGTTCACTCGTCAGTTCCGTTCACCCGTCCCTTCACCCGTCCCTTCCATTCATCCGTTCCTTCCATTCACCCGTCCCTTCTGTTCACCCGTCCCTTCCGTTCACCTTCACCCGTCACATTCGCTCACCCGTCCCTTCACCCGTCCGTTCGCCCGTCCCTTCACCCGTCCGTTCACCCGTCCGTTCGCCCACCCGTCCTCTGGCCCTTCCTCCCGCCCGTTCGCTCACCCGTTCGCCCTCCTTTTTGCACGCCCGTTAACCCGTCCTCCTGCTTGTTCGCTCGCCCGTCCTCTTAATAAGATGATGATGACGTTGTTTCCTCCCTGACATCATCATCATCATCATTATTATCATCATTATCATCACCATCATCATCATCATCATCATCATCATCATCATCATCATTACTATCATAATTATCCTCCTCCTCCTCCTCCTCCTCATCATCATCATCATCATCATCATCATACATCCTTCGCTGAATACCCTAACAAGGATGGATGTCTACCTGGTGATGGCCCGTAATGATATGGATAATAGCGTAATGGCCATCGTAAAATCTAATGACACGGACAGGTAGGAGGCCAGGTGATATGATGCTAAGATTCAGTGTTCCGTATTTGTAAGTTTTATTGAGGGTAAGATTTTATTGAGAGATAGATTTAGATAGATGGACAGATAGATGGATGGATAGATACATTAACAAATATAAACACTACATACATGCATACATACATACATACATACATACATAGAGAGAGAGAGAGAGAGAGAGAGAGAGAGAGAGAGAGAATTAATATTAAGTTGTATGTTATTGAAGATAAGGTAGAGTAGTTAAGTAGTAGTAGTAGTAGTAGTAGCAGTAGTAGTAATGATAGTAGTAGTAGTAGTAGTAATATCAGTAGAAACCCAGGCTTATATAAATGTGAACCTCGGCAGTGTATACGATGAAGCTGTCCCCTTTCTGCAGTCCGCCATCCTTCCTTCAGGGGATAGGGAGAGAGTTGAGGGAAGCTTGTGTAACCGGGCAGCGTATCCGTCGGCTATATTGGTGCCACTGCAAGAAGGCGTTGTCTGCCGTCTTGAAGGAAGAGTAATGCGGAAGACCTTTTTGGATTGAAGGGTGGAGGAATCGGGCTTTTTGAGCCCTTAAAAACAACAAGGTCTCGTTTTCCTGACAGAGAAAAGTCAAATCAGAGGTCATGTGTACAAAAGCTTGCCCTATATAAAGTAACTCTTAGAGCGTTTGTTGTGATGGACGGTAGAAAAGGCAGGTGAATAAATGAATGTTGAAGTTTGCGAAATCAGCGTATGAGTGAATAAGGCTAAGATGTATATCTTTAGAAGGTCATTAATGAAGAAATCGAAGACAGGAGGTGAAATGAGAGCACCCTAAGGAACATCAGTGTTAATAGTTTTAGAAGAACAGTGGCTGTTCATAACTGCAGATGTAAAATGACCGGAGAGGAGGCCTGAGATAAAGGCAAAGAACGATGGACAGAAACGAAACCCTAGGAGGACAGTTTGGATACTTAGGATTTATGCCAAGCTATGTTGAAGGTCTCTGATATGACTGCAGTTCCTTCACACTAACTTGGCCCAGATTACTGTCCTTTTGCAACTTACTTCAAATAGATTGGTGGCTGAATAAGACAATGCTGCCTCTCTACGCCCTTTCCATAGCTTTTCTTTGTGACTAGCATCATATTCTGTTGTTATTTCATTGCTATAATTCAGTAATCAAGATGGAGAGATGGCGCTTTTAAGGCAAGTTACAATAAAGCGATTATATCACAATAGCAAAGCATTCGCTGCCATCCCTAATAGAGGATGACTAGAATCTTCCCTGACAGAACACACACTGACTCTGCATGTGTGTGTGTGTGTGTGTACTTACCTAATTGTACTTACCTAATTGTATCTTTACAGGAATGAGTCAAGCTCGTACTGTCCCGTGTCTTAAACCATATTTATCGTACATATCCTTAAATTTGTGAATTGTTTTGGCACACACTATTTCATTCGGTAGTGCATTCCATTGATCAATTGCTCTGTTTGGGAAACTGAATTTCCTTACGTCTTTATCACCTCTCTTCTTATGCAGTTTTTTGCAGTGTCCTCTTGCTGATGCTTCTCCATATGTTAAGTAATCATTTATGTCTATTTTCTCCTTTCCTGATATGCACTTATATAGCATTATCATGTCACCTCTTTTCCTTCTCTCCTGTAGTCTTGGTAGATTCAGTTTATTTAGTCTTTCTTTGTAGCTTAGGTCCCTTAAGCTTGGTATCCATCTTGTAGCGGCCCTTTGAACTTTTTCAATCTTGTCTATGTGCTTTTTGAGATGAGGACTCCAGACTATTGATGCATATTCCAGGGTTGGTCTAATGAACGATGTTATTATCCTTCTTAACATGTCTTCATTTATGTATGTGAACGCTATTCTCATATTTGGAAGCAGTGTATACATGTTCCGTACCTTCTCACTGATGTGGTCAGCCAGAGATAGTTTGTTATTGATAATCACACCTAGGTCTTTCTCTCTTTCTGATGTATATAGGGTTTTATTTCCTGACTTATAATCTCAATCAGGTCTTTTTCCACTTTTACCAAACTTTATTACATGACACTTGTCCACATTGAATTCCATTTGCCATGTACTACTCCATTCATGAAGTTTATTTAATTCTTCTTGTAGCTCCCTACAAGAGTCTGTGCTAGTAATTCTCCTTTGTATTTTTGCATCATCTGCAAACATATTCAGATAGCTCTCATTTCCAGTGTTACTGTTTATATCATTTATGTACACTAAAAACATGATTGGTGCCAGCACCGAACCCTGTGGTACTCCACTAGTCACTTCTTTCCATGATGAGTAGTTTCCTCTTAGTACTGTCCTCATTTCTCTTTTTATGAGAAAGTCTTGCATCCAACAAAACAGTTTGCCTCGAATTCCTCCTTGATGGTACAGCTTCCATAAAAGTCTTTGGTATGGTACTGTGTCAAAAGCTTTCTTGAAATCTAAATAGATACTGTCCACCCATCCTTCCCTTTCCTGTATTGTGTTTGTTACTCTGTCATAGTAGCTCAACAAATTAGTAACACATGATTTTCCTTTTCTGAAACCAAACTGTCTTTCTGTTATCATACTGTGTTTTTCTAGATGATTTACCCAAGCTTTTCTTATAAGTTTTTCTAATACCTTGCTTACAACACTGGTCAGTGATACTGGTCGGGGATTTTGTCTATTTCCTTTCTTGAATAAGGGGACTATATTTGCTTTTTTTCAAATATCAGGTAGTTTCCCTTGACTCAAGGATTTCTTGAAAATTAAAAATAGTGGTTTACTTAACTCCTTTGCACATTCTTGTAACACCCAACATGAAATTTCATCAGGACCACTTGCTTTTCCTCTGTCTAATCTACTTAACTCTTCCTGTATTACTTTTTCTGCTATTTGTATATCTGGTAGTATGTGTGGACATGCGTGTTCCACATAGTCCCTCTCAAAATTTTTTTCTTCTGTAAAAACTAATTGGAAATTCTTATTTAGTGCTTCACAAATATCTTTCTCTTGTGTATAAGTGATTCCCTCGTCCGTAATGGATTGTATTATATCTTTTACTTTGGTTTTGCTTCTGATATAGCTGTAAAACAGCTTTGGTTGATCACTACTTTTATTTATTATATCCTCCTCAAACTGTTTTTGGGCTTCCCTCCTTATTCTTGTATAGTCGTTTCTTGCCTGTTTGTAATTATTATATGCCCTTTCACTATTGTGTCTTCTGTATCTATTCCACAACAAATCTCTTCTTTCTTTTGATTTTTTACATTCTGTATTGAACCATTTCTGTATTTTCTTATCTGCTTCTTTGTGCTGTGGGATGTACTTCTGGACTCCTATTTCATAAAATTCACAAATTTTTTTAAATACAGCATTTAAATCTTGTCCTCTAAGCTCATTTTCCCAATCAACTTCTAAGAAATACTTCTTTAGGTCTTGATAATTTCCCTTTTTATAGTTTAGGCTCTTTTTTTAACTGTCATTGCTGTTTACTATGTCATATGCTATCCTGAAGTTATAATTTAGTACTGCATGATCGCTTTTGCCGAGTGGAGGGTGATATATTAAACTGTCAATGCCATTTTCTTGCCTAGTAAATATTAGATCTAGCACTGAAGGTACTATCGTGGACATAAGTTTCGAGCCCCCCACCTGATCCAGAATCGCGATTTGGGTTGGTAACATTGTTGCCCTCCCCTCCTCCCTCTCTCAAGTCACGCCCCTTCACCTCCTGTCTCACGCAAATCACGCCCCCTTCCTCCCTTCCTCTATCTCTCCTTGTTTCCCGTTCTGCATCTTCTTATAAGCACCTTCTCTTAACCTCCACCACCATTAGAACGAGGCCACAAATCACGCCATATTGTTTATGCTTTCTTACCATAGCCTTTTCTTGAAAGGAAGTATTAATTCGTTACATTAGCATTACGTATTTCATGTTCACATTTGCCGCTGTATAAGAAGTAAAGAATATGAAGCTTCATGAACCATTCAAGGATGAACCATTATTAACCTACTATCCTTTTATCAAAGTCGAAACCTACTAACATGACGATATTATCTTAGTCATGCCTCACTGATGTATTTATAAACTGAGCAAGTGTTCAAGATAACAAGTAAAAAGCTTCCAATGAAAAAACAAAAAATTCCGCGATTGGTAAACGAGGTTTACAAGTCTTCTGTATTCTTTATATTCACCTGCCTTCTACTCAGCCGCTGTTACCCAACCCACCTTCCTCCTAACTACACCCACGCTTATCTAATCACACCGTAACAAGTATGACAATTTAATATGTTCCTCAGATAGTGTGAGTTCACGATTCATATTTATAGATGATTTGTTATTCGACACAAAGGAAAACAACATTATGTGCAATGAAATTAATACGTTTGTGATTCATGAAATATATTAAGTAATGGCTGCGGAATCCTGTTTGTGTTGTATGGACACACGAAAAGAGTTAAGTAGGGCCGAACCTGTTATGTATTCTTTTATTAAAAGTATTGGTATATAGGTATCGTTATGTAATTTTTGTTGATCTGTATCCTGTATATCATAATAATTTCACACACGTTATGGCTTTAGAATGAAGCTTACAGCGAAAATGTGTGCTATGTTTTCATTCGACATGTTATATTTGCATATCTTAATCACCATAATATTTTTCCCGTTGGCAGAGTGTACTAAAAATACAAATGTATTAAAATATGGGAAATAATGCGTTTAGAGTTCAACAGAGGATAATAATAATAATAATAATAATAATAATAATAATAATAATAGTAATAATAATAATAATGCTCAATAACATTATTTATATTACTAGAACAAACACAGCAAATATCATAACCAAAAATCTTTTACATATGGTTAATTCTATGTAGCTTTATGCAAAATATATGAGGCGTCCGGTGGCAGAGAGGCAAGTTGACTATAATCCCGAACTTGAGATTCTTGCTGTTTCGTTCTGTTCTAATCTCCCTCTTTCTCCGTGCTTGAAAAGCTAAGCAACATTTGACCTTATTCCCCAAAACAGTAGAGCTCAGATTCTTGTGGTTTATGGCTAAAGCCACAAACCACATGACTTTGAGCTCTACTGTAGAGGATAGAAGTTCGGATATCGCTTCGCTTTTCAGACCAAGAGAAAGAGGGAGATTAGAACAGAACGAAACATTAAGAATCTCAAGTTCGGGATTATAGTCAACTTGCCTCTCTGCCACCGGACGCCTCATGTATTTTGCATAAAGCTATATAGAATTAACCATATGTAAAAGATTTTTGGTTATGATATTTGCTGTGTTTGTTCTAGTAACATAAATAATGTTATTGAGCATTATTATTATTATTACTATTATTATTATTATAATTATTATTATTATCCTCTGTTGAACTCTAAACGCATTATTTCCCATATTTTAATACATTTGTATTTTTAGTACAGTCTGCCAACGGGAAAAATATTATGGTGATTAAGATATGCAAATATAACATGTCGAATGAAAACATAGCACACATTTTCGCTGTAAGCTTCATTCTAAAGCCATAACGTGTGTGAAATTATTATGATATACAGGATACAGATCAACAAAAATTACATAACGATACCTATATACCATTACTTTTAATAAAAGAATACATAACAGGTTCGGCCCTACTTAACTCTTTTCGTGTGTCCATACAACACAAACAGGATTCCGCAGCCATTACTTAATATATTTCATGAATCACAAACGTATTAATTTCATTGCACATAATGTTGTTTTCCTTTGTGTCGAAAAACAAATCATCTATAAATATGAATCGTGAACTCACACTATCTGAGGAACATATTAAATTGTCATACTTGTTACGGTGTGATTAGATAAGCGTGGGTGTAGTTAGGAGGAAGGTGGGTTGGGTAACAGCGGCTGAGTAGAAGGCAGGTGAATATAAAGAATACAGAAGACTCGTAAACCTCGTTTACCAATCGCGGAATTTTTTGTTTTTTCATTGGAAGCTTTTTACTTGTTATCTTGAACACTTGCTCAGTTTATAAATACATCAGTGAGGCATGACTAAGATAATATCGTCATGTTAGTAGGTTTCGACTTTGATAAAAGGATAGTAGGTTAATAAAGGTTCATCCTTTGAATGGTTCATGAAGCTTCATATTCTTTACTTCTTATACAGCGGCAAATGTGAATATGAAATACGTAATGCTAATGTAACGAATTAATACTTCCTTTCAAGAAAAGGCTATGGTAAGAAAGCATAAACAATATGGCGTGATTTGTGGCCTCGTTCTTATGGTGGTGGAGGTTAAGAGAAGGTGCTTATAAGAAGATGCAGAACGGGAAACAAGAAGAGATAGAGGAAGGGAGGAAGGGGGCGTGACTTGCGTGAGACAGGAGGTGAAGGGGCGTGACTTGAGAGAGGGAGGAGGGGAGGGCAACAATGTTACCAACCCAAATCGCGATTCTGGATCAGGTGGGGGGCTCGAAACTTATGTCCACGATAGTACATCAAGTCCTCTTTTTCTTGTGGTTTCCCTCACATGTTGCGTTAAGAAAAACTCTTGTACGAGATCCAGGAGCTTTGGGTCCCAACAGCTTTCTTGGCTATTTATATCTAGAGTATTCCAATTTATATTTGTATTGAAGTCCCCAGTTAGTATAATTCTTTCCGATTTCTCTTCCATTTTATGTAGCAAGGATCTTATACCCTGAATTGTACTCTCTGCCAGGTCCTCATATTCGTCTCTTTCCCATGTGTTTGATCTGGGTGGCATGTACAAATTGGCTACAATTACTTTACCTTCAGATGTGTCGATCTCTACTGCAATCAGTTCTACTTGTGATGGTATATCTAGGTTTATTTCCTTGACTTTTAGATTTTTCTTAGTTAATATTATAATTCCTCCTCCTTTTTTTAAATTTCTGTCTCTTCTCCATATATTGTATTCCTCTAAGTTTAGTATGTCATTGGATATCCTTGGTGTTAATTTTGTCTCAGTTAGGCATATTATTTGTGGTTCATTTTCTCTGACATAATCATTCATCTCTAGTAATTTAGATACCATTCCATCCACATTTGAGTACATCAACTTTATCATCTTGTTTATATACTTGCCATGACATGGTTCTACTACCTTCCTCCTTTTTCTTCCATCCTGTTTGTGTACCACTTTCGTACCTGCAGTCCTATTACTTTGTAAAAAAATTTCTTCTTCTCCTCTTCTGATCTTCCCTCATTTTTTGTTTTTGCTTCCTCCCTTTTCTCTTTCAGTAATTCCAGTTCCTCTTGTGTTAGGCATCTTTTTATCCATACATTTTTGAACTCCTCTTTTTCCATAAGATTCTTTGCATTTTTTAGTATCTCTTCCACAGTGTTTACACTCTGAAAAATCACCTTTAGAGGTCTTGTCTTGCTTTTCTCGTATTTCCCTAACCTTTTGTGTTCCTCTATGTCTTTACTACAGATTTCCTCTGATACTTCTTTCAGTAAGCTCATTACATTTGCCATCTCCTTTTTGTCTCTAGTGATCTTGTTTTTAATTTCTGCCTCTTCAATACCAGTGATTACCATTGATTTATTTATTTCTACTGAATCTCTGACTAACTTTGGATTGTTTTGGATTATTCTTTTCACTTCCTTTTTAATGCTTTTTTCCTCCACCCTTGTTTCTAAGTCTTTCTTTACTTTCACCATTTCAGCATACATGGTTTCTACATCATTTTTGTAGCTTTGCACAGCTTCATTCACCTGTGTTATCTTCTCCTCAGTATCACTGCTCTGGTCCATAAGACTGCTTGCTTGTCTAATTGTCTCTGTGTCATTTTTTAACTCTTCCATAACACTCTCGTGATTGACTACTGTACTTGCCATTTCACTCACTTTCTTCCTAAGCATACTCAATTCCACTGTTAGTTCACTGATGGTTGTGTCTTTCTTATTGGTCTCCCTTCCTAGTTTTTCTATCTCTTCCTTTTGCAAGTGCATTTGCTTCTTTATTTCATCCATTTCATTTTTGAAAGCCATTTCTAGTTTGTGTACACGTTCAACCAGTCTATTGTGGGTCTCCACTTCAACCAGTTCCTGGTAGAAATCATCATTTTGCTTTTTACTTTTATCCCTTTTCTTTTCCAAATTTGTTTTACGGAAGTATGTATCCATTTTGTAATACTAAATGAACAGAGTATGTACTTACAGAATATGTGCGCTTTCCCCGTGTTGCTGTAGTATAAACAAACCCAGCTGACTCAACGCATCGTGGTTCTTTGTTCTGTTTGAACCAGTCTTATTTAAACTTATTATTTCTTTTCCTTTTAATAATGAAAAATCATTTAGTCTAACCTGGTACAGAGCTTGACTCATTCAAAGATACTTGTTTAGGTAATGCCTCTGGCCGTGTTGGTCTGGTATGGAGCGCCGGTAACGGACGTCTACCTCCGACGATGACCTGTGTGTGTGTGTGTGTGTGTTTATTTACTGAGGTGGTGAATAAGTGTAGTGGTGTTTGTGTGTGTGTGTGTGTGTGTGTGTGTGTGTGTGTGTGTGTGTGTGTGTGTGTGTGTGTGTGTGTGTTTATTTACTGAGGTGGTGAATAAGTGTAGTGGTGTGTGTGTGCGTGTGTGTGTGTGTGTGTGTGTGTGTGTGTGTGTGTGTGTGTGTTTGTGTGTGTGTTTATTTACTGAGGTAGTGAATAAGTGTAGTGGTGTGTGTGTGTGTGTGTGTGTGTGTGTGTGTGTGTGTGTGTGTGTTGATTTACTGAGGTATGGAACGAGTGTCGTGGTGTGTGTGTGTGTGTGTGTGTGTGTGTGTGTGTGTGTGTGTGTGTGTGTGTGTGTGTGTGTGTGTGTGTGTGTGTGTGATATAATGGAGGGTTGAACAAGTTTAGTGGTCCCTGTGGGTATGGGGAGGGAATTATTGGCGGGAATTATACATAATGTGCATGCAACTCGTGATGAATTGGCGGCCATGGACGGGTTTTATGGCTGTGTGTGTTGTCTGTATTGTGTGTGGTGTGTTAGGTCTGTTGCTTGGTGTGTGTGTGTGTGTGTGTGTGTGTGTGTGTGTGGAATGCCAGATTAGAATTCCACTTGGCCACAGCTCACACCTGTTCTTGCCAGCCCGTATTTAATTACTGTAGTCTAGTTTCATCACCTGCAACAACAACTCCAATTTGATGTGAATAATAGTCATGTGTCATAGAGTTGGAGGGATTGATTAGGGCAGGTGTGGAGGGGTGTCAGGTGTGGTTTGGGCAGGTGTGGAAGGGTGTCAGGTGTGGTTAGGGCAGGTGTGTTTAGGGCAGGTTTGGAAGGGTGTCAGGTGTAGTTAGGGGAGGTGTGGATGGGTGTCAGGTGTGGTTAGGGCAGGTGTGGAAGGGTATCAGGTGTGGTTAGGGCAGGTGTGGAAGGGTGTCAGGTGTGGTTAGGGTAGGTGTGGAAGGGGATCACGTGTGACTGAGTGTTGATTATGAACTGGAATGAATTAAAATTAGGGCAAAAATACCAGTAACTCCAGTGGTCGTCAACATCATCATCATTATCATCATCACCCTAACCTTATTTCCTACTCTTGCATACTATTGAAGAAATACAGAAGCAGGAATAGGTTATTATAATATAATAGAGAAATGTCAACAAAGTACCTAGTAAAAATGGGCCACACATCCACTCACTCATCATTTAAGACCACGGAATCCTATGGCAATGCTGATATTCGAACTACGATATCCAAAACGTATACTGAGTTTAGTACAATGGTCGCTGGGAGTTTGTGTGTGTGTGTGTGTGTGTGTGTGTGTGTGTGTGTGTGTGTGTGTGTGTGTGTATTTGTTTGTTTGTTGGTATCGTGAACTAGTGTATGTGGATATGTGTGGCGTTTTTTATGGAAAGAGAGAGAGAGAGAGAGAGAGAGAGGGAGAGAGTATGCGTGTGTGTCTGTGTGTGTGTGTGTTTCCCTGTCTATGCGTGTGTGTGTGTGTGTGTGTGTGTGTGTGCCGCTGAGCCGGAGTGGAAGTTACATTGCGCTAAATCAAGTCAATGCGACAGCCCTGCTCCACTAGAAGGGGTACTGGGCGTTTTGGTCCCACCTAACGATTACAACCCAGCGGCTAAGCCCAGTATGGAGGAATATCACTAACCTATCACTAAATTTAACATAACCTAGCATAACATAACATAAAATAAAATAGCATAACGGCATATTAAGGTAGCATTGGATAACATAGTATAGAGTAACACTGATCAACATAACATAGCATAATGTAACGCTGCGTGACAGCATAGCATGATATAGCGTAAAGTAGCATTGCATAACATAGAATAAAGCAATATAGCATAACAGCATAAAGTAACATGGTGTAACATGGCACAGCATAAAATAGCATTGCATAACAGAACGATTACTACCCAATGACAAAGCCCAGTAGGGACGAATATCACTATTCTGTCCCTGAATCTAATGTAACATAGCATAACATAGCATAAAGCAACATTGCATAATATAGCATAAAGTAACATTGCATAACATAACTATTACAAGCAGCGACAAAGCCCAGTATGGAAGCATATCACTGATCTACCCCTATATCTAACATAACATAGCATTACATAACAAACCATAACACAGCGATTATAACCAATGACAAATCCCATTATGAAAAATGTATCACCCGATCTTGTCCAAGGAACTCTGGGACAATAAAGATAACCACTAAAACTCTAACCTTACCTAATCTAACCTAATCTAGCCCAATCTAATCTAATATAATCTAACAAATATAATGACACACAAGAATCCAGTGTGGAAAATCTAGCTACCACTTGTCTGATGATTGCTAAGATGGTTAAGATAATCCACCAACTTCTAACCATGTCTAATATAATCTAACCGAGCCTAATCCATGCAAACTTAACCTAATCATCGTAACCTTGGCAAAAACTGACCTAACTTGACCTGACGCTTCTAATCCAATGGAACCTAAGCAAAACTAAGATGACCTAAACTTACTTAGTCTCATTCAGCCCAACCTAACCTAACCTAACCTAACCTAACCTAACCCAACCTCTCCTAACCTAACCTGACCTGACCTAACCTGACTTAACCTAACCTAACCTAACCTGACCTAACTTAACTCGTAACTCGACTACATTCAATCCAGCCTATCCGTCACTCAGTCTAATCCAGTTTACTTCGCCCTATTTATCACATAGCAACATAACATAGTCCAAACCGATCTAACCAACTACACCAAACCTAAGGCAAACGTCAGAGGGTGTCTTTCAAGTCCATTAAAAAGAAAAAGAAAAAAATGTGTAATATTTATACTCCCTCCTCGCGCGATGACTCCAAGACTTCATGGTGGAACAGGTGGCTGAGTGGTTTGAGGAGTGGGCTGTGGATTGGCAGGACGTGAGTTCGATTCCAGCTTTTGGGGGGAAAAGTTTTGAAGGTCGGAGTTTCTTGTAGGTGGAAATTTTTTTTGAAGTGTTAAGTCCCTTCACTGCGGGGACGTATTTTCCATTAAATTAAAGTTCTGACAGGCGATTTTACTCTCCATTTAATTCTTGCTGCTGCAAACCTTTTTTATTCTGTGGAAGAGAGAGATATGTCATAGGTCGGTAAAATAAATGAGTTAGTCTCTCACTTTCCATCCTCTCCACATATTCACACATTTACACCAAGATTGTAGTTGTGAGTTTTGGACCACAAGGCACATGAAAAAAATTTATAATGATGGTATTCGCAGTATTAACACACCACATTTAAGGTAGAAAATAGAAAAAATATCATGTGGAAACAACCTTGACGTGATATACTTTCCGAACAGGGGAATTCTTCGACCCAGCCGTAATTAAGGAAAATACAGCATCGGTGACTTTCCACCTTTCACAAGTGCTTGAGAAACTCCTTATTGTTTTCCGTGCTATACCGAAGCATAACACTGTTCAACAAGGTCTTGGGCTTGTATTCTTGAAGGATAAGAAAGCTCCCTAACACCTCTTCCTAGCCGATCTAATTCTGGATACGCCTGACTAATATAATTTTGTACGATGCAGAGTATGGTGGTATTAGAATGATTTAGGCAATACAGAAGAGGACGTCAAGGAGTTATAAGGAAACTAAATCTCTTAGGGAACTTCCTTAACCGACGAGAATAGTAAATGTCGGTGTTTTCACTCTACTTGTAACCCAGTGCTCGCAAGTTAGTCGTTACTCCCAGTCCTTCATGTATGCAACAAGTTTAGAACTGTCTCCCTCACGTCTTTATTTCCTACTGCCTATGACCTTCAGTCTTTCAAGCGCAGTGTGTCCAGGCATTTGGAAATGAACAGATTTTGATTTTTGCTCTCTGTTACCTTGCTTTTGTTTTTAGTTTTTTTTTTCTTGGAGGGACCAATCCTGCGGGCTTCTGGCCTTTGGTTCCTTCTTTCTTGCCAAAAAAATAAATAAATATAAAAGCGATAATTTATTTCATTCTTGGTTTCGTAGGCACCACTCCACAAACTATTTTAATGACATTGCACTTATACGCGTTTTACTATAACGTAGCCTAAAATTGCCATCTCTCAAGCTTGGATGCCGAGTTGTAGCAAGAGATTAACACTAGAATATGAGGCTAGTCACGAATATGTGCTATGGGGAAGGCTGTAGAGGCTTGCTATTGTTTTATTCTGGCATTAAGCTGTGCGTAAAATAAGTGCACAATAAAACTTTGGGTCAAGTTAAGGTAAAAGGACGATAGTACTGTGACTGAATTACAGCTTCGTCATTGGAACAGACAGACCAGCAGACGGATAGTCATTTATTCCTCCAAAAGATACTTAGATTCAGGCTTGTAAGAGACGGAGATTATTCATGGTAGAGATTTTGGTGAGTGGAACTGCCCTCTATCCACTCACTCTATGTAATGTTACCTTTGGGAGATACTGCACTGAATGACAAGCCAGATGGTTTCTTGCAGCGCAGGGAGCTTTTAAATTCTAGGTATGATTGGGGTTTACTGCTCACATAAGGACAAGCAGTTACCCGCGTCTTAAATGTCAAGATTGAATTGCCTACCCCCGGGCCCCATTTTGTTATGCAAGAAAGAATGAACCAAAGGCCTGGGGCCTGCAAAATTGTCCCCTTCTGAGGGGCGATAAACAGTTGGTTGACAATAGGACTCAAGGACATGGTAGCAAAGGAACTAACATCTGCTTTTCGTTGTGGCAGAAAGGCAAAAATAATGTTGTAGCAGTAGTAGTAGTAGTAGTAGTAGTAGCTACGATTCCCCTTCCTCTGCAGTCCACCATCCTCCTTTCGGGGGATAGGGAGGGGGAGTGAGGAACGTTTGTATAACCAGGCAGCTCCACCACCCAGTCATATCAGTGCCACCACATGAAGGCGCCCCTCTCCAGCACTAAGGCAGGAGTACACACACACACACACACACACACACACACACACACACACACACACACACAGGTCCACCAAAACATGATACTGTCCCTACTTTGCGAGCGAGGAAATAAAAATGATAAAGCCATGATAGAATAACAAGCACACCAGCAAGCATTTCTGTATTACCCACGACGAGGAAGATTATTGAGGAAAATATAAGAAAATTACAAGAACAGCAAAGGCCACGAAGAACACAATTACTAACCCTACGCTAACACTAACACAAAGACGAACATGGTAAAGAAAACTAATCATAACACTAACACAAAGACGAACTTGGTAAAGAAAACTAATCATAACACTAACACAAAGACGAACTTGGTAAAGAAAACTAATCATAACACTAACACAAAGACGAACTTGGTAAAGAAAACTAATCATAACACTAACACAAAGACGAACTTGGTAAAGAACACTAATCATAACACTAACACAAAGACGAACTTGGTAAAGAAAACTAATCATAACACTAGCATTAAGAGAATACCACGAAGAGCACTACCACCACCACCACCATCACCAAAACCACCAGCACCAATACCACGAAGAGCACTAACACCACCACCACCATCACCAAAACCACCAGCACCAATACCACGAAGAGCACTAACACCACCACCACCATCACCAAAACCACCAGCACCAATACCACGAAGAGCACTAACACCACCACCACCATCACCAAAACCACCAGCACCACAAACACTTATCCATTTTCCCACGAGGGGCAAGAGTACCAAGGAAAATGCGAAAACTATAAAAATAACAAAGACAATGGGACAAGGAACACAGTAATTACGGACCTACTTCATTTTAGCGAGAACAAAACGAAACTTACATTGTTGAGGCGGGAGTGTGGCAAGTTTCCCGCACCCGCACCATAACAGCAGAGCAGCAAAATACAGCATCGTTAAAGCATCACCACAGCAGCACAGTAAAACACACACACACACACACACACACACACACACACACACACACACACACACACTCAGCAGATCATTAGCACAGCACAGTAAAAGACGAAGTAGCAACATCACAGCAGAACAGCACAGCGAAGGAAAACACAGCACATCATTAGCATAGCACAGTAAAAGACAAAGTAGCACAGTGACCACAGCATAACAGAACAAATCACTGTAAATAGCACTTCTTTAGGTACGCACAGTAAAAGACAGAGTAGCACCATCACAGCAGCACAGCACGGCACAGCCCCTGCAACGACTGCCCTCGTGTGTGTGTGTGTGTGTGTGTGTGTGTGTGTGTGTGAGAGAGAGAGAGAGAGAGAGAGAGAGAGAGAGAGAATGTGTGTGGGGGGGTGCATATTTATAAGAGAGAGAGAGAGAGAGAGAGAGAGAGAGAATGTGTGTGTGGGGGGTGGGGGTGCATATTTATAAGAGAGAGAGAGAGAGAGAGAGAGAGAGAGAGAGAGAATGTGTGTGGGGGGGGTGGGGGTGCATATTTATAAAAGAGAGAGAGAGAGAGAGAGAGAGAGAGAGAGAGAGAGAATGTGTGTGGGGGGGTGGGGGTGCATATTTATAAGAGAGAGAGAGAGAGAGAGAGAGAGAGAGATGTGCTTGTGTACGAAAGTGTTTGTACTGTACAGCTCCGTTCAGAAGTTCGTACTACACCCAGCGTGGAAGGCGCTATGGTGGTACCAATCTTAAGTGGCGGTTTGGGTGGGGCACGAATCTCTGTACAGTGGTGCCACGTGTTCCATACCCGCTAAGTGAACGGCTCAGATATATGTAATAGGCATCACAATAAGATAAACGCATAAGAATATAATGGTAGCGTGTGTATTATAATATATGAAAGAACAGTAAACCGATTATGCGTAAAATATTTATACGGCAATACAGAAACGTGGCATATTTATTTTACAGTGTTGCTTAAAAAAAAGTAGTCAATTTTATTGGCTGTTACCGTATTTCTGGGGTTGGTAATGTCACAATTATGATTATAAGATAATGTGCAGGAATATAAGCAAATATATGCCAGTTTCTTAGTAAAAAAAAATATATATACACTAAACCCTCGTGAGCGGCAACACACACACACCCAGTCCGACCTGGTCATCTGTGAGGGATAGAGGAATAGGCCTGTTTGAGGACACCTCTTAAAAAAAACGCGCCAAGACTTTAACCTCCTGGGTGGTGTGGAAATAAAGTCAAATTTACGATATGTACATTATAACGTAAAAGAAAATAACCAAAATGTATCCTAAAATACCACAGACGAGAGAGAGAGAGAGAGGGGGGGGGGGAGGCATACCAGGGGCAGTGTTGAGTGCAGCTGAGTGAGAGATGGAGGAAGGGAGGGAAGGAAGGAGGGAGAAGTGACTGAATGAAAACAAATCATGGCGCCACAACAGCGAGGTCATCTGGCGCCATATATAAAACAATAATATTTTTAAACATAATTAGATATAATAAAAACAAAATAAAGAAATGAAAGCACAAGTTTATAAGTCACTCATAAAAGAAACAAAATTGACGCACATCTCCCCCAGGAGAGAGAGAGAGAGAGAGAGAGAGAGAGAGAGAAGGCAGGCAAGGGGCAGTGTTGAGTGCATTGTCAAGCTGAGGGAAAGATGAAGGGAGGGAAGGAAGGAGGGCAAGAATGATTGAATGAAAAAGCGCCGTAACATCGAGGTCATCTGGCGTCATGTGTAAAACAATAATATAATAAAAAACAAAAAGAAATGAAAGCACAAGTTTATAAGACATAAAAGAAACAAAATTCCCTAGGGTGATGCACATCCCCCCAGGAGAGAGAGAGAGAGAGAGAGAGAGAGAGAGAGAGAGAGAGAGAGAGAGAGAGGAGAGAGAGAGAGGGGCATCGCGAGTATGGAAAACGTGGCAACACTGTACAGAGGTTCGTGCCCCACCCAAACCGCCACTTTAGAATGATACGACCATAGTCTCTGCCCCTCCTTCCCGGACGACAGGCTGCAGCTTCGGACCTCCCACGAGCAACCAGACTTTGGCTAGTATCAAAGCAGTGTCATTCGCTAACCAACTGTTAAATGAAATGAGAATTTTATTTTCATACTCACAGATATCAGTCAATCTTGCTGCTGATTAAATGATGAAAGTATGTTTATATTCTCCCGCCTTAAAAAAATAATAAAATAACAGCAGAAAAGCACATAACAGAATATTAGAAGGTCGGCTAAGAATCAATGTGATTATGCGAGTTAGTGAGTTATCGCATGTCTTAATCCTTAGACACGGGCAGTTTTTCAGCTAACCATCTTAGCTCAGTATTTATGAACACTTCTACCGTTTCAAGGAAAATCCAAGCAGCCAAAAATAATGTGTATGCAGTCAAGATGTTCAAACATTTACGAAGTATCTGAACAGTTAAAACTCATGCTCATACTCAAAAGTAAATGAAGACGATTGGTGGAGTCTAAGGAATAATGGAAATCATATGTTTTAAGATGAAGTACCTAACATGATGTTTCCTCAACGTAACCGTCGGTCTCTCTCTCTCTCTCTCTCTCTGTAGGGTGTGGGAGGGGGGTTACACCGAGGTGTTTTGGCTATCCTCTGCTCAAAGGTGAAATCAGCACCATCACGTGCCCCACCAAGTTGACATAAATCGGCGAGACGAGAAATTAGTGCTCGAGGTCAAATTTTTCGCGCTACTTGATGATGGCTTTTCCATCAGGGCAACAGCACATCAACTTGACCTCACTACAAAAACTGTGATGAAGTGGATAAAGAGATGGGAGGAGAGTGCCAACCTTCAAGACCAACGTAAGTCATAAGTCTTTTGTATTACTGTAATGTTATGCTAATAATGAATAACTGTGAACAATAGCTCCCCATTATATTCCAGTGCTAATAGAAACTAAAACTAGTTTTCGGCCCCCGTGGAAGATGTTAGTGAAAACAGCTTTATACAGTGGACTGGCGTAGTAAAAGGGTGGGAGCGGGGTTGCAACCTTCTCGAGCATCAGTTTTTGGGAGAGTGGCAAATTACATCCTGAGAATTATAGTCAACGTTCCCATTTTACTTTTTGACGTGGTGTGGGTGACTAATGTAAGGCATATGCAACAGGTGTAAAAATAGTAATTATTATGCATTATTTTCATGGCCAAATATCCCCTACACTACATCCACAATTATTAGTGGCTGCCGAGCCAGCGGGCGGGGCCACACACGGTGGCCGATGTTCATTTCGCCTCTTCTGTTGCTTTTCTCACGTTCACACACCTCACATCCGAATATTTATTATGCCTAGTAAAGTCGTGATTTACATGCAATATATAATATTCCGTGATACTTTCCCAGCCAGTGTTTGCTGAACCTTGTCTTGATCTTTCACAAAATATCAGACTTCGGTTCAGTGATGCATTGTCCACACAGTGTGTGTGTGGTAGGGATGTGGGAGTGGGGGGGGGAGTGGGGGAGTATAGGGGTGTGGGGGTGTAGGCCTGTGGGTGTGGGGGTATGGGTGAGGTGTGGGGGTGTGGGTATGGGTGTGGGTGTGGGTATGGGTTTGTGGGTGTGGGTATGGGTGTGTATGTATGTGTTTGTGTCTGGGTGTGAGTGTGTCTGGCTATGGGTGTGTTTGGGTGTGGGTTTGTTTGGGTGTGGGTGTGGGTATGTAATCACTTGAAACTCTTTGTATGGCATAAGGACGAAAATTATGGAGTAATGTCACTGGAAATGGGACAGTTTTGGAATGTGTGTGGCGTGTGTAAAGTGGGTTAAATAATGAATAATAGGAACTGAGAAATTGATGGTGTGAGGTGCCTGATTGATAATATAAACAGTTGGTGTGGTCATGAAGAGAGAATGGAGAATAATAGGAACTGAAAAACTGTTGGTGTGAGGAGGCTTATTGATAACATATACAGTTGGTGTGGTCATGAAGAGAGAATGGAGAATAATAGGAACTCAAAAATTGTTGGTGTGAGGAGGCTTATTGATAACATATAATGATATACAGTTGGTGTGGTCATGAAGAGAGAATGGATCTTGATAAGGTGGTGAAAAAGTAAAGTCGAGTTTGAAAGTCGGCGGAGGTTTGGATGTTGTAGTTGTTGTTGCAACCCCAGGTTCATCTCGTTGCGATCCCAATGGATATCAGAAGCTTCTACCCGTCGTTTACAAAAGTCTTTGGTTGAGGTTATATTGAAAGACTGTGTTGCAATAGTGATGTGCATGTGGTGAATGAATGTGGTGTGGTGTGGGGGGTTTGCCTTGCAGTGTGGGCAAAGTAACTTGTTTGTGAGTTGTATTTTGTGTCGGAACCTAGCAGGGAACAGTGGTGACCACATCGCAGTCTGACTATACCGTTTTTTTTTTTTTTTTTTTTTTTTTTTTTTTAAGACGAAGATGCACTTGACAGGTTGATGATGACTGGCTGAATGCGACTTGTCCGAGTAACATAGGTGTATTTCAAATAATTACCAAGTAATGTGACATTACCTGGTAATTATTTGAAATACGAGGATGTTATTCGGACATGTTGCATTCAGCCAATCATCACCAACCTGTCAAGTGCATCTTCGCCTCAATTAAAAAAAAAAAAAATGAGTATAGGTTTGTTCGTGTCTTTCTGGGTAGGGTTGATGGGGAGTGTATGTCTGGTGGTGGTTCACGAAGGATGCTGTTTGACTGAAGGGTTTGGATGGCTGTGGTGCCTAATGGCTGTGTTTATGCACTGTATGTCTATGATTTGTAGTGTTGGGTGATCTGTGATTTGTATTATTGGGTGGAGAAGGGGGTATGTTGCCGAGATACTCTGTGTAGTGTTGGGCAGTTGTTCGTTTGTTTATTTTTTGATGGCTGTGATGCAACATGAAGTTGCAAGGGTGAGATGGATACTGAGCTACAGGAATTAACACTCACGTATTCATATGATCTTTGGAAATAATTTTGCATCTTGATGAAAATGATCTATAATAATGATTTTGATGCATACTGTACTTATTCTTTAGGCTTTGTTCGTCTCCTTAACTCTGCTGACTCCCTTCGGTCTCTCTCTCTCTCTCTCTCTCTCTCTCTCTCTCTCTCTCTCTCTCTCTCTCTCTCTCTCCAGGGATGGCCCGACCGGGAGAGGGGGGTCACCCCCCCCAGTGTGTGTTCTGAGTTGGTCAGAGAATTACTGAGTTGGTCAAAAATCGAGAAGCCATTTAGCAGGCTTAAGCTTTTAAAAACAGGCCTATTTGCGAAACCGAACCTAAGAAAAAACGTTACATTATCTGATGGTTCTAGCTTGTGAAAGTGACCTAACTTATCAATTGGATCTTCAAAAAATAAAACTGCAAATTGGTGGAAACTCATGAAAACATGAATAAAATTCTAAAAGCCATTATCATTACACAATCTGTATATACAGGTTGTTACTGCTGAATGCTTATTAATCCATTATTCACATTCACTTGAAGTTGACTCAACATTCGTTTTTCACCTTTTTCCTTATTTGACTTACCAAGTGTGATTTGTGTATGTGTATGTTATTTTTTTTTAAGTAGTCAGTTTAAGCATCTTGTATCTCTCACTGTATGACTGAAAATCAGTGAACAGTAGTGCAATTTTGAATTTAAGTTGTGTCTATATGCACCAGAAATCCAGAATGAAAGTTTGTTTAAATTTGTCACCAGTAAATAAATTACTTTCCAGGAAATACTGTAAGTCTGTTACAATAAAAATTACTTTCTCATAAATTTGGTTTGTTTCCATCTATTTAGTTGGTCAAACCGTAACGCCAAACGGATCAAATTGGTCAAAATTGTCCTTACCCTCCCCCCAATCACATACTCCTCGGGCCATCCCTGTCTCTCTCTCTCTCTCCCTCTATACACACACACACACACACACACACACACACACACCACTGTTCCTCTGAATTCTCTGCTTGTATCTCTCCCCCATTACGACTGAAACGAGGCACTAGCCTTGCCCCATCCTCTCACCCGCTCTGTGATGCATCTGTTAACTAGTAATCTGCCTTTCTTGTATACGACTAGTTAATTGTTGAAATGCCTTAGGATGTCTTTTTCCAGTGCATAGTGCCACATTATTTCGAACGCTGTGCGTCCAGGCATCTCAATGAAATGGATATTTGTGTTTACGTTTCTTTGGATGGAACTGACAGGGTTTTGATTTATGATGGTCACATACAAATCAGTCCTAGTCATTCTAAGAACGAGACTTCAATTCCCATCTCTTGGTGTAGCTGTTGTTGTTGTTGTTGTTGTTGTAGTTGTGTAACCCTGGTCTGTCTGGCCAAGCAGAGCCTTGAACCACGGTCAAGCAATCGCCTCTGCAGGGCTGTCCTGTGCAGTGATGGGGTGAAACTAGGATATCCGGCCTTGAGCTGCATTTAGTCTCGCTACGCCACTATCTTTATAGGCAGCAGTTTGTGTAGTACAACTGTTGCCCATGTAACAATATTTTCATATCATACAATATATTTCAGTGCAAGTATACATACCCGTAATGTTTTCCCAAACTAGACTTTCGGCGTTGATTTTTATTAGTGCCATATTTACTGATAGTGAATACTTTCATGTTAGAAAGGACGGGAGCCCCTCGAAGAACCACCCAGGCTGGAGATGCTGCTATTGTCGCAGCAGCAGGGACAACACCTCTTACGATCGCGGTGGCCATAAGGGACAGTCTTCAGTGAGATGTGTCTGTGCTGACTGTCAAGCGAAGGCTGGATGACGCTGGTATACACTATAGAATTCCAGCAATGATGGAAAGCCTGATACAACAACACAGAGAGGGGAGGTTAGCCTTTGCTCAACGCTACTTTCAGAAGAATCTAGACTTTTGGTCGCGAGTCATCTTCATGGATGAGAAGTGTTTCTCCTCCACCTCGCATGGTAGGGTTCACTGCTGGAGAAGAAACAACACCAGGTATATGATATTACCATTTTTATTACTGATAAAATTCCGTACTGTTATTCCCCCCTCAGGGCTTCGTCTTCGTTGCAGTCATCTGTTTTCTGTTCACCTCGCTGTTACAATAATTAACCGATATTCAGACTTTCACCTATGGAATAGGTCAATAATGAAGCTGTCTTCCGCAGTCTGCATACCCCTCCGTCCTTGATTTCCAGTCTTTTAAAGGCAATATGACCAGGCATCTAAAATAATCAGGATCCCTTGTTTTGGTCTTATTCTGTTCATATTGTCCTGGAAAAAGATATGATTCCTTCTACTCTTTGCCTCTATTTTCTTTGTATAAAGACATTAGTGCCGAGGAAAACTGTGATCAGTTCTAAATAATATAAGGTTAGGGGGACATGTCATCAACTAGTATTCTGTCTAATGGCTGCAACAATATAAAAAAAGAAAATATGTATTTCGCATGCAGATGCGAGAGGGTCGACATTTGAAGGAGGCAAGATCGGGTCACGTTACTTGTAACATCTGGGGATACCTGACCCTACATGGCCTGGGTGACATGTTCAGCATCGAGAGGCGTTTTACTGCTGACCAGTGTGTCCATATCCTGGAGGAACGATCCCTGCCATCTTTACGTGCAAAGGGTTTCTCGTTCCAAGATGGACATGTAATTTCCATGCATGATCGGTGTCCCATCCACACCGCACGTGTAGTACGGCAGTGGTTTCAGAGACAAGACATATATACTTCACCTCTCAGACTGGCCCGCCAAAGGGACCAATCTAAATGTAACAAACATGTTTGGGCTGACATGATTAATACCTGGCAGCCAGGAGACGAAGGGACAAGAAATGATCTCAACCACGTAAACGCCAAGCAGGAACTTTGCCGGGGCAAACACGACTTCTTCTGCGGCCTTGTAAGCTCCATGCCTGATAGGCTGCAAGCAGTGATTGAGAAAGAGGGAGGCTGGACCCGATATTGATGTGAAAAGTTAGGCAACAATTATCATTATATTAAGGATATGTATGCATATTATATAGATAGATAGATAAATAGATACTGTAGATAGATAGATAAATAGATACTGTAGATAGATAGATAAATAGATAGATATTATAGACACAATAGATAGATATAATAGTTACAATAGACATATATTATAGATAGATAGATATAATAAAGATGTAGTTATAGATAATTAGATATGGTATAGAGACAGATATAGAAATAATATAGATAGATATAGATATACTACAGATTATACTCGTGTGTGTGTATATATATATATATATATATATATATATATATATATATATATTGTTGACTATAAAATAGAAATAAAAATAAAATTGTCTATTTTTTGTCTGAAAACTTCCGTATAATTATGCTTACATATTATCCACCTCCATTTAGATGCAAGATTACTCACACGTAATAAATATAATGTGTTCCTTGGCCTTCCCACACAAACAGGACGGATGAAGTAAACTATTGCAATGTCTTTTCCTCCACAATTATGCGATTTGTTAATGCGTCGGTGGTGGTGGACGATGGTCGCGGCGGCGGCGGTGATGGTGGATTGTGGGTGTTGGTGGGTGGCGGCGGTGGTGGTGGGCGGTGGCGGCGGCGACGTTGGTGGTGGTGGGTGGTTGTGGTGGGTGGCAAGTGGCGGAGTCTGTGGTGGTGGTGGCTGTTGTTGTTCTTATGAGTTTGTGTTTGTGTTTGTTTGTGTGTGTGTTTGTGTGTGCGTGTGTTTGTGTGTGTGTGTGTGTGTGTGTGTGTGTGTGTGTGTGTGTGTGTGTGTTTGTGTGTGCGTGTGTGTTTCAGTGGGAGAATAGTCAACTCACAAATCACTTATTGATTCATATCAGAGTTCTTCATTTCCCTCTATTTGTGTATTGTAATTTGTTACTTGTATAGATATTTTCATAACAACCGCATAATGTTCACGTATTTCCTTCATTAATATGTAATAATACTTGCCAATATCTGTATAAATATCCGTTTCATCTCAAATTTCGCAGTCGTCGTGTGACTGAAACTGTTTCGGTATTTGCTGCTCTGCCTGCGGTGGCGAGCGGTTCGTGGTATTAACATGTCGTCCAGAAAGAGCGGACCGAGGCTTGTGCCTTCCACTTTGGGTGTAGTGCGAACTTCTGAACGGAGCTGTACATCCCTTGCTTCTGTGTGTAAGTGTGTGCAGACAGTGGACGTCCTCTCGTGTATGTATCTGTGAGCGTGTGTATCTATGAGTGCGTATCCAAGAGAATATACATACAGCTCCACCACAAATTGCAAAATATCGTTGCATCCCCACGGGACCCTCACTGCAATTGCAACCGGCTCGTAGGACTCTGCCATCAACCCGACTACAAATTCTCGTGGTTATTCCAGACGGGTTTTTGCAATGCTGACGCCAGGAGATGTTTTCTGAGATGATTTTGTTCATGATTATTTTCATAAAGCGATTCTGTTCAGATGAGACTGTTATGTTCATCTGTCTATTTGTCTATCTACTGTATAGCCAGACTCCTTAATCCACAAACACATCGTTTCCATGTCGCCCTGTCCCATGCCATTTCACTGCCCTCCCCCCAGCTTACACTCTCGTCTCTCTTATACCACTTCACTCCATCCCTTCAGCTCATCCTCGGCCTGCCTCTCTCTCCCCTCCCCCTCCACGTACTAACATATGCTCTCCTAGTTAGTCTCTCACTCTCTATCCTTTTCCCATGATCAAACCACCTCATTTTTTCCTAATGTAATCCATCACATCCAAATCCACGCCAGAATGCCCCTTCACTTCCTCATTTGTCATTCTGTGTCTCCATGTAACTCCGCATACTCAGATAACTCATTTCCACTGCTCTCGCTCTTGACTTGTGTCCAAGAAGTGTGTGTGTGTGTGTCGAGATTTTCCACCTGACATTGTCAGAGTGGAGCCTGCTTAGGGTGTAAGGCCCGCCAACAAGTGTCCAAGAAGGTTCAAGCTTCGCGTCCATATGTTAGAGTGGGGATCACAGTACTATCATGCTGCGACTTTTTTACTTCCCTGCTCACTTCCCTATTTCTTATCACTGTTTTCAATGAACAAGCAACGTTTCTTCCATGTTGTACGCTTCCAAGAACTTCATACTCCTAACTTCCATCCTTACTCATTACACTACCTAAGTACTTAAATGCACTCACATTTTCCATTTCCTCACTGTCCAGCCTCACAGTGTGGTCAGTGACTTCATTTCTCTTTTGACGACCACAGTTTTACTCTTCCCTACATTCACCTTTAGATTCAGTTGCTTACACGTTCTCCTAAATTCAGTCACAAAGCCTTGCCGTTCCCCTTCGTCTTCATTTAACAATACAGTTTCATCTGCAGACAACAGTACAGAAAGTTTCGAAATGCTGCCCTTTCTCATTAGAGCTGCTCCAACATCCACTGCCTTACCTTGTATCTCTTTAATAACTCCATCCATATACGAATTAAACAACCGCGGAGACACGACACATCCCTGTTTCAATCCAACATTCAGATAGAAAAATTCATTCAATTCACCATCCACACACACTGCAACCCAAGCGCCCACATACATACTCTTGACTGCATTCAACAGCCTCTCATTGACTCCATATATTTTTAATGTTTTCCACATTCCTTGTCTGTTCACTCTGTCACAGGTTTCTTTCAAATCCATGATGGCCGCATTCAACTTTTTTCCCTTTTCTTCAAACTTTTCCACCAGACACCCTAGGATGAATATCAGATCTACACAACCTCTTCCTTTCTTGAAACATCCCCGCTCTTCTCCAATTAATTCCTTGTGTTATATATATAACTCTATCAATAAGTATCCTGCCATATACATTTCCTGTCATGCCAAGAAGACAAATGCCTCTGTGGTGTTAATCTCTTGCTACAGCTCAGCATTCAACATGGAAAGAAGACGGTGTCAGGCCATGTTAAAACTGACAAGATATTGTTAGCATGATCCAATCGTCCCGCTGCATTTATTCTTTTTTTCTCCTGCCCCTAACCTCTTCCCCACAGCAATCCCACAGCACCATTTACCTGTACCTAATTAGTGTGCTTCCTGCATGTGACAGTAGGTTTAGCACTTCACAGCACTTCCACAGCACCATTTACCTATGCCTAAGTAGAGTGTTTCCTGCAGGCGAGAATGTGATTATTACTTCCCCACAGCACTCCCACAGCACTCTCTACCTGTGCCTAATGAGTGTATTTTATTGCAGGTCAGACTAGGGTAATGCTGTGATCTATCTGTAAAGTCTGATGTCAATACCAACTTTTGGAAGTCAGAAAGTGAAGTACTGAGCAGCTTTTGTTTTGAAGCTTACTTTTTTAGTACATCGTCGTCTTCTTTATTTCACGTTGTTATTGCAAGACTCAGGCTCTTTTTTTTTTTTTTTTTTTTTTTTTTTAACTAGGAGAGTGCCCACGTAGTAAAGTTATTAGAAACAATCTGAATAGATTGTCACTTTCTCTTTCACAGGCATTTAGGTCTGTTGAGAGATGAATGACTCATATGAAGATAGGCAATAAAACTAAATAAAAAGTTAGCAAAATAAATCCAAATATAAAATGTCTGCCCTGCAAATATCTAGCGAAGTAACAAGCCAAAGAAAGGTTGCGATTAAAATAGTTCAGACATATTCAAAGCTTAATAGTAGTGATATAAATGAAGAGTCGGTTTGAGATAGAGAAATGGAGGAGAGTAATTTTCAACACACATAAGAGGTAAAGAAAATCTGGAGAGGTGTAAGCAGGGGTAAGGAAGATCGTGATGACGGTAGGTAAAGAAAAACTGAAGAGGTGAATGCAGGTGTAAGGAAGGTTGTGATGACGGCAGGTAAAGAAAAGATGAAGTGTATGCAGGAGTAGGGAAGGTGGTGATGACAGTCACTTCATCAGTGTTTTAAGGATGCAACTGAGAATTAAGGAAAGCTGTTCGAAAGGTTTACTCACAATGCCAAAACGACGGAGAAGGTATGAGAGAGAGAGAGAGGTAACCAAAACTATGATACCTATAAACTCCATCAAGTTGGCCATTATTAATAAAATGACAGTCTCGTAATTCATTCATTTTAACTAAATAGAGATTTTCGTCCTTTTACAACTTATTTCCCGTAGCTCAGCGTCAGAAAAAAGACAGTACTATGGTTCTATATCCTTTCCATTACACTTCTTCGTGACTAGCAGCATATTCTAGCGATAATCTCATGTTACAGCTCAGAAATGGAGAGATGGTAGCTTGACGCCTATACTCGGTTCCACGGAGTCTGACGCACTGATTTTGCCAGCCGAGGACAGGTGGATTTGGTAACACTGCGCGATGCACTCGGGCGGCGATTGGTGGATTTCCGTTGTGTTTGAACATGCTCCAAAGTGACTTTGTATTTCAACCAAGGCCCTCATTGATTTGTAAGATACCGGATTATACGGGTATAAATTAAAGCAATGATATCTTTAATGATAAATATGTGCCTTTTAAATTACTAGAGATAAGCCTGAACAACAATGATAACAAAAAGTAAGTGAAGTCGCGACTGGACGCATGCGGACAAGTCAGCGACTGATTTAAATTCATTTCATTGTTTGATTTCGTTTATACTTCACACGGTTTTATTATTGCAGCATATTTCAACTATTATTTTCTCGTGGAGTTTGCTTTTATCTTACTTTCCTTTCTTCCACCATTAATAAAAATTCGGTTCATTGTATAATGATGTAATCCATTACTTTCCCTGCTCTTTGTCGAGGGGGCAGAGATACATGCTTGAGGATGCATTGTGACCAGGGATAGGGTGTCCGTCTGTATGTCTGTCTTTTATGATACGAAAATGTTTGGGAAAATCAACACCAAACTTATTCATGTAAGAAATAATTCTACTGAATCTGACTAGGAATACAAACAAATGCAGATTTTTAAAGCTACTGTTACCTATGAAGGTAATGAAAATGTGTATGTACACTATATGTGCTGAGAATAGAATAGCATGTATTGACCCCAGTGAGGTGTGTGTGTGTGTGTGTGTGTGTGTGTGTGCTTACACAAATCATAATTATTAGAAGCTAAGCTAAGCATATCTAGGGTAAGGTTGTATATTAGTAGATGAGGTAATGAAGGGCGTGGTGAAGACTGTAGACTGTAACACTCTGTAATAGTGGTGGGTAAAACATTCAAGCCTTCACAGGACCTTGGGACCATCTTGCTATGAACGTCTGAATTCCCGCCACAGTCGCTGACTTGTCCGCATGCGTCCAGTCGCGACTTTACTTACTTTTTGTTATCATTGTCGTTCAGGTTTATCTCTAGTAATTTAAAAGGCACATATTTATCATTAAAGATATCATTGCTTTAAATTACTTCTGTATTTTCCGGTATCTTACAAATCAATGAGGGCCTTGGTTGGAATACAAAGTCAATTTGGAGCACGTTCAAACACAACGGAAATCCACCAATCACCGCCCGAGTGCATCGCGCAGTGTTACCAAATCCACCTGTCCTCGGCTGGCAAAATCAGTGCGTCAGACTCCGTGGAACCGAGTATAGTTAAAGTGAACGGAATATAGTAGCCTCCTCCACCCCCCCCCTCTCTCACTCTCTTTTCCTTTCAAGATGCTGACCAACAACCCATCTTTCCATTCCTTTATCTTCCCTTCCAAGATCTCCTTCGGCGGTGATGATGATGATAATGATGATGATGATGTTGATGGTGATTGCACGAACCATTAACACAAGCTCTAATTACTCTTGCCACAGAAATCTTACTAATCTCCACACCTCGTCAATGAATCTTGCATTCTTGGCGATTCTTCTCTATAGAATGGAAAGGTATTTAGTCTAGAAGCATGGCCCTTTGTCTTTGTGAAATAGGTATTTTACTGTGTTCGTAAAAGGTAGAGATGTATTGCAGTGTCTCTGATGAACTGGGGAAGCATTTTCTATCTTGCTTTTGCCTTTCACTGCCCAGCCTTTCCTCTTCTCTTCTCTTCCTCTTTCTCCTCTTTCCTTCCTTGCCCTGCTCTGTTCACCCCGTCCTCTTCCTCCTTTCTTTCTTTACCTTCCCTTTCTATCCTTGCCTTCATTGTTCTCTCCTCTCTTCCCTTCCCTTCCTTTCCTTCCTTTATTTCCCTTCCCTTCCCTTTCCTTCCTTTCCTTCCCTTCCCTTCCCTTCCCTTCCCTTCCCTTCCCCTTCCCCTTCCTTGTTTCTCTTTTCCCTATTCTTTCCTATCTCTTTACTTCCCATCATTGTTCTCTTAAATCTAGTCCTGCCCTTCAGTGACCGTCACTTCCCCTTCCCTCCCTTGCCCTTTCTTGTCCTGCCCTGCCTTGCCCTGCCAACCCTTTCCCCTTCTCCCTCCCCTTCTCCTATATTGTCCTACCCTGCCCCTCGCTTCCATTCGTTCCATTTTCCTCATTTCTCTTTTCATCTCTTCTCTCCTCTCGTCTCCTCTCGTCTCCTCTCCTCTTCTCTCTTCCCCCTTCCTCACTTCTCTTCTCTTTTTTCTTTTCTTCACTTCCCATGCTCTTCTCTCCATCCCTTCCCCTCAACATATTTCCCTCCTCTTCTTCCCTCCCCGTCTCTTTCCTCCCTTTCCTTTCCATCCCATGCCATCCCATCCCACTCCACTCCCACAAAATTACACTTAATCTACCACCCCAACACAATTATCCTACTGTTTGAAAAAAACATAGAGCTTGGAATACTGCCACATTTAACCTTTTCCTTCCCTTTCCTCCCCTTCCCTTCGTGTACTGTCCATCTCTTCCTACCCTTCTCCATTGCTTTCCTCTCTCTTCACCTCTCTTCTCCTCTTTTCTCCTCTTGGCTCCTTTTTTCTCTTTACAATCTTTTCCTTCCCTACCTATCCATATCCTGCCCTTCTCTTCCCTGCCCACCCTTCCCATCCCATCCTTTCTTGCCCTTCCCTTCCACCACCACAAAGCTACGCCCAAAATCTACAGCTCAACACACAGCAGTCGCACTGTCTAAAAGGAGATATATAGTTTGACTTTCATTCCTACATCATTTGTCCCCTCTCTTTCCATCTTGTTCTACCCCACCCATCCTATTCCCCTTCTTTCTCTTTCCTTCTCTTCTCTCCTACGCACCTCTCCTCCCTTCTCTCCTCTCCTTTCCTCTGCCTTCGTCTCCTCTCGCCTCAGTCATTCACTTCTCTTCCTTACCCTGTCCTCCCCTGTTCCTCCCTCCCCATCTCTTCCATTCCTCTCCATCCCATTTTTTTACTTTTTCATCTCTTATCATCTTGACTCTTCCTCTCTTAGTGTTTCTGTACTCTGCCTTTCCTTTTCCTGCCCATCCTCTGTTTTCCCCTTTCATTTCCAGCCCTGCACTTCCCTACTCTTCCTTTCAGCGTCCCTCCTCTCCCATCTCCCTCCCCCATTCCATCCCACCACCACTCACACTACCCATAATATATATCCCAGCAAATAGCAATCACACTTTGTCACCTTTCCTTTCCCTACCCTTGGCTTCCCTTTCGTGTCCCTCCCTTCCCTTCCTCTTCTACCCTGCCCTTCCCATTCCCATCCATTTTTTTCCTTTCTCTTCTCCTCACCTTTCCTGTAATTTCCTCTTCTCCCCTATCGTCTCTCCTCCCCTCTCTGTACCTCTCCTCTCTCATATCCCCTCCTCTCAATAATTCTTTTTCATTCCTTTCCCAGTTCTTTCCTGTCCTGCCATTCCCTTTCCCTTCCTCCCATCCCATCCCATCCCACCACCACTCCCATGACCCATAATCTACACCCCAACTCCCAGTAACCGCACTTTGTAAATGGACTAATATATAGTTTGACCATAATTTGTTTTGGATAGCTTTTCGGTCGGATGCCATTGCGGGGAGGGGTTGGGTGGGGTTGGGTGCAGATTTACAGCGTTTGTCTCAGTTGCAAGCACAAATATAACACAGGTGAAATTGAACAGTTTGGGTATGGCAAGTGGTCTGCGTCGCGGGGTGGAGGGTATACGCGAGTGCTGTTGCAACATGGAGAGTATATGTGAGTGCTGTTGTTGCCTACGCTAGCTGGGTTGGACAGAGGTTTTGTATTCACCCGTGTCTGTTTGTCTATAAGATATCTCAAAACACTGATAGATACAAGGGCAGTGGATCAAGGAAGATAGATTTTGAAGTGATTCAGGATCCGGATGCAGGAATTAATCATAAATTTTATTGGTGTTGGCAGGGGTATGCACTGTCTGAGACTGTGTATCAGGGCAGACTAAGACCCTAGAATTAATTGGCTATGTGAGACCATAAATGCATTCGTCTCATAGGAAAGAGGTATTACAGAAATAAATTATACTGACGTTGGGTAAGGTATGCACTCTCTGATTGCTTTCTGGTTCTATCTACCGAGGTAGCTAGTGAGTTAGCCTGGTAGATAGATGTTAACCAGTCCATCTATCCATGTCCGTCTGTCTGTCTGCCAGTCTGTCTCCATCCATCTATCTGTCTATCTATCCATTTATCTATCTGTCTGTATCTTAATCTCTCCCTACCTATTTATCGTCCATCTGTTTATCTGTCTATCTATCGATAAGCCAATTAGTGTATCAGTCAGTTTGTTAGCCTATCTACTGTATACATGTCTGTCTGTCTTTATCTGTCTCAGTGGGTCAGGATGTACAGCGTTGCCCAAATAAAGCATTGGTAGAACTGAACAGATTGCGTTTTTGCCTGGCGTCGCTGTTTGCAGGGTATATGGGAGGTGTGGGTTTTTATTTACTGTGTTCATATTTTCTTTATATGGATTTTCTGAAAGTATGTCCCTGCATCCCTTTCCCTGTCTATCTGTCAGTCTATCTAGCTGTCTGTCCATCCATCCATCCATCCATCTACCTTTTTGCATATCTGTTTGTAACTATTCATCCTTCTGTTTATCTATTATCCATTGCCTACTATCTACCTGTCTCTGTCCACCTACCTGTCTATTTATTTATCCATCTTTGTCTGCCAGTCTATCCATCCATCCATCCATCCATCCATCTGTCAGTCTGTCTATGTCTCTGTCTGCCTATCTTTCTGTCTACCTGTCTGTCTGTTTGCCTTTTTATCTGCTCTATATATCTATCAGTCTTTATGTCAGTCTATTACCTATCTATCTATCCATGTCTATGGCAGGGAAGGGGTCCAGATTAACAGTGTTTCCCCAGTTCAAAACACAAATATAACACAGAAGACGGAACTCCTTTGTTTTTGCTTTCAGTCTGCGTCGCGGTCTGCAACGTATATAGGAGTGTTAGATATCTTTTACTCTATTGATTATTGACCTTATTGTTTGAAGCTTTCTGTGTATCTATCAGTCTGTCTGTCTTCTTATCAACATGACTATCTGTTTATCTATCTGTTTATCAACTTGACTATCTATCTGTCAGCTTATCAACTTGGCTCTCTATTTATCTAGATGCTCATCAACTTTATCTGTTAATGTACTTGTCCTGCCCTGCCCTGCCTTACCCCATCGTGTCTTGCCTTATCCTACCCTACCCTGCCTTGTCCTGTCCTTCACAACCTTACTTTGTTGTGCCCTGCTTTCCTGCCCTTCCCTGTCCAACCATCCTCTGCCATACCTTGCTCCACGTCATCATCATCATCATTATCGCCCTCACCCTCACCTTCACCACCATCACCACCATCACCACCACCACTGTTATCACTCTTATCATCATCAATAATACCAGCTTCACCATCACCACCAGTACTACCATCTCCACTACTATACCCTATTTGTTTGAATTGTGCACTTCTCTCTCTCTCTCTCTCTCTCTCTCTCTCTCTCTCTCTCTATCTTTTTCATTTTTAATTCTCTCTCTCTCTCTTTTGCACATTTCTAACTCACTCTCGCTCCCTTTTGCACATTTCTCACTCTCGCTCTTTTTCGCTCATTTCTGTCTCGCTCTCCTGTTCATTTTTAGCTCTCGCACTCCTCTTCATTTCCAACTCTTTCTGGCTCTTGTTGTGTCCATTTGCACTCACTCTCGCATTTAAAAACATACCCTACCCTTTCTTACCCTACCCTACCCTACTCTACTATTCCTTCCCCTCCCCTCCTCTCCCCTCCTCACCCTACCCTACCCTACCCTACCCTACCTTACCCTACCTTTCCCTTCCCTTTCCTTCCCTTCCCTTCCCTTCCCTTCCCTTCCCTTCCCTCCCCTCCCCTCCCCTCCCCTCCCCTCCCTTCCCCGCCTCTCCTCTCTTCTCCTTTCCCTACCTTTCATTTCCCTTTCCATCCCTTCCCTACCTCACACAACCCTACCGTTCCCTGCCCTCTCCTCCCGTCCCCTCCCCTCCCTTCACCCATTTCTTTACCCTCCCCTCCTTACTCTTCTCCCAAGGAACACTTCAGTTCTCATCACTCGCCATAAAGTCTTCTAAAACAGGATAATAAAAGAAGATAACGGGGAAGGAGAGAGACGGAAGGGGGTGAAGAAAGATAATACGAAAGTTGTGAGACTGGGAGAAGTTAGGTTAAGACGGAAGGAAGTTAGAAAAATGAAGTTAAAGAATGAAGGAATTTAGATTAAGGACGAGTGTTAAGATGGAAGCAAGTTAGGTTATGGCTGAAGGAAGTTAAAGGATGAAGGAAGTTAGATTAAGAATGAGGTTAAGGATGAGGGAAGTTAGGTTAAGACTGAAGGAAGTTGACTGAAGGAAGTTAGGTTAGGTACGAAGGACGTTAGATTAAGGATGAAGGAAGTTAGATTATGGATGAAGGAAATTAAATTAAGGATAAAGAAAGTTAGATTAAGGATGAAGTTGGATTATGGATGAAGGAAGTTAGATTATGGATGAAGGAAGTTAGATTAAGGATGAAGTTAGGTTAAGGATGAAGGAAGTTTTAGCATGAAGGAAGTTAGTTTAAGTTTGAAGTTAGATTATGGATGAAGGAAGTTAGATTAAGGATGAAGTTAGGTTAAGGATGAAGGAAGGTATAGCATAAAGGAAGTTAGATTAAGGATGAAGGTTAGGTTAGGTTAGGTCAGGCTAGGCCAAGTTAGGTCAGGTTAGATTATATTAAGTTAGGTTAGGTTAGGTTTGGTTAGGTTAGGTTAGGTTAGGTTAGGTTTGGTTTGGTTAGGTTAGGTTGTCAGGTTAGGTTAGGTTAGGTTAGGTTGTCAGATTGGGTCAGGTTAGGTTAGGTTATCAGATTGGGTCAGGATAGGTTAGGTTGTCAGGTTGGGTCAGGTTAGGTTAGGTTGTCAGGTTGGGTCAGGTTAGGTTAGGTTGTCAGGTTGGGTCAGGTTAGGTTAGGTTAGGTTGTCAGGTTAGGTCAGGTTGTCAGGTTGGGTCAGGTTAGGTTAGGTTAGGTTGTCCGGTTAGGTTAGGTCAGGTTGTCAGGTTAGGTTATATTATGTTGTCAGGTTGGGTCAGGTTAGGTTAGGTTAGGTTAGGTTAGGTTTGGTTGTCCTGTTAGGTTAGGTCAGGTTGTCAGGTTAAGTTACGTTAAGTTAGGTTGTCCGGTTAGGTTAGGGTAGGTCAGGTCAAGTTCGGTTGTCAGGTTAGGTTAGGTTAGGTTGCCAAGTTGGGTCGGGTTAGGTTAGGTTAGGTTGGGTTGGGTTGTACGGTTAGATTAGGTTAGGTCAGGTCAGGTTAGGTTAGGTCAGGTCAGATCAGGTCAGGTTAGGTCAGGCTAGGTCAAGTTAGGTTGGGTTAGATCATGTTAGGTTAGGCTTGCTATTTTAGATTATCTGAAGATTTAGGACGATTAAATAAGATAAATAACGATATCAAAAGGCACAGGACGATAAAAAAAAAGAGAACTGAGAGACCAAGACAAAGGTCCGGATTCTCGTCGCGTAAGGAAGCTCCCTAATACCTCTTCCTTAGCGATTTATTTTTGGCATTGTTTGGTTACTATCCTTTTGTGCTTATGCAGAGGATGGCGGTATTGGAAGGATTTAGGCAGCACTGAAGAGAAGACAGTGAGGTGTAAAAGGCAAAATAAATCGCTTAGGAAAGGGGACTAAGAGGAGGATCAGCGGGAGTCAGTCGTGGTGCTGTTATAACTCGCTTAGTGTTTTCATGACTACTTCCTGGCTACTTCCTTGTGTGGAGGAGAGAGAGAGAGAGAGAGAGAAGGAAGGAAGGAAGGAAAAAGACGGGAAAATGGAGATAAAGGAAGGAGGGGGACGGGGGAGGAAGGGAGAAGAGGAGGAGGAGGGAGGAAAGTGTGGATGGAAGAGAGGAGAAGTTGGGAGAGAGAAGGAGGGGGAGGGGAAGGAGAGAAAACGATGGGAGAAGGAGATACGGGAAAGAAGTAGGACGGGAAAGAAGGGAGAGGAGGGAAGGAATGAGTGGAAGAGAGAGAAAGGGGAAGGAAGAATTGGAAGACATGGAGGAGGAAAGGGACAGGGAAGGATGGAATATTGTGAATAAAAAGGGAGATGGTGGGATGGAGAGAAAAGAAAGGGAAGGAGGAAGAAATCAAAGAAAAGGTAGAGGGAGAGAGAGGGCACACGGGGAGAAAGGAAGAAATTATATGAGAGAGAAGAAAATAGGGAAGAAAGGATAAGAGGAAAGGCGAAGAATGGGAAATGTAGGGAAAAAATGAGACATGGAAGAGCGGGAGAAGGAAGGGGTAGGGAAATATGGGAGGGCAGAGAAAGGAAGGTGGGAGAAAGTGGGAGAAAGGAGTAATGGAAGAGAGGGAGAGGGAGGGGGGGAGGGAAGAGTGAGAGGAGAGATAAGGGACGGAAGAAACAGGAAGAGAGAATAGAAGTGAGAGGAGAAAGAGTAACAAGGAAGGGGAGAAAATAACAGAATGAGGGAAAGATGGACAGGCGGATGGGAAACCGAGAAAGTAAAGGAAAGGGATACAAGAGGAAGGAGAAGTGACGGGAAGAAGAAAAAAGAGTAAAGGGGTTAGGGGAAAGAGGGGAGAGAAGAAGGAAGAGAAGGAGGAAGAGAAGGAAGGAAAGAAAGGAGGAAGAAATCAAGGAGGAGTTTGAGGTGAGGGAGAAAAGGGAAAAGAAGAAAAGAGAAGATGGAATGGAAGAGAAGACAACTAAAGGAAGGAGAATGGGAAAGAAGAGAAATGGAGGAAAGGGTAAAGAGAGAGAGAGAGAGAGAGCGAGAGAGAGACGGGGGAGAGGGAGGGAGGGAGAGAAAGTGAAAGAATGAAGTAAGGAATAATGTTAAGAAAATTGTATAGTGTTAGGTCACCGATACGAATGAAGAAGGAAGAAAGGAAGTAGAGTAAGAGAGAGAAAGGAGGGAAGGAAGGAAGGAGAGTAGTGGAGAAATGGAAAAATAAGAGGAATAGAAAGTTTAAAAATATTCGAAGGAAAAAAGGAATGAAGGAAGGAGATAAAGAGAAAATCAGTAATTGCGTAAAAATAAAAAAACAAGAATAGAGTAGGGAGGAATGACGGATGGAATGAAGGGATGTGGGGGAAGAAAGTCAAGGAGAGAAAGGGATGGAAAGAAGGAAGGAAAAGAGGATAGGAAAGTGTGTGGTAAATGTTAAGTCACCAAGAAGAAGGAAGAAGTATGAAGGAAAGAGAAGAGCGAGGAAAGATGATGGAATTAGGAAGAAAAGAAATAGATGATAAAAGAGAAGGAAGAGTAGGAGCCAAGAAGTAAGGAAGGATGGAAGGGAAGAAGGAAGGATGAGAAGAAATATGAAGGAAAGGGAAGAAGGAAGATGACTGAAGAAGGAAGAAAGGTGACTGAAGATGGAAGAAAAGAAGATGATGAGGAACAGTGGGAGGAAGGAAGGAAGGACGGAAGGACGGGAGGAAGGAAAGAAGGATTAAAACGAAGGAGGAGAATTGAAAGAAAGAGAAAAGGAAGGAAGGAAGGAAAGAAGGATGAGAAATAAATGGAGAATAATTGAAAGAAAGAGAAAAGGAAGGAAGTATGAAATTAAAAGAAAAAATAAAGATGGGGGAAAGAAAGGATAGACAGAGGAAGGAAAGAAGAAAAAAATGTGGAAAATAAGAAGGAAAATGGAAGGATGGAAGGAAGAAAAAGGCAAAGGAAGGAAGGAAGGAAAGTACAGTAGGTAAAAGGAAGGAGGGAAGGAAGGAAGAAAAGAATTAATGAATGAAGGAAGGAAGGAAGGACGAGCGTCTAGGAAAGAAATAAATAGGAGGGAAAAAACGAGAGGGAAAAATGAATGGGATAAAGGAGGAGGAGGAAAGAAGAAAGGAGGGAAAAATGAAGGAAAGACGGAAGGAACGAGGGATGGAAGGAGGAAGGAAGGAAGAAAGAAAGGAAGGATGGAAGAAGGGAACGAAGGAGAGATGGAAGGAGGAAAGGAAGGAAGAAAAAGGATAGAAAGAACAAAGTGAAAGGGATATAAAGAGAAGAGAAAAGAAAGACAGGAGGGAAGGAAGGAGGAAAGGAAGGACAGAAGAAGGAAGGCAGGAAACGAGACCATTTAGGGAAGTGTGTAGTGAGTGTTAGGTCACCGAGAAGACTGTTTGTACTCAAGACAAGAGTCAGCCTCATTTTCCTGCCTCAGTCTGCCTCACCCTGCCTAATCCTGCCTCTCCCTGGTTCACCCTCATGCCTGGCTCCTTCCGTCATGTCTTCTCCCTTTCATGTCCATCCGGCCATGTCCCTCGCCTCTCTTTAGCCTTGTTTCATCTTCTCCCCCCCCCCCTCTCTCTCTCTCTCTCTCTCTCTCATGTTTCACCTTAACATTCTCTTGTGTGCTATTGATGCCTTTGGAATATTAACATAGTTTGCATTAGTAACATAGGACACTGAGGCGTAATACTCAGGTGCGGAATAAGTCGCTAAAGAAGAGGAGTCAAGGCAATCACCAAAGCCACTTAGCATACCAACCACAGTTTATTTTAGATGTGTGTGTGTGTGTGTGTGTGTGTGTGTGTGTGTGTGTGTGTGTGTGTGTATGTGTGTGTGTGTTTTATACAGTCAAAAACTAGCATCTTCCCAGTTACGTCTGAAGAAAGTTGACAAAGGGCGAAATACAATGAAAACCCCCTATCTTTACCACAGCGTGTTTGATATTATTCGTGTTTTCTCACATTTTTTTCGTTTTATTCTTGCTATCTCTTTATGATTTTGTTCCACTAAAGATATATTTTTGGAACTAAAAAATATATATATTGTCTTTATTAATTCCTTTATTATGAGGAAGCTTTACTAAGTCGTCTTTAAAAGCTTCTCACGATATAGTTGGTGCTTCTTAACTTTGGAGATGACAGTTTTAGACCAAGTTTTTGTGAACGTCGTATAGGTAGAATGAAATGAACACTATGGCCCGTATTGCCATCGGTTAACGAAGATCCCTAATAACTCTTCCTAAGCGATTTATTTTTTATACTACACTTACCTCTTCTTTGTTAGATAAATCCTTCCGCTATTACCACATTCTGCATAAATAACCTACACAAGGGTATTAATCACCCATTCCCAAGAATAAATCGATAAGGAGGAGGTGCTAGGGAGCCTTTTTAACTGTCACATAAATCCTCCCAATATCGACATACCCAGCGTGAAGAATGTATAAAAGCATATTAACCAGCCATGTCCGAAAATAAATCGCTAAAGAAGAGGTGTTAAAGAGTTCCCTAACCTACGAGAATACAGGCCTTAGATAATAAGACTTGCTTTTATTTCTAGCTTATTCCACGGAGTTCAGTGGCAGAGTAAGACAATACTATACCTCTACATCCTTTTCATGGCACTTCTTCGTGACTAGCATCATATTTTAGCCTTAATCTAGTGCTACAACTGAGCACTCAAGATGAAGAGATGTCATTTTTAAGCCAGGATAGAGTAAAAGGAGTATAGCTGATGTGACAGGGAAAGCCGAAAGTTAGGATATAAAATGGGTATAAAAACGAAAGATTATCCTTAATAGAAATGCTCTGTCTCTCTCTGTCTCTGTCTGTCTGTCTCTGTCTCTGTCTCTGTCTCTGTCTGTTTGTCTGTCTGTCTGTCTGTCTGTCTGTCTCTCTGTCTGTCTCTCTCTCTCTCTCTCTCTCTCTCTCTCTCATTTAGCCTCTTTTAAAATCTTATCCTAATCTCATAAATTAGATATCATAGTCTTTGTCTTATCTCTAACAGTCTTGAAATAATCATTATATCGGTTTGTGCTTTCCTTTGTGCTTATTTGTATTCCTCCTCTTCCCATCGTCGTCCTTCCTCTCTTCCTCCTCCTCAGCCTCTTCCTCGTTCCTCTCCTCCTCCTCCTCTTTCTTTCATTTCTCAACCTTTCCCCTTCCTCCTCCTCCTCCTCCTGCTTCTCCTCATCTCTTCTCTCTCTCTCTCTCTCTCTCCCTCTCTCTCTCTCTCTCTCTCTCTCTCTCTCTCTCTCTCCCCACTTCCTCTTCCTTCTCCTCTTGCATTTTCTCCCTCTTCCTCCTCTTCTTTCTCTCCCTTTCACCTTCTTTCTCTTCCACCCCACTTCCTCTTCCTTCTCTTCATCTCCATTCCCCTATTCTTCTCTTTCTCTCCACTTCCTCCTCCCCTTCCTCTTCTTCTTCCTCCCTCTTCCTCCTCCCCAACCTCTCCCCTTCAACTTCCTTTTTTTTCCACTCAGCATCCTCTCCTCTTCCTCTTGCATTTCCTCCCAAATCCTCCACCCCACCCTCTCCCCTTTCCTCTTCGTCTTCCTCCTCCCCATCCTCTTCCTCTTCCTTCCTCCACCAATCTTCCCATTCTTCTTCCCTCATCTCACTAAAGTTTTCTTACACTCAGGAAAATTTATACACCTACTTTTGTCATTGTCTTCCGCCTTCCTTGGGGTAACTCACACACCTGGCATGACTTAGGGCAGATGAGGTCAGGTCAAGGCAGGTCAGGGAAGGTCAGAGCAGGAACAAGAAGAGGTCAGGGGTAGAAGCAGGGAGAAGTGGTCAGGGATCAGGTCAGGGAGGAGAAAAGATTGGAGATCCCGAAAGCAGGATGGTGGACTGCGGGAGGTCAACTTTAGATGACTAATCAGCAAAATAAGTTGCTTAGGAAGAGGTGTTAGGGTGCTTCTTTCTTCGACGAGAATAAAGGTCCAGACATCGTTCGAAAACTTAAAAAAATAAATAAATAAAAAAGAAAATGGTAATAATAATAATAATAATAATAATAAGCCTATCGCAAAGACGTATCCCCTCCATGCCGTAAAGAACATATAGATATGCACTAATAAGTATGGCAATATATAAGTAAGGGCATAAACAAAGACTCGCGCGCTATCTTTGAGGTGACGATGATCCAGCAAGTACTGTAGTTTTCAAGATACAGCTATTTACAGCTTAGTTTCCTTATATGGAAATAGTTTACATTGCCACAGTTTCATATATATAAGTACAAACTTTTTTTTTTTTTGGGGGGGAGGGGCCTATAAACTATCTTTTTGTAAGATATGAACAGAATTTAGCCATAAGTTTCCAAAATATAACACAAGACAGATTTTTCCTTACATGGTCATAGCTGGTAAAGTACAGACAATATGGCAATTGTACATATACGGGCATCAACTGCCACACATACTCTATCTTTCTGTGTGATATGAAGCCAAGCCACCTGGTAGTTTCCCAAATACAGGCCCGGACGGACAGACGGACAGAAAGACAGACAGACAAACGGACGGACAGGGGCGATTCCTATATCCCCACCATATGGAATAATGGCGAGGATAATAATAAAAATCGTGTGGATATATATATATATATATATATATATATATATATATATATATATATATATATATATATATATATATATATATATATATATATATTGTTACGGAACAGAGAGAGATAATGAACACTTCAAGTGAGAATACTAAAATCACTACTGTCCTGCAAAGTTCCAGGTTCGAAACAAAAGACATAGGTAAAATTACAAGTTAAAGTTTAATGCTCAAACTAACAACTAAACATTCAGGACTCATAAGGATAATGTAATGGCAAAACAGGTTACATATATGGTTAACTGCAATAGCCTCTATTAACACGAATTTAGCAAGAACAAATTTATCTAAGTCAGCCCTGATAAATGAGAGAACCGAATAATGCTCAGTTAATGCAAGATATAACATTATTACGGATACAAAATATTACTAACTCCGGCTGACAATATGAATCACAAAAACTTTACCAGGCTTACGAATTAATGCCTTATGCTATACAGTACAAGAAAGATGGTAATAACACTTATACTCAAATTATACAGCAGCTAGATGGTTGGAGACTTCCTGAGCACTCACAAAGTTAATAATATACTATACAGGGGAGGACACAGATGTGAACAAAATGAGGAGTAGATCTAAGTGGCAATTAATGCAGAGACTGAGCTTATTATATAGGGGGCCGGCAGAGCTTGATTCAACTTGCAAGAAGGACGCAGAAATGAAGGCACAGGGGAGGAAGAGTTGACAGTCCTGCTCTGAACAACAGAAAGAACGACTTACTCTACTATAAGGGGGAGAAGGGGGGAGTGAGGTAGAACACGCAAGCCTGGTCACTATGGAAGCCACAAGGCAAATCGTGATCAAACATGCAGCATTTTGTACGTTAGAATTATACAAAGGATGATGAAATCATAGGCTATGAAACACCTCCCCACAAAGAAAAAGAAATTTACAACGGAAAATTCTTATTACTCTAAAACAATCTGTTTAAAGTCTAGATAAGCAATCTGCAATAACATTTTCTTTCCCCTTGACATGTTGTATGTCTAATGAATACTGAAGTAGACTCCATCTTGTCAATCTCTGATTTTTATCTTTAAACTTACTAAGGAATTTCAGTGGGTTATGATCGGTATAAATGACTATGGGGTCAAAACCAGAACACAAATAAAATGAAAAATGCTGTAAACCCAAAATCAAGGCCAAAAGCTCTTTCTCAATAGTTGAGTAGTTCTTTTGAGGTGGAGTGAACTTCTTACTGTAGTAAGATACAGGGTGTTCAATACCCTGATCATCCTCTTGCAGCAAAACAGTCCCAGCTCCTGTATCACTTGCGTCAATAGCCATCTTAAAAGACTTAGCAAAATTTGGAGTAGCGAGCACTGGCTGACTTAATACGATAGCTTTAAGTTTACTGAAAGAGGATTCACAGTTATCGGTCCAGACAAATTTAACTCCCTTTTTCAGTAGGTCTGTAAGTGGTGATACAAGAATTGAAAAGTTAAGAACAAATCTCCTGTAATAACCTACCATTCCCAAAAATCTTTGTAGCTCTTTCCTACTTTTAGGTCTGGGAAGATCACTTATAACCTGAACCTTAGCTGCTGGTGGTGCAACGTGTCCATCACCAATTACGTACCCAAGGTACTGAACTTAGTTTGACCAAACTCACACTTTGATAAATTAGCTACAAGATTAGCCTGAACTAAATGCTCAAGAAATTTACTGACATGGCATTGGTGATCTTTCCAGTTGTCACTGAAGATTAATACATCATCAATATAAACAACACACCCTGCCAAACCCTCTGTTACAACATTCATGAGCTTCTGAAAAGTGGCTGGTGCATTCTTCACACCATATGGCATTACAGAACATGCAAAAGTCTTTGCTAGTGTTACAAAACATGAGATCTCCCTAGCACGTTCAGTCATAGGTACTTGCCAGTATCCCTTTAACAAATCAAACTTACTTATGTACCTAGCCTTTCCGATCTTGTCTATGCAATCTTCCAAACGAGGGAGAGGGTAAGTGTCTGTTTTGGTTATCTCATTAACACGTCTGTAGTCGATGCAAAGCCGCTGTGACCCACCTGGCTTAGGGACTAGAGTGACAGGAGAACTTCACTCGCTCTGACAGGGCTCAATCATCTTGTGGTCCAACAGGTAGCTAAGCTCCTTCTGGAAGAGAGGAACTTTCACTGGGTTCACACAGTAAGGAGGCAGATTAATTGGCTTTGCATCTCCAACATCGACATCATGCATCAACACAGTGGTTCTTCCTGGAGTGGCACGGAACACTTGCGGGTACTCCTGCAGTAATGCCGAAAACTCCTGCCTTTCCTCGGGAGGTAGATGAGAAAGCTTAGTCTGGAGATCATTCATGATATCAGGATTCTTCCCCAAACTATCACTCAGGCTCATACTGCATGGGAGAGCTTCACTTGCAGACTCAGGTGGAACAGCTACAGTGCAGACTGGGTTATTTTCGTTCCGCCTGTGATATAAATTTAGCATGTTGATGTGACAAAGTTGCTTGTTCTTTCTACGATCTGGTGTGGCGATGACATAGTTGACATCACTGAGTTTCTTCTCCACGAAATAAGGACCACTAAACATGGCTTGAAGAGGTTGCCCATGCACCGGTAGCAGAATCAGAACCTGATCTTCTGGCTGAAAGTGGCGTAACCTGGACTTCTTATCATACCAAGTCTTCATCTTCTCCTGAGCAGCTCCTAAATTCTCTCTCGCCAGCTGTAAAGCAGTGGACAGCCGTTCTTTGAACTTCATCACATACTTCAGCAGGTTGACGTCATCTTCCTCCGACAGCCAGCATTCCTTGAGTAGCTTAAGGGGTCCTCTTACTTCATGGCCAAACAGTAGTTCAAAGGGTGAGAAGCCCAGTGATTCATTTGGAGATTCTCTTGCGGCAAATACAACGAATGGAAGACCTTTGTCCCAGTCTTTCTGATGTTCTAAACAGTATTTCCTGAGCATCGATTCGAGTGTTTGATGATATCTCTCCAACGCTCCTTGGGTCTGGGGATGGTAAGCTGAAGACGTGATCTGGGTGATGCCCAACTCTTTCAAAGACTGCTTGAAAACATTTGACATGAAATTACTTCCCCGGTCTGACTGTACCTCCTTGGACAAACCAAACTTTGTGAAGAACCCTAGCATTTCCTTAACCACGTTCTTTGCTGAGATGTTTCTAAGTGGAATGGCTTCAGGATAACGAGTAGCCATATCAATCAGGGTCAATACATAAGAAAATCCTGAAGAAGTCTTAGGAAGAGGGCCCAAAATATCCACCAACACACGGGTGAATGGCGCCTCAAAAGGAGGAATGGGAACCAGAGGTGCAACCTTTTCGGTCTGATTACACTTCCCCACAACTTGACAGGTGTGACAAGACTTACAATACCAGGAAACATCTCTGAAGATACCTGGCCAGTAGAAGTGTTTCAAAATGCGTGCCATAGTCTTCCTCACTCCAAGGTGTCCTGCCAAACTGGAATCATGAGCCACTCTAATGATATCCTGCCTACAAACACGAGGGATGACAACTTGATGTACAACCTCCCATTCACAGTCAGCTGATGCTGTTGGGGGTCTCCACTTCCTCATAAGTACTCCTGACTTTATATAATAACAAGTAGAAGCACCAGCTGACTCTTCCACATTGCAAGCAGAGTTAGCTAGACCTTTCAACTCAGGGTCAGCAACCTGCAACTCAACCAACTCTTGACGAGACAAATTATCAACACTACGTGGTACTGCCTCATCTGGTGAGTGGTCCAAATTAGCAAGAAAAGTGTCAGCTAGGATAACATCATATTCATCATTATCCTCTAAGTCACCAGTAACTTTAGACTTAGCCCTAGTGAAAGCACATGCAGAGAACACCTCAGGGATATCACAGTCCTGGGTCACAGTTACTGATTCACTAGACAACTGAGGAGCTGGACACACTTGACTTCCACCAATATCATTTCCAAGTAAGAAAGTTACACCTGACATTGGGAGTGTCTCAACCAACCCAACCATAACGGAACCATTAACAAAACCAGACTCTAAATTCACTCTGCACAGAGGGACAGAGAAGTAATTATTCCCTACACCTTGTAAGATTACAGTTTCATCAAAGGAATTAACATTAGAGCCTAGAACACTGGTCTGCATAAGGGATTGGCAAGCACCTGTATCACGATATATTTGAACTGATTTCCTGTCATCATTGTCCAGAGGACTGACAAAACCATCAGACAGGAAATTAGCACATGAACTCTTGAGAGTGTCATCCACGTTACTGCTGAAAAGAGGAGCTTCATCATGAGAATTTAATTTACCCCTCAAAGCAGGTTCAGTTAACTCGGTTAAAGAATTCTGGGAACTCTCAAGGGTGGACACTAGACCAATTGACTGAATATTTAAAGACTCCTTTTTGTTCACATCACGCTGTCTCCTGAAACATTTCTCCGTAGTATGACCAAGCTTACTACAATAAGTACATTTGCTTTTCTGAAATCTAGAGGTGAAGTTGGTATTTACTTCCTGAGAAACATCATCTTTATTCTCTTTCCTGTTACCTGTACTCTGAGTAGAGGCAACGTACTTACTCTCAGCTTTCCTTTTTTCTTTAGAATATCTCTTGTGAGTGAGAACATATTCATCAGCTAAAACTGCAGCATCAGACAAATTATCTATTCTTCTCTCATCAAGATATAGGCTTACATCTTTATTAATACACCTTTTGAAGTCCTCCAGCAAAATCATCTGCTTAAATTTATCAAAATCAGAATTGACATTCTTAGAATTTAACCACTGCTCTAACAGATCTTCTTTGATTTTTGCATACTCAACATGGGATTGCTTATCTTGCTTGTAAGTTGTCCTAAATTTTACTCTATAGGCTTCAGGAACAAGCTCATAGGCCTTAAGAATCAAGCTCTTAACTACATCATAACTATCAAATTGATCTTGAGGCAAAGATGCACAAGTTACTTGAGCTTTACCGGTGAGAACACTCTGAAGGAGTACTGGCCAATACTTTTTGGGCCAATTAAAACCTGTAGCTACCCTCTCAAAAAACTGAAAATACTTTGTTAAATCAGTTTCATTAAAGGGAGGGACAAGTTTAACATTTTTAGCCACATCAAAATCATCAGAGCAAGATGATCCAGTTCTACCTTCTTTCATGCGATACTCATGGTCTGCCTGAATCCTAGCTAGTTCAATTTGTTCCTGAGCTTGTGCCTGTGCCTTCTGAATACGAGCCTGAGACTCAGCCTCCTTAGCATTTGCCTGAAACTCAGCCTCCTTAGCACGAGCCTGAAACTCAGCCTCCTTAGCACAAGCCTGAAACTCAGCCTCCTTAGCACAAGCCTGAAACTCAGCCTCCTTAGCACAAGCCTCCTCCAGGGCTAGCTGTAACTTAACTATTTCAATCTGCGTTTGCTCATCTGGAGGAGTTACATTAAACAAGCTTTTATTAATCATGTCAACAATTTGATCTTTAGAATGATGAGAGTGAACAGCAATTCCCAATTGTTGAGCAACAAGCTTAAGTTCATTCTTTGTCCTGTTTTCTATATCACACACTGTTTGCACATTTGACAAAAAATCTTTGGCTTCATCAAGAGTAGTAATAGTAGACATCATGAATAAATCACAATCACAAAATATCAAGCAATATCCTTATGATAATATCCTGAATATCCTGATAAGAGGTCGCCAAATTAATGTTACGGAACAGAGAGAGATAATGAACACTTCAAGTGAGAATACTAAAATCACTACTGTCCTGCAAAGTTCCAGGTTCAAAACAAAAGACTTAGGTAAAATTACAAGTTAAAGTTTAATGCTCAAACTAACAACTAAACATTCAGGACTGATAAGGATAATTTAATGGCAAAACAGGTTACATATATGGTTAACTGCAATAGCCTCTATTAACACGAATTTAGCAAGAACAAATTTATCTAAGTCAGCCCTGATAAATGAGAGAACCGAATAATGCTCAGTTAATGCAAGATATAACATTATTACGGATACAAAATATTACTAACTCCGGCTGACAATATGAATCACAAAAACTTTACCAGGCTTACGAATTAATGCCTTATGCTATACAGTACAAGAAAGATGGTAATATCACTTATACTCAAATTATACAGCAGCTAGATGGTTGGAGACTTACTGAGCACTCACAAATTTAATAATATACTATACAGGGGAGGACAGAGATGTGAACAAAATGAGGAGTAGATCTAAGTGGCAAGTAATGCAGAGACTGAGCTCATTATATAGGGGGCCGGCAGAGCTTGATTCAACTTGCAAGAAGGACGCGGAAATGAAGGCACAGGGGAGGAAGAGTTGACAGTCCTGCTCTGAACAACAGAAAGAACGACTTACTCTACTATAAGGGGGAGAAGGGGAGAGTGAGGTAGAACACGCAAGCCTGGTCACTATGGAAGCCACGAGGCGAATCGTGATCAAACATGCAGCATACTGTACGTTAGAATTATACAAAGGATGATGAAATCATAGGCTATGTAACAATATATATATATATATATATATATATATATATATATATATATATATATATATATATATATATATATATATATATATATATATATATATATATATATATATATATATATATATATATATATATATATATATATATATATATATATATATATATATATATATATATATATATATATATATGGTCCGCCATCTTGAATTTTTAAGCTAGGGAAAACGGCTGAGAAGTAGCAGAAATGCAATAAGATTAGTATTAAATGTCGCTAAAAAGAATGTTAAAGCTAGGGTTGAGAAAAATAAGTCAGGTGCAGAGTGGAAGGGGAGTCAAGTGAGGTAGGAAGTAAGAGGGTGTTTAGATGAGGTGAGGCAGGCGGGCAGGAGAGGATGGGTGAGGCAGGTAGAGGCAGGTTGAGATGCAGAGAGAGGGGAAAGGTAGGGAGAGGCAGGGATAGGGGCGGCGGTAAGAGACAGGGTGAAGCAGGAACAGACCAGAAGAGGCACTGTGAGATAGGGTGAGGCAGGGGATGGTGGGATAGGGTGAAGTGCAGAGGACTGGGAAAGGTAGGTAGAGGCAAAGTGAATCAGGGTGAGGAAAGGGTGCTGGAAGAGAAGGATGAAACGGAGAAGTGGAGCGGCAAGAGGGTAGGTGGAGTGATAGTGAGAGATAGAGAGGCAAGGTGAGACAAAAACCTATGTAGCGAAGAAGAGGAAAGATGACAGGGAATGATATGGAGAGACAGAGAAGTAGAACGAGGAGAGGCAGAAAGGTTGAAGTAAGGAGAGGAAAAGAAACTTGAAGGTTGAGATGGAAGAGGAAAGGAGAGATGTGGAGTGGACGAGAGAGAGAGAGAGAGAGAGAGAGAGAGAGAGAGATAGCGGAGAGGAGGGAGAGAAAGAAAGACAGATCAAGATACGAGACAGAGAGACAGACAGACTGGAGAGAAATAATGCTACTTAGGTATGAAAGGTGGTACTAATGAAATTGAACGAGACGGACAGACAGACAGACAGCACTCAGATTCTTTCGGTGGTTAAAAGTTTATTATGCTAAGGTGAATGCGAATATTATTTTCCTGCTTTGGTTAGTTGACACAGATTACTGCTTATGTGTTTTTTAGTCTTTTTGTAACTGTAGTTTTTAGTTTATAGATAGATAGATAGATAGATAGAGAGAGAGAGAGAGAGAGAGAGAGAGAGAGAGAGGGGGGGGGATAGATGGATAGATAAACATGGTACTAATGTAAAGCTGGAAATGTTATCCCACCGGTTGACACCAGTGTAACGGTAAGAATTTTTACTATCCCCACCGTTATTGTTCATCCAGTGTAATGCTAGAGATATTTATAATCTTACCTGTTGTTGGCACTGATCAACTCATCCATGGATAATACAAGTGGTACTCGACTTAGTATAATAGTTTATAGTAATTTAAGAAATATTGTGGTAGCGTTTGTAGTTTTTGGCCGAGCTTAGATTTAGTCAGTACCACGGGTGGTCGTCGTTCCCTCAGCGAAGGAATCTTGAATTGGAAGGGGAGTGAATTTGGCTTGAGGACATAATTTCCTTGATTAGGTGCACCAATAAAGAAAAGAAAATGATATATACTTTACTCTACTTTAATAACTTGATGCTAGTTTCCACAAAACATTTTTAATTACATGACCCTTTTTAGTATCAGAGAAGATTGTACATGTTACCAAGGTTTTGGATGATCATTCCTCCAACATTATTACCAGGCGAAAACAATTTGATACATACAAGCGATGTATGGAGTTGTTGTACCATACTTTCTTTTTGTCAGTTATTCTTGGCCTCGACAGTAGTCTCAAGTCAGAGACCTTTTTACGAGCATGGGTTATCTGTTCGGGCTGGCATAGCCTCGAACCAATAAGAATGATTACTCGTGTTCATTTTCATCCATATAATATACACTCATCATGCAATTCTCTAGAATCCAATATCAGTTCAGTACTATTTACAGTTCATGATCATCGTTGCTATATAATCACTAAAAATACATAATCACTCGGGCTTGTTTAGCCTCGAGGAATAATTCAGAAAAAAAAAACATAATCACTAAGAATTCGTAATCACTCGGGCTTGTTTAGCCTCGAGGTACTATTCAAACATTGTATAATCACTAAGAATACATAATCACTCGGGCTTGTTTAGCCTCGAGGTTCATTTCAAAATTGCATCATTGCTCACAGTCACTAAGTTCCCTTCCACGCTCCTAACTTCCTAACCTTAGTTACAAGAAAGAAAACGGTTAATGGTTTTGAATTTCACTCTTCCGTTACCAGATTACATCACTTTCAAATTTCTATTCATTATTTACAAAATAAAATTCACTTGATAGATCAATAATACTATTACAATTACATATGGTTTATATAATAATTCATGGATAGTGTAATGTGTGTATGCTCAAGTCTTTGGACAATACTATGGGAAAGCCTCATGTTCACACTGACGTCGCCGGTGTCTGGGGACTGAACAAACGTCCATTACATACGACGTCTGGGCCTCGAGTGGCTACGTTAAACTTTCAACAATATTACTTCATATAGTCCATGACAAGCAAGGAATAAACAAAGAAAAAAGAGGGGGAGGAAGGAGAAATGTGGACGGCTCACCTGAACGAACGTCCATTATATACGACGTCTGGGCCTCGAGTGAGCTTCGTCGGGCAGGGACGGACGCTACTGCTAAATCAAATGAGGTGGTGTTTTTGAAATATGGTGGGTTTCAATTCTCTTTACAATTTATTTAGCAGTGTACCCATGACACCAGGACTTTTGATTGAATTGGGGAAAATTTGGAATTTATTCCTTACTTAATTTAGATACTGATTCTATCACTATCTCACTTTGAATTTTAAGGCAGCTCATGCCATCTAGTGACGGCCAAGACAAACTTGACCTTTAAATCCTCATAAATGACATTATTTAGGCCTTTTGGACTGTTAATCTTACATATTTGGGTTCTAGCAGCTTCATTAGTAAACATTTCACAACTAGGTTACAGAAAGAATTGTATATTCATCATTATTCTGTTTAAGGTTTAAACTCGGCGCCCAATAACGACAAGAAAAGTTGCGTGCATCTGTTATTCGTTACTCGACCAGACGGGGAATTCCCATAGCTCAACATCCACAATTACATCACCCAATGCATAGATACAGAGATACATACAGTACATATAAAAATAAAGTTAGCCCTACATTAATCATAAACATATGAATTACTACTTAGGATAGGAATTTAAAGACTAATATTCAGGTTACACCCTATCTAACTTAAAATTACAATACCTCTAAACACATACATGAATATTAAATTTGTGGCACTACACTAAGATAGAATATGATGATAAATTATTTCTAACGAAAGTTTATTTTCGTATTTATTTTTATTAATTCACTTTTTTTCCCTACAGGTAAGACACTATCTCTTACTGCACTACAAACGGTGTAAGTATAAGAGCAATATTTCCGCAGATACGCCGATATAATTATGTACAAACAAGTGATATTGAGATGTATCCATAGATTTGTAAAGCCAAATTTTCAGTCAAAAAAATGTTGCCTGTGCTTGCTTACGCTTCCTGCTGATGGGTTTGGAGCATCTTCATTGCTTTCTTTATATATTCTTTAAAATTCTTCTGTTTCTTCTTACTGGTGGTAGGTGGTGGCGACCATCATCCACTCACTTGATGCAATACTGCCTATTTCGTCCTTCACCTTTTTCATTATTTTTCTGTGTTTGCTCTGCTCTCTTCCTATTACTCCCATCCTTCCTGTCACTTTTTATTGCTCTTCTATCCTTTTCAGGTGATTTTACATTGAGTGACAAGCCTAATGGTTTCCTGTAAGCCAGGGAACCATGTACAACACTGGGTTGTACCGATATAACCAACCCATAAATGTTCCCTACGTGTGAACATGAGGGTTGGCGGAAGGTTATGCCCCTGAAACAATTAACTCAAGGACAAACGGCCACCCCTTGCGGGATTATGGCGTCTGGCTATACATAGGTAGATACGTTCTTCATATTAATAAGGTGAAGTTGGAGCATTTACTTGCATTTTCTTTGTTGTATCTCATGAATTTAGTGTAATGATCAGGCCTGCCACTCATTTATGCTATACAAGGACAAAATATTTAATCTCATCAGCTATGTGTTCGCTGATAAAAAAAATCCTGCACCATGTTCCTCCTTTTCTTGCTCACCTCTTTATCTAGTTCTGTTTATGTCTCATTTGTTTTTTGACCTCACTAAGACATGCGAAATCTTAGCTTACATTTTCTCAGTCCTTTAAGAAGAGAAACCAAGACTCTTAATAGATAAGCCAAGGGTTCTAGTAGTATGTATATTTTCAGTATGATGACGTCTTAATTCAACGTACTCATCACATCTTCCTTAGCTTACGAGTGATCTGTCTTGAATGGGCCAATTAAGACAGTACCTCGCCCCCTTACATCAAAAACTCTTCATCTGATCTTAATAAAGCCCAGAGACACAAATAATAAAGCCAAAAGTACGTCCTCGATCTTAACGGCTCACGTATGTACACACAGCAAAAAAACTATCGTTACACCTTCTGCGCGATATAAAATGACACACGAATGAAGGTTTTTGATAACAGCCTCCTCCATTGGTATCCCTGCGTGTGTTTGTTGCATATTTATTATAAGCTATATCCATTGCTTCTCCCATGCATATTTCTACCTCGTCCTATTTGGCAACTCATCCACTGTCAGGCTTACCAACCCTAGCGAGACAGCCAGGTTGTTCAGTATGAAACACATCGGACCCCCCTGTAACGATAGTTTTTTTGCTGTGTGTACCCCAGAAATATTCCTTACTTACCTCAAGGCATTTTCTTATGCATTAGTGGAGCATCTTCTTTTTCTCAGTATTATTATGGATATTATTCAAAGGATATTAATTTCTAAAGGGACTGGGGATACAGGGACTGTGTGTGTGTGTGTGTGTGTGTGTGTGTGTGTGTGTGTGTGTGTGTGTGTGTGTGTGTGTGTGAGAGAGAGAGAGAGAGAGAGAGAGAGAGAGAGAGAGAGAGAGAGAGAGAGAGAGACAGACAGACAGACAGACAGACAGACAGAGACAAACAGAGACAGAGACAGACAGAGAGACAGACAGAGCAGGAGGGAAACTGAGCAAGGAGATCGGGAGGAGAGAGGTTAGGCAATATAGATATGAAAACTGGTTGGTCCCAATGGAATTCAACGAGAGAGAGAGAGAGAGAGAGAGAGAGAGAGAGAACTCAAAAAGATTTACCGAACAAGCGAAGGACTACACTACGAAATCTCACTTCAGATTCTCCTACACACACACACACACACACACACACACACACACACACACACACACAGCGTGCATATTCAGTCATATGCTTTTACTCTCTTTCATTTGATGGTACATTCAACACATCGCACTATTTCTCAGTATATGCAGATTTCTCTCTCTCTCTCTCTCTCTCTCTCTCTCTCTCTCTCTCTCTCTCTCTCTCTCTGGATGGGGGCTTTTGCAAATGAACGGTAGGTCCTTAGGGAATGGATGTGATGGTGTGTGTGTGTGTGTGTGTGTGTGTGTGTGTGTGTGTGTGTGTGTGTGTGTGTGTGTGTGTGTTCGGAGTTATTAACGTGGTTATCATCAGCATCCCCATTATATTTTTCGTAATCATCATCATCATCATCATCATTGTCACCTTCATATAATTGGTTGGGAAGTATTTAGAAATAAGAGATGTGAGGGTACCGTGCCAATTTAAAATTATCATCATCATCATCTTTGTCATGGGATGGGAATTATTTAAAAGATAGTAATGATGATACGAATTTAGAACTAACATCGTCATTATCATCTTTGTCATTATATTATGGAATGGAAAACATTTAGAAGTAAGAGAAATGAAGATACAAAATTAGAATAATGATAATAATAATCATAATCATCATCATCATCATCATCATATTCTATACCTAAGAGTGATAGTATCTAAAGCCAGGAAAAACGAGAGAGAGAGAGAGAGAGAGAGAGAGAGAGAGCACTACATTCCTTAATCCTGATATTACCGCCAGCTGCTTCCTCACAAAACTAATTCCCGTCGTAATTTGGATTTCTTTTGTTCCTCTGAAATTAGATTTAAACCAACTGAAGAAAAGATGGAGACTGTCTGTAGATATTTCAGCTCCCGGGGGCCGTAATCAGGCATGGGAATCTCCTTAGCGCCGTTTCCTGAGCTATTTATTTTGCAGATTACACACTGGCATTTTCTCTTATGCTGTTTGTCTGGTTTTAATATCGGTATGGTTTGGATCTTTAACATAACTGAGAATATGACACACAAACCAATTCGAGAAAGGTAGGAACCATCAACAGAGTTAGCCGTCTGTCAGGTTAGCAGAAAAAAGTTAGCTATGTTTGTCAGGTTAGCAGAAAAAAAGTTAGCTGTCTTTGTCAGCTGAGCAGAAAAGAGTCAACTACATTATTTTGTCTTGCTAGTCGAAAATAATTAGCAGTTTTTGTCAGTTTTGAACAAATGCACAGATGTTAAATCAATCCTTTATTCTAACTAACAGCACTTGGCCCTCAAGCAAACATAGAAGTTAGATGAGGTTAGAAAGGAGATGGTTATCTTTTTCAAGCCCTCCTGTCTAGCTACACTTGGCCATCAACTAAGCATAAAAGAAGATAGGTGAGCTTAGAACTGAGTTAGCTATCTTTTTCCAGCTCAAACAGACGCGCCAAAACACCACCAATCTCCGTCATCACCAAATCCATTACTGTGTTGAAAATAAAGACTGCCCGACCCTTCCCTCGCTTCTTACTCGCTTTCCCAGGCGAAAGGAGAGAAATGGGCGACAATAAATATTTTCTCTGCGGGCTTTTAAAAGAATTTCCCCTACTTCCTCTTCTCTGGACTCGGTTTGTCGTGTTTCTGGGGTCTTCTCCGTTGCCAACACTATTTTCATCAGTGAGTTGCAGGAAAGGACTAAGTGATAGACAGAATGGATACATAAATTGCTAGACGCCCAGTACCAATGTTGATTCACTCACCACTTTCTCTTTTCTCTGTTGCCATCTCTCTAGAGGGGAGAGGGGGGGGAGGCTTCTCCGTTTTGACTGTATTTTTATTAGCGTGTTGCAGGAAAGGATTAGGTGATAGATAGATAGAAGAGATAGATAATATTGCAACCGTAGAGATAATATTGCAACAGTAGACGACCAGACTAGAACGAATTCGTCTCTATTTTCCCTTCTCTGTTGTCGTCTCCCTAGGGCCTTCCACTCCACGCAGTCTGTACTGTTATTATTAGTGTATTGCATAAAAGGACTGGGTGATAGTTATAATTGATAAATTTGCTAGACGTCCAGTACTAGAGTTAATTTACTTCCTTCTTCCTCATCAATAGACTAGGTTGCCATCTCCTTATGGTCTCTCACTCCCTTGCTGTTTTTGTCAGTGTATTGCAGTAAAGGACTGGATGATTGGGAGAGAGAGAGAGAGAGAGAGAGAGAGAGAGAGAGAGAGAGAGAGAGAGAGAGAGAGAGGAATTTACGTATATATACAGTATATTTACAGGAAAGATATCAGAGTCCTCAGTGCCATGAGAGAGAGAGAGAGAGAGAGAGAGAGAGAGAGAGAGAGAGAGAGAGAGAGAGAGAGAGAGAGAGAGAGAGAGTCCGTCATTAATGAGTAGGGACAAACACGATCAGATTCCTTTCATGTGTGTCACTGGAGGTCGGATGCGGCCCCTGGCTATAAATAAATGAATAAGTTAATAAATAAATAGATAATATGTATAAGCTTTGAATTATAGATGCGAGACAGACAGACAGAGGCAGACACAAACAGAGAAACACACACACACACACACACACACACACACACACACACACACACACTTTCATTTCAGTGTCCCCCTGATGGTCGATCCGGCGTCACTCAATAAATATATGAACAGAAACATTAACCGCCGTGTATAATAAATGACTGGGAGCATGACAGTCAAAGGTGTTTCCTACATCACGCCTGAATCGGCTTACCTGGGTTCGCGTATCCTTGTTTGGCCTTGGAGTCCCTAACACATTATCTTTCTTGACTTATTGCGATATGTGGGTGGAAGAGTCTAGCATCCAATAGGTCAGAGTGGAGAAAGATGGGAGAGCTCTTCGTGTTGCACTAGTATGACACCCTGTATGTTGTGGTGGTGATGGTGATGATGATGAAAAGAAGAAGAAGAAGAAGAAGAAGAAGAGGACGAAGAGGAGGAGGAGGAGGAGGAAGGTGATGATGATGACGATGATGAAGAAGAAGAAGAAGATGATGAAGAAGAAGAAAAAAATAAGAATAAGAATAAGAAGAGGAGGAGGAGGAGAAGGAAGAAAATGATGATGATGATGATGATGAGAGGAAGAAGACAAAGTAGAAGACAGAATAAGAATAATAAGAACACTTAATTTAGGCTCCTTCTTTTTCATCACACCTGAAAACCATCTTGCCTACCTCTGAATGTTATGTCTTATGGTGTTAAGATGTGCGTGTTAAGGTCTTGGGAGGAGGTAATGTACTACTGGGGATGTGAGACAGACAGACAGACTGACAGACAGAGAGACAAGAGCGACAGAGAAAGAGGTGGGAGGGAGACAGAGACAGACAGACAAACAGACAGACAGCTTGACAAGGAGAAGGTTAGTTGAGACATGCACACAGAAGTGTTCCCCAGGACTTGTTAATTTATTCAGACTATGATTACGTACTTCTCCATTCCCTAATTTTTGGAAAGAAGCCAATATCCACCCAATTCCGAAGAAGAAAGATGTTCCTTTGACCCCTCTGATTACAGACCAATAGCTGTCACATCTTCTCTTGTAAAGTATTTGAGACTGTAATCAATAAGCACATAGTTAAACACCTTGAATCCAACAGCTTAATTAGTGATACACAGTATGGTTTTTGCCACGAAAGATCCAACGTTGATATACTCAGTCTCCTGACTCATACCATTCACCAGTCAATTGACCAACATGGAAAAACCCATGCAGTAGACCTTGATACATTTGTAACTGTATTGTTATGAAATTACTACTCTACATGTTATAAATGAATTAATGATGTAATGAGAAAAAATAAATATCCATATTTTTTCTCTTATTCATTTATTCAACTCTGATTTTTTAGATATATAAACATTTTGTCAGTGCTTGTTGAATGCCCTACAACTTTCTGTCAACAAACATTGACAAAATATTTATACATCTTTGAGAAATCGGCATTGAATAAATGAGTGAACAATTTAAATATGGTAATTTATTTCCTCTTCCTTATTTTAGTTTAGCAGGAAGATCATTTATTCATTTATTACATGTAGCAATTTCATCACAATACAGATATCAATAAGATTAGAGGAGAAAGTTGAATAAAGCAACCGAAAATCGTGTCAAAAAAATCCTGCAGCCTAAATGGTTGGACAAAACCTGAGTCGAAAAAGTGCGAGTGGTTGGATTTCACTTGGAAGCAGCCTGCATCGTAAAAGTGCAAGCAGCTGGATTTTTTACTGAGCCCTCGTGTATGAGAGGGTTAAACTGTATAATTCAGTGATCACTGGAACTAAATTCAGGTCCAGTTTCGATGTTGTTAAATAGGTTATCATTTGCAGTTAAGATGATATCTAGGATATTGTTTCCTCTCGTTGGGTATTCTGTGAGTTGGTAGAGGGTGCTTTCTTGAAGATTCATGTAAAACTCTTGTCCTGAGTGTGCAATTAGTGGTTCACCCTTTTTAGTTACTGATAGATTAAAATCGCTAAAAGTTCTACTATCCTCTTGACAACAAATTTCTGCAGTTTGGTTATAGAGTTTTTCATCTGTCAGATGACTGTGCTGGAGGACGATAGACGAGACATATATTTATGTACGTGATTTAACCCCGTGCTGGTTATTTTTAGCCCTCTGGGTCACCCCAGTGCCGGCCATTTTTCGACCTTTATTTTTTTTGGCTAAAATGATAGATTTTGATGTGGAAACAACGGATTTCGCCATTAAAATTCTCACCGAGGCTCGAAAATGAGTTTTATTGAGTCCTGCATACTTGTGTACAGGTATAGCCGCTCTCTCACGCTCATCACGTACGTGAGAGAAAGCCGTTTTCTATGTAAGGTATACTCAGGTATTTATGCTGGGAAGGTATGGCAATGTTCAGTACACTTTTCTGATCACTTATTACTTCAGCATCTATCACAATTTGCATGTCTTTCTCACTGTGAATGCATTATGTTACAGTTAATTGAAGATAGGTACAACCTGACTTCATTACGTACAGTCCTGGCACTTACAAGAAGGTATTTACAACTTGACTTCACTATATAGTCCTCACACTTACAAGAAAATATTTGCAACTTACACTTACATGATTTACAAAATACCTTCACTATGTACAGCACTGGGTGAGGCACACAGGCAGAGTGAGGCAGAGCGAGCATGAGGGGGGAGCAAGTGAGTGTATAGCCTTGACAGCCTGGGGGATGGTAGAGGAATAGTTACCTTACATGCCTGCCAATTTTTACCTGCGAATCTTGAAAAATGCGGTCATAATGAATTTTTTTTAATTTAGACCGTTTTAAAACAGCACTGGCACTGGCCGCAGCGTTATGTTAGACCGCTTTAAAATGGCACTAGCACTTGGCGGGTTAATACACAGTTGAAAGTAACTAGCATCTGTGTTGGTAATACTGGGTTTGGATAACACAAGGGGATGGAAACTAGTTTTCACGTATAGTAAAACACTGCCACCAGCTCGGTTTGGTCACTCACAGCTGAAAATATAGAGCCCTGTTAATGAGTACTCCACTACAAAGTCACAGTCAGATGTGTTAACGCAAGGACTCTGTGATGCTGACGATGTCATAATTTTCTAGGTAAACAAGGGATTCTAAATAATCAAATCTGTTGCACAGACTACGTGTGTTAACATAGCAAACTCTAATTCTGTTCTGGACAGTTGATGAACTGACTCTACGGGTATTTACGTTGAGGATGCTGCTTCCGGACGCTCCTCGTTTTCTTGTTTGAGGAGGGCAGCTTTAGGATGTAAAAGTCTACCTAACCTGCCGCTCGTACCGAGTTCAAATGGAGACCATTTTTCTGGAAAAAAATATGTTGCTCACAGAAATGACCCCACGGATTAACTAAGGACCATACTATAAAAACTAAACGCCAGTAATGAGCATCTGACGTTCCTGTTTTTGGTACTATAAATAAATTTGATGTTCACGCCAGGCGATCGTCACCTGGTTATGGCATAAAACAGTACTGGAATGCGACAGGAGGATAAACGCCACAAGAGACCTCCCTTTCGCATAACAATTTTAAATATTAATAAATATGATAGCCGGTTTTTCCATTCATAAATGCTGAATAATTCAGGAATGACACATTCCTTAGCAGACTAAAATATATGAGAAATACAAGGCTGTTCATAAAATTTTACAAGACTAAACGTTTCCGTAACAAAAACGATTAAACAAAAACTTCCATGGTCACGAAGTGGCATGCAATATTGGAGTTAGGATAATAAATTGTGCATTCTGGTTTATTTCAGGCTACCTGTGTACTTTCTCAATAGATTTTTGAAACGGCAACTGTTTGAAAGTTTGTGTGTTAGCCAGCTCAGTGCTGTAGTTAGCACATTTGAGGGCAATCCAGAAAGCTTCTGCCTCCAACCCAACAACATCCTTGTGTGACAATTATTCTTGCCTGTGGAAAACCATGAAATAAATGACGTGTAAGAAGAGCGTGTATACAATATTATATTACATGGCAGAAATTACACATCAGAGTTGGGTCAGCGTTGGTAAATGGTTAATTACGTTTGTATTTTTCACTAGTTTTAGTGTTCTCTTTTACAGTTACGATACAGAAATTGGTAATAAAACAGAGACAAATTTTTCATCAGTACCAACAATATGTGCAATCACTTAAAGTTCTTTACTGAATAATGTGATTCTTTTTTGCACCAAAATAAATTGATAAGCTGATGTACAATAGTTAAGATAATCAGGTAAGGTTACAAGATACGAGTGAATTAGTTGGTTAGGATGCTGGCTGAAATATTTACCTGTTTCAATCAAGCACTCAGATTTGAGCATAGGTGTGTTGGCTTTAAAGCAAAATTTGTTTGTAAATGAAGATTATTTCATAAGAATAAAAAAAAAAAATACTGAGGCATCTTTCTATGCCAAGAGCTTTTCTTACTTGTATATAGCTACAGGCCTACGGAAATGGCCTGTACCATGCATATATAAAATAAAAAATAGTCAGTTGGATAGAAATGACAATTATTGTAATGGAGTAGATGGACGTAGGAAAGGCAAAGAATATTGGTTAGGGTGGATTATACAAAAGCATGAGTGGTGCGGTTAAGCAAGGACTGACAAACAGGAAGTAATGAGATAAATACTTAGTGAAGGAGACAAACAACAAGCATATGACCAGTTTAGGAGAAAGCTAGGAAAACAGATCAGAAAACAGTCTGAAAATGTATAAAACAGAACTGGATGAACCTACTATTGATGTGGAATGATTTTTAGGAAAAAAGGAACGCTTATATAGCAGACTGGGACAGAAAAAGAAATACTGTACCGTGGAACTTAGGAAATAATTGCCTACTTCTTGAAGGGAAAGGTAATAAAGAATGTGAATACCAGAGTAGTATAATTACTGAGCTAAACTGGAAATTTACAAGTAATACCAGAAACAGGGAAGGTGACAATAATGTAGGGAAGAAATATATCTATATATATACAAACTGAATGAAAAACTGTTCCAGTACACACATCTGATTACCTATATTTTCCAAATGGTCTGCTGGTCATGGCTCCATGACAGATGTGGAAAGAAATTGCTGATAAAGAATGGAGTTTTACTGCAACCCTCTTGTGTTGGTGCTGCAATGAATGTCACCATTCAACCAGCTTTATAAAGAAGTATATTAGTCTCCATGCTAAAAATAATTCTCCAGTAACTCTGTTTACATCTTGCAATATATATTTAGGAACACATGATGTACTGCTGCATGAGTAAAGGTGTACAAAATCTGGATAAACTGCTGTATAATTCATATCTGGTGAGCTGGCCGGAAACAACATGGAAATCTATGAAGAATGCAATAATACATTCACTTTGCTCATATGAATCCAATCTGGATAATCTCAATAATTATTTCATGCAAAATAACTGCAAAAGGATGATAAATCAGTTCATTCTTAGTCTCTACAGTACACTGTATTTTGCTTGTAAATGCATCCTCTTCATGTGTTCTACCATCATTTGTTACCAGTACTAGCGCAAATATACTTATTTCCTACATAAAAATAACAGTTTAGAATGGGTTAGCAAAGTATCTGGTTTATTAAACAGAAGAAACATTCAAAATTTGCGAGCTTTTAGTGCTCATGCAGTGCATTCTCGCCCAATCTAGCGACTGCAGTGGCATTCAAACTCCTGGACTGGGTGTCGCCAAGACTGGCGGTCCAGATTTTTTATAGTAAGGATGACTGACGCTCAGGAACGTCTGACGACTGAACGTCGCCGTTGGACCGCCTGAACTCTGAGTTTTTATAGTACGGCCCAAAGTTGACTCCGAGGAGGAGGAGGAGGAGAAGAAGAAGGAGGATAGGAGGTAAAGTATTAGGAAGGGAGAGAATATTTGAGGCTGTACAATTTTTCAGGTTAATTCAGAGAGAGAGAGAGAGAGAGAAGAGAAACATTAAAAGAAACACGAGGAGGAGGAAGACGATGATGAATTAAGAAAAGGAGAAGAAGAAAAAAGAAAAGGGAGGAGAAGAATGAGAACCAATAAAAAGTGGAAAAAGAAAAGAGGAGGAGGAGGAGGAGGAGGAAAGGAGAGAAAACTTCAGGGTGTACAATTTTACAAGGCAATTATCAGTGGAAACTACGACACCCTCTTAAAAGTTCTCTCTCTCTCTCTCTCTCTCTCTCTCTCTCTCTCTCTCTCCACACACACACACACACACACACACACACACACACACACACACACACCACCCTATCTGCACCTCTCCTCTCCATAAAGACACACACTCTTCATCATCTTACTTCACAACTTTTGCCAATCGCATGATGTATATATTTAAAGGTATATCACTTTCACTGTTAAAGTTCCCGCTTCACCATATCCACTCCATCAATTTCTCACTCCTTCACTTCTGTTCATTCAGTCACTGAAACATTCACTTACAGACAGACAGACAGACTGAAAGATATTAAGAAAACTGGGTTGGTAAAAAATGGAGAAAAATGGAATTGGTAAATGTTTTCTGTGACAAAGCGAGGAATATGATAACAAAGGAGTATAGAAATCAGTGTGTGTGTGTGTGTGTGTGTGTGTGTGTGTGTGTGTGTGTGTGTGTGTGTGTGTGTGTGTGTGTGTGTCCTTCTCTTTCTCTCTCTCTCTCTCTCTCTCTCTCTCTCTCTCTCTCTCTCCTCATAGTCACCCTCTGTTCTTCCTTTCTCCCTCCCCTACCTCCTAACCCCCACCCTTTCCCTCATTCTGTCCCCATACCTCAATGCCCTACCTCACACCCCTCCATCTCTCCACCCTTCTCCATCCTTCAGCCTGCTCCACCCGTCCACCTACTCCACTCTCCACCCCACACACACCTGATATCAGTTGACAGGAGTGCCATCCCCTCTGATTTTTTTGTTTTTTCAATTAATTCCTCTGCCACAAAACTATCCCTGTGTCTGTATCATTTTCCAACACCCACTCAGATCTGCTTCACACACGCAGATAAACGCTTACATATATACGTACATACAGTTATACAGGGAGAGAGAGAGAAAGAGAGAGAGACAGAGAGACAGAGACAGAGACAGAGACAGACAGACAGACAGACAGACAGTCAGTGACAGATAGATAGTCAGACAGAAACACACACACACACACACACACACACACACACACACACACACACACACACACACACATATTTACTTGCGCAAGCGAGCGAGCGAGCGAGCGAGAGAGAGAGAGAGAGAGAGAGAGAGAGAGAGAGAGAGAGAGAGAGAGAAACAGAGATAGAGAAAAAGAGAGAGAGAAACAGAGACAGAGACAAAGACAGACAGACAAACAGACAGACAGTCAGACAGAAACATACACACACACACACACACACATACACACACACATATGCGCGCGAGCGAGCGGGAAAGAGAGAGAGAGAGAGATGAAATATGAGAAAGAGAAGCGATGTGTGAAAGAAATTAAGAAATAAAAAGACAAAATAACTGTGAAAGGAGACAAGGAGAAGACGTAGTAGTGAAGAGGATAAAAAAGAAGCAGGAAAATTTTAAAAAAGGACAACGGGAAAAGGAAATTGAAGAGAGATAGAAAAGAAGGAGAGTACAGTGGAATAAGACTGAAGCAGAAAGGAAGAAGACCAGGGAATACAGAGAAGAAGAGAGACAAGACGATGGATGGGAAAAGGCGAATGGTAAAAGGAAAAAAAAAAAGATGAAAAATGAAGGAATATAAAAGTAAATGTGTCCATATTTATATATACAATATCTATTTATCTATCTATCTATCTATACAATATATATATATATATATATATATATATATATATATATATATATATATATATATATATATATATATATATATATATATATATATATATATATATATATATATATATATATATATATATATATATATATATTAAATAACAGAACAGAGGAAGGAAAAACAAATGAATAAAAAACAAAACAAAAACAAATCCATGCACCAGATTACTGGTGTCCTCTGTTCATAAAATGTCTGTAACAGTTAGACTTGAACAGCAGTAGGTTGAAGTCTGGAGGGAAACAACTCTGGGGAAGCGAGTTCCAAAGAGATGCAGTTCGGGGAATGAAAGAATTCTGATAGGCAGAAGTTCTGCAATATGGCTGAGTGACATTCCAGTCATGAGCGCTGCCAGCTGCCCGTGTAGCACGAGGGAAGGCATGGAGAGGTGGCACCATGGACGCAACTTCGACTGAGCATTTGCTGTAGAAATATCTGTAAAATAACGCAAGGGGGGCAACATTCCTTCTTGCTTGTAGGGGAGGTAGTTTATTAGTAATAGCAAGGTTATTAATAATTCTAACAGCCTTGTTCTGAATTTTGTCTACTTGTTTAAATGGTGGCTTTATATCGAGTGACAAGCCAAATGGTTTCATGTAAGCCAAGAAACCATTTACAACGGTGGGTGGTAACCATATAACCAGAATATACGTGCTCCCTACGTGTCAGTAAGTGGGTTGGTGGAGGGTTAGTGCCCCTCCCCGTAAAACAAATAACTCTAGGTCAAATGACCACCCCTTACGGGATTATGGCTCCACAAGGGTGAGCAGTATTCAAGCTGAGAGCGCACATGACTCTTATAAATGATAACTAACTGATCGTCAGTGAAGAAGTTACAGACTCTGTACAATAATCCAAGCTTCTTTGAGGCGGTTTTAGCAAGTGATCTGACATGAGAGGTCCAGCTGAGGGCACTGTTAAACGAGACGCCGAGAATTTCAATACTTTTGGAAATGGGAATATTTGTAGCATTGAAGGTAACATACGATTCTGGCAATACCTGCCTATTAGTAAATTGTATATATTTAGTTTTACTAGCGTTAAATGAGACAAGGTTGTTTTGTCCCCATTCACTGATCGTGGATAAGTGTTGATTTAAAGAGATGGCTGTACTGAGGTGAGAGTTAGAGATATCGGACTTTGCAAATGAATGTCTGAATGTGAATGAACTATGAAGTGTTGAGTCATCTGCATATGAATGGATGGGATTGTGGGTGACAGATAAGAGATCATTAATATGAATGAGGAACAGGGTTGGTGCAAGAACTGATTCCTGTGGCACGCCGGCGTTAACTGAGTGGAAAGTGGAATATACATAATCTACATTTACTCTTATTTTTCTATTGCTGAGATATGAGGAAATCAAAGGAACAAAAGAGTTTAGTCCATAGCAAGGGAGATTGGACAACAGGGAACGGTGCCACACTCTGTCGAAAGCTTTAGAAATATCCAGGGCTACTGCATGAGTTTCACCATGTAGATCAACTGATTGATGGATGGTACGGGTTAGGAGATTGAGTATGTCAATGGTGGATCTTTCTTGGCGAAAACCGTATTGTCTATCACTAATTAAGTTGTTGGATTCAAGATGTATAACTATGTGCTTATTAATTACAGTTTCAAAAACCTTACCAAAAGAAGATGTGACAGCTATTGGTCTGTAATCAGAAGGGTCAGAGGAACTTACTTTCTTTGGAATTGGGTGGATATTGGCTTCTTTCCATGAATTAGGGAATGAAGAAGTACGTATGCATAGTTTGAAAATTTTGCAAGAACAGAGGCAAGTTCTGGGGAACACTTTTTGAAAACAATTGGTGGAATTCCATCTGGGCCTGGAGCTTTGTTGGTAGGTAAATTGTCTAGGATGGATTTCACATACCTTGTCTGTATCTTAAGTGGAACAATGTCGGGAGAGGTAAGTTCTAGTGCTGGAACATTCTGGCTGGCTTCCTCTAAGGTAGAATTTCTGGCAAATGTACTGGCAAAGATATCTGCTTTCCCACGCGGGTCATTAGTAATGTTGCCATCTGGAGATTTTAGTGGGGGAATGGATGATGACTTGTTAAAGTTATTATTGAAAGAATTGAGAGTTGACCAGAATATTCTATTGTCATTAGGGTTGTTAAGTAGTTTTGATGCTTGGTTTTGAAGGAAGTTTGATTTAGCAAGATTTATTACAGCTTTTGCGTGGTTTCTAGCAATTTTAAATTGAGAGAGTGATTCAGATGTTTTTGATTTCAAGTAATAGTTATATGCTGAAGACTTTTGGGCTGTTGCTCTGGCACAGTTGCTATCAAACCATTTTGGAGAGTTCGATCTTTTAGTGAATTGTTGACTTGGTATGAATAAATCCATACCAGCTAGTATTAAATCGCAAATGTGGGACTGGGTAGAACTGACATCGCTAGAGAAGAAAGACTGCCATGGAATGTCAGCAAGATAATTTCTAAATTCGTGCCAGTTTGCCCTGTCAAAGTGCCATCGGGTCACCCTGACAGGTTCAGAATGGGAAGGTTTGGGGGGGCTAAGTAATGAGGCTTTGATGAGATTGTGGTCAGAGGATCCAAGTGGAGACAATACCTCTATCCTTGACTGATCTGGATTATTTGTCAGGAACAGATCCAAAAGATGGGCATTATGGTCAGGATTATCTGGTATTCTGGTTGGTTGCTTTACCAGTTGCGTGAGATTAAACGATTCTGCAAACAGCTCGCAATCTAGACCAGCATCGTCAGTCCTGGCATAATGCAATAATCATTCAAAATTATGTATTTTAAAATCACCCAAGATGGTAATTTCGGAGTAAAGGGCAAGATTAAGGTTACTCAACTGTGTGGAAATGGAATCAAATACACTGGGTTCAGAAGAAGCACTGGGGGAGCGATAAACTACACAGATATATTTGGTGATATTTTGATAGTTTAGTTTATACAGTGAGTAATTAACCCGCCCCATCCCGACCACTTTTCCACCACTGACTCCCCCCAATCCCGACCATTTTAGGAAAAAATTTTTTTTGGCTCAAACCTTCGCTTTTGGTGAGAAACATCGAAAATTCATAGAGAAATCGCTCACCTGAGGTTTAAAATACTCATTGCAGGTAGGAGTGCCTCCTTACCTTACTGGGTTTTCTATCAGGCTGGCACCAAAGAAAACGAGTTCTGTGGGAGGATAACTATTTCACACCACTCATAAACGGTATTTATTTATTTACTGTTAAGAATTTATATGTAGTACAAGAGTATATTGGTTTTCAATCAGTAATATAGGCATTATAAGCATTGTTTCACTCACTAATACCTGACCTTTTTTTGCCACATTACCTGATCATCATTTCTAACTGTTTCTTCCTCTAATGCTATATAAAGTTTGTCCTCCACATTGTCATTGATTGGGGAATCACTCTGGCCCTGATTTCGTACCGTGGCATGACATGGCTATACTGGCCAGGTCACTGATAACAGGTGAATTGCTGAGACAATGGCATGCAGGGGGGGGGAGGAGGTCATGCTGGGTAAGGCATTGTCCCTGCCTGGCATCTTGTTGAGGAAGGTGTCACGTGTATACGTACCAAAAATGACTCGCGAAAATTGAAAATTGTTCAAATTAGGAACCTTGCAATTTTTTCGCGTTTATGTACGTCGATGGGATTGGCAGTGGCAAAACGTGTGGACGTAAAAGAACGTCGACGGGACGCCGTGAGTTAAAACTGCGTGAAGTGAAGTTTAAAATGGTGTCAACTGCAAATTGTGATCTGATATATATATATATTGTTACGGAACAGAGAAAGATAATGTACACTTTAAGTGAGAATGCTAAAAATCACTACTGTCCCGTAAAGTTCCAGGTTCAAAACAAAGAGTTAGGTAAAATTACAAGTTAAAGTTTAATGCTCAAACTAACAACAAAACATTCAGGACTCATAAGGATAATGTAATGGCAAAAACAGGTTAAATATATGGTTAACTGCAATAGCCTCTATTAACACAAAATTAGCATGAGTAAATTTATCTAAGTCAGCCCTGATAAAATGAGATACCAGATAATACTCAGTGAATGCAAGATAAACTATCACAGACACAAAATAATATTAAAACTGATGGACACAAAGATCCCCACATGAATTACAAAAACTTCACTAGGCCTACAAATTAAACTTATGCTATACAGTACAAGAAAAAATACAACAGTTATACTCAAATTACACACAGCTGCAAGATGTTTGGAGATTTCTTGAGCACTCACAATAATAATAACTGTGCAGGGGAGGACAGAGATGTGAACAAAATGAGGAGCAGATCTAAGTGGCAATGATGCAGAGACTGAGCTCATTATATAGGGGCCAGGAGAGCTTGATACAACTTGTAAGAAGGACGCGCAAATGAAGCCATGGGGACAAAGAGCTGAAAATCCCGCTGTGAATAACAGAGAGAACGACTTACTCTACTATAACGGTAGAAGGGGGGGACTGAGGCAGAACACGCTCGTGATCAAACATGCAGCAACTGTGCGTTAGAATTACACAAAGGATGATGAAATCATAGGCTATGTAACACCTCCCCACAAAGAAAAAAGATATTTACAAAGGAAATTTCTTATGACTAAAACAATCTGTCTAAAGTCTAGATAAGCAATCTGCAATAACATTTTCTTTCCTAGTGTTACAAAACATGAGATCTCCCTAGCACGTTCAGTCATAGGTACTTGCCAGTATCCCTTTAACAAATCAAACTTACTTATGTACCTAGCCTTTCCGATCTTGTCTATGCAATCTTCCACACGAGGGAGAGGGTAAGTGTCTGTTTTAGTTATCTGATTAACACGTCTGTAGTCGATGCAAAGCCTCTGTGACCCACCTGGCTTAGGGACTAGAGTGACAGGAGAACTCCACTCGCTCTGACAGGGCTCAATCATCTTGTGGTCCAACAGGTAGCTAAGCTCCTTCTGGATGAGAGGAACTTTCACTGGGTTCACACGGTAAGGAGGCAATTTAATTGGCTTTGCGTCTCCAACATCGACATCATGCATCAACACAATGGTTCTTCCTGGAGTGGCACGGAACACTTGCGGGTACTCCTGCAGTAATGCCGAAAACTCCTGCCTTTCCTTGGGAGGTAGATGAGAAAGCTTAGTCTGGAGATCATTCATGATATCAGGATTCTTCCCCAAACTATCACTCAGGCTCATACTGCATGGGAGAGCTTCACTTGCAGACTCGGGCGGAACAGCTACAGTGCAGACTGGATTATTTTCGTCCCGCCTGTGATATAACTTTAGCATGTTGATGTGACATAGTTGCTTGCTCTTTCTACGATCTGGTGTGGCGATGACATAGTTGACATCACTGAGTTTCTTCTCCACGAAATAAGGACCACTAAACTTGGCTTGAAGAGGTTGCCCATGAACTGGTAGCAGAATCAAAACCTGATATCCTGGCTGAAAGTGGCGTAACCTGGACTTCTTATCATACCAAGTCTTCATCTTCTCCTGAGCAGCTCCTAAATTCTCTCTCGCCAGCTGTAAAGCAGTGGACAGCCGTTCTTTGAACTTCATCACATACTCCAGCAGGTTGACGTCATCTTCCTCCGACAGCCAGCATTCCTTGAGTAACTTAAGGGGTCCTCTTACTTCATGGCCAAACAGTAGTTCAAAAGGTGAGAAGCCCAGTGATTCATTTGGAGATTCTCTTGCAGCAAACACAACGAATGGAAGACCTTTATCCCAGTCTTTCTGATGTTCCAAACAGTATTTCTTGAGCATCGATTTGAGTGTTTGATGATATCTCTCCAACGCTCCTTGGGTCTGGGGATGGTAAGCTGAAGACGTGATCTGGGTGATGCCCAACTCTTTCAGAGACTGCTTGAAAACATTTGACATGAAATTACTTCCCCGGTCTGACTGTACCTCCTTGGGTAGACCGAACTTTGTGAAGAACCCTAGCATTTCCTTAACCACGTTCTTTGCTGAGATGTTTCTAAGTGGAATGGCTTCAGGATAACGAGTAGCCATATCAATCATGGTCAACACATAAGAAAATCCTGAAGAAGTCTCAGGAAGAGGGCCCACAATATCCACCAACACACGGGTGAAAGGCGCCTCAAAAGGAGGAATGGGAACTAGAGGTGCAACCTTTTCAGTCTGATTACACTTCCCCACAACTTGACAGGTGTGACAAGACTTACAATACCAGGAAACATCCCTGAAGATACCTGGCCAGTAGAAGTGTTTCAAAATGCGTGCCACAGTCTTCCTCACTCCAAGGTGTCCTGCCAAACTGGAATCATGAGCCACTCTAATGATATCCTGTCTACAAACACGAGGGATGACAACTTGATGTACAACCTCCCATTCACAGTCGGCTGATGCTGTTGGGGGTCTCCACTTCCTCATAAGTACTCCTGACTTTACATAATAACAAGTAGAAGCACCGGCTGACTCTTCTTCACTGTAAGCAGAGTTAGCTAGACCTTTCAACTCAGGGTCAGCAACCTGCAACTCAACCAACTCTTGACGAGACAAATTATCAACACTACGGGGTACTGCCTCATCTGGTGAATGGTCCAAATTAGCAAGAAAAGTGTCAGCTAGGATAACATCATCATCATCATTATCCTCTAAATCACCAGTAATTTTAGACTTAGCCCTAGTGACAGCACATGCAGGGAACACATCAGGGACATCACAATCCTGGGACGCAGCCACTGGCTCACTAGACAACTGAGGAGCTGGACACACTTGACTTCCACCAATATCATTTCCAAGTAAGAAAGTTACACCTGACATTGGGAGTGTCTCAACCAACCCAACCATAACGGAACCATTAACAAAACCAGACTCTAAATTCACTCTGCACAGAGGGACAGAGAAGTAATTATTCCCTACACCTTGTAAGATTACAGTTTCATCAGAGGAATTAACATTAGAGCCTAGAACACTGGTCAGCATAAGGGATTGGCAAGCACCTGTATCACGATATATTTGAACTGATTTCCTGTCATTACTGTCCAGAGGACTGACAAAACCATCAGACAGGAAATTAGCACATGAACTCTTGAGAATGTCACCCACGTTACTGCTAAAAAGAGGAGCTCCATCATGAGAATTTAAGTTACCCCTCAAAGCAGGTTCAGTTAACTCAGTTAAAGAATTCTGGGAACTCTCAAGAGTGGACACTAGACCAATTGACTGAATATTTAAAGACTCCTTTTTGTTCACATCACGCTGTCTCCTGAAACATCTCTCCGTAGTATGACCAAGCTTACTACAATAAGTACATTTACTTTTCTGAAATCTAGAGGTGAAGCTGGTATTTACTTCCTGAGAATCATCATCCTTATTCTCTTTCCTGTTACCTGTACTCTGAGTAGAGACAACGTACTTACTCTCAGCTTTCCTTTTTTCTTTAGAATATCTCTTGTGAGTGAGAACATATTCATCAGCTAAAACTGCAGCATCAGACAAATTATCTATTCTTCTCTCATCAAGATATAGGCTTACATCTTTACTAACACACCTTTTGAAGTCCTCCAGCAAAATCATCTGCTTAAATTTACCAAAATCAGAATCCACATTCTTAGAATTTAACCACTGCTCTAACAGATCTTCTTTGATTTTTGCATACTCAACATGGGATTGCTTATCTTGCTTGTAAGTTGTCCTAAATTTTACTCTATAAGCTTCAGGAACAAGCTCATAGGCCTTAAGAATCAAGCTCTTAACTACATCATAATTATCAGACTGATCCTGAGGCAAAGATGCATAAGTTACTTGAGCTTTACCGGTGAGAACAGTTTGAAGGAGTACTGGCCAATACTCCTTAGGCCAACTAAAACCTGTAGCTACACTCTCAAACAACTGAAAATACTTAGTTAAATCAGATTCATTAAAAGGAGGGACAAGTTTAACATTTTTAGCCACATCAAAATCATCAGAGCAAGATGATCCAGTTCCACCTTGTTTCATGCGATACTCATGGTCTGCCTGAATCCTGGCAAGTTCAACTTGTGCGTGTATCTGTGCCTCCTGAATACGTGCCTGAGATTCCGCCTCCTTAGCATTTGCCTGAAATTCAGCTTCTTTAGCACGAGCCTCCTGCAGAGCTAGCTGTAACTTAGCTAATTCAATCTGCGTTTGCTCATTTGGAGGAGTTACATTAAACAAGCTTTTATTAATCATGCCAACAATTTGATCTTTAGAATGATGAGAGTGAACTGCAATTCCCAATTGTTGAGCAACAAGCTTAAGTTCATTCTTTGTTCTGTTTTCTATATCACACACTGTTTGCACATTTGACAAAAAATCTTTGGCTTCATCAAGTGTAGTAATTGTAGACATAATTAATAAGTAACCGTCACAAAATATCAAGCAATATCCTTATGATAATATCCTGAATATCCTGATGAGAGGTCGCCAAATTTATGTTACGGAACAGAGAAAGATAATGTACACTTTAAGTGAGAATGCTAAAAATCACTACTGTCCCGTAAAGTTCCAGGTTCAAAACAAAGAGTTAGGTAAAATTACAAGTTAAAGTTTAATGCTCAAACTAACAACAAAACATTCAGGACTCATAAGGATAATGTAATGGCAAAAACAGGTTAAATATATGGTTAACTGCAATAGCCTCTATTAACACAAAATTAGCATGAGTAAATTTATCTAAGTCAGCCCTGATAAAATGAGATACCAGATAATACTCAGTGAATGCAAGATAAACTATCACAGACAGAAAATAATATTAAAACTGATGGACACAAAGATCCCCACATGAATTACAAAAACCTCACTAGGCCTACAAATTAAACTTATGCTATACAGTACAAGAAAAAATACAACAGTTATACTCAAATTACACACAGCTGCAAGATGTTTGGAGATTTCTTGAGCACTCACAATAATAATAACTGTACAGGGGAGGACAGAGATGTGAACAAAATGAGGAGCAGATCTAAGTGGCAATGATGCAGAGACTGAGCTCATTATATAGGGGCCAGGAGAGCTTGATACAACTTGTAAGAAGGACGCGCAAATGAAGCCATGGGGACAAAGAGCTGAAAATCCCGCTGTGAATAACAGAGAGAACGACTTACTCTACTATAACGGTAGAAGGGGGGGACTGAGGCAGAACACGCTCGTGATCAAACATGCAGCAACTGTGCGTTAGAATTACACAAAGGATGATGAAATCATAGGCTATGTAACACCTCCCCACAAAGAAAAAAGAAATTTACAAAGGAAATTTCTTATGACTAAAACAATCTGTCTAAAGTCTAGATAAGCAATCTGCAATAACATTTTCTTTCCTAGTGTTACAAAACATGAGATCTCCCTAGCACGTTCAGTCATAGGTACTTGCCAGTATCCCTTTAACAAATCAAACTTACTTATGTACCTAGCCTTTCCGATCTTGTCTATGCAATCTTCCACGCGAGGGAGAGGGTAAGTGTCTGTTTTAGTTATCTGATTAACACGTCTGTAGTCGATGCAAAGCCTCTGTGACCCACCTGGCTTAGGGACTAGAGTGACAGGAGAACTCCACTCGCTCTGACAGGGCTCAATCATCTTGTGGTCCAACAGGTAGCTAAGCTCCTTCTGGATGAGGGGAACTTTCACTGGGTTCACACGGTAAGGAGGCAATTTAATTGGCTTTGCGTCTCCAACATCGACATCATGCATCAACACAATGGTTCTTCCTGGAGTGGCACGGAACACTTGCGGGTACTCCTGCAGTAATGCCGAAAACTCCTGCCTTTCCTTGGGAGGTAGATGAGAAAGCTTAGTCTGGAGATCATTCATGATATCAGGATTCTTCCCCAAACTATCACTCAGGCTCATACTGCATGGGAGAGCTTCACTTGCAGACTCGGGCGGAACAGCTACAGTGCAGACTGGATTATTTTCGTCCCGCCTGTGATATAACTTTAGCATGTTGATGTGACATAGTTGCTTGCTCTTTCTACGATCTGGTGTGGCGATGACATAGTTGACATCACTGAGTTTCTTCTCCACGAAATAAGGACCACTAAACTTGGCTTGAAGAGGTTGCCCATGAACTGGTAGCAGAATCAAAACCTGATCTCCTGGCTGAAAGTGGCGTAACCTGGACTTCTTATCATACCAAGTCTTCATCTTCTCCTGAGCAGCTCCTAAATTCTCTCTCGCCAGCTGTAAAGCAGTGGACAGCCGTTCTTTGAACTTCATCACATACTCCAGCAGGTTGACGTCATCTTCCTCCGACAGCCAGCATTCCTTGAGTAACTTAAGGGGTCCTCTTACTTCATGGCCAAACAGTAGTTCAAAAGGTGAGAAGCCCAGTGATTCATTTGGAGATTCTCTTGCAGCAAACACAACGAATGGAAGACCTTTATCCCAGTCTTTCTGATGTTCCAAACAGTATTTCTTGAGCATCGATTTGAGTGTTTGATGATATCTCTCCAACGCTCCTTGGGTCTGGGGATGGTAAGCTGAAGACGTGATCTGGGTGATGCCCAACTCTTTCAGAGACTGCTTGAAAACATTTGACATGAATTTACTTCCCCGGTCTGACTGTACCTCCTTGGGTAGACCGAACTTTGTGAAGAACCCTAGCATTTCCTTAACCACGTTCTTTGCTGAGATGTTTCTAAGTGGAATGGCTTCAGGATAACGAGTAGCCATATCAATCATGGTCAACACATAAGAAAATCCTGAAGAAGTCTTAGGAAGAGGGCCCACAATATCCACCAACACACGGGTGAAAGGCGCCTCAAAAGGAGGAATGGGAACTAGAGGTGCAACCTTTTCAGTCTGATTACACTTCCCCACAACTTGACAGGTGTGACAAGACTTACAATACCAGGAAACATCCCTGAAGATACCTGGCCAGTAGAAGTGTTTCAAAATGCGTGCCACAGTCTTCCTCACTCCAAGGTGTCCTGCCAAACTGGAATCATGAGCCACTCTAATGATATCCTGTCTACAAACACGAGGGATGACAACTTGATGTACAACCTCCCATTCACAGTCGGCTGATGCTGTTGGGGGTCTCCACTTCCTCATAAGTACTCCTGACTTTACATAATAACAAGTAGAAGAACTGGCTGACTCTTCTTCACTGTAAGCAGAGTTAGCTAGACCTTTCAACTCAGGGTCAGCAACCTGCAACTCAACCAACTCTTGACGAGACAAATTATCAACACTACGGGGTACTGCCTCATCTGGTGAGTGGTCCAAATTAGCAAGAAAAGTGTCAGCTAGGATAACATCATCATCATCATTATCCTCTAAATCACCAGTAATTTTAGACTTAGCCCTAGTGACAGCACATGCAGGGAACACATCAGGGACATCACAATCCTGGGATGCAGCCACTGGCTCACCAGACAACTGAGGAGCTGGACACACTTGACTTCCACCAATATCATTTCCAAGTAAGAAAGTTACACCTGACATTGGGAGTGTCTCAACCAACCCAACCATAACGGAACCATTAACAAAACCAGACTCTAAATTCACTCTGCACAGAGGGACAGAGAAGTAATTATTCCCTACACCTTGTAAGATTACAGTTTCATCAGAGGAATTAACATTAGAGCCTAGAACACTGGTCAGCATAAGGGATTGGCAAGCACCTGTATCACGATATATTTGAACTGATTTCCTGTCATTACTGTCCAGAGGACTGACAAAACCATCAGACAGGAAATTAGCACATGAACTCTTGAGAGTGTCACCCACGTTACTGCTAAAAAGAGGAGCTCCATCATGAGAATTTAAGTTACCCCTCAAAGCAGGTTCAGTTAACTCAGTTAAAGAATTCTGGGAACTCTCAAGAGTGGACACTAGACCAATTGACTGAATATTTAAAGACTCCTTTTTGTTCACATCACGCTGTCTCCTGAAACATCTCTCCGTAGTATGACCAAGCTTACTACAATAAGTTCATTTACTTTTCTGAAATCTAGAGGTGAAGCTGGTATTTACTTCCTAAAAATCATCATCCTTATTCTCTTTCCTGTTACCTGTACTCTGAGTAGAGACAACGTACTTACTCTCAGCTTTCCTTTTTTCTTTAGAATATCTCTTGTGAGTGAGAACATATTCATCAGCTAAAACTGCAGCATCAGACAAATTATCTATTCTTCTCTCATCAAGATATAGGCTTACATCTTTACTAATACACCTTTTGAAGTCCTCCAGCAAAATCATCTGCTTAAATTTACCAAAATCAGAATCCACATTCTTAGAATTTAACCACTGCTCTAACAGATCTTCTTTGATTTTTGCATACTCAACATGGGATTGCTTATCTTGCTTGTAAGTTGTCCTAAATTTTACTCTATAAGCTTCAGGAACAAGCTCATAGGCCTTAAGAATCAAGCTCTTAACTACATCATAATTATCAGACTGATCCTGAGGCAAAGATGCATAAGTTACTTGAGCTTTACCGGTGAGAACAGTTTGAAGGAGTACTGGCCAATACTCCTTAGGCCAACTAAAACCTGTAGCTACCCTCTCAAACAACTGAAAATACTTAGTTAAATCAGATTCATTAAAAGGAGGGACAAGTTTAACATTTTTAGCCACATCAAAATCATCAGAGCAAGATGATCCAGTTCCACCTTGTTTCATGCGATACTCATGGTCTGCCTGAATCCTGGCAAGTTCAACTTGTGCGTGTATCTGTGCCTCCTGAATACGTGCCTGAGATTCCGCCTCCTTAGCATTTGCCTGAAATTCAGCTTCTTTAGCACGAGCCTCCTGCAGAGCTAGCTGTAACTTAGCTAATTCAATCTGCGTTTGCTCATTTGGAGGAGTTACATTAAACAAGCTTTTATTAATCATGCCAACAATTTGATCTTTAGAATGATGAGAGTGAACTGCAATTCCCAATTGTTGAGCAACAAGCTTAAGTTCATTCTTTGTTCTGTTTTCTATATCACACACTGTTTGCAAATTTGACAAAAAATCTTTGGCTTCATCAAGTGTAGTAATTGTAGACATAATTAATAAGTAACAGTCACAAAATATCAAGCAATATCCTTATGATAATATCCTGAATATCCTGATGAGAGGTCGCCAAATTTATGTTACGGAACAGAGAAAGATAATGTACACTTTAAGTGAGAATGCTAAAAATCACTACTGTCCCGTAAAGTTCCAGGTTCAAAACAAAGAGTTAGGTAAAATTACAAGTTAAAGTTTAATGCTCAAACTAACAACAAAAAATTCAGGACTCATAAGGATAATGTAATGGCAAAAACAGATTAAATATATGGTTAACTGCAATAGCCTCTATTAACACAAAATTAGCATGAGTAAATTTATCTAAGTCAGCCCTGATAAAATGAGATACCAGATAATACTCAGTGAATGCAAGATAAACTATCACAGACAGAAAATAATATTAAAACTGATGGACACAAAGATCCCCACATGAATTACAAAAACTTCACTAGGCCTACAAATTAAACTTATGCTATACAGTACAAGAAAAAATACAACAGTTATACTCAAATTACACACAGCTGCAAGATGTTTGGAGATTTCTTGAGCACTCACAATAATAATAACTGTACAGGGGAGGACAGAGATGTGAACAAAATGAGGAGCAGATCTAAGTGGCAATGATGCAGAGACTGAGCTCATTATATAGGAGCCAGGAGAGCTTGATACAACTTGTAAGAAGGATGCGCAAATGAAGCCATGGGGACAAAGAGCTGAAAATCCCGCTGTGAATAACAGAGAGAACGACTTACTCTACTATAACGGTAGAAGGGGGGGACTGAGGCAGAACACGCTCGTGATCAAACATGCAGCAACTGTGCGTTAGAATTACACAAAGGATGATGAAATCATAGGCTATGTAACACCTCCCCACAAAGAAAAAAGATATTTACAAAGGAAATTTCTTATGACTAAAACAATCTGTCTAAAGTCTAGATAAGCAATCTGCAATAACATTTTCTTTCCTAGTGTTACAAAACATGAGATCTCCCTAGCACGTTCAGTCATAGGTACTTGCCAGTATCCCTTTAACAAATCAAACTTACTTATGTACCTAGCCTTTCCGATCTTGTCTATGCAATCTTCCACACGAGGGAGAGGGTAAGTGTCTGTTTTAGTTATCTGATTAACACGTCTGTAGTCGATGCAAAGCCTCTGTGACCCACCTGGCTTAGGGACTAGAGTGACAGGAGAACTCCACTCTCTCTGACAGGGCTCAATCATCTTGTGGTCCAACAGGTAGCTAAGCTCCTTCTGGATGAGAGGAACTTTCACTGGGTTCACACGGTAAGGAGGCAATTTAATTGGCTTTGCGTCTCCAACATCGACATCATGCATCAACACAATGGTTCTTCCTGGAGTGGCACGGAACACTTGCGGGTACTCCTGCAGTAATGCCGAAAACTCCTGCCTTTCCTTGGGAGGTAGATGAGAAAGCTTAGTCTGGAGATCATTCATGATATCAGGATTCTTCCCCAAACTATCACTCAGGCTCATACTGCATGGGAGAGCTTCACTTGCAGACTCGGGCGGAACAGCTACAGTGCAGACTGGATTATTTTTGTCCCGCCTGTGATATAACTTTAGCATGTTGATGTGACATAGTTGCTTGCTCTTTCTACGATCTGGTGTGGCGATGACATAGTTGACATCACTGAGTTTCTTCTCCACGAAATAAGGACCACTAAACTTGGCTTGAAGAGGTTGCCCATGAACTGGTAGCAGAATCAAAACCTGATATCCTGGCTGAAAGTGGCGTAACCTGGACTTCTTATCATACCAAGTCTTCATCTTCTCCTGAGCAGCTCCTAAATTCTCTCTCGCCAGCTGTAAAGCAGTGGACAGCCGTTCTTTGAACTTCATCACATACTCCAGCAGGTTGATGTCATCTTCCTCCGACAGCCAGCATTCCTTGAGTAACTTAAGGGGTCCTCTTACTTCATGGCCAAACAGTAGTTCAAAAGGTGAGAAGCCCAGTGATTCATTTGGAGATTCTCTTGCAGCAAACACAACGAATGGAAGACCTTTATCCCAGTCTTTCTGATGTTCCAAACAGTATTTCTTGAGCATCGATTTGAGTGTTTGATGATATCTCTCCAACGCTCCTTGGGTCTGGGGATGGTAAGCTGAAGACGTGATCTGGGTGATGCCCAACTCTTTCAGAGACTGCTTGAAAACATTTGACATGAAATTACTTCCCCGGTCTGACTGTACCTCCTTGGGTAGACCGAACTTTGTGAAGAACCCTAGCATTTCCTTAACCACGTTCTTTGCTGAGATGTTTCTAAGTGGAATGGCTTCAGGATAACGAGTAGCCATATCAATCATGGTCAACACATAAGAAAATCCTGAAGAAGTCTCAGGAAGAGGGCCCACAATATCCACCAACACACGGGTGAAAGGCGCCTCAAAAGGAGGAATGGGAACTAGAGGTGCAACCTTTTCAGTCTGATTACACTTCCCCACAACTTGACAGGTGTGACAAGACTTACAATACCAGGAAACATCCCTGAAGATACCTGGCCAGTAGAAGTGTTTCAAAATGCGTGCCACAGTCTTCCTCACTCCAAGGTGTCCTGCCAAACTGGAATCATGAGCCACTCTAATGATATCCTGTCTACAAACACGAGGGATGACAACTTGATGTACAACCTCCCATTCACAGTCGGCTGATGCTGTTGGGGGTCTCCACTTCCTCATAAGTACTCCTGACTTTACATAATAACAAGTAGAAGCACCGGCTGACTCTTCTTCACTGTAAGCAGAGTTAGCTAGACCTTTCAACTCAGGGTCAGCAACCTGCAACTCAACCAACTCTTGACGAGACAAATTATCAACACTACGGGGTACTGCCTCATCTGGTGAGTGGTCCAAATTAGCAAGAAAAGTGTCAGCTAGGATAACATCATCATCATCATTATCCTCTAAATCACCAGTAATTTTAGACTTAGCCCTAGTGACAGCACATGCAGGGAACACATCAGGGACATCACAATCCTGGGACGCAGCCACTGGCTCACTAGACAACTGAGGAGCTGGACACACTTGACTTCCACCAATATCATTTCCAAGTAAGAAAGTTACACCTGACATTGGGAGTGTCTCAACCAACCCAACCATAACGGAACCATTAACAAAACCAGACTCTAAATTCACTCTGCACAGAGGGACAGAGAAGTAATTATTCCCTACACCTTGTAAGATTACAGTTTCATCAGAGGAATTAACATTAGAGCCTAGAACACTGGTCAGCATAAGGGATTGGCAAGCACCTGTATCACGATATATTTGAACTGATTTCCTGTCATTACTGTCCAGAGGACTGACAAAACCATCAGACAGGAAATTAGCACATGAACTCTTGAGAGTGTCACCCACGTTACTGCTAAAAAGAGGAGCTCCATCATGAGAATTTAAGTTACCCCTCAAAGCAGGTTCAGTTAACTCAGTTAAAGAATTCTGGGAACTCTCAAGAGTGGACACTAGACCAATTGACTGAATATTTAAAGACTCCTTTTTGTTCACATCACACTGTCTCCTGAAACATCTCTCCGTAGTATGACCAAGCTTACTACAATAAGTACATTTACTTTTCTGAAATCTAGAGGTGAAGCTGGTATTTACTTCCTGAGAATCATCATCCTTATTCTCTTTCCTGTTACCTGTACTCTGAGTAGAGACAACGTACTTACTCTCAGCTTTCCTTTTTTCTTTAGAATATCTCTTGTGAGTGAGAACATATTCATCAGCTAAAACTGCAGCATCAGACAAATTATCTATTCTTCTCTCATCAAGATATAGGCTTACATCTTTACTAACACACCTTTTGAAGTCCTCCAGCAAAATCATCTGCTTAAATTTACCAAAATCAGAATCCACATTCTTAGAATTTAACCACTGCTCTAACAGATCTTCTTTGATTTTTGCATACTCAACATGGGATTGCTTATCTTGCTTGTAAGTTGTCCTAAATTTTACTCTATAAGCTTCAGGAACAAGCTCATAGGCCTTAAGAATCAAGCTCTTAACTACATCATAATTATCAGACTGATCCTGAGGCAAAGATGCATAAGTTACTTGAGCTTTACCGGTGAGAACAGTTTGAAGGAGTACTGGCCAATACTCCTTAGGCCAACTAAAACCTGTAGCTACCCTCTCAAACAACTGAAAATACTTAGTTAAATCAGATTCATTAAAAGGAGGGACAAGTTTAACATTTTTAGCCACATCAAAATCATCAGAGCAAGATGATCCAGTTCCACCTTGTTTCATGCGATACTCATGGTCTGCCTGAATCCTGGCAAGTTCAACTTGTGCGTGTATCTGTGCCTCCTGAATACGTGCCTGAGATTCCGCCTCCTTAGCATTTGCCTGAAATTCAGCTTCTTTAGCACGAGCCTCCTGCAGAGCTAGCTGTAACTTAGCTAATTCAATCTGCGTTTGCTCATTTGGAGGAGTTACATTAAACAAGCTTTTATTAATCATGCCAACAATTTGATCTTTAGAATGATGAGAGTGAACTGCAATTCCCAATTGTTGAGCAACAAGCTTAAGTTCATTCTTTGTTCTGTTTTCTATATCACACACTGTTTGCAAATTTGACAAAAAATCTTTGGCTTCATCAAGTGTAGTAATTGTAGACATAATTAATAAGTAACAGTCACAAAATATCAAGCAATATCCTTATGATAATATCCTGAATATCCTGATGAGAGGTCGCCAAATTTATGTTACGGAACAGAGAAAGATAATGTACACTTTAAGTGAGAATGCTAAAAATCACTACTGTCCCGTAAAGTTCCAGGTTCAAAACAAAGAGTTAGGTAAAATTACAAGTTAAAGTTTAATGCTCAAACTAACAACAAAACATTCAGGACTCATAAGGATAATGTAATGGCAAAAACAGGTTAAATATATGGTTAACTGCAATAGCCTCTATTAACACAAAATTGGCATGAGTAAATTTATCTAAGTCAGCCCTGATAAAATGAGATACCAGATAATACTCAGTGAATGCAAGATAAACTATCACAGACAGAAAATAATATTAAAACTGATGGACACAAAGATCCCCACATGAATTACAAAAACTTCACTAGGCCTACAAATTAAACTTATGCTATACAGTACAAGAAAAAATACAACAGTTATACTCAAATTACACACAGCTGCAAGATGTTTGGAGATTTCTTGAGCACTCACAATAATAATAACTGTACAGGGGAGGACAGAGATGTGAACAAAATGAGGAGCAGATCTAAGTGGCAATGATGCAGAGACTGAGCTCATTATATAGGGGCCAGGAGAGCTTGATACAACTTGTAAGAAGGATGCGCAAATGAAGCCATGGGGACAAAGAGCTGAAAATCCCGCTGTGAATAACAGAGAGAACGACTTACTCTACTATAACGGTAGAAGGGGGGGACTGAGGCAGAACACGCTCGTGATCAAACATGCAGCAACTGTGCGTTAGAATTACACAAAGGATGATGAAATCATAGGCTATGTAACAATATATATATATATATATATATATATATATATATATATATATATATATATATATATATATATATATTTATCACTCATTAGCCGTTTGAGTGTCCACTGCAGGACCGGCCTATCCCGACCGAAGTGGGGACGATACAGCCAATGTATCTCCACCTAGGCAGTCTGGTAGAGATCATACGTAGGGTGAGAAGTACTTGAAAGTGTAATTGTAGTGTTGGAGTGGATTTGGATGTGTGTGTTGTCTGTGAACCAAGTGTAATCGGCCCACGGAAGCCGATTGGGTGCAAGCAAACTTAACCCACCCCATCCCGACCACTTTTCCACCACTGACTCCCCCGAATCCCGACCATTTTAGGAAAAAAAAAATTTTGGCTCAAACCTTCGCTTTTGGTGAGAAACATCGAAAATTCACAGAGAAATTGCTCACCTGAGGTTTAAAATACTCATTACAGGTAGGAGTACCTCCTTACCTTACTGGGTTTTCTATCAGGCTGGCACCAAAGAAAACGAGTTCTATGGGAGGATAACTATTTCACACCACTCATAAACGGTATTTATTTATTTACTGTTAAGAATTTATATGTAGTACAAGAGTATATTGGTTTTCAATCAGTAATATAGGCATTATAAGCATTGTTTCACTCACTAATACCTGACCTTTTTTTGCCACATTACCTGATCATCATTTCTAACTGTTTCTTCCTCTATTGCTATGTAAAGTTTGTCCTCCACATTGTCATTGATTGGGGAATCACCCTGGCCCTGAATTTCGTACCATGGCATGACATGGCTATACTGGCCAGGTCACTGATAACAGGTGAATTGCTGAGACAATGGCATGCAGGGGGGGGGAGGAGGTCATGCTGGGTAAGGCATTGCCCCTGCCTGGCATCTTGTTGAAGAAGGTGTCACGTGTATACGTACCAAAAATGACTCGCGAAAATTGAAAATTCTTCAAATTAGGGACCTTGCAATTTTTTCGCGTTTATGTATGTCGACGGGATTGGCAGTGACAAAACGTGTGGACGTTAAAGAACGTCGACGGGACGCTGCGTGTTAAAGTATGCGACACTGGTTAAACCACAGCACCCCTTATGTCTGCCAATGCAGTACGTGTCTAGATGAACGCTCCCCAAGTTTATTACCCTGGCAAGGCGTGAACCCCTGTTCTTCAGTGTACGATAATGCACACTTTACCACTGTACCACAGAGGCTCCATATATATATATATATATATATATATATATATATATATATATATATATATATATATATATATATATATATATATATATATATATATATATATATCCATCTGTCTATCTACCTATATCTATCTATCTATCTATCTATCTACCAATCTATCTATCTGTCTATCTATCTATCTATATATATATATTGGTAATAAATTGGTAATAAATTGTGGAAAGACTGAAATTATTAATATGAACGTGGAGAACCAAATCGATTGTGTTATTGGGAATAATGTGGTGAAGAATGTAGAAAACTTTAAATATCTGGGAACGATTGTATCATCTAATGGATCATTAAACAATGAAATTGAGGAGAGGATTAGACAGGCTTGGCGAGCTGTTGGAATGTTGAAATCTGTTTGGGATAATAATATGCTTTCGGTACATACTAAAGTGAAAATTTACAAGTCCATGGTTAGACCAATTTTAATTTACGGGCATGAGTCATGGTACAGTACAATTGCAACAGATCAGAAAGTATTAGGATTTGAGAATAAAATACTGAGAAGGATTCTTGGGGTAAAGTGGCAAGACAGAGTTACAAATGAAAGAGTAAGGGATATTACGAGAGTGGAACCAGTTAATGAATATGTGAGACTGTCTCGCTGGAAGTGGCTGGGGCACATATACAGAAAAGAAGGTAGTTTAATACAGGATGTGCCAGAGTGGATTGCTAGAGGAAGAAGAGGTAGAGGTAGGCCGAGGGAAACCTGGTTGAGGACAATGAAAAAAGAAGCAGGAGAGGAGTGTTGATGGGACCTGAAGGAGATGGCAAGAGACAAATATTGGTGGAGAGAGTTCATTGAGGCCCTATGCATCCCGTGGGGTGCCACAGGAAATGATTGATTGATTGATTGATTGATATATATATATATAAAACCATTGGATCCCAGGGGTGCTGGGCGAGGCACTGCACTGGGAGGGTACTAAGCGTACCGCCCTCCCCCTATCGGCTCATAGTCGCGAAGCTCATAGGTCCCTGCCCGGGGGTTCCCTACTTTATAAAGACTTGAAAAATCCCAGTTCTGACCAGTACTCTGGAAACTGGGCTCCATTGGGATATATATATATATATATATATATATATATATATATATATATATATATATATATATATATATATATATATATATGTATATATATATATATATATATATATATATATATATATATATATATATATATATATATATACGTTTATAATCGTCTGGCTACAGCGAGAATAACACATTTAAGACGGTTGAAGAGGCAGAGAAAGACATTGTGAGAGAGGAAAAGAAAGTGAAAAGAAAGGACAGGGAGGAAAAGGAAGAGAAAGAGGCGGAAACACGAACAAGCAAGGAGTTGGAAGCTTATGAAAGAGAGAGAGAAAAATCTCTATTTTGAAATATATTTTAATATTATGTATGAGCGGAATTTATGACATGGACAGTAATAGAGAGAGAGAGAGAGAGAGAGAGAGAGAGAAAGAGAGAGAGACTGAAATCTCTATTTTTAATTTTTTAATGTTATGTATGAGCAGAATTTATGGCATGGACAGTAAGAGAGAGAGAGAGAGAGAGAGAGATTATAAATGGACTGAGAGGGGAGTGAGGTAAGGCTGTCAGAAAACAATCTCTTTTTTAGTGTCAGCTTAGTGATTAACCCCCGAGAGAGAGACAGACAGACAGGCAGACAGACAGAGATAGGCTACCATCCCTCTACCACTGCCAGCTTAGTTATCAGTCCCATCGCTTTTTGTACAACCCTGTCACAAAGCATTCAAGTTAAGCTACAGTCAATATCAAACGTTGTTTTACGATTCCACTGCGTCTATTTCACACTTAGGGCATGTCCGTCACTCTACCTCCTAACTTACAGAAGAGAATCATCTATGGACAGAGAAACATACCAAGCCTCTCTCAGCTGAGGAATAAAGGCCAGCAGAGGAAAGTGACAAGTAAAAGAGGTGAAAATTAATATTTGGCAAACTTTTGACTCCTTTGTTACAGTTGTGTTTAGGAGTTCGTAGATTTTGTTGCTTATTGCTTGCCGGAATCGAAAGATTCGGCATGTTAGTCAGTTCCGTTTGTTTGTTATTTGTCTATGCTGTACAGGTCAATTTTCCGCCAGTCATCCTGGGAAAGAAAATCAGAAGGTAGATATCAATAATCTCTGGAAGCCAATTGTTTTTCATCAAAATCGGTCAACGGCCCTGGGGTGGGTGGGGGGTTGAAACCCCTCAATGGCCCTGGGTCTGGAAATCGTCGGTAACCAGTGGCCGGCTTGCCCCGGCACCATTTGACCAAATTTGGAAAATCGATTTCATTTGTTACCACCTGAAAAGTTTTGAGTACCTTGCAGTACAATTAATATCTTCCTAAACCCATCCTGTATTTTGCAGTGAAGCGCAAAAAAATTTCGCCAAATGACTGTGACACACCGGTGAAAATAAACTTATCGTACACACTCGGATCCATCCGGCAAGGGTTGTACTGCCCACATGCCGGTAAAAAGTAAGAACTCGGATCCATCCGGCATGGAAGGTAAGAGGAGGGGGGAAGGGGGGAAGAGGAGGGAAAAAGAGGGGAAGAGGGAGGGAAGGGGAGGGGAGAAGATGGAGGAAAGAGGGGGAGAAGGGGGGAGGAAGGGAGGGGGGAAAAAGGAGGAAATAGGGTGGGGGAAGAGGGGGAGGGGAGAAGAGGGGAAAGGAGAAGAGGGTTGAGGGGGGAAAAGAGGAGGGAGGAGGGGAAGAGGGGGGGATCCATCGGGAAAGCGCTCTGCCTATGGCAAATTCATATTTAGTTTCTTGGTTATTTTTATTTTCGTGGCCGTGTGTCAGAGAGAGAGAGAGAGAGAGAGAGAAGGTTTACATGCTCTAGTCTGTCGGCCTGTCTGTCTTTCAGAATCACTAATTAAATAGTACTGAATTAGATTGCACTGCCGGTTATTAAGAAAAATGACAGAAGGCCATTAAAGGAACAAGATCTTGAGGAGAAAGGTCGTAGGTCAAGTTCTGAAGAGATGGTGATGCCTTGCTGGGGGTATGCGCTCTGTGAAGGTTATTGTTATATTTTCATTTTGGCATCTTAAGACTAAAAATTAAGCTCAGGAGAGACTTTCTTAACTGGAATTACATAGTCTTTATTAAATATTTCAGTGTCTTGTTTAATTTTTAGTCTATCTATCTATCTATCTATAGCCCGACGCCCTAATCCCACAAAGGGTGGCAGCAGACAAAACGCCTCCAAGTCGCTCTGTCACCCACCATTTGACTACCCTCCCCCCAACTCACCCTCCCCTCCCTCATATACCTCTCAACTCCATCCCTCCACCTCATCCTCGGTCTACCCCTTATTATTACTATGTCACAAATTTGCGCGTGTGTAGGTTCGTGATATTTTGTTTCACTATGAAAACCGTGAATTCTTGTGGAATTCTCACTGAATATCACTCAGTTCAACCGTCCTAGCGTTCACTCGATTGGGACGGTTTTCAGAACATTTTTCACTGTTTCATAAGTGATCATCCTTGCACGCAACATTAGCGCCTTTGTTGAGTGATTTATTTTGGGCGTTTATTGCTCACTTTCTTTCCGTTGACCGTTGAACCAAGCACGGCCATCCCTCGCCCCCTCTCATAATTCAAAGTCAGTCAGGCTTGGATCGTCGTGAGAGTAGGTTCGTTTACAGCGAGTTCCTGAAATCTCCACCTAGTGGTGAATTGGCGAAGAGTGTTTAGCATGTTTGCAGCGTCTGTCCTACGTATCGACGCCCAGTCATTCCGCTTAGCCCCCTCCACTGACCAGTATTTTCTTTTGTTTTTCCTAGGTTTAAGTGCTTAGCTTTGAGTGAGCGAGTGAGTGTATTCTCCTTGTTTTTTTGAAGTCATTTTGGGACTCATGTAACGTAAATTTATTTCATTGTAATAAATAAATTTACAGTTCTTTTTCCTTGAGCTTAGTGTAATTAAACTCGTGTTTTATTTCTCCACATAAAGCTTATTCTAGTTGCCGCTCCTAGTTTGCATAAACGCTTTGTATTATTCTTAACTGGTACTTAGGCCAGTCCTTTTGTATTAAGCTTAAATCCGTTGTGCCAGCCAGGAGTTAATGCACCGGCAAGAACCTGTTTATTACTATTAGTATTAGTTATTGATTGTCAGGGGTAGAGTCACTTTCTTGAGAGGCTAACAGTACTACAAAAAGCACTCGTGAGTAATTAGTCTCTGCTGTGTACTGTTGAGAAAGTTTATAAATTCTCGTCCTTAGAGAATCGGCGAAGTAAGCCGGCATAAAGTAGAACTTATACTGTTTGATTTCACAAGTCAATTCCTTGTCCATATTTTCAAGCAAAACATATATTATTCTTAATTCTTAAATCTACAAAACCCCGTGACATCTGGAGACCTCATTCAAGGATATTAACTCCTAGCTCAAAGTTATTAACGAGATAATACTCACTCACTCATACCTAGGTATTTATCATTAAAGTCTATAGTCATTATATTACTGGTGATTTTTTATTCATTTCTATTAATTTTAAGTAATAGTTTTCAATCAGTTTTTTTTTTTTTTTAATTTTCTTCCTTTACCAGTTTAACTAGATAAAACTGGTCACCACTAACCTGTGCGTATATTCTTTACTCTTGATTATTGGCATTTCTCTGCAAAATAGCAGTCAGTACTTAGTCTTTAGTTCACTCAGACTGAGTTAGCATCATGTCTACCGACGTCTATGTAGAGGAAGCTAAAGATATGGGGCTTAGCGACCCCCCAAAAGTCAGAGAGTGTGTACTCCCTCGGTTTAGTTACGAGCAGCAACGCGAGAATGATGCTCGTGAAGAGCGTAGAATTCAACGCAAACACGAGCGAGAACAACACAAATGCGAGCAAAAACAATGCGAACTCGAGATAGAACAACGTGAGAGAGAACATCAACATGAGCAAAAACAACGCAAACTCGAGTTAAAACAATGTGAGAGAGAATGTCAACTCTAGTTAGAACAACGCGAGAGAGAACGTGAATACGAGCGAGAACAATGAGAGAGAGAGTGAGAACACGAACGTGCCGAGTGTGAGGCACGTGAAAAACATGAACTTGAGATGCTGAAGCTCAAGCGAGACTCCTTGGCTTCAGACACATCTGGTGCAGCCAACCCAAGCTCCACGAGCACTCTCCCTGCACATGTTCTGGCAGCCTCACACATCAAGCTTCCTCCTTACAAGGAACGTGAGCGAATCGAGCCATTCATAGCTCGTTTCGAAGACATGGCTCAGCTGTACCAGCTGGATGAGGCACCTAAGCGGCTCCAGTTTCTTAGCTTGTTTGAGGGCTCTGCCCTAGATATTCTCCACAGAATTCGTGGAGACAATCTCACGTATGAGATGATGAAGGCCGCACTCGTCAAAGCATACAGTCTCACAGCTGACGACACCAAGAGTCAGTTTGTGGGGGCGCGTTTACAAAAAAAAGAGACTGCCGTTCTGTTTCTTAATCGGCTTACTGGTTACTTAGATGAGTGGATGGGGAAAGATGAAACTCCTTCCACGCGTGAGGGAATAATCGACCTTATGCTGCGCATGCAGCCAGAAAAGTCGTGGCCTGCTGAACTTATGGCTCAGCTTAAAATCTGCCAGGTAAGGGATGCCAGCCATATGGTGAACAAGGCTGATGCATTCTTCACTGCATACGGGTATCAAACTCGTAAGCAACGCACCTGGAACAGGAAAGCTGACAAATCTGGGAAACCATCTCAGACTGAACCCCAGCAACAGGGCCGTTCTCAGAATAATGACCAAGGTCCAAAACCGCAGAAGAAGGACCAGGGACAAAACACTCAGAAACCTGAGTGGAAGTGGTACAACAAGTACCCTAACCAGCAGCAGTATCAGCCACGCAATCAAAGACTGGGACAATCCTTTTCTGCAACAGCCCCAGTGTATCGGAAGCAGGAGGCGAACGCAGCCTTCATTCCTCAAAAGCAGCACGGTGGTGTTGTCCTTAGCAGCACGGGTACTTCCCCACAGTTCTCTAGTCCCCCAGCGACAGTGAACACTCTGCCACAGGAGGTCAACGCTCCATCTCCCCACACAGTGAGTACGACCCCTCAGGTATCTAGTTCTCAGAGCACCATGTTTGCCGCATCATTTATTCAGCAGCCTCATCAGTGGCTGCCTGCTTCCTCCACAGGCCCTCCCACAGGTGACAGTGCCTTCCTTGTTCAGCCAGGGTTTGTGGGAGGCATTCCTGTAAAGGTCCTGAGAGACAATGGTTCCTCAGGTTGCTCTGTCATGCAGAGTCTAGTTAGGCCTGAGGAATATACAGGTCGACAGATCCAACCTCAGCTTATTGAAGGATCAGTGGTGATTGTTCCCTGAGGCACGTATCCAGGTGGCATTTCCATTTTACACTGGTACGACAGTCGCAGTTGTCATGCCAGAACTTTTGTTTGACGTTATCATAGGCAACATAGAAGGTGCCAAGTATGGTTGCACCACAGATGACGCTACTCAGACTTCGGCTGCAGTAACACGAGCCATGGCTGAGGCTCCAAATTGTGTCACCCCTGTGACCATTGCATCTCCACAAGATCTGATGTGTAGCCAAGTTGTTGTTTAAGAACAACATTCTGACCCGACACTTGCTGCCGTGCAGAAGAAACAAAAGAGTAGAGTGATTAAGTATTCACGGGGAGGTCAAGCCAAGTTCCTTTGTAAACAAGGACGGCTGTACCGTGAGTCACGAACATCCCAAGACGAGGTTTGACTGCAGATTGTCGTTCCTGCTAAGTACCGCCGAGCAGTGTCAGAATGGGGTCATTGTTCAGCTTCAGGAGGTCACATGGGCAAAAGGAAAACCCAGGGCCTTATCCGTGCTGACTTTTCCTGGCCAGGAATGGGACGAGAAATAGATAGCTTTGTGCGTTCCTGCAATGTGTGTCCATGTACCACCAATCAGGGACATGTCCTTCCTGTGCCGTTTGAATCCACACCCATAATCTCAGAGTCAGTTGAGAAACAGGGCAGTGGTGAAGTGGGTGCAGACCTGACGTCTCGCCTGTTGGCCCCACAGGACACATCATGTCCAGGGCCTGTACATACATATGTACCGTAGGTTAAGGGGAAAGTTCGAGAACCCTGTAGGGACAATCCGAGGCTGTGTATGAATTACCTTGTGGAACGTCTCGAGCTGTGGGCCTCTCAGAAGATTCTCGGAGAATGCACATTATCCACATGAGTGTTCACACCCACATTGGGTGTTAAAATGTGACCTGCCCAAGACTGCATAGGGATTTTCAGCTTGCCATCATTAATCGTAAGTGTAGAGTTAGGTTAACCTGTAAACTGCCCGTTCTCAGAGATTTGCGCAATCCAAGAACTGGCACATTTCCTGGTTAATAATGTTAGATTAACCAGTAAACTACCCGTTCTCAGAGATTTGAGCAATTCAAGAACTGGCACGTTTCCTGGTTAATAATGTAGGTTTAACCAGTAAACTGCCTGTTCTCAGAGATTTGGGCAATCCAAGAACTGGCACGTTTCCTGGTTAATAATGTAGGTTAACCAATAAACTACATGGGTCCTGAGAGATCTGAGCAATCCAAAGACTACGTTACCTGGTTAATAATAAACATAAGTACTGATTGCTAGGCAGAGAGAGAGAAATGACACTTTTGATGCTCCACCTTGATTGCTTTCGCAGGTGCAGCTGGTGGGTGCAGCATTGTCGTGGAGATCAGCTGATCATCTCTACCGCATGCTGCTGCCTCTTCTCTTCTGTCTCATCGTCATTATTTACTATTGTATTACATAATTTTACACGTAGGCACAGTTACACCACAACTGTCACACCTACACCATGTATTACATACATCACGCTACATAACAGTTAGTTATTAATGTAAATGTAGCGAACTTTTGCTCAGTTTGACCTGAGTACAGGATTTTTCGGCGTCATCTCGGAGTTTTTTTTCTCAAGCTTGCTTCTATTAACATAAATACAAGTTTTTACGCTCATGGGCAACTGTGATTTTCTCTTGTAGCAGGGTGGTACACACACCACACTGTGAATCTTGTGTGACTGAGTTAGGATTTATATGTATGTACATCAATTTTTTTTTTTCCGAAGAAAAAAAAATTGATTTTGATGGGGTGTAATGTCATGAATTGGCGTGAGCGTAGGTTCGTGACATTTTGTTTCAGTGTGAAAACCGTGAATTCTTGTGGAATTCTCACTGAATATCACTCAGTTCAACCGTCGTAGCATTCACTTGACTGGGACGGTTTTCAGAACATTTTTCACTGTTTCATAAGTGATCATCCTTGCGCGTGACATTAGCACCTTTGCTGAGTGATTTATTGTGGGCGTGTATCGCTCATTTTCTTTCCGTTGACCGTTGAACCAAGCACGGCCATCCCTCGCCCCCTATCATAATTCGAAGTTAGTCAGGATTGGATCGTCATGAGAGCAGGTTCGTTTACGGTGAGTTCATGAAATCTCCACCAAGTGATGAATCAGCGAAGAGCATTTAGCGTGTTTGCAGCGTCCATCCTACATATCGACACCCAGTCATTCCGCTTAGCCCCCTCCACTGACCAGTATTTTCTTTCGTTTTTTCTAGGTTTAAGTGCTTAGCTTTGAGTGAGCGAGTAAGAGTATTCTCCTTGTTATTTTGAAGTCATTTTGAGACTCAAGTTACGTAAATTTATTTCATTGTAATAAATAAATTTACAGTTCTTTTTCCTTGAGCTTAGTGTAATTAAACTCGTGTTTTAATTCTCCACATTAAGCTTATTCTAGTTGCCACTCCTAGTTTGCATAAACGCTTTGTATTATTTATAACTGGTACTTAGGCCAGTCCTTTTGTATTAAGCTTAAATCCGTTGTGCCAGCCAGGAGTTAATGCACTGGCAAGAACCTGTTTATTACTATTAGTATTATTTATTGATTGTCAGGGGTGGAGTCACTTTCTCGAGAGGCCAACAGTACTACAAACAGCACTCGTGAGTAGTCTCTGCCGTGTACTGTTGAGAAAGTTTATAAATTCTCGTCCTTAGAGAATCGGCGAAGTAAGCCGGCATAAAGTAGAACTTATACTGCTTGATTTCACAAGTCAATTCGTTGTCCATATTTTCAAGCAAAACATTTATTATTCATAATTCTTAAATCTACAAAACCCCGTGACATACTACTACTACTATTACTCCTCCTTCTCCTCCTCCTCCTCCTCCTACTACTACTACTACTACTACTGCTGCTGCTGCTGCTGCTGCTGCTGCTATCATCATCATCATCATCATCATCATCATTACTAGTATCTTCAAACAACCTAATTTACCCCAGAATAGGCTTTTTGAACTGGAGGGGTTACATACAGAAGTTTTCCTAAGCTAAATGAAAATGTATAGAAAAGGCAAGAATTAAAAAAAAAAAAAAAAAAAAAGGATAAAGATTGCACAGGCCACAGTGACACCACGCCCTAATTTTTTACCGTGATAATTTACCTTGACCGATTGACCTGGGCGAAAATCAAATCACTTCTTCTCTTCCCTAATTAGGTCAAGTTTGATCCTATTCCAGCCAGGCATTTAAGAGACATTTTGGTTACACACACACACACACACACACACACACACACACACACACACACACACACACACACACACACACACACACACACACACACACACGTAGACGGACTTGATTACATTAGGCGTCGCACATAAACATCACCATATCAAAAGTAGGCAAAACTCATTTATTTATTCTTTTACTCTTTGGAAGAGCTAGATCACCCGCGCTAAATATACCCTCCACTGTGGCAGGTAGTGGGACGATGATGGCAGGTGATGATTGGGCTTAATTGCCAGGTATACGCAGTTCCTAATTTCCAGGTACATGCATTCCCTTGTTGTCATTACGCCGGTAGTTTGCGCTGGATACTCATACCCCTGATGCATTTAGCGGGTGATGATCTGTAGGGCTGCACTGATTGGCTTAATGTTGATCGGTGTAATAGGGATTTTTTTTTTTTTCAGTTTTTAATTTTTGTGTGTTGTTAAAGATATCTGTGTATGTTGGGGGCGTGGGTTTGTTTGTGTGTTTAGGTTTATATAGTGGGGTGCTTGAGGAATGTGTGTGTGTGTGTGTGTGTGTGTGTGTGTGTGTGTGTGTGTGTGTGTGTGTGTGTGTGTGTGTGTGTGTGTGTGTGTGTGTGTGTGTGTTTACCTACTTATAACAGACTTTGAGATAAGCTCTTGTTATCCAGTTTCCATTTCAGTTACATCCAATCTTGTGTGTGTGTGTGTGTGTGAAGTTTGCGTAGCTTTATAAAAAGTCACTGTGCACTTAAAAACACTGTCACGCCACACACTGCCTCACCTAACACTGCCACACTACACACTGCCATACCACACACTGTCACACCATACACTCCACACCCTACACTGCCACACTGCATACTGCCACACCTCACATACACACTGCCAAACCTCACACTGCCACACCTCACACTGCCACTCCTCACACTGCCACTCCTCACACTGTCACACCACACACTGCCACACCTCACTGCCACACCACACACTGCCACACCTCACACTGTCACACCTCACACCACCGCACCTCACATTGCCACACCTCACACTGCCACACCACACCACACCATGCCACAACTCACACTGCCACATTTCACACTGCCACACCACACCACACCATGCCACAACTCACACTGCCACATTTCACACTGCCACACCACACCACACCATGCCACAACTCACACTGCCACACCTCACACTGCCACACCACACCACACAATGCCACAACTCACACTGCCACATTTCACACTGCCACACCTCACACTGCCACACCACACACTAGCACACCACACTGCCACACCACACACTGCCACACCACACACTGCCACACCACACACTGCCACACCACACACTGCCACACCACACACTGCCACACCACGCACTGCCACACCACACACTACCACACCTCAGATCCCCCAAAACATTAAGAGGATAACTGCAGTAGGCCGGATGACTCATGTTAGGCAGCTCCTTTAAGAATGTGACACTAGAACACTAGAATAAGACAAGGATGGCAAAGAAGAGGAGGGTTCTCCCTCACCCACCAAGCCCTCTGGCTGAAACCTTGAGCAGAAACCGGGAGGGAAAAGAGGGGAAAAAACACAACATAGTGTAGAAAAACTGACGTGGAAATTGTATGGGAATGGTCGAAAGGAAAACAGGGTCGTAATGAAACCTTAAAAAAAAAAAAAAAAAAAAATCGCCTCCAAGTCGCCCTGTCCCCCGCCATTTCACTACCCTGCTCCCAACTCACACCCCCCTCTCTCATATACCTCTCCACCCCATCCCTCCATCTCATCCTCGGTCTCCCCCTCCCTCTTCCACCCTCCACCTCACTCACATACACTCTCTTCGTCAGTCTTTCACCCCCCATCCTCTCCACATGGCCAAACCACCTCAGTGTGTTCCTCACAACGCTTCCTATCACATCCACATCAACACCACAACGCTCCTTTATATCCTCATTCGTCAGCCTGTCTCTCCACGTGACTCCACAAGCTCCTCTTAAATAACTCATTTCCACTGCTCTCACTCTTGACTTGTGTCCTTCCAACAACGTCCAAGCTTCACTTCCGTACGTTAGAGTTGGTATCACAATACTGTCATGTAGTAACGGAATATATCTCATTTAAATCCTTGCTCTTGTTTTTGTTGTTTTAAGACCTTGCTAATATCCATCTTATTTATTTCCTTCATCTACTTAAACACCATTTACTCCACGCCATTTTAGTAAGCGCATAGTTAATTTCTCAGTCTCTCTAAGTTCATATGAAAGGTTTCGAATATCTTACATCATTTTTCTCGTTCTCTGCACATTGCCTACCTATTTTATATCTGTTCTTTAGCATATGAGTGGATAGGGTTAGATATACAGCATAGAGGGTCACTGATGAACAAAAAAGGAAGAGTTGGTGATAGGACAGAATCCTAAGGAACCAAAACTGCACGGTAATCCCTGCAATTTTGGTGAAAAGGGATTATTTGTTCTTGTAAACAAATAGACAGACAGATAAACATATAAAATCTCCACCCATCCAGGGAGTCAGCCCCACCAGTAAAAACAAAAAAGAAAGAAAGAAATCAAATGGCTAATCTAATCTCTATTGCCCTTTGGCAAATCGTACCGAGGGCAACAAATCAGAGGCATAAAAATCCACCAGCAACAAATCCACGATAAGTGAAAGACCCAGGATTTACTGTTTATAGAATGACTTAATTAAGTCCCTATGATGTTGGGAGAAAACAGTGACCGTCCCCCCTTGAAATGAGGTCGTCATACTTGGATCCAAGTCAGGTCAAGTCAATGAAGGGATGGGGGAGGTTGGGAAAGTTAGATAGATGGATGGATAAATAGAGAGGTAGATTGTAAAAGGGGGAAGGGGGAAAGAGAAAGAGAGAGAGAGAGAGAGAGAGAGAGAGAGAGAGAGAGAGAGAGAGAGAGAGAGAGAGGCAGTGAGGGGGACGGAAATGAGGGGAAAGAAATGCCTGAGCTTCAAGTGTCACTTGCAGGCATTGAAATATTTTGCAGGAGTCAGGTTCGTCTATTCACGAAAAAAACTGTGATGTGAGTAACAAGGCACGTAGAGAGAGAGAGAGAGAGAGAGAGAGAGAGAGAGAGAGAGAGAGAGAGAAAGAAATCGGTTGAAAAAATACAAAGAATCTGAGAAAAGAGAAAGATAACAAGAGAGAGAGAGAGAGAGAGAGAGAGAGAGAGAGAGAAATCGGTTGAAAAAATATAAAGAATCTGAGAAAAGAGAAAGATTACAAAAAAGGGAGAGAGAGAGAGAGAGAGAGAGGGTCGGGGAAGGGATAAGGAAGGGAGGGGGGACACGAACAAAAGTAAAAAGGGAGAAGGGGAGGGGGAAGGAGAAGAAGAGGAAAAAGAGAGAGGTAGAAGGAGGAGAGTGAGGAAAGAGAGGAATCGGGAGGGGACGAAAGAGAGAGAGAGAGAGAGAGAGAGAGAAAGGAGGGAGGAGAGATGGACAGAGACAGACAGACAGAGAGAGGGACAGAGACAGATGGACACATACACCACACACACACACACACACACACACACACACACACACACACACACACACACACACACACACACACACACACACACAGATAGACCGAGGTAGAGGCTGAGGGATAGAAAGTGGATTAAGCAGAAACAGATACAGACATACCTGTACAGATATAGATGCAAACAGAAAGAGCAACAGACGCAGAGAAATAGAAGTGGTTACAGAAATTTAAAAAAAAATGGACACAGACAGAGCAAATAAGAGAGAGAGAGAGAGAGAGAGAGAGAGAGAGAGAGAGAGAGAGAGAGAGGGAGGGAGGGAGACCGAGAGAGACCGAGACCTAGAGAGAGACCAAAATAGAAAAAAAAAAAAACGAAAAATTGTTGAATGGTCTGATAAATTTCCATAATTTAAGTACAGTAATAAGTAAATATATCAAAAATATTAGAGAAAAAGCTTATTATATTTCACGTGTTTCTCCAGTCATTTAAATATTTTTGGAAAATGTGTGTGTGTGTGTGTGTGTGTGTGTGTGTGTGTGTGTGTGTGTGTGTGTGTGTGTGTGTGTGTGTGTGTGTGTGTGTGTGTGTGTGTCTGTGTGCGCGCGTGTGTGTGTGTGTGCGTGTGTGTGTGTGTGTGTGTGTGTGTGTGTGTGAGAGAGAGAGAGAGAGAGAGAGAGAGAGAGAGAGAGAGAGAGAGAAGAGCTTGATGTGTGTGTGTTTGGCGATGGGGAGGGGGGAGGATGTGTGTGTGTTCTTAGTGCCAGAAAAAGACAATACTACAACTCTGCGTCCTATCTAGAGCACTTCGTCGTGACTAACATTATATTCTAGCGTTAATCTACTGTTACAGCTCAGCATGGAAGGTGAAGAGATGACAATTTTAGGCCAAGTTAGAGTGCAAGGGGTATAGTCAAATCCAGCCTCAATGCCGACTACACCTGGCCATCAACCGAGCAGAAAGGGGGTTAGGGATTTTGTCAGGTTGATGTAAACGTACTATAGATCCCATGGTTTGGAAAGGAAAGTAGCAGTAGTAGTAGTAGTAGTAGTAGTAGTAACAGTAGTAGTAGCCAGTTAGCATCCCTACTCAGAAAGGATCCTTGGGAAATTAGTGTACAGCAGGGAACAATAGTTTGGGGTCATATTTCGCCTCTTCTCACATTCCTCTTCTAGATTCTCTCTCTCTCTCTCTCTCTCTCTCTCTCTCTCTCTCTCTCTCTCTCTCTCTCTCTCTCTCTCTATGTATGTATGTATGTTACGGAGTTTACATGAACTAAGTGCGATGGAGGCCCGATGGAACAGTAGGCTAACTATTTTGTCTGGCTGTAGATATGTTCCAAATGGACAGAGGTTAGAGCCGGAGCAGAGTAGAAAAGTTAGAGAAGTAGATAAGGCCAGGGTTGATAAGTTAGATAAATTAGAAGGATTAGATAGAAGGGTAGGTTTTCAGCCATCATCATCATCATCATCATCATCATCATCATCATCATCATCATCATCATCATCATCATCACCATCGTCATCATCATCACCATCATCATCATCAACATCACCATCATCATCACCACCACTACCATCATCATCATCATCATCACCACCACCACCACCATCATCATCATCATCATCACTTTTAATTTTCCTCTCGTTGCGAACAGCCTCGAATATTTAAGAATTTTATAAAGATGCAAGGAGCACACAGACCTAGATAGCCTTTCTATCGGCGAACTTAATAGAAAAACTTGCTCTCTAATTACACAAGTTGAGAGAGAGAGAGAGAGAGAGAGAGAGAGAGAGAGAGAGAGAGAGAGAGAGATATGAAATCGGATTGAGAGGAAATTATTCTCCAAGAGAATGAAAATAGGAGAAAGTTTTGAAGAGAGAGAGAGAGAGAGAGAGAGAGAGAGAGAGAGAGAAGCCAGATGAAAGAAAGAAAAAGTGAGATAATGAGAAAGTGAGAGAACAATTAAGAAGACAGGGAGACTGAAATATCACACGGCTGAGTGATCAGAGGAGAGAGAGAGAGAGAGAGAGAGAGAGAGAGAGAGAAATCTTAGTCTTAAATTTAAAAAAAAAAAAAAAAAAGTCAATGTAAGTCGTTTCTAATATCCAAACTCAAATATATGCATAATAATTTTGAGGCAAATCGAGAGAGAGAGAGAGAGAGAGAGACATTAGGGCAAGACAACGAGGAGTTTTAACCCTTGGCCTCCTGGTGGCGTCTTTTTCCGCATACCGTTACTCTTGTTCACTTCTGCTGATTTTTTTTTCACTCCTGATTTTTTTTTCACTCCTGAATTTTTCACTCCAGTTTTGTTTTCACTCCTGATTTTTTCATTCTTGTTTTTTTAAATGCTGCTAATTTTTTTCACGTATGCTGATTTTTTCATTCCTGCTGATTTTTTTTTCACTTGATTTTTTCACTCCTGTTGATTTTTTCACTCCTTAAGTTTTTTTTTTTCACTTGATTTTTTTTCACTTCTACTGATTTTTACACCCGTATTTTTTCACGTCCTCTGATTTCCTTTCACCCCTGCTGATCTTTTTTGCCTCTGATCTTTTCACTTTTTATTTTTTCACTCTTGCTTTATTTTCATTCCTGCTGATTTTTTTCACTTGCTGATTTTTATATTCCTGTTTTTTTTTTCCACGCTGATTTTTTTCACTCCTGATTTTTTTTACCCCTGATTTGTTCATTCTTGATTTTTTGTTCACTCCTACTTTCTTTCTCATGATATTTTTCACTTCCGCTGATTTCTTCACTCATGCTGATTTTTTTCACTCATTTTTTTTTTACTCCTGCTGATTTCTTTCACTCCCGATATTTTTTCACCCCAGATTTTTTTCACTCCTGATGATTTTTTTCACTCCAGATTTCTTTCAGTCCTAATTTTTTTGAGCCTGATTTTTCACTCCTGATTTCTTTTCACTCCCACTGATTTTTTTTTTTTTTACTCCAGACTATGTTTCTTATTCCTGCTGATTTTCTTCATTCCTGATTTTTTTTCAATTTTGATTTTTTCACTCCCGCTGATTTTTTTTTTCACTCCTGATTTGTTCTCACTCCAGCTGATTTTCTTTTCTCCTGCTGATTTTTTTCCACTCATGAGTTTTTTCACGACCCCCTGATATTTTTCACTCCTGATTTTTTTTACTGGCTGATTTATTTGTTTCAGTTTTTGACGGTGTTTTGAAAATTCAGGAGTAAGATACAACATTAATAAACTTCTTCAGTACAAGAGAAAGTTATAAAATTGATTAAAAATTGTCTGTCGGCAGCAATAAATTAAAAAAAATAGTATGCGTTCCCGGACTGAAAAGATTAAAGAAAATGAGACAAAAGTCCATCCATCCATCCATTGCCAGACGCCATGTATCCCACACGGGGTGGCCAAGGGCATAGAGTTAATTGTTTTACAGGGAGGGGCACTAATCCTCCACCAACCCCACTTCACATGTAGGGATGCCAACAGCATCTGGTGTTCCCAGGCGGTCACCCATCCAAGTACTAACCAGACCCAACGTTGCTTAAGTAAAAAATGGAAATTTAGGATTTTTTTTTTTTTTGTGAGAAAGGAAATGGAGGAAGAAAATGGAGTAAGAAAATTAATAAGGGAAAATAATGAGGTGGGGGAAAATCATGAAAGGAAAGAGAGAGAGAGAGAGAGAGAACTAGTAAAGTTTGTTTATGTTGATGGGACCCTCTTCAGCTCCGACCATTAAAACTTTCCACTTTTTTACTTCTCTATCGCTTCATTTCTCCTTTCCTTTCCTCACTTTCTCTCTCTCTCTCTCTTTTTTTTCCTCTCTCTTATTCTTCGTCTTCTTTTCCTATCTCTCATTCTCTTTAATCCATTCTTTCTGTCCATTTATGTATTCATCCCGTGTGTTTTTGTTTCTTTGTCCACCGGCCCCTCTTCACTGCCTCTCTTGTTTGTGGGTGGGAGAGGGTCACTTCCCTAGTAAAAAAAAAAAAAAAGGGGGATAAAAGGCCTTCGTAACGCTTCTACCTAAGCGATTTATTTTGATTATTCCGTAACATCCTCTTGTACGATCCTTCTCTTAATATCGGCATAATTGGATCAGAAATATGAAAAAGGATTATGGAGGTGGAATGGTCAGAGTATGTCGCTTAGGGAAAGATGTTACGAGATTTGGAAACCTACTTAAAATGCTATTCGTATGGTATTTTAATATTTTCATGTTTTATGATATCGTTTTATTATTCCAGTCATCATCACCATCATCATTATCATCATCATCATCATCATCATCATCATCATCATCTTCATCATATTCATCACCATCCTCCTTCTCCTCTTCCTCGTCCTCATCCTCATCATCATCATCATCATCATCATCATCATCATTCCACCACTAGACAAAGGCCTCTCCCATCATTTTCCACTATTTGCTCTAAGCCTGTTCCATCCAATGCCAGCAAAGGAAGATAGGCTGTGAAATATACAAAGCCACTGAGACTACAACACCAGCCCTACGCATCAATTACACCTCAACACCTTTGCAACACGGCTTGCAAATGCATAGTGGAGCTGTTGCCCATGTCAGATGTGGAGAGGGGACGTTTTCGGTTCAGTGATTTTTTTTTTTTTTTTATGTGTCCGACTCTGGGCATAGGCTTCACAGCCTGCACTCAAGGCCCAGTAGTCCTCCTACATACCATACACCTCTACTTGTCTGTTTCGGGTCTCTCTCTCTCTCTCTCTCTCTCTCTCTCCTTGATAAAAATGTTA
>NC_137069.1:43535638-43538138 GCF_032717465.1 Coenobita brevimanus
GAAATTCGACGATCCTTAGTCATGGGGTAGGAATGAGTCTCCTTGGTTACTGGTCAAACCCACCTTTTAATCCGACTACACCTGTCCATAGAAAACATGGCATAGAAAAACAATGCTGGTGCGGAACTTCCTCAAATTCCTGCCTGTTTACTACCAAAAAACAACAGTGATTTTTATTTCACGTATGACCGTTTTATTACAACTGAGTGTGCTAGAGTGCATGCTAGAGTGTGTGCAAATCGCTTATATTCTATGTCCTTTACGGAACACATGCAGTGGGTCGATATGACCAGCTTGCATTCAAACATTGCAGAGTGTAGTTTGCAATACGGCAGAAAATTCAGACTTATTCTATACTTGTCACATACCTCAGAAATTGAAGTAAAATATCTCCCCACATTTATATATATTACGGCTTGGTGGTAGTAAGGATATATCGAAAAAGATGTACTTGGGCTGAAAGGGTTAGGGTTGTTTGGTTTCAGAGGTATATACTTCCGGTTCATTCAGTCAATCGTTCATTCATTCATTCAGTCAGTCAGTCACACATCATCATCATCATCATCATCATCATCATCATTATGACCATTACCTTCATGATCATTATTACTACCAATATCACCACTAACAATCATCATCATTATTACCAGTACCATCATCATCACTACTACTACCACCATCACCACCACCGATCATCATCATCATTATTACCATTACCATCATCATCATTTCTACCACCACCACCAATCACCATCATCATCACTGCCACCACCATCACCACTGTCATCACCATCATTATCAAATTGTCTTACCTGTTTCTAATGACTCTCTTTCTCTTGCAGGTAAGAGTAAGATGACACAAGCAGCTACTGAGGAAAGGTGAATTACGGCATTGGATAATCGGTAGGTGAAGTACGGTCGTGTGTGTGTGTGTGTGTGTGTGTGTGTGTGTGTGTGTGTGTGTGTGTGTGAGTGAGAGAGAGAGAGAGAGAGAGAGAGAAACACAGGGCAAGAGAAAAATTAGAGACACACAAAATACTTCCTATTTTTTCAGGCGTCATCTTTCATCTTACGAAAAAAAAAAAAAAAACATTACTAGTGTAAAAAAATCTGCTACACCCAAAGGCCTGAAAACTGAACGCTCACCCCCGGCAGGAAAAGTACGGAAAAATAATAAAAACGGTAAAAAATGAAAAAGAAAATAGAAACCGAATCTTTCCCATCTGGAGTGAAGGTAAAAAAAAAGTAGGAGCATTTTTGTGTTTTCCATTCTTTGAGAGAGAGAGAGAGAGAGAGAGAGAGAGAGAGAGAGAGAGAGAGAGCTATCAGAAAACAAAGTCTGGCAGAGAGTACGGAGCCTGTATTATATCCCCGTATTCACCCTAACACCTGTTCCTAAGCGATTTATTTTGCTTATTCAGAACCAGAGCCTGTGTTGTTATAAACCCGTATTCTTGTCGCTCCCTAACACCTATTCCTAGGCGATTTATTTTCCTCATACAGTACTGGAGTCCTGTCTTGTCACCATTAGTAATGACGAAGTACTGAAAGAAATTAATAAGTCAAAACTTAAAAAATCTCCAGGTCAGAACGATATCTATACCAAAAAATTACAAGGATTTTTTTTTTTACAGATGATCAGAAAGAAAAAAATTAATAAAAGAAAATGATCCCTACACCAGATTACCTGTGCCTTCCACTTACAACGCTACATAATTACAGGTGCCTTCCACTTACAACGCTACTTAATTACAGGTGCCTTCCACTTACAACGCTACTTAATTACAGGTGCCCTCCACTTACATCGCTACATAATTACAGGTGCCTTCCACTTACAACGCTACATAATTACAGGTGCCCTCCACTTACAACGCTACATAATTACAGGTGCCTTCCACTTACAACGCTACATAATTACAGGTGCCTTCCACTTACAACGCTACTTAATTACAGGTGCCCTCCACTTACATCGCTACATAATTACAGGTGCCTTCCACTTACAACGCTACATAATTACAGGTGCCTTCCACTTACAACGCTACTTAATTACAGGTGCCCTCCACTTACATCGCTACATAATTACAGGTGCCTTCCACTTACAACGCTACTTAATTACAGGTGCCCTCCACTTACATCGCTACATAATTACAGGTGCCTTCCACTTACAGCGCTACTTAATTACAGGTGCCCTCCACTTACATCGCTACATAATTACAGGTGCCTTCCACTTACAACGATACATAACTACAGGTGCCCTTCACTTACAACGCTACATAATTACAGGTGTCCTTCACTTACAACGCTACATAATTACAGGTGCCCTCCACTTACAATGCTACATAACTACAGGTGCCTTCCACTTACAACGCTACATAATTAGAGGTGCCCTCCACTTACAACGCTACTTAATTACAGGTGCCCTCCACTTACAACGCTGTTTAATCATTCTTTAAATTCAGGAGAAGTTTCAGAGGCGTGGAAACGTAGTAACCAAATTTAA
>NC_137069.1:43540638-43580638 GCF_032717465.1 Coenobita brevimanus
TTCTGTAAGTTACTTTGTGTGAGTGTATGTGTGTGTGTATGTATGTACAGTATGTATGTATGTATGTATGTATGTATGTATGAATGTATATGTATGTATGTATATGTGTGTAAAATCAGGAAGCTTTTCATTCACAGTCTTTTAAATTCCTTCTCAAAAAAATATCAATTCTCTCAACATTTTTTTCCTTTTTTTTTCAGTTATATTTCAATGATAGAAATACTCTATTGAAATATGAATCTATGCTTATGCCTACTCGCTGGGAGGCGGCGGCCTCCGCTCGATGTCGTCACCTCCTATCATCAGAAATGAATCATTACTCGGGAACCGGTGGCCCAATTGGACTTCAAATTATTTTATTCTTCAAGCTGGAGAATTTTAACGGCGCCATGCTCGGAGAAAAATTTGCGCTACGTGCGCCGTTTTTGCTGTGTTGCGGTAACAAACAAACAAACATACAGACATCGGATAATCATAATACAGATTATACTGTACCATTATACTAAACAATTTTAGGAGTATAAGGAGGAAGGAAGGAGAGGCTAGAGAGTGATAATACAACAAACACGTCACTCTTCTCTTTTGTGTCATGCTTATTATTTCCACGCCGAAGGAAGGACGAATCCATCTCCTGCCTTAAAAGCGAATACTAAATTTGATACACAAGGCCATGAATTAGTTATAACTCGGGAACTGGTGGCCCAATTGTCCTTGTAATTGTTTTATTCACCAAGTTAGAGCATTGTAACGGTATCTTGCTCAGAAATTTGCGCTACATGCGCCTTTTTGCCGTGTTACGGTAACAAACAAACAAATCAACAAACTTACAGAAATCGGATCATTATAATATAAATTGTGAAAATGAAACCCTTTTGGCCGAGCTTTGACCTGCTTATGCTTCATCCTCCCTTAACATGCTACTTATGCAAACTATGTCATTAGCAAAGCGGTGTAGATAACATAGGGGGAAAGAATAAAAAAAAAAAAAAAAGAGGAGTAAGCCACATAGGGAAAGGTGTAACGAAGCTTTTTATACCACGTGGGATAAATGCTTCGGACCCTCTTCAAGAAATGTATGTCTATTTGTTTTTTTATTGTTAGCCACTTTCTAATTCCTTTCATTCGATTATTTGTTTTTCTTTTTATTCTTCAGATTTTTTTTTTAACTATAGAAGACGTCTCATTTTCTCGTCGCTTAAGGAGGCTCCCTGGCTCCTCTTCCTTAGCGATTTATTTTTGGGCTTGTTGATATAATTTTGTACGTTATTTGTGAAGTGTAAGGTGGTATTAGAATGTCTTGTATCACACAGAAGAGGATAGCAAGGTGTAATAAATAAAATAAATAGCTAAGGAAGAGGTGTTAGGGAGCGTGTATAAGCCCTTCATTTGGAAGAGTGTCCTGTGCTGAGTAAAATCGTCTGGAGATACCAAGAAGGAAATAAGTAAATAAATAAAAAAACCGCACTGAAGATCTGAGCGCTTTTTGTTTTGTTTTTTTCCATCGCTTTTTTTTCAAGAGCATTATTGACACTTGGTGGCAAGACTGATAGAGCACCGACTTTCATTCCAAGTGACCCCATGCCGCGCCCAGGCCGCGCTGCTTGCGTGGGTGAGGTGAGCTCTCACCTGTCATGTGTAGGTCAGGGCGCGCTGTGGTGGAAGACCTGCAATGGAGAGGGGTAAAGATTAGGTGATGTGTCTCCTTGTGAGTACGCCTCACTCCAGCTTGGGTAAGGCTTGGTAGTGTGTCGGCGCTCCTCAGGAGTAGCAGCAGCCAGGGTCAGCATATTGACCCCTTTATGTTACGATACTAGATTAAGAACCTGTGTATTTTCAGCTAGTGGTTGCCATGAACAATGATATTATTAATATTAGTACGGTATAAGGTATTGTGTTTACCATGAATATTCAGTTATTCTTTTGATCATCAAGTATTATTCACGAAAGTAATGTATTCCCCATCCAATGTATCTCGTCCCCCTCTCACACCGTAATCCTTCTAGACGTGGCGGCTCCATTTTTTTTTTCTTTTTCATACAATTCATGAAGACTTGTGCCCTCCATGCATAAATCCCTAAGAGGCTTTCAGACCACACAGAGACGGGCATTCAAAAAACAGCGCCAGGGCTGGTTGTCATTAGAGAGGGAGGGAGGAAGGGAATGAGGGAGGGAGGGGGGGTGGGAATACGTGGAAGAAGGAGAGAATGGAAAAGAAAAATAAGAATCGCATGTAGTATACACGTGTGTGTGTGTGTGTGTGTGTGTGTGTGTGTGTGTGTGTGTGTGTGTGTGCACATAAAATTCCTGCTCCCTTTCTCTTGAATAATACAGTTGCCCCTTATGTTTTCTCTGTCTTAAGTTCTTGCAATAAAAGCTTCTTATAAATTTACCTAGAAATAACTTAGTCATTTAGCCTAGTCTTTTAGTTGTAGGTGGTGGCGTCCAACATCCACTCACTTGATGTAGTACTTCTACTTGTTCCTTTACCTTTATCATTCTTTTTCTGTGTCTGCCCTCCTCTCTTTCTATTTCTCCATCTTTCCTGTCACTTTCTATTACCCTTCTTTCTTTTTCAAATGGCCTTACATTAAGTGCCAAGCCTAATGGTTTCCTGTAAGCCAGGAAGCCATTCACAACGCTGGATGGTAATCATATAACCAGCCCATACTTGTTCCCTGTGTGTCAGCAAGTGGGTTGGCGGTGGTTAGTGCCTCTTTCCTTAAAACAACTAAGTCAAAGACAAACGGCCAACCATTACGGGATTATGACGTCTGGCTGTAGATAGACATTGTCTTTTCCAGAGCCCCTCAAGTCGTAAATGGAAAACAAAAAACTGTAATATATATTTCTATTTTTTTCCACTACAAAAAGTTTTCTTTTTATTTCTCCTCTTTTCTATCCAATCTTTTCTTGCAGTGATAAGTAGAAAGTTTTTAAGCCCAAATGAATGTTGACTTTACCAGCCTAGTGTAACCTTTCAATAAACACAAAGTCTATCTGTTCATTGCCAGACGTCTTAATCCCGTGAAAGGTGGCCACAAACATATTGCCTCCACGTCGCCCTCTCCCTCACCATATCGTTACCCTCCCCCCCAGCTCACACCTCCCTCTCTCATATACCTCTCAACTCCATTCTCCTATCTCCTCCTCGGCCTCTCTCTTCCTCTTCCCCCCTCCACCTCATTCACATACATCCTCTTCGTTAGACTCTGTCTCTCCATCCTCTCCACATGGCCAGACCACCTCAGTATATTTCTCCTAACACTTTCTGTCACATCCACAACACAAAATAATCACAAAATGTATGCATATTAAACACAAGAGACATTTAATTTTACCCCCAAAGCTTCAGAAAAAAAAAAATAAATAAATAAACACAAAATATAATCGAGAAATACGGAATATAGTCAAAATAAAAATATGAACACAAACCCAAATTAATACCGATTTACAATCACAGTTTACCCTCAAAATATGCAGACAATAAACAGAAGATAGAGCACAAACAAACACAAAATAAAAAAGAAAAGAAACACAGTATCAAACACAAGTTAATGCTGAATTTTGCCCACATAATTTCGAAACAGACGCAAAAATACTCAAAATAAACACAAAATCATTAAAAAAAGTAACTCCATATGCACAAAATTTACTCCAAATAAACACAGAATAAATAAAACTAAAACAATAGACGAAAAAGACAAAAAATACATACAAAAATAATCACCAATTACGTACAATAAAAACAAAAATAAACAGAAAATTAGCACATAAAAAACACAAATAAACAAAATGAATTCAAAAATAAACACATGATAAGCGCAGGCTACATAAATACAAAAATTAATACAAAAACAGATAAAAAACAAATACAAAAAATACACAATTGATAAAAATAAACAAAAAATATACACAAAACAGACATAAGTTATAAATACAAAATAAACATCCACAGAGTAATCCTTTATCCTAAAATAAACACAATATCGCGGCTCCATCTGAATGTTTACAAGGCATAAATATAAATCAGTCTCATTTACCCACTGAATTTCTCACGCATTGATAAAGTGATAACTGACATTAAATGAAATTATTTTTATCATTTTTTTTCCAGTATGATTGTGTCTCATTTATTAAACTTTCAGACTTTTTATTATTTATTTATTTATTGATATTCATTCACCACCCTTTACCACGACGCGAGATCCAGCCTGTGTGTGTGTGTGTGTGTGTGTGTGTGTGTGTGTGTGTGTGTGTGTGTGTGTGTGTGTGTGTGTGTGTGTGTGTATTACTCGAGAAAAAATTGTTCCTTATAATTACGGTTCCAGTAGACGAATTTGTGTGTGTGTATGTGTGTGTGTGTGTGTGTGTGTGTGTGTGTGTGTGTGTGTGTGTGTGTGTGTGTGTGTAGTTCTAAGCTTGACAGTTCATTCCCTAACCCCCAGCAGTCCCCCAGCGTACCACACAACTTCAAATATCACCATTTCGGCATTAGTACCCACAAACTGACCTATATCATTTACTTCCATGGTGATGATATTTAGTCGTGTATTTATTAACTTCTTTGTTTATTTATTGCTGGGTTGTATCTCTATAAAGGTGGGTTAAAATTATGTTCTATTCATGTTCATCAATCAATTTTTTTTTTTTTTTTTCAATTTCGGTGAGATATTTGCCACCCATTTCGAGATTATGGCGTCTGGCTAAAGATAGACTGATAGACAGATAGATTGGTAGGTAGGCAGGTAGGTATATGGATAGATAGGTAGACAGATGGATAGATAAATAGAGAGATAGGTAGATACGTAGATTCATAGAGAGATAGAGAGATAGATAGGAAGGTAGGTAAATATAGATAGGTAGACAATGTATAGAGAGATAGGTAAATAGACAGACAGGTAGACATTTGCGTGCAGTATGAGCAGGAAATTAACCCTCTGTGCCCGGGGTCCTCTTGTTGCTTCTCACCATCTCCAGACGATTTTATTCAGCGTAGGATGGAGAGGAGAGGTATATGAGAGAGGCTGTGTGTGACCTGGGGGAAGGACAGTGAAATGGCTGGGGACAGGGTGACATGGAGGAGATTTGTTTGTGGCCACCCCTTACGGGATTATGGCGCTTGGCAATTGACAGATAGATAGATAGAATTTGAGACATAAAAGAGGTTAGATATGTTTTTAAAACTGCCCTCAGTACGAGAAACTGAATGAATTCGTCTGAAATCAGCGAGAGAGAGAGAGAGAGAGAGAGAGAGAGAGAGAGAAAGAGAGAGAGTTAACAGAAAAAAGATAACAAAAGAATATGAAATGTGAGTGTGATGTGAAAGCCAGATGATGCAATAAGTGATATGAAAATAAGGAACGTTGGAGCGACAGACTGGCAGAGAGAGAGAGAGAGAGAGAGAGAGGGGACGACGACGACGACGACGAAGAAGACGATGACGACGACGAACAACAACAACAACAATAACAACATAAAGACGAGGAAGAAAGGAAGAGAAGAGGAAGAGGAGGAGGAGGAGGAAAGAAGAAGACAAGAATAAGATATGACATGTTTTCCTGGGCTACTGAAATATTCAATCTAGCCCAGAGGGAGGTGGAGGGGCGTGATGACAAGGCTCTGGGCGCGAGATGTGAAAGACGTGGGAATATTTCATGTGTTCATGCGTTTATATTTGCGTGTGTGTGTGTGTGTGTGTGTGTGTGTGTGTGTGTGTGTGTACTTAATCCTGTTTTTCCTATACATTGTCAAAAAAAAAAAAAGATTTTTTCCCTATATATTTTTTCTATTCTGTGTGCTAGTGTTAGTTTTTTTTTTTTTTTTTTTTGTAATAATTAATGTTATTGTCTTTCTGTTACTGGGCAGGAAATTTTTACATTCATTCATTCATTCAAAAATTCATTCACTGGTATCCCTTTCACCTTTCATCCATTCATCCTTCCTTCCTTTCTTTCTCTATTCATTCATTCATCCATTCATTCCATCATTCCCTTCATCCCTCCATCCTTCGTTCCTTCCTTCTATTATCTTCCTTCCTTCCTTCCTTCATTCATTCATTCATTGGTATCCCTTTAACCTTTCATCCTTCCTTCCTTCTATGGCTTCTATCTTCCTTCCTTCCATCACTCCTATCTTCCTTCCTTCCTTCTATCACTCCTGTCATCCTTCCTTCTTTCTATCACTCCTGTCTTCCCTCCTTCCTTCTATTACTCCTATTTTCATTCCTTCCTTCCATCACTCCTATCTTCCTTCCTTCCTTCCTTCCTTCTATCACTGCTATTTTCCTTCCTTCCTTCCATCACACCTATCATCCTTGCTTCCTTCTATCACTCCTCTCTACCTTCCTTCCTTGCTTCCTTCTATCACTCCTCTCTTCCTTCCTTCCTTCCTTCCTTCTGTCACTCCTATCTTCCTTCCTTCCTTCTTTCACTCCTATTATCCTTCCTTCCTTCCATCGCTCTTATCTTCCTTCCTTCCTTCAATCACTCCTATCTTCCTTCCTCCCTTCCATCACTCCTATCTTCCTTCCTTCCTTCAATCACTCCTATCTTCCTTCCTCCCTTCCATCACTCCTATCTTCCTTCCTTCCTTCCTTCCTTCTGTCACTCCTACCCTCCTTCCTTTATTCCTTCTATCACTCGTATCTTCCTTCCTTCTAGCACTCCTACCTTCCTTCTTTCATTCCTTTTATCACTTCTATCTTCCTTTCTTCCTTCCATCACAACTGTCTTCCTTAAGTCATTTTTTATCCCCTTAACTTTTCAGCCTTCCATCCTTACTTCCTTCCCTCCATCCTTCTATCCTTTTATCAATATTCCTTCCTCCCTTCCTTCCATCGTTCATTCATTCATTCACTCCTTCATTCATCCATTAATTATATTGTTCTTTCATTCATATCCTCACCTTCCATTCATCCTTCCTTCCTTCTTTCCTTCCTGCTGCCCGTCATTCATCTCTTCATTCATTCATTCGTTCATTTCTCCATCCATCCCATCATTTCTTCCATCATTCCTTCCTTCCTTCCTTTCATCCTTCCTTTCATCTTCCTACCCTTTATCACTCCTTCTTACCTTCCTCCCATTCTTTATTCATTCATTTAGTCATTCAGTCATTCACGTGTATCTCTTCGTTCCTCCTTCCTTCATTCCATCTTTCCTTCCCTTCTTCCTTCCTTCCATCTTTCCTTCCTTCCTTCCTTCCATCTTTCCTTCCTTCCTTCCTTCCATCTTTCCTTCCCTCCTTTCTCTCATCTTTCCTTCCTTCCTTCCATCTTTCCTTCCTTCCTTCCCTCCTTCCTTCCATCTTTCCTTCCGTTCTTTCTTCCATCTTTCCTTCCTTCCTTCCATCTTTCCTTCCTTCCTTCCATCTTTCTTTCCTTCCTTCCTTCCATCTTTCCTTCCTTCCATCCTTCCTTCCTTCCTTCCTTCCTTCCATCTTTTCTTCCTTCTTTCCTTCCTTCCCTCCCTCCTTCCATCTGTCCTTCCTTCCTTCCATCATTCATTCTTTCATTCATTCATTCACTTCAGTCCAATCAGGACCTATTTATACTTAATCCGAGATTCGTTAATATTACCCTCCAAGCATCCACGCTGTCCTCAATCTATCTCTCTGTCTTTGTCTGTCTGTCTATCTGTTTATCTGTCTACCAGGTTATATTCCTCTCTGTTTATCTATTTATCTATTTGCCTGTGTGTATCCGTCTAATTTATGTATATTTGTTTATCTATCTTTGTCTATCTATCTGTTTATCTGTATGTCTATTTTTCCAACTATTTATCTATATCTGTCTGTCTGTATATCTATCTATCTATCTATCTATCCCTATCGACCTTTCTGTTTATCTATCTGTCTGTCTATCTGTCAATCAATCAGTCTATCTATCTGTCTATTTATCTATTTATATCTGTCTGCCTATCTATTATCTATGTCTGTTTATCTGTATGTTTGTCTGTCTGTCTTTCTACGTACGGTATCTGTCTGTCTACCTGCCTAACTATATCAATCTGCGTCAGTCTATCTGTCTGTCTGCCTGCCTGTGCCATTGTTTGTGTTTGTCTGTCTGTTTGCCTTTCTGTCTGTATACCTGTCCGTCTATTTATCTAAAGAGTTGTCTGTCTCTGTCTGTCTGTCTGTCTGTCTGTCTGTATGTATGATGTATATATGTACAGTATGTATGTATGTATGTATGTATGTACCGGTATGTATGTATGTATGTGTGTGTTTCCCTTTCTCCTGTCAATCAGTCTTTTTTCTGTATACAAAAAAGAATTTTATATACAGAATACCTAACCCATTTTTCTACCTGCATTGAATTTACCTTTAATTAACTTTCATCTCACCTTTTGTAAACCGGAAGACAGGTAAAAAACAGAATAGTGTACAGGTACGTCCGTGAAACCCATCCTATTCTGTATATAAGCGGGAAGGATGATGATGATGATGATGATGGAAGTCATGATGGTGGTGGTGGTGATGGTGAAGATGGATAGTTATGATGATAGTGATGGTGGTGATGATGATGATGATGATGATGATGATGATGATGATGATGATGATGGTGATGGTGGTGGTGGTGGTGGTGGTGGTCGGGGTGATGATGGTGATGATGATGAAGATAATTATGATGATGATGATGATGATGATGATGACAATGATGATGATGATGATGATGATGGAGATGATGAAAGTGATGATGTTGATAATAATGATAAAGATGATAGTTGATGATGAGACAATAATGATAATAATAGTGACAATAATAATGAAAATAATAATAATAATAATCTATCTATCTATCTATCTATAGCCCGACGCCCTAATCCCTCAAAGGGTGGCCGCAGACAAAACGCCTCCAAGTCGCTCTGTCACCAATCATTTGACTACCCTTCCCCCAACTCACCCCCCCCTCCCTCATATACCTCTCAACTCCATCCCTCCACCTCATCCTCGGTCTACCCCTCCCTCTCCCTCCCTCCACCTCACCTACATACACCCTCTTAGTCAGTCTTTCATTCTCCATTCTCTCCACATGTCCAAACCACCTCAGAGTATTTCTCCTAATCTCCTCAACCACATCCACATCCACCCCACAACGTTCCTTCACTTCTTCATTCGTCAACCTGTCCCTCCATGTCACTCCACATGCTCCTCTAAAGTAACTCATTTCCATTGCTCTCACTCTTGACTTGTTCCCCTCTTGCAAGGTCCACGCCTCGCTTCCATACGTCAGGGTAGGGATCACAATACTATCATGCAGTGACTTCTTAACTTCCAATAATAATAATAATAATAATAATGATAATAAAGTAAGTAAAAAATAATGGCATGAAATGTTACAGTTGTCTTTTGTATCCAAAAAATACAGGTAAAAAATAGAATAGCGTACACTTGCGACCGCGAAATCCATCGGGGGGGGAGGGAGTGAGAGAGGCTGGGGAACAAAGGGATAAGATTACAAAGGAACCGAAGGAGAGACAGACAGACAGACAGACAGACAGGGGAGGGAGATTGAAGGGGATATGGAAGGTAGAAAGGAGGGAGAGAAGAGGAGGAAGGATGAGGAGGGGAGGAAGAGAAGAAGGAAGGGGAAGGAGGTATTCAAGGGAAGGAAAGGGTGGGGGAAGAAAGAGAGGGGGAATGAAGTGGGGAGAGAAAGTTATGAAAAGAGGAGATGGGCGGGATTAGGTGGACGGGGGAAGGAAGGAAGGAGGGAAAAGAGGAAGAAGGAAGAAGGGAGGGGTAAGGGAGGAGGGGAGGGGAAGCAGGAAAGTGCCTATATGGAAGAAAGGGAAACGAGAAGTGGAAAGGTAAGCAAAGGGAGAGATAACAATTATTAGGAAGAGGGAGTTTTGGGAGAGGAAGGGTTAAGATCACAGACTCGTTTCTCTCTGGTGATGTGGTTAATGATATGCTCAGAGGGGTCAGCCTGATGTTAACCCTTTAGCTGAGAATTACCAAGCATTTTTAACCCATTAGCGGCGCATTATGAGCTTAGCACTGGAAGCAAAGTACAGTATGTGAAAATTGGGTGAAAATTGTTTCTTGGAAATATAATATGTTTTTTCTGACATGACCGTTTCGATCCGGTAGGGGTTAGTTAATTAATTCATTAACTAAAACATGACTTTTGTTGTTCCTTAACCCCCACGAGCAGACCCATCGGCCACAGGTAAGTTACTGTTTCTGTAAGGCAGCCCTGTAGCTTACAGTAAGTACACTACAGTACATACATCGTGTAGGTATCCGGTGCCCGCCTGTGGTAGACTTCGCCTTGGTAGGGCTGGACCAAGGTCCTTCCCACGGCGATGTGCAGGGAAATATGAGGAGCTTTGGCTCCCGGATGTACGCCGCATGTGTACAGCCTTGGATTCAGACCGCCACCACGTGTAGGCTCCTCGTCAGTGCTCCACATGTAACTAAAACAGATATATAAAGCATTCGATGGTAACAAGAACACACACACACACACACACACACACACACACACACACACACACACACACACACACACCAGCAAAGGGTCATTGTAGTGAAAGGGTTAATAGCGAAGAAATACCATGCTACTAATTTCTTATTTCCATTTATAAAATTTCAAGGATAATGAGATTATGTTTATCACCTTGGCTTAAGGTATTTTTTTCCCTGATTATAATGCCTATAAGGGGGATTTAATTTTTTTATTCGTCTTTATTATTTTTGACTCACTTTCTTCGATGTTATTTTTTACTCATCTTTTTCGATTTTATTTATTTCTGATTCACCTCTTTTTCGATTTTATTTTTGACTCATCATTGCTTTATATTTTATTTTTGTCAACTTTTTAAAGTTTATTTTTGCCTCATTTTTTTTTTCGATTTATTGATTTTTGACACTTTTTTCGATTATATTTATTTGTGACTCTTTTTATATGATTTATTTTTGATTTTTCGATTTTATTTATGATTTTTTTTTTACTTATCTTTTTTCGATTTAATTTCACTCATCTGTTTTCGATTTTATATATTTTTACTTTTTTTTTGTCTTTATTATTGACATTTTATTATTGACATCTTTTTTCGATATTATTTTTAACTCATTTTCGATTTCATTTATGCTTTTACCATTTTTTCCGATTTTGTTTTTACTCATTTTTAAAATACATTTTTTTTTTTTTTTTTTTTGCCATGCCTTTATTTAATCCCTCATGCTTTCTTCTTTAGCTGTATTTTATTCCCCCTGTAGCCAGTGCTATAGCCAGACGATCATATTCAGCTTACGGAAAAAGAGAGAGAGAGAGAGAGAGAGAGAGAGAATCAAGAATGAAAAATAAGGCCTATCCCAGTGAAGGCCTTAAAAATAAAAGGCAAAAATATATAAATATGATCTTGCTCTGAGGAATCAGTGTTATTGTAAATTTTAATGGGTAATATAAGGCTTTTTTTCTTTTCTTATTCTCCTCTTGCTATATACAGACGATTTTGCTTATCTTTGGGAGGGCTTTTGTAACTGGAGGCTTGTGGTTCCTTCTTCCTTGCATACGAAAAAAAAAAAAAAAAAGCTACAGCCAGAGTTATTTTCCTTCACTGCTTCGGATGAATAAAATCGATGAATAAACGTTCCGGGTGTTGGTAAGAATAAATTGCCCAAGACGCGCCTAGTAATAAAGAAATTAGTATCACAGAAAAAAAAAAATCGCTTCCCCTCCGCTCAAAATTTCTCTTCCCCAGTTTCCAAGATGATGTGTTTTTTGTTCATGATCTCGCTTTAATATATTCGCCTGTTGGAAGATGCTAAGGGATAGGAGGGTTGATTTTAGGCCAGTATTTCCTTTCTTTCTTCTTCTTCCTCTCCCGAAATCATTTATTATGCGGATGGAAGTTACGTAATCGTCATCGGATCAGTATCGGATAGGCATCATCATCATCATCATCATCAACATCATCATCGTCATCATCATTATCATCATTATCATTATCATTAACATCATCATTAACATCATCATCATCATTATCACCATCATCATTAACATCATCATCATCATCATTAACATCATCATCATCATCATCATTAACATCATCACCATCATCTATGTCCCTTTCTCTTCCTTTCCATACTCCTCCCATTTATTTATTTCTTACCTGTCTTATGTGCCTTTCGTTCCAACCAAACCTTTCTTTTCTTCCCTCTTTTCTCTTCTTCCGATCTCTCTCTCTCTCTCTCTCTCTCTCTCTCTGTCCTTCCCCCAATCTTTCTTCCGTCCCCTCTTCTGGACACTATTTTTCTCTCTCATCCTCCCTCCCGCTCCGCCTCCTTCTCTCCTTCTATTCCTCTTCCTCCCACTACCTCCTCTCTCCCTGCCTCCCTCTCTCCCTCTATTCCTCTCCCTCCCATTTTCTCCCGAGCCTCTTTCCCTCACTCTTTCCTTCTCATCTCTCTCCTCTCCCTCTCCTCCACTGGGCACTTTTCCTTCCTGCTCCTATTTATTGCTTCTATAATTCCTTTCTTGTCTCTCTTACCTCGTTCTCTCTCTCTCTCTCTCTCTCTCTCTTTCTCTCTCTCTCTCTCTTTACTGTGTGACCTTAATTTCTCCTCCCTGACCAACGTCGCTACAGTTCTCTCTCTCTTGATAGATAGATACCGTAGATAGCCAATGAGACAGAGACAGAGACAGGGACAGATAGACAGATGGATAAAGAGATTGATAGACTGATGGATAGATAGATAGATAGATAAATTGATAGATTATTTCACTCCATCTTCCAATCCCTCTGCACTCCATAATCCATTTATGTACCTTTTCTCTAACATTAGTCTCTTCCTTCCCCTTCTGTCCTTCCCCCCCCCTTTCTCTCTCTCCCTCTCTCTCTCTCTCTCTCCTCCTTCCCTCCCTTCTTGGCCATTCTCTCTCTCATCTGTCAAACAGAAATCACACTTATTGTATTAAAATTTTCTCTTCCTATAGATTTTTTTACCAGCTTCATTTTTTCTTTTCTTTTTCAAATTTTGGGGAAAGGAATTTTTTTTTAGTTCAACCATTTTCTTCTTTCATTTTGCATACATAAAAAAAATTCCTCTTTTTGCTCTTTTCTCTCTTCCATCCATCCTCTATTCTCTCTTCTTTCCTTCCTCTTTTCTCCCTTCCATCCATCCTCTTTTCTCCCGTTCTTCCTTCCTCTTTTCTCTCTTCCTTCCTTCCTCTTTTCTCTCTTCCTTTCTTCCTCTTTTCTCTCTTCCATCCATCCCCTATTCTCCCCTTCTTCCTTCCTCTTTTCTCCCTTCCTTCCTTCCTCTTTTCTCTCCTCCTTCCTTGATCTTTTTTCACATCCTTCTTCCCTTCCTCCATTCCCTCTCTCTCTCTTCCTTCACCTTCCCTCACATAATTTTCAACAGCTCTTTTATACTCTCATGTTCTCTCTCTCTCTCTCTCTCTCTCTCTCTCTCTCTCTCTCTCTCTCTCTCTCTCAGTTATTCGTCTATCTGTCTATCTGTATATCCCTCCATCTACCCATCTATCCAGTTTCTCGCCCTTCCTTCCTCTTATCTCCCCCTCTCCCACTTCTCCTCTCCTCCCCATCCTCCCATTCTTCCTCTCCTGCCGACTCCTCCCCGTCCCCCCATCCCCCCATAGCTTCCCTAGGCAGTTACAGCCCCATCATTTTCACACAAGAGGGAAATATGTCGTCATAAATTCACCCCACCCCCTGCACACCCCACACCACAACACCCCACCCAGCACCCCCACCCCCACACACCCCACACCCCCACGCCCTTACATCCCATCCCCACCCCCATCCACCCGCCCACACCCTCACACCCTCATCATATAGTTACGATGTTCGCAATAAGGGTTTAACTACGAGTGCTTGTCAAGGGGTCGTTTATCGAGCTTACCACAGTTCACAATGGAGTGGTGATGGGTGGGGGAGGTGGTGTGTGTGTGTGTGCGTGTGTGTGTGTGTGTGTGTGTGTGTGTGTGTGTGTGTGTGTGTGTGTGTGTGTGTGTGTGTGTGTGTGTGTGTGTGTGTGTGTGTGAGGGGTTTACTGCTTTTAAAAATAGTAGTTCAAAGGTCAAGGCTACAGGGCAAGGGCAAGATTTAAACAAGCGAGGTCAGCCAAACCATTTTTTTTTTTCTTACCACACTTCAGTTTGGAGAAAAATCAAAGTTCATATGTCAAGGTCACGGTGCAAGGCCTGTGTGTGTGTGTGTGTGTGTGTGTGTGTGTGTGTGTGTAAGAGAGAGAGAGAGAGAGAGAGAGAGAGACTGGTGATACTGGAACACATGTGGAGAGACATGAGAGTTACAGTATATATGCTGTATTCCAGAATTTATAATGCTCTCTATATTTATTTTCCCCTCTTATCTTTCTCCATTCTGACCTGTTAGCATTTATACTGACTCAGGTTATTGGTGATGATGTAGGTGGTGATGGTGGTGGTGATAATGATGACGATGATGATGGTGGTGGTGGTGATGGTGGTTGTGGTGGAGGTGGTGGTGGGATGGTGGTGCTGGTGGTGGTGGTGGTGGGATTATGATGATGATAATGATGATGATGATGATGATAACTGTCGACATGGCTTATGATTTGCCGGCGTAAACGAATTGAAATCAAGTTCATCCAATGGTCTAAGAGTGCCACTGTTGATACTATTATAGACATTGTTAAACATTATAATTAGGTCTTATTCAGATTATGTTGGAGCATTCAAGGTCCCTCTTTATTAACCCAACACTAGTAAAGTTAGTTTGGTTGATGAAGGAGAGGGACGCCTTCATGTGGTGGCACCGATATAACCAGGCGGCACCACTGCCTAGCTATACAATCATCTCCAACTACCTCTCTGTCCCGGAAAGGTGGATTGTGGACTGCAGAAGGCAAACTCAGTCCTGCAGTCCATTGGGTTCACTTTTCAGATGAATCTTTGACCTCTGCAGCAAGGTCAATTCAGAGCTTTTCAGTTAATTCAGATTCTTTCAGACTACTCGTAATATAGATTTACTTAGGTCTTCTTAGGCCATTTAATCCATATTTATCTACATCACATTCAGTACAACCCTTTTCATTCCAACTCTTTGCAAACTAACTCTATTTAGTCCAACTCTTTTCAGTCCAACTCTTTTCAATCCAACTCTTTTCTGCCCAACTTTTTTCAGTCGAACTCTTTTCAGTCCAACTGTTTACAGTCCAACTCTTTTCAGTCTAACTCCTTTCGTTCCAACTCCTTTCAACGCCAACTCCTTACAATCCTAACTCATTTCAGTCCAACTCTTTTCAGTCCAACTCTTTTCACTCCAGCTCTTTTCAGTCCAACTCCTTTACAATGTCAGGTATGTCAGGTCATTTTTTAGTGCAGTTCAGATGCAGCTCGTCCGATTTAGGGATGTTAAGATCACATTAGGTCATTATTTCAGGTTTATATCCCATAGAGCTTATCACGTACAGTCACAGAAACAATTATCATCCCAGTTCCGTTTGAGCAACATTTACATCTGGCGAAATACAGTGAAAACCCAATCTCTACCTTTGCGTGTTTCAGATGCTTCGATTTTTCCGCTATTTATTCATTAACCTTTGGGAAGATACTTGTGTCTGTGCCTGTACAGTCCGACTCAGGTCAATTTGGGGTCATTTTAGGCTATTCAAGATCTGCCATTTGTGTGTGTGTGCTTTATCTGGTTTGGTTAGTCAGGTGGTTTGTCTAAGGCAATTCAGATTTTTTGGGTTAATTTAGGTCTAATTAGCCCCACTTACTCCATTAAGGTTCATTCAGGTGTTTAGCCTCATTTAGGTCATTAAGGTTCATTCAGGTCTAATTGTCATAAAAGACTTTGTAGTTACTTGTAGAGAAGTTATATATATTAGACTTGTGGACGAGCGGTTGTTATACTTGAGTAGCTTTGTAAGTAGATAATCTTCTTTCCCATTTGTCATTCAATGACAAGGAGAGGTAATTAATAGTATGGGACTATTTTTATTTGTCTTGGAAATAACAAAGTCTCTCACACGAGTGAAGTATAAAGTAGAGTCCTGCTAGCTACCTGCCTGTCTCGCTCTCTCTCTCCATGTTGCTAAGCCCTTCTCCCTACGACCTGCATGTTCTATGGCTAGCCTCCATCTGAGCTCTCTTTCCTAAATTCTGGTGTAGCAGGGGTTGTGTCACGTGTGTCCACTGTGGTTGGAAAGTTCTAGAAGCCTGTGTGTGAGTATGTGTGTATGTGTGTGTATGGTCACTAGGCGCTGTCGTGTGCCTATAAAGCATTCCTTGAGTTAAGAGTGTGTAAGCATGTTTAGCATTGCTCGATTCTTGCAGACACAGTACCTTCTCATCATCCGACTTCCTGCTTCTATCTGTCTCTCTATCTATCTATTTATCTATCTATCTATTATGATTTGTAATTATAATATGGAGTCCTAACATATGCTTGGTCATGCGAAAATGGCGTACCATCGACAGTTAATAGTCATAACATATTAATACATATTATATACACATTATAATGAACTTATAAGCTAATTAAGTGAAATACATAATATTGTAAAAGTAACATAATTGTATGAATATTGTATACATATAATATTCATAGTAAATAGCAATTATCCAGTAATATTACATTTTAAACAAGTTGTATACATTTTGTGAGATGTGTATGTATAACAGACATACGCATATAATTGTGCAATGGTAATACTGCTAGGTTACACATTACATATTGAGTTATCACTTCAGTAATGTCTAATATTTCACCTAACTTGTATGATGATACTGGTAATACAGAATTGTGCTATAGTTTTATGACTTATAATATTGTACTAGCATTGTGGTAATACATAATTGTAACATTTTATGAATTGTTACAAAATATTGTGGTAATGCATAATTGTGTTGGCCTTATAATTGTAGTTACATTTTGTTAATGCAACTGTTACATAAGTGTCTTGGCCTTATAATTGTAGTTAAAGTTACATAAAAGTTACATCTTGTTAATGCAACTGTTAATTGGCAAAGTGTAACATAAGGCAATCGTTTGTCGTTACATAATTGTTACATATCGTTTGTAGTTACATAATTGTAGTTAAAGTTACATAAAAGTTACATCTTGTTAATGCAACTGTTACATAAATGGTACATATTGTTTGTAGTTACATAATTGTAGCAAGTGTAACATAATGCAATCGTTTGTCGTTACATAATTGTTACATATCGTTTGTAGTTACATAATTGTAATAAGTGTAACATAATGCAATCGTTTGTCGTTACATAATTATAATATGGAGTTACATAATTGTTACATATCGTTTGTAGTTACATAATTGTAGCAAGTGTAACATAATGCAATCGTTTGTCGTTACATAATTGTAATAATTGCAGTCCTGACATATGAATCCGGTCATGCTGCGGTCGATGATAGTGATGATGTGACATGCCACTGGTTCGTGGAGACAACAATCTGCTTTTTGTTTCACTTATAGAAGGAGTTTATGTGATGATGTGCCATGCCACTTGCTTGTGGAGACAAAAATTTTTTTTGTTTCACTTATAGAAGGAGTTTATGTGGTATTTTGGCATTTGTAGTAACACTTACACTTATTTTCATTTGTTTGTTTTGTGATCTTACTCCATTTCTCTCTTTTTTCTTTCTTACTTTTTCTTTCTTTCTTTCTTTCTTTTTTTTTTTTATGTATTGATTTTCTATAGTTTGTTTTTCTTCGTTTGTCTACGTTTTTTCGGTGTTGCTCGAGGTTGCATAATTGATGGCTAATTTCCTTGGGATACTTTTTTAAAGTTTAGTTTATATTGCACAGGTATTACTGAAAATGATATTATATAGTCCCATATTTTGTTATTTTATATAAAAAATATATATACACTATATACAGTATTAACTATATACACTGACTTGTTCTTCACTTGTACCTATCGTGGGTAATATGTATGTCAGCACTGTGTGGAAATCATTGTCTTCACGATTGTGTTGAAGATGTTCACTCTTGCTAACGTCATTTGTGTTGGCCATTTTTTTTTTTCTGGTTTTCCTTGTAACTTAATTTATCTGTTTCCACTAGGTAGCTTTAATTAATAAATGTTTAATACAGTTCTTTTAATCGCTTACTGAGTAACTGTGATGGTATATTTTCTTTATTACTTTGTAGATGTAATAATGTATAGCTGTATGTATGCAACACGTATTTTATGTAGGTATAAATGGTGGTGAGTGTAGCCTATACACTGTATATACACTGTATATGGCTAGTGAGGGAGTGATCGCCCTCTACCTACACAGATCAAAAGCCCTCGGGAGCAGGGGGGTGGTTGCTTTCTCAGGCAGAGGAACTCCTTGAGAGTGAAATGGCTGGGAAGCATGCCGGCACGTGACTGGCTACAGCATAGCTGGGTCTTTCGGGTGTGGGCAATCAGGCAAGTTAGCTGCCTACTGCGACTGCAACACAATGGCGAGGTGTTCAGGAAGTTAGCCAAAGAAACCTTGATGGACTCTGAAAGAACAATAATGGCCCCCAGTCCCGTGCAGCCCTTAAATGGGCAGGGGGTGCTAAGAATCTCACGGTTGCCTCAGTTACAATCTAATTCCTTTGTCAATGCAAAAAATACAATTAAAATTGGTAACTGGAATGTGAGAACGCTAAATCATGACGGTAAAATCGATGAGTTAGTGAAGGTTTTTCAAAATTACGGACTTGATATTTGTGCTCTGACAGAAACTAGATTAACTGGAGTCGATAAGTTGGATTTGGAGGATGGTATACGTTTATTGATATCTGGCCGACAGGACGGAATGCATTATCAGGGAGTAGGATTGTTGCTGGGTTGTAAAGCAAATAAGGCTTTATGTGAGTGGGATCCTATAGATGAGCGATTGCTATACGCACGGTTTAAATCAAATCATGGCAACATCAGTCTGTTTGTGTGTTATGCACTTACTAATGATGCACTCGATGAAAGGAAAGACACATTTTATGAAAAGTTGCAAGAAGGAGTAGGAAGGGTACCTAGACATGATGTTTTGATCTGCGTTGGAGACTTTAATGCAGTAATGGGCTGTTCAAATGAGGGATTTGAGGCATGTATGGGTAAGATGGGAGTTGGTAGTAGGATGAGTGAAAACGGAGTGAGGTTTGGAAGCTTCTGTCTAGCAAATGACTTAGTCATCGGGGCACACTCTTTCAGCATTGCAATATACACAAGACAACTTGGGTGTCGCCGTGTGGAAAATATAAAAATCAGATTGATCACATCGCTATCAGTAGGAGGCATAGAAGTTCTCTGCTAGATGTTCATGTTAAACGGGGAGCGGATATTGGTAGTGACCATCAACTCAGCATTGCAAAAATAAGGTTTAAACTTAAAAATCAGAAGAAGGAAAAATCTGGTGTTGGTAGATACGATATTGTTAAGCTTAGAAGAGAAGAAGAAAAGGAGGAATTCAGATTAGAATGCAGAAATAGGTTTTTGGTGTTGGAAACGTTGGAAGAGGGGGAGAGAAGTGTAGATGAGATGTGGGAGGATGTGAACAAAGTTTTGCATGAAACTGCTGAATGTACGATTGGAAGGAGACATAGATTCAGGAGAAAGAAATTGATATCAGAGGAAACGTGGGATATGATAAAAAAGAGAGGTGAGGCTAAATTGAGGAGTGAGATGCAATGCGTTGATGAACGAGAGATTGAATTAGCAAGAGCTGCGTACTGGAGTTTGAATTCAGAAGTAAGAAGGTTAGCTAGGAGAGATAAAAGAAGATGTGTGGATGAAAAGGTTGCAGAGACTGAAATCCTAATAAACAAAAATGATGGACAGAGTCAAAGAATAGCATATGAATCGATTAGAGAACTGAGTGGTAATGCAGGTAAACGCAAGGAAATACCAATTAGAGACAGGGAAGGAAATTTATTGACCAAAGATGGAGATATTAAAAATAGATGGAAAGAGCATTTTGAGACAGTTCTTAATAGACCAATACCACCAGAAGAGGATATACCGTCTGCTCAGGAAGATTTAAATATAGAAACAGGAGAGTTGAGGCTTGCAGAAGTGGAGAAAGCAGTAAAACAGTTAAAGAAGGGAGGATGGTTTATTTCCGGAAATGTTTAAAGTGGAGGGGGATAGATTAATAATGATCTTGACCAAGCTATTCAATAAGATATGGGTGACGGGGTTACTACCATCAGTTTGGAAGAATGGTGTAATTGTTAAAGTTCCGAAGAAAGGAGACCTGAGTGAATGTGGTAATTGGAGGGGAATCTCTTTGTCACCGATAGCTTTGAAAGTTTTCAGTAGAGTGTTGTTAAATAGGTTGGAGCCGGTGGTTGAGGGTATTCTGAGGGATGAACAGGCTGGTTTTAGAAAGGGACGTGGTTGCAATGATCAGATCTTTATAGTTAGGCATTTGATGCAGCAAGTTAATGAAATGAGAGTACCGTTAAGTCTTTGTTTTGTTGATTTTGAAAAGGCTTTTGATAGTGTTTCGAGAGAGTCTATGGGGAAGATCATGAGACATTATGGAATACCAGAGGAGTTTGTGAGGGTCATTATGAACATGCATGAGGACACATTTTGTAAAGTGATGGTTGATGGTTGTCTGAGTGATTCGTTTGAAGTCAAGTCCGGAGTAATTCAAGGTGGTGTTCTATCGCCTTTACTATTTATATTGGTCATTGATTACATTATGAAACGTGTTGGAACAGAAACCGGTGCAGGTATACTTTGGGGAGAGAACAGGAAACTTTTGGATTTAGATTATGCAGATGATATAGTTTTGATTTGTGATGGGCCAGAAGAGATGCAGAGAGTGTTGGACTGTTTGGTGAATGAAGGTCGCAAGGTGGGTTTGGTTATTAATTGTGGAAAAACTGAAATAATCAATATGAATATGGAAAATGCGCAGGAATGTGTAATTGGAGGTATGGTTGTAAAGCAAGTTGATAGGTTTAAATATTTAGGTACTTTTTTAGCCAAGGATGGTTCTTTGAACTTTGAATTCGAGGAAAGGTTAAAGAAGGCTAATCAGGCAATGGGAATGCTTAAAAATATTTGGAATAATAACAATTTCTCTGTGCATACAAAAATCAAACTTTATAAGGTAATGGTTAGGAGTATCTTAATTTATGGACACGAGTCTTGGTACAGCACAGTGACTATGGAAAATAAATTCTTGGTGTTTGAAAATAAAGCACTTAGAAGAATATTAGGAGTTAAGTGGTGGGAAAGGATACCAAATAGTAGAATTAGAGAAATAACGGGAGTGCAGCCGATCGATGAATATGTTAGATTCTCACGATGGAAGTGGCTAGGACATGTGTATAGGAGACAGGGAATAGTACGAGGTACACCAGGGTGGGTGGCACCTGGTAGGAGAGGTAGAGGAAGGCCAAAAGAGACGTGGGTGAGGACAATGAGACGGGAAGCTGGAGATGAGTGTTGGGGAGATCTTGAGGAGTTAGCACAAGATAGGATGTGGTGGTGTGAGTTCATCGAGGCCCTATGCATCCCCGAGGGTGCCACAGGAAATGATTGATTGATTGATTGATAAATGGTAACACTTGTTGGTAGTAAATAAATGCTATAATAAATGAATGAATATATACAGTGTAGAATAATTATTGTTGGTGATTATTTAGTGTTAGAGTTATGCAGATAACTGAAGTAAGTATGTGTATTTAAGCTGTAACTATCCAGCACGTTTTATATGTTTGTGCAGAAGCTTATTGTCTATCACTGTGTATTGTATAAATGAAGTAACTATGTAACTCACTAATTTTTACCGCAGTGGGAATGGTGTGAGTGGTGGTGCAGGTGGTGAGTTGACTGATGTGGCGTCTTTTCAGCAAGCACGCATGATGACGTCGACTTCCCACACTGGTAGCTGTGGTGAGTGAATGAGTAGCGATGAGTAACTTGAGTGAAGACGAGTGAGTAAGATGAGTTGTGAATATGGACTTGGTATTTGCTTCGTCGTCTTGACCTTTTCACTCCTGCGTAAGCGGAGGAGGTTGGGTGGATGTAGCAGAGAGAGGAGGGTGAGGTCTGGTGGTTATGAAGTATGAGTCGTGTCTCACTCTTCGTTTGTTTGTTTTGTTTTTCTTTGTCGATGTTTTCTCGGTCCTTTTCTCTTGTGATTTACTCGTTGTAGGATGAAGACTGCCGCTACTTGTAGGTGCGTGTAGAAGATTATACAGACGACTCGTAGAGTTGTTACTTGTAGTTGATTGTAGATGGTTGTAGTTCGCTGGTTCGTCGTAGAAGTTGCGAGATTGTTTGTATCAATATATTGTTAAACTACTTGCAAGGCGTCCTGTGACCTCTTCACCTCTACATCAGCGTGATGATCGGGGAGACGGAGGGGGCTGATTGGAGAGAACTGTCAAGAGCTGGTTGTAAGTTGTTGGTTGTGAGAGGTATTCTTGTTTTCAATCTTGATATTTTGTAGGAATTCACTGTTGATTCGTAGACGAGGTTTGTATACGTTCGCTGCTACCAAATGTCATAAAAGACTTTGTAGTTACTTGTAGAGAAGATATATATATTAGACTTGTGGACGAGCGGTTGTTATACTTGAGTAGCTTTGTAAGTAGATAATCTTCTTTCCCATTTGTCATTCAATGACAAGGAGAGGTAATTAATAGTATGGGACTATTTTTATTTGTCTTGGAAATATTAACAAAGTCTCTCACACGAGTGAAGTATAAAGTAGAGTCCCGCTAGCTACCTGCCTGTCTCGCTCTCTCTCTCCATGTTGCTAAGCCCTTCTCCCTACGACCTGCATGTTCTATGGCTAGCCTCCATCTGAGCTCTCTTTCCTAAATTCTGGTGTAGCAGGGGTTGTGTCACGTGTGTCCACTGTGGTTGGAAAGTTCTAGAAGCCTGTGTGTAAGTATGTGTGTATGTGTGTGTATGGTCACTAGGCGCTGTCGTGTGCCTATAAAGCATTCCTTGAGTTAAGAGTGTGTAAGCATGTTTAGCATTGCTCAATTCTTGCAGACACAGTACCTTCTCATCATCCGACTTCCTGCTTCTATCTGTCTCTCTATCTATCTATTTATCTATCTGTATATAATGATTTGTAATTATAATATGGAGTCCTAAAATAATTAGCCCCATTTACGCCATTAATGGTTCATTCAGGTCTAATTAGCCCCATTTAGGTCATTAAGGTTCATTTAGGTGTTATTAGCCCAAATCACATTAAGGTTCATTTAGGTCTAATTAGCCCAGTTCAGGTCAATAAGGTTAATTCATTGGTAATTAGCCACATTCAGGCCATTAGGAGTTATTTAGGTGTAATTTGTTCCATTCAGGTCATTAAGGGCATTCAGAGGTAATTAGCCTCATTCAGGTCATTAAGGGCATTCAGAGGTAATTAGCCTCATTCAGGTCATTAAGGGCATTCAGAGGTAATTAGCCTCATTCAGGTCATTAAGGGCATTCAGAGGTAATTAGCCTCATTCAGGTCATTAAGGGCATTCAGAGGTAATTAGCCTCATTCAGGTCATTAACCCCTACGTGCCAGAGGTTTTCCGACGTCGCCCACTCCTCCCTGTGGGGGATTTCCGTGATTTTGGAAAAAAAATACCCTTACTTCCAACCCTAATATATGCCAAACTATAATAGCTAATGAAAAATTAAAGCTACATAAGACTCACTAACTCTTCCTCTTTCAAATGAAAGTATCCCCAGGTCTCCAGGTGGTCCTTTCAATGAGTAAGGATAAGTTAAATATGGCTGGTTTTCCATGTTTTGGCGGCCTTATCCCAGTGTGCGCCACTGGCAGACCTTGGACTCGCTGGCTAGCATTGGCAGCACTGACCGGAGTGGTGATTGTAACACTGCCCGGTCTTCCTTCGAGGAAACCTGGAAATTTCTACTCAGTCCTCGATTTTTCCTTATTCACCATTGTAAGGATGAGTCATCACCCTGTTCATGTGGCTCCCCGTAGTGTTTTCCGCCCTTTTCATAGTGCCACTTTGCCCCGTAGGTGTGTGGGAAAAGGGTAGCTCTTTCATATTCTATACTCACTTCTTGCATCAAATATAATAATTTCCCTCTACTACGGCACTTATGCTTGCGCTTGACATCACGATTACGGGTAATTGCATTTTGAGAATTAAATGTTCTGGCTGTTTCACGCAGTGTGGTTGAGTATGAGATAATTACATGTACTAAAATTGCGACAAATATGTACAAATCAAGGACACTGAAAATATTACCAAAGCATACAGCTTACATTTTCTTGCACTTCGCATCACAAATACGCTTATTTTCACATATTCACCATTATTTTCTGAGTAACGAGGGAAAAAAATCAGTTATAGCCAACCAGATCATTCTCTTTCTCGCCCACAAATTCTTGGTTTTCTCTCGTGTAGCAGGTAGGGTACCTCAAGTTATTTCCATCATTGTTTCACATATAACCACTAACAGTAACACTTATTGCACTGCCCTAGTAAAACTTACCATAAAACACTTATATCATAACACTTACTGTAGTCGCGGCGCGCGACTCTGTAGTTGTTATTATCGTGCTCTGGCAACCTACCATTCAAAATTGCGTCTGATTTCGTGTATATGAGACGCAAGTGATTCTTGTATAATATGTTCGTGTATAATAATGTTCGTGTATAATATATTCGTGCATAATAATATGATTCGTGAATAATATGATACGAAATCGGACTCACTTTTGAATGGTAGGTTGCCAGGGTACGATAATGACAACCTCAGAGTCGTGCGCCGCGACTATAGCTATAACTTATAATATCTTAGGTACTTCATCTCGAAAGTCCTCTATATTTACAAACTCTGTATTGAAGTAATTCTCGATTTTAAGCGGACAAAACAGAGATTTTGTTACAAGAACATTGCAAAGAGAGAGAGAGAGAGAGAGAGAGAGAGAGAGAGAGAGAGAGAGAGAGAAAGAGAGAGAGAGAGAGAGAGAGAGAAGAGAGGAGGGGAGGGGAAGGGGAAGGGAAGGGAGTGGAACAGTAAGGCAGGGCAGGGTATGGCAGGGTAGTGTGAGGCAGAACAGGATGAATTAGGATAGGGTGAGGTAGGACAGGGTGAGGTAGCGTTGCATCTTGCAGGGCACGATAAGGTAAGGTAAGGCGAAGTACGGTAAGTGAGGCAGAGTAGGGGAAAGAACGGTAGGGTGAGGTAAGAGTGAAGCAGGGCAGGGTAAGGCTGGGCAGGGTAGGGTAAGGCAGGGTAAGGCGAGACAGGGTGAGGCATGAATATAGAAAGGGAGAGGGGAGAGGGAGGGGGCAGAGGGAGAGGGAGGGGACAGGGGGAGAGGGTACGGGGCAGGAAGGAGTGGAAAGGGGAGGATGAGGGGGGAGAGTGAGGGGAGGGATGGGAGGGGGCGCAAATCCCCCTCCAGTCGGCATTTATAGGGTAAGAGGGGAGGGGCCACAATCTTGTTACCTCTTGTGTAAGGCCCCCCAATCTCTGCCCATCAGGTGCACATCATTTATTCACACACACACACACACAAAATTTCTACACTCCACTCGCTCACTCATTCACTCTTTAATACACACACACACACACACACACACACACACACATACACACACACACATACACACACCTACCTTTAAATATCACCACTCGTACGCTAAGACCCACAGCCCATACTGAATGCATACCATGGTTGTCTCATTCAGATCTGTTATGATGGTATTAGCGGTGTGTGTGTGTGTGTGTGTGTGTGTGTGTGTAAGACCAGTAAAGAATATTAACCCTTTCGATCTAATAATATCCTATTCTTGCGAGCCTCCTTCTGTACTATCCTTGTCATATTCTAGTAGTTTAGTCACTGTCTTGAAGGAGCTGCCTAGTGTGGACCATCTTGCCCTGCTGCAGTTATCCTCTCTTGTTATGTTATGTTCTTGGTATATTATTGTTCTGTTCTTCGTATATTTTTGCCACATTTAGATTATTGTATTTAAGAAATGAACAAATTTTTAAAAAGAAAAGGTTAATGAAAGTAAAAAAAAAAAAAGTGTCAGCTTGGTATCATTATACTGTAGATCGTTCATTCTTGCAAAAATTTCCAATCTCTTTTAGCTCAGTTGATGGTCAGGTGTGGCCAGATTGGAGGGCCCCTTTCACTAGAAACCAAGGAGACTCATGCCTACCTCATAACTAAGGATCTTCGAATTTTATGCAGCGACGACTTTGTGCTTAATATGGGGTAGTGGGCCAGTTTTCTCAGGTGAAAACGAACTGACTATAGCAAGAGTCACCCACCCATCCGTCCGTCCATCCATCTATCATTTCATCCACCCACCCATCCATCCGTCCATTCATCCATCTTTCCATCCACCCACCCATCCATCCATCCATCCATCCATCCATCCATCCATCCACCCACCCACCCACCCATCCACCTATCCATCATTCCACCCCTCCCTCCCTCCATCTGTCCATCCATCATCCATCCATCCATCCACCCACCCATCCATCATGCCACCCACCCCTTCTCCCTCCTTCCATCCATCCATCTACCCATCCACCCATCCATCATCCCACCGACCCCTCCCTCCCTCCCTTCCACTCTCCATCCATCCATCCACCCATCCATCATCTCATCCTTTATTGCCTCATTAGGTGTGTAGGAGGGCAATATACAAGATAAATAACTACACTTCGTTCACTTTAACTTGACAGTAATTTTCGACCTTTTTCAGTTTATTTCACTTAGCTCAGTGGCAGAATAAGACAATACTACCCTTCTACAACCTTCCTATAACACTTCTTCGTGACTAGCACCAGATTCTAGTGTTGATCTAGTGTTACTGACGGAATACAATACCACGGCTCTACATCTTTTCCGTAGCACTTCTTCGTGATTAGCACCATATTCTAGTGTTAATTGTTGCATCTCATTGACAGAAAATGACAATAATAGGGGTGGGGTTTTCTGGGGTTCAGGGGTGTGATGTGTGGGTTTGGTGTGGGTAGGAGGAGAGGTGTGGGTAGGGTGGGGTGGGGTGAGGTTCTGGGGTTTAAAGAGGGAGCAGGGGTTGGGATGGGGGGTTGGGGTAAGGTGGTGAGGGAGTGGGGGTGGGGTGGGGTAAGGTGATGGGGTTTGAGGGTTTTGGTGTGAGGTTTAAAGAAGGGGTCGGGGTAGGGGTAGTGAGTTGGGACCCGTGGGGGTGGTGGGGGAGTGGGGGTGCAGGGAAGGGCGGGGCACCTGGACATATTGCACACTCTTGCATAATGAACCATCAACTGCAAAGCATGAAGCTTGGTATTCACTTAGGATTTCGTGCCACTGGGAATGAAGGGGTGCTGTTTGGGTGGGGGGAAGGAGGAGGGGGAGAGGAATATGTGTGTATGAATATTTTCTTACAGTATACATAGAAACTTGTACGTTTGTGTGTGTGTGTGTGTGTGTGTGTGTGGCCGCGGGGTATATGGGTTTCGGTATCTTTATCTAAATTTACTTTTCTCACGGTGGGCATTAATATGTCCAGCCCCTCCCCCCGCCTCACCCTGCCTTGCCTAACCCTGCCCTGCCTCACTCGACCCCGCCTCGCCTTTCCTTCCCTTACTCTTCCTTACTCTGCCTTGCTTTACACTTCCCTGCTTCACCTCACCCTGCTCTGACACCCTACCTTGCCTAAACCTGTCCTGCCTCACCCTACTTTGCCTGACCCTACCGTGCCTTATTCTACCCTGGCACCCTGTCCTGTCTCATCCTGCTATGTTCTTCCCTACCCCACCCAGCCCTGTCTCTCTCTATCCTTCCTTGTCCTACTCTACCTCACTCTAACCTAGCCCACCTTGCCCTACCTAATCCTATCCTGCCTTACCCTGCTCTGTCTCACTCTGCTTTACCTCACCCTGCCATGCTTCACTTTCCCTACTTCATCCAACCCTGCCTCACCCTGCACTGCCTCGCTTTACCCTACCTCATCTTACCCTGCTTCAACCTACCCTGCCTCACCCTGCCCTGCCTCATCCTACCGTGCCAAACCCTGCACTGCCTCGCCTTACTCTACCTCACCCTACCCTGCCTCACCCTGCCTTACTTTACTCTGCCTTACCCTACGCTGTCTCACCTCGCCTCACCCAACCCAGTCTTACCCAGCTTAACCCTGCCTCACCCTGCCTCAACGGTGACTATTTTCTGAGTTTCCGTTTTGCGTTCTTTCCTGTTTTTCCTCTGTATAATATTTCTCCCTAGAGTTTCCCCTGCGTTATAAGTAGTCATCTGTATTCAGGTTTCCTCCCGTGTGTTCTTTAATTGTGTTTTTTTTATTTTTGTTTCTGTCTTGGCTTACATACACACACATACATACGTGCATTACATAAACACACACACACACACACACACACACACACACACACACACACACACACAGACGGAACACAGCTTAGTGGCCGTTTGAGTATCCACTGCAGGACCGGCCTATCCCGACCGAAGTGGGGACGATACAGCCAATGTATCTCTACCAAGTGGCTTAGGCTGTCTAATTGAGATTGTATGTAGGGTGAGAAGTGCTTGTAAATGTAATTGTAGTGTTGTAGTGGCTTTGGATGTGTGTGTAGTCTGTGAACCAAATGTAATAAGCCCCCGCAAGCAGACTAGGTGCAAGCATACTTTATAATGATAATAATAATAATAATCATAATTAATGGTTTATTGTCCGAGAAAGTTATAAAATACATATGATGTGTACAGTATAACATTGTCTTGGCTTACAAATCAAAACCCTTTAAGGAAGATACATATATATACCCAGCCACACACACACACACACACACACACACACACACACACACACACACACACACACACACACCATAAAATACACATCCACGTCAGGCGATACGAATGGCTAGAATTATACGGGCTCTGAATTTCACTTACCCCTCTTGTGTAGGCACAATTCTCGCATTATTTTCCCCCCGCTAAAACCAGACGATTTTATTCAACTGAGTGTGAATCATAGGAGTCTGCGAGAGAGAGAGAGAGAGAGAGAGAGAGAGAGAGAGAGAGAGTCGTAGGATTTTGAAATGTTAATAATTTTGACTTCGACTGTGACCCATATTCTCGTCGGTTAAGGAAGGTCTCTAACACCTCTTCACAAACGATTTATTTTGTTATTCCACATCGTTTCTCACGAAGTGGAATCTTAGGCTAGGTTATGTCCGTATGTCCGTTAGTCAGTGCGTCCATTCGTCCATTCCAAGCTGGATCTCAGAAACCATTTGCTGGAATTTTCTCATATTCTGTATGATTGTTGGGCCATATAGGAGGTTAATGCCAGTCTTTTCAAAATTTTGATAAAGTCCAAGATGGCTGGGCTATGATCAATTTTCTATTCTTGAAACTTTAAATCCTTTATCTCCTTTACATTAACAGGTTTACAGGTTGTTATAAACTTACGGAGGAAGTCATGTATAATGAGTCTAAATATGATGTCAGATTTGACCTGTGACCTTTCCTTCAAGGTCATCTTCAAGGTCGAATGTCAATTTGCACAAATGATATTGAGTCTTTCCATTATTACGTCTATCATATTTACTGGGGATTTTAATACATGTGACATTGACAGACTCTGTCAGGTGAAATCCATTTGTCAATCCTTTGGGATGAACCAGTTTACAACTGGGTTGGCAAAAAAAAAACTTTTTTTTGAAAAAGCCCAACCCACCAGGTTTTTTTTCGTTCTTTTTTTTTTCACGAAATACACCCCCCAAACGGGCAAAAGTGGGTTTTTTCAAAGTTTACTTAAAATTTAAATAAAATAATGTTTCCACTATATATAATTATGAATAGCCCAATAAAATCTTATTTTTCACAGTTATTTGAATGAGGAAAATGAACACAATCATGTTTTGACCTGTTTGGCTGCTATCCTTTGCGGTATTTTCGCGGGCCACGTTGGACCGGTTCAGACCGTTCAGGACTCGTAAGTGATCGCGAGAACGGGCTAATGTCGGTCCGATCCTGTCTGGGCTTGCTATTGGCTGCATGAGTGACTGGGCATGGCCTAGAAGAATGTAAACAAATGTCGGGGAGTAGTGTTGATTACACAAATTTCATGCATCCCCTCGATTTTTATCTCGGTCATTAACCCGTCACGTCCCGAGCTATTTCGCACCTCCGACACCCCCCAATCCCGAGGTATTTTCGAAAAATATTTTTTTGGCTAAAACCTCCGTTTTTGGTGAGAAACATCGAAAATTCATAGAGAAATCGCTCACCTGAGGTTTAAAATACTCGATCCAGGTAGCAGTACCTCCTTACCTTACTTGGTTTTCTAACAGGCTGGCACCAAAGAAAACGAGTTCTATGGGAGGGTAACTATTTCACACCACTCATAAACGGTATTTATTTATTTACTTGGTACGAATTTATATGTAGTACGAGAGTATATTGGTTTTCAAACAGTAATATAGGCATTATAAGCATTGTTTCACTCACCAACTCATCACCATACCTGACCTTTTTTAGCCACATTACCTGATCATCATTTCTGACTGTTTCTTCCTCTAATGCTATGTAAAATTTGTCCTCCACATTGTCATCGATTGGGGAATCACTCTGGCCCTGAATGTCTTTATTGGGCAGGTCACTGGTAACAGGTGAATTGCCGAGACAATGGCATGCAGGGGGGGGGTTATGCGGTGTAATGCATTGTCCCTGCTTGGCATCTTGTAGAGGAATAGAGGAAGGTGTCCCGTGTATACGTACGAAAAATCACGCGCAAAAATTGAAAATTGTGCAAATTATGAACCTTGCAATTGCGCAACGTGCCAGTATGTCGTCGGGACTGGCAAATGCAAGATGTTGCAATGTATCCATACGTCGACGGGACGTCTTGGGTTAATGCTTTAATAATCTTATTTCGTGCTCTCTGTAGTACTCGTAATACAGTACAAAGCCTCTACTTCATGGTGAGATTTATTTGGTTCCCTTCTTGGATGATCAGGGGCTTCTGCTAGCATTAAAAATGTAATTTAAAACCTTATTCCCAAGTCCGCCATTGTTGACCATCGATGTTTACACCCTGCCACGGATGCTCCTCGCCTCCTTCTTGGCTGTTGCTGATGCGCATACGTTTGTGCGCAGACCGGTCTCTCCTAGGCTAGCTTGTGGGGCAGGACTGCTTTGGACCTGTCTGTACCGGTCTAATTGTCTCGCCAGAACAGCAATAAGACCAGTCTAAACCGGTCGATACCGGTCTAAAAGCCTCATGAAAACGCGGCTCCTGCTACACAGCAAAACATGCTTCAACATGAGAGGCTTGAGAGCGCTGCACAACTCATGAGCTGGCAAAGATCAGTCCACACTACACAATAGTAGGAGAAGGAATCATTTGCCTTGCTACTCTCCTTTCTTTGGTAATTATATACTTGCATTTCTCAATGTTCTAAATAATTATTATTGAAAATTCTGTTGCATAAGTGATTTCACACATTATCTTAACAGTAATGATAGCTTTTGGTAACCAAATATCTAAGCCTATAAAATGCATCAATTTTAAACGGAAAGCAATGTTTAAAATATATTTCTATAGAATTATTGATATTTGGTAATGATATGAGACAACATATGGTATAAGTTAACTCCAGCAATGATTATACTGTTTGGGTAATATGACAAGAACCATAATTGACTGTGAGACAAAAATATTATCATTTCAAAGAAAAGGATATTTTTGGCTATAAAAGCTATTAGAAAAATAGAAGTATTATGAACAGTTATGAAGAAATCAAAGTACAACATTCATATTTTCGAAAGATTGGGTGTGCTAAGCCGACTCCGTACCTTCTTTACCCCTGCACAGTTCACGGGTTTTATTTGCCCCTGTTTAGAGTACAACTCTCACGTGTGGGGAGGCTCTCCACATACAGCTCTTCTCAATAGGGTGGAGTCAAAGGCTTTTCATTTCATCAACTCTCCTCCTCTTACTGGCTCTCTTCAATCTTTGTCTCTTCTCTGCGCTGTTGCATTTTTATCTCTTTTCTGTTGCTGCTTCAATGGTCACTGCTCCTCTGAACTGTCTGCTTGCATCCCTCCACGTCTGCGACGGGTGCAGCAACAAACTCTCACTCCTTTTCTGTCCAACTCTCTAATGCAAGGGTTACCGTAACCATTACTCCCAGTCCTTCATTTATACAACAGGTCATGTCTGGAACACTCTCACTGTCTGTATTTCCTACTTCCTATGATCTCCAGTCTTTCAAACGCAGTGTGTCCAGACATCTCGAAATGAACGTATCTTGAATTTGGCTCTCTTTTGTATTGTTTTCGTTTTTTCTTGGAAGGAACAGTTTGTGGGCTTCTGCTTTTGGTTCCTTCTTTTTTGCAATGAAAAAAAATTGCAAAGAGCTTGTTTTACTTATGTTGGTGATGAGAAATGTAATAAGCTTTCTTTTTAATCAATAAGATTATGCTTCCAAGATATTATATTATAAATACTTGGCGATTTTTTTTTTTAACCTGCGAAATAGAATATGATTAATTAGCTATTATTTACTTCTCTTATTGTGTGCAAAAATATAACCATTTAATCAAATAAAACTGAACTTATTATTAAATACATTATTTAAAAAACCCAGTAAAGTGGGTAAAACAGTGGTTTTCTTTCAAGTGGGTTTTACTGAAAAAACCCGGGTTGGTAAAACCGGATTACCTACTTTGGTGCCAACCCTGGTTTATAAGTAAGCCAACACAGATATCAGCAGGAATAGTAGATCTGGTATTTATCAGTATTAAAGGTCCTCACATTGCTATTGTTGCACTGTATGTTACTGATCAGGATATGATTTGATTAGGATTTTACATTATTGATGAAAATTGTGATATATTTTGATTTTTACAAAACAGTTGTAACTCGAAATAAATTTGTTTGCATAATTACTTGCTGACTATTAAAATATTAATGAACTACAGTACATAGGCAACTGTTAGAAATAAATAATCCCTCAACTATCCGATGTAATAGAGCGAAAGGCATGTCCGGAAAGTGGTCCCATCCAGAAAGTGGGCCTCTGACTGCTGGACTGGTACTTATGACCCTAACCTAGCCTATCTTTGAAAGCCACCTAAACAGCTCCCTACCGGACATGCATAGCAATTCACACCAGTAATGGACATAAAGCACGAAAAAAATGAAAAGGAACCAGAGAATGAGGAATTAGAAGTATGGAAAATACTTAGCAGTGTACAGGCTACTTACAGAACATCTGTGGCCACCTCCTCTAAGGCTCTGGTAGTTGTGAAAATGTTCTTGAAGCATGTACAGTAATCCAGTGTTCTGCTACACTTAATTCTTTGCACTGTGAGTTATAATTGTTTAACACTGCATATTCTGTTCTTAATTGCACCACGCCAGTTTCAACCGCCAGTTTCAACCCGCCACTTTGCACTCCACATTTAATCCTTTGTACTCTAAATTCTAATTTCTTAACACTGCACAACACTGTAAATTCCCATGTGGTCTAGTGGCGAGGTACTGCAGATTATTCACTGATTATTCATAAAAAACGAGCACGTGCGGCATCCATTACAATGGACGTCTTCCCTGAACGAAGGTTAGGCAGTAGCTGGGGACAGGTTGCCAGATCTGACCTCAGCCACATTACCAAACTCCTCAATGTTCATTACCAGATTTAACTCTTCATTACCAAATTCTTAAAGGAAGCATTTATTCTTCTCTGATTATATGTACAAATGGAAATAATCACTCTCCTTATAATCAGCAGCATGTTTATTTTTGCGCTATGTATGCTAGCAGATTAATCAAAGAAAGCAGACAGTCCACCGTCTCCATTCTCTATATCTTCATACATGTGAAAAATCTGTTTGGTAATGGATCATGCTGATTCACTACCAAACGAACTTTTCAGTACCAAATTGGCCCACAATTAGTAATAAAAAATACCAAATGGCAACCGTGACTGGGGAGGGGGGAAGGGGGAGGAAGGAAGGGATGAAGGGGCCTTGATGTAAACAGCTGTTTGGTGCTGCATGGTGCTGCGTGGCAATTTCAATTTACGGGTGGAAAAAAATTCGGATTTTGGGGGGATTTTCTTCTTTTTTGGGCCATTTTTGGGTTCCGAAGGTCCAGGCCCCCAATATCCGGTAAGTGGGGAGTCCGGAAAGTGGGCGTCCAGAAAGTACAGGGATTACTGTATTTAGAATTTGAGATAAAATCATCAAATATAAAAAGAGAATATCTAGGAGAAAACCAGTATCAAAATATTTAGAGAAACAATTGTAGATGTTCAAAGAGGTGGCGTTTGTAATGGACGGCCAGCACAAACATCTTAAAGTGCTGGAGAGTATAAAAACATCCAGTTCATTTAAGTTTACTGTTAGATTGAATGACAGATATATATGAATAGCAACTGTAACAACAACAGTACCAGCATGCTCAAAACAACAGTAAAGCCTGTTTAACTGTTCTCCATATAATTGATTGGGTTGCACTAGCACAATACAGTGATTCATCAGTTTTTTTCTTTGAAGTGGAATCTAGTCTCTCAGGCACTTGTTCATTACCCCTGACTGTCCTCTCCTGTATATTATATAAATCCTTCCAATATCGCCTTTACTCTGCATAAATGACGTACAGAGGGATATTAATAACCAGACTTATCCAAAAATAAATCACAAAGGAAGAGACTTTAGGAAGGCTTCTTAACTGACGAAAAGACAGGCCAGCGTCTAGTAATGTACAGTCTCCTTAGGAAAGTATGAAGACCTACTTATTTCCTCCGTCTCTCTCTCTCTCTCTCTCTCTCTCTCTCTCTCCTTAGATTTATTTTTCACTTTCGTTCACTCTGTTTTGAGAACAGAACATTACATTTCTTTTTTCTTCGTCTTCTTCGGACAGGCTGTGATGGCGGGTCGATGGCTATGGGCGGCCCTTTCTACCCTGCTGGTCACACTGGCACTGCTACTAACGCGGGGTAAGTAAAGAAAAAAGAAAGAAAAGGTAACTAGTTTCTCTCTCTCTCTCTCTCTCTCTCTCTCTCTCTCTCTCTCTCACCTGCGTCCAAGAACCAGGTTAATGGAAGTAACGTGAGCTGGTCTTGTTTTTGTTCTGAATTTTGCTATTTTTGTTGTTGTTGTTGTTGGAGGACTTTGGGAAATAACTCACAAGTACTTAATATTAACAAGACCTATTTTCAGGGGGTATGTTTTCTTGGTCCTATCTCCCCCTCACCCCCACATCCAACCCCCCACCCCACCCTACCCTTCCCCACACCGCCCCACACCACCCTTCCCTACCCTACCCTACCCCAGCCCACCCAACCCCATCATACCCTACCCCACCCCACCTCACTCCACCCGACCCTACCCTACCCTACCCTACCTTTACCCACCCCACCCCACCCTTCCCCACCCCACTCTACCTTACCCTACCCTACCCTACCCCACCCCACCTTACCCTACCCAACCCTACCTTTTTTTTTTTTTTTTTTTTTTTTTATGTGACCGACTCTGGGCATAGGCTTCACAGCCTGATTTCAAGGCCCAGTAGTCCTCCTACGTACCGCACACCTCTACATGTCACCACTTCGGCGCTAACACCCATCGTCCATACTGAATACATGCTAGGGCTGTCTCATATAGGACTGATGTATTGGTATTAGCGGGGGTATTTTTACGACATGTCGGCGGGTCTTCTGGTAGATCAGTAAAGTCTGATTTTATGAAATTCAAATCCTTAAACTGTTCCCTGCCTCAGCGGGATTTGAACCCGGGTCCGTCAGGACTGCAGGCCAACTCTCTACCGATTGAGCCACCGCCTACCTTACCCTACCCTATTCTACCTTACCCTACTCTATCCTACCCTATCCTACATTTACCCATACAACCACCCCACCCCGACAATTTCTTTCTTGCAGTAATAACAAGATTTTAAAACACCCTCACCTGTGTGGGGCTCGAACCCACCTCGGCACAGTAGGTCTAAAAGATGTGTGGCCGTCACGCAATCATAACTTTTTTCCTGACACACACACACACACACACACACACACACACACACACACACACACACACCTATGGTCTCCAGTCTTTTAAACCCAATGTGTCCAGGCATCTCGAAATGTACGGAGCTTGAATTTGTCTGTCTGGTTATTTTGTTTTTATTTTCTTGGAGGGAACAGTCTTGCGGGTTTTTGGCCTTTGGTTCCATCTTCCATTAAAAAAATCTGGAATAAACTGAGTCCATGACTATTGTTTTTATTTTTTGGGGGGAGGGGGACGAATCCTCCTGGCAGGCCTTTGCTTCCTTCTTCCTTGCATTAAAAAAATATATATATCTGGAATGCCTAACCTCCAGATCAATAAATTCTCAAGTAAATGAAAGTCATCTGGATAAAGAAAGAATAAAAAATATTAAAAATTATTAAATAAGCCATCGAAAGCAAAGACAAAAAAAAAAAAAATCCTTCTAACTAATGTGAATATTTTTGAGCCTCTGTGATTTTTTTGACGTTGATGAGGCAGTGAAATAAAACTATTGAATCAAGCTGTATATATTTTTTTCTCATTCTTTAAGATAACGAAATTGGTAATAAGGTCCATACAGGGGGGTGAAAAAATTCTGGAAACTGAGGGATGTGAAAATTCTTCTATATATCATTCCTTTACTTCTACACTAATTCTCCTCAGACATGGCATCTCTCTCTCTCTCTCTCTCTCTCTCTCTCTCTCTCTCTCTCTCTCTCTCCCCGCTATGCTCTTTCACCATAACTTTGCCCAGATTATCGTCCTTTTGCAGCTTATATCACGAAGATTACTGACTTAAAAAGGACATTGATACCGCTCTACATGCTTTCCATGGCACTTCGTGACAAGCATCATATTCTAGTGTCGCGATTAAACGTAGCGATCAAGATGGAGAGATGGCTGTTTTAGGTCATGTTAAAGTAGGAGTATAAAAGTACAGCAGTGATAAGGGTTATCTCAAAATAATTAACACACACACACACACACACACACACACACACACACACACACACACACACAAATATGGGATGCAGGCTAACCACATCTACCGGGTACTACTATTCCTTATATTTCCTCCATCGCTTTTTTTTTTTTTACACTTTCGTTCACTGTTTTGAGAAGAGAACAATACACTTCTTTTTTCTTCATCTTCCTCGGACAGGCTGTGATGGCGGGTCGGTGGCTGTGGGCGGCCCCGTCTACCCTGCTGGTCACACTGGCACTGCTACTAACGCCGGGTAAGTAATAACGAAAGAAAATAACTAGGTTTCTCTCTCTCTCTCTCTCTCTCTCTCTCTTCACAACCCTAAGTTTTCAGAAAATTTTCGCTCCCTTATTACCAGTTTCGAAATCTTCAAGAAAGAGAAAAAAATATATATTTACAGCATGATTCAATAGTTTTCTTTCACTACCTCATAAGCGTCATAGAGGCTCAAAAATATTCAAATTGGTTAGAACGATTTTTATTTTTTTTCTCCTTGCTTTTGGTGGCGCATTTAATAGTTTGTAATATTTTGTTTCTTTATCCACGCGATTTTCATTACCCATCCCCGCCCAGGAGGGGCTCAGGGACGATTTTTTTTTTTTTTTTTCGCTCGGTTTGTCTGTTTGTGTCTGTCTCTCCGTTTGCCTGTCTGTTAACAACTGTACGCGAGAGTTATTGGTTCAGTTTTAACTAAAATTGCAGGGATGATAGGCTATGACTCTCTGATCACCAGATTAAATTTGGGGCCAAACTGGGCCAAGGCCCAGGCTGTAGGGCCAAAGAATAATAATAAAAAAAAAAAAAAAAAGTAATAAAATCATTTTTTCGCCATAACTCCATTCAAATTCGTCATATCGGCATGAAATCAAAACCTAAAGGTGCATCTTTCAAACCTGCATCCTATAACATGCCTCATTACATCAAGGGGTCACCCCCCAGTTAGCGGTAGGGGGGTCAATGTCAGGTGGGTTGGGCCTAAAATTTCAAGTGGGCATAAAATCGTTAATTTTCCCCCGATTTACTCCAAATTTGATATGTGATATCTTTGGCTAGATATCCTGTTGTGTTTATACGTCAGTACTAAAATGACTGCCGGAGGCGGGTTTGCTGTGCCTTGGCACAGCTTCTTGTTTATTTTAGAATTTATCGATTTGGAGGTCAGGTATTCCAGATTTTTTTTAATGTAAGGAAGAAGGAACCAAAGGCCTGCCCGAAAGATTGCAACCCCCCCAAAAAAAAAAAAATATATATATATATATATATATATATATAAATGAATAGAGAGCCAATTTATTCCAGATTTTTTTAATGGAAGAAGGAATAAAAGGCCACAAACCCGCAAGACAGTTCACTCCAAGAAGAACATAAAAACAAAATAACCAGATAGACAAATTCAAGCTCCGTACATTTAGAGATGCCTGGACACACTGCGTTTACAAGGATGGAGGTCATAGGTGTGTGTGTGTGTGTGTGTGTGTGTGTGTGTGTGTGTGTGTGTGTGTGTGACAAGAAAAAAGTCAAAATTACATGACGGCCACACATCTTTAAGACCTACAGTGCCGAGGTGGGTTCGAATCCCACACAGGTGAGGCTGTTTGAAGTCTGGGTATTATTACAAGAATGAAAGCGTCGGGGTGGGGTGGGGTGGGGTGGGGTAGGGATTTGTGGGGGGTAAAGGTAGGGTTGGGTAGTGTAGGGTAGGGTTGGGTGGGGTGGGGTTATGTGGGCCGGGGTGAGGTTGGGCGGGGTGGAAATGGGATGGGGTAGGGTGGAGGTACGGAGTGGGGTTGGGGCGGAGGTAGGGCCAGGAAAGCATACCCCCTGAAAACGGGTTTTGTTATTATTAAGTCCTTGTGTGTTATTTCTCAAAGTTCTCCAATGACAGCAACAACAACAACAACAACAACAAAATCCAGAGCAAACACTAGACCAGCTCACGTTCCTCCCATTAACCTGGTTCTTGGACTCAGGTAAAAGAGAGAGAGAGAGAGAGAGAGCAAAATTGCCACGTTGCAGTCATCAATCATGCACCAGTCCGAGATGTACTGGGCACAGATTCGAATCCCAAAGAATCTGAGGGTAATGGAGTAGGAGTAACGATACTCTCTCTCTCTCTCTCTCTCTCTCTGTTCTAAAACTTTCGTAATTGGAGAGCAAAAGTCCTTGTATTAATATTAAAACCCCGACCATGTTTAGTGCAAGATAGTCTCTCTCTCTCTCTCTCTCTCTCTCTCTCTCTCTCTCTCTGTTCTAAAGCTTTCGTAATTAGAGAGCAAAAGTCCTTGTATTAATATTAAAACCCCGACCATGTTTAGTGCAAGATAGTCTCTCTCTCTCTCTCTCTCTCTTAACCCGCCCCGTCCTGACCACTTTTTGACCACTGGTACCCCCCAATCCCGACCATTTTTCGACCCTTTTTTTTTGCTAAAACTTTCGCTTTTGGTGAGAAACATCGAAAATTCAAAGAGAAATCGCTCACCTGAGGTTTAAAATACTCATTACAGGTAGGAGAGCCTCCTTACCTTACTGGGTTTTCTATCAGGCTGGCACCAAAGAAAACGAGTTCTATGGGAGGATAACTATTTCACACCACTCATAAACGGTATTTATTTATTTACTGCTACGAATTTATATGTAGTACAAGAGTATATTGGTTTTCAAGCAGTAATATAGGCATTATAAGCATTGTTTCACTCACTAATACCTGACCTTTTTTTGCCACATTACCTGATCATCATTTCTAACTGTTTCTTCCTCTAATGCTATGTAAAGTTTGTCCTCCACGTTGTCATTGATTGGGGAATCACTCTGGCCCTGAATTTCGTACCGTGGCATGACATGGCTATACTGGCCAGGTCACTGATAACAGGTGAATCGCTGAGAAAAGGGCATGCAGGGGGGGGGAGGAGGTCATGCTGGGTAAGGCATTGTCTCTGCCTGGCATCTTGTTGAGGAAGGTGTCCCGTGTATACGTACCAAAAATGACTCGCGAAAATTGAAAATTGTTGAAATTATGAACCTTGCAATTCCAGGACGTTGAAGT
>NC_137069.1:43585638-43615638 GCF_032717465.1 Coenobita brevimanus
TTCTACCCAAGTTTCCCACCTTATTTTCCTCATTTTCTTCACACAGGACTAAGACTGGAGTATTTCTTATATTGCAAATCGTCTTCAAGCAGCACCTCATCATCATCATCATCATCGCCACATTTTATCTGATGTCTTACCTAATTTTCTTACTATATTTTCCTCATTACTTTCCTCGAATCATGATCATCATCATCCTCACCACATTTTTCCTGATTTCCTACCCAGTTTTCTTACCATATTTTCCTGATTTCCTGCCAAATTTTCTTACCATATTTTCCTGATTTCCTACCCAAATTTCCTTCCTGATTTTCCTCAATTTCTTCCCCTTCAGGCCTCAGTGTGGAGTGTTTCTTCTACAGCAACTTGCCCCAAATAATCATCATCATCATATTTTTCCTGATTTCCTACTCAGTTTCCCTACCCAATTTTCCTACCTGATTTTCCTCAGTTTCCTGCCCCTCCAGGCCTCAGCGTGGAGTGTTTCCTCTGCAGCTACTCTCCACAAATCACCATCATCATCATCATCATCATCATCATCATCATCACATTTTTCTTGATTTCCTACTCAATTTCGCTGCCCCATTTTCCAAGCTGATTTTCCTCCTTTTCCTGCCCGTCCAGGCCTCAGCGTGGAGTGTTTCCTCTGCAGCTACTCTCCTCGAAGCAACAGCTCGAGGATAGACGGCTGCATGGACGCCAACTTCACTGAGGAGCAGATCGAGTCCGGATCCTGCGACTTGGGCTGTGAATCGGTGACCGTCTACGATATTAATGGTGAGAGTGCAAGCTAGCTCTAATTTCTCACACACTAGATTCTCTCTCTCTCTCTCTCTCTCTCTCTCTTTGGGGGGCCTTTTTCGAGTTATGAGTTTAATTAACCACGCTCGCTTCAAGTTTATGGTGTATTGAAAAACTTGAAAAATGCGTGAAGGAGCAGTGGGCGTAAATTTTCTTTTCTTATATGCCGCTCGAAAAATGATGAAGTGGTCTGGATTTGGTTTTTAGTTCTGTACTTTTTTATTATAGGACAAGAGTTGGTTATTGAAGACTGTGTGGTAAATGTAATAATAATAATGATAATTGTAATACTGCTGTTGTTACTATTGCTGCAACTACTACTACTTCTACTACTCGTACTACTACTACTACTACTACTACTACTACTACTGCTGCTGCTGCTACTACTACCACCATCACCACTACTACTACTACTAGTACTACAACTACTACTACTACTACAAAAAATGATAATAATAATAATAATAATAATATTACTACTACTACTACTACTACTACTACTACTACTGCTACTACTACTACTACTACTACTACTAATAATAATAATAATAATAATAATAATAATGAAGAAGAAAGAGGATGACGATGATAATAATGACGAAGAAAAAGTAGAATGAGAAGTATTATACTCCAAAAAGTAATCTCTAATAAATGGTGAATGAGTAAAGGTAAGAAATTCACCTTTATTACACCTCATGGATAAAGTATTGAAACTTTCCAAATTCGTCTTTTACCACAGTAGTTTGAGATTTTAAAGCCCTCATTTTGAATACTTTTTTATTCATTTTTTATTTTGGTTAATGAGAGGGAATTAATTTAGCAGTGGTAAGAGGGGAAGAGTGGGGGGTTCTAAGAGGGGAAGAGGAAGGGTTCTAAGGGGGAAAGAGGGAAGGTTCTAAGAGGGGAAAGGGGGGATTCTAAGAAGGGAAGAGAGGGGTTCTAAGGGGGGAAGAGGGAAGGTTCTAAGAGGGGAAAAAGGAGGGTTCTAAGAGGGGAAGAGGGGCGTTCTAAGAGGGGAAGAGGGAAGGTTCTAAGAGGGAAAAAAGGAGGGTTCTAAGAGAGGAAGAGGGAAGGTTCTAAGAGGGAAGAGGAAGGGTTCTAAGAGGGGAAGAGGAAGGGTTCTAAGAGGGGAAGAGGGAGGTTCTAAGAGGGGAAGAGGGAAGGTTCTAAGAGGGAAGAGGAAGGGTTCTAAGAGAGGAAGAGGAAGGGTTCTAAGAGGGGAGGAGGGAGGGTTCTAAGAGGGGAAGAGGGAGGTTCTAAGAGGGAAGAGGAAGGGTTCTAAGAGAGGAAGAGGGAGGATTCTAAGAGGGGAAGAGGGAGGGTTCTAAGAGGGGAAGAGGGAGGTTCTAAGAGGGAAGAGGGAGGGTTCTAAGAGGGGAAGAGGGAGGGTTCTAAGAGGGGAAGAGGGAGAGTTCTAGGAGGGGAAAGGGAAGGGTTATATTAAGGATGAAATGGAGATAAAGAGAGAGCTTCGTGGATAAGGGAATAGAGGAGAGTAGAGGACATAATCAGTACAATCCAAAAGCATAAATGGATGTGGGCAGGTCACGTCCTTCGTAGAACAGATGGACAGCCAGGGTAACTGAGTGGCAGCCCAGAGATGGAGTGAGAGGTCGAGGCAGACACGGGCCGAGATGAAGAGACAGAGTGAGACAAAGGGGCAGAGAACAAGATGGAGAGATGGAATGAGAGGAAGAGGCAGACAGAGGACAAGATGGAGAGATGGAATGAGAGGAAGAGGCAGACAGAGGACAAGATGGAGAGATTGAGTGAGAGAAACAGGCTGACAGAGGACGAGATGGGGAGATGTTTTTGCAGATTTGCTGGGACTGGATGGAACAGGCTAACAGGTAATAGGCCAGAGAGAAGAAAAATGAGAGGTTATCGTCCTGTTTAGAATGGTGATGATGATGATGATGATGGTGGTGGTGGTGGTGATGGTGGTGATGGTGATGATGATGATGATAATGTTGGTGATGATAATGTTGTTGATAATAATGTTGATGATGATGATGATGATGATGATGATGATGGTGAAGCAGGTTAGTAGGTAAGGGAAATACGAATAAATATCTGTACGTAGGTATACAAGCAAGTTCTGAGAATGAAGAACAGCCTAGAGTGGATACGTAAGTAAGCTTAAGTACATTGGTAAGTACTGTAAGTAGGTCTCAAAATGGGTTAGTGTATTGGGGTAAGTAGGCCCACTGGTAAGTAGACAGACATGCTTTCGAGTAAGTCAGTGAGTATATTGGTGTAAGTAGGCCACTGTGTAAATAGATCAGTGTGTGGCAGTAAGTCTGGGTGTATGCTAGTATATTACTATATAAGTAGGTTAGTATGTCAATTTAAGTGGGTTAGTATATCGGTGTAAGTAGGTAAGTATATCAGTAAGAAAGCATGTTAGTACATCAGAGTAAATACATATGTTAGTATATCAGAGGAAGGAAATAGGTTCCGAGTTCAGAGTAAGTATGCCTTCTCGTAAGTAAACCAATAAGCCAGGGAGTAAATAGGTTTGTATAACAGTGTAAGTAGGCTAGTATATCAGAGTAAGTAGGTTAGTATACCAGTGTAAGTAGGTAAGTATATTTTGTAAGTACAGTATGTTAGTATATCAGAGCAAGTCGGTTAGTATATCAGTGTATGTAGGTTAGTATATCAGAGTAAGTAGGTCATTATATCAGTGTAAGTAGATAAGTACAGTATATCAGTATGTTAGTATATCAGAGTAAGTAGGTTTGTACATCAGTGTAAGTAGGTAGGTATATCACTATGTTAGTATATCAGTAAATAGGTTAGTATATAAGTGTAAGTAAGTATGTTAGTACAGTATATCAGACTAAGGAAGTAGGTCTGGAGTGGGATAAGCATGACTTCTCGTAAGTAGGTGAGTATATCAACATAAGTAAGTTAGTATATCAGTGTAAGTAGGTAAGTATATCAGTAAGTATGTTAGTATATCAGAGTATGTATGTTAGTATATCAGTGGAAGTAAGTATGTTAGTATTTCACTGTAAGTATGTAAGTATATCAGAGTAAGTAAATGACTTCAGAGTAAGCATATCCCCAGGTAAGTAAAGAAACAAGTGTGGGCGTAAGTAGGTTTGTATATCAGAGTAAGTAAGTAAGTAGATTAGTATATCAGAGTAAGTAAGTAGGTAGATTAGTATATCAGAGTAAGTTAGTATGTTAGTATATCAGCGTAAGTAGGTCAGTATATTAGGGTATGTTAGTATATCAGCGTCAGTAGGCAGTGTCCCTAGCGTGGGGTATATCACGCTGAGCATATTAGGGTAATGGGTGGGAGTCCGCTGGGAAGGCTATACTTACACGGATGCATACATACATAACAAATACATACATACATAAGCACATACATACACCCGCACCGAGGACTCTTGTTGTTGGATACAAGGAGGATACATACATGATACATAGATGACACGTGTGTGATGCAAGACATACACATACATACATACGTACATACGTATACTTGGCTATTATAACAGACTAGATGCATACAGGGAATGTGGTGAGGGTACATACATGGTACATATATATTACAGGTCACACACACATGACGTACGTGTGTGTGTGTGTGTGTGTGTGTGTGTGTGTGTGTGTGTGTGTGTGTGTGTGTGTGTGTGTGTGTGTTTAAGTAGAAAAATAAACTTTCAAATATAGTGGTGAAAATTAACGAAAATAAAACTTAACTACAACTTCAACAGTCCAGTGTCAACAGTGTGGAAAGTTTTACCTTGACCTGCCTTGGCCTTCCTTTACCTGCCTTGACCTACCATGTCTTACCTTGACCATCCTTTACCTTCCTTGACCTTCTTTGATCTGTGACTTCAAAAATTGACCACTTTTGCCCTCACCTGCACCAGGACGCGTTAACATCACCAGGAACTTTTACACGAAAGTTAGTGAATTTCTGACAAACAGTTTCAGGGACAATTTTATCATTAATTAAGAGAGAGAGAGAGAGAGAGAGAGAGAGAGAGAGAGAGAGAGAGAGAGAGAGAGAGAGAGAGAGAGAGAGAGAAGTGAAATAAAGAATAAAGAGTAGACCGAGGATGAGATGGAGGGATGGAGTGGAGAGGTATATGAGAGAGGGGCTATGTGAGTTGGGGGGGGGGCAGCGTAATGGCAGAGGACAGGGCGACAGGGAGGGAGATCAAGGATGAGATGGAGGGATGGAGTGGAGAGGTATATGAGAGAGGGAGTGTGAGTTGGGGGATGGGCAGCGTAATGGCGGGGGCCAGGGTGACATGGAGGCGATTTTTTTGTGGCCACCCTTTACGGGATTAAGGCGTCTGACTGTAGATAGATAGAATAGGTACGTAATACAAATCCGACGAATTAAAAAAAAAAAACATTTTTATAGGTAGCTGAAAAGCAAACTTTATAAAGTAATTGCAATAAAAATAGATAACGAAAAGGTACTGAGATAAATTATTAAATATATAAATGAAATACTGATAAAAATAATAATAATAATGTTAGCTCATGCAGATAAATTACTGATAAACCTTCATTGATTTTCTCCCTTTGATTATTCAGGCAAAGTGCTGTTCTTGCAAGCTGGCAGCACATTACGTATGCGTGGTGATTCTCCCTCTGTCTCTCTCTCTTTGGACTAAGCTTTATTTATCATATTGATATATTTTGTAGTGGTAGTCAACAGATTGGTATACATGTTTTACTCTCTCTCTCTCTCTCTCTCTCTCTCTCTCTCTCTCTCTCTCGTAATATTAAGCCCGGTCATCTAAAAGGGATAGAATTGCCTGTGGCCCATAGATCGTACTTAAGCTGTTTTGACGATTCCCTAACGTCTTTTCCTTAGCGACTCATTCCGTGCATGACGCTCATGATCCTCTTATTTGCTCCAATCCTTATTAAAACGAGGTAAAAAAAAAATAAAAAGCATGCCAGAAAATATTAAAATATGCAAAATAAATCGCTAAGGAAGAGGTGCTAGGAAGCCTCCCTATAATCTACCCCTCTCCTTTTATCCCCAGGGGAGATCGAGAGCTTCCACCGAAACTGCGCCACCAACGACACCATCATGACCAACACGTGCGAGACCTACACCACCCGGGTCCTCATCCGCCGGGTCTGCTCCTGTGACTTCTCCTACTGCAACTCAGCCTCTAGTCTACGGTGGACGGGGCTAATAGGAGTGGTGTCTCTAGCGGCGGTCCTCTATTTGCGGTCTACCTGAGTCCCCCTGATGTTGCCTTTTCCATTTTCCTTTTTCCGTATCCCATTTTCTCTAAAGTGTGACCCCCCCTCTTTCTTTTTTCCCTCTTTCATCTCATTTTCTCTAAGCAGTAACTATTTTTTCCCCTCTCAGCTTTGACTACTATGTTCCCCCCTCTCTCTCTTCTCGTTTTCTCTAAGCTGTGACTGTCCTTTTTCTTTTTTCTCCTCTTCCTTCTCGTTTTCTCTAAGCTGTGACTGTCCTTTTTCTTTTTTCTCCTCTTCCTTCTCGTTTTCTCAAAGCCGTAACTATTTTCTCCCCTCTCAGCGTGGCAACTCTTTCTCCCCTCTTGTCTTCTCGTTTTCTCTAAGCTGTGACTATCCTTTTTCTTTCCCTTGTTTATTCATGAGTTTTTCTGCTTATTTTCTTTCCCCTATCCCATTTTCTCTCTGACTACCCTCTTTCATTCCCTCTTTCTTCACGTTTTCTCTAAGCTTTGGCTACTTTTCTTCCCCCTTTCTTTTTCTTCATGAGTTTATTTTGTTATCTTCCTTAGACTTTTCTTTCATAGGGTGGTTCTGTGCCTGTGATCTACATGAGTCCCCCCTCTATTGTAAATTCTTCACTTGTTTAGCGTCTTCGTTTCTTCCACCTTTTACCATATTTTTCTCTCTTTCTTCACGACTTTCTTGCTTCCTTCCTCGTCGTTTTCGTCTATATGGTGAAGGTGTCTATCTGGGATCTACACGAGTCTCCCCTAATGTAACTTCTTTGCCTGTCTTTTTAGTCTCGTTTTCTTTAAGCTTTCCCTGTCCTTTTCTCAATTTCTTCTTATCCTTTTTCTCTGCATACTCTCTCTCTCTCTCTCTCTCTCTCTCTCTCTCTCCTCTTTCTGTTATCTCCCCTTTCTCTCTCCATTCTTTACACCCCCATCTCCTTCCCTCCATCCCATCCCCTCTCTCCCTCGCTTAACCTCGTCTTTTCCCACATCTCTCTTCTCTTCCTTTTGTTTTTGTTGCTGCTATCTTCTCCCCTTCCCTCATTATTTGGCCATCACCCTTTGTGTCCTCTTTTTCTTCATTTGCCCTCTTTTTCAGTCTTTCTTCCTCCTTGTATCTCTTCGTCTGCCTTTTCTCTTTCTTCCTCCACATCTACCTCTCTAGCAAGTCTTCACCTGTACTCTCTCTCTCTCTCTCTCTCTCTCTCTCTCTCTCTCTCTCCATGTGTGAGCTCAATCCTCTTTCGAAAACCCTAATGAAAAAGACAGCCCACCTAAGTGTTTGAGAATTAGAAAGGAAAAATAGAGAGAGGAATTGGGAAGGAAAATAGAGACAAATAAAAAGAGAAATTGGGAAGGAAAATAAAGAAGAAAATAAAAGAGAGGAATTGGGAAGGGCAATAATGAGTAAAATAAAGGAAATGGGGAGGACAATAAAGAGAGAAATTGGGTTGGATAATAGAGAGGGAGAAAAAGAGAGGAATTGGGAAGGAAAATAAAAAGAAAAATTAGGAAGGAAAAGTAGAGAGACACTGGGAAGGAAAAACAAGAGTGAAATGGGGAAGCCTTACAATCAGAACTATGGATCAGTGAGGAGAAGTGAGCCAAAAAGAGATGAGATTTGAGATGAGATGAGCCAAGCCAGCGATGTGAGACGAGAGACGATAGGAGTGAGCTAGAGTAATTAGAACTGAAAAATGCCTTACAACGACTGAAAAAAATGAATCAGAGAAGAGAAATGAGCCGAGGTAAGGAGAGATATGAGATGAGCTGAGAAAAGTGAGATCATTTGTGAGCCAGAACCAAGAGCACAAAGTTAAAATCTGAAAGTCTGGAAGCATTACAACTCCTGGAGCTGTGAACCAGAGAGCGGAAGAGAGCTGAGGTGAGACGAGAGTTGAGAATAGTGGGATCGTTTGTGAGCTAAAATTTAAGAAGAATTTGAAACTATGGAAAGATAAAAGACTTAAAACGATCAGAATATTGGATAAGAAAACTAAAGTGAGCTGAAATGAGAGGAGAGTTAGTGATATGCTGAGGAAAGCTGAGTTAAAAGGGCATATAAGTTAGAGCATAGTAGGAACTGAAATACTGGAATGTTAGAAAGCGTGAGAGTTAGTTAGGTGAGTTAGCCGAGTGAAGAAATTGATATAAGCTGTATTTGTGTGTGTGTGTGTGTGTGTGTGAGAGAGAGAGAGAGAGAGAGAGAGAGAGAGAGAGAGAGAGAGAGAGAGAGAAATGAAGAATTGAAATCTAGAGTCTTGGAACCATAGATGAAGAAGTGTGAGTTGAAATAATTTGAGTAAGTGATATGAAATATAGTTAATACATCTGAAACAAAATGAAACTGATTATATAAAAGACGATGAGTGAATTAATGTGAGATGTATCCTGTTTCAGAGTGAGAAAGAGTATGAACATTTTAAATGTAGCTGACGATGAGTAAACTGATATATGTTAAGAGTTTAAATATGAAAAAAAAAAAAATGACACAAGAGAACTGGAAAAGATTGAAAACAATACAAGTCGATGAGTAAATTTATGTGTATTTTTGAGTTAAGAAAAAAAAAATATCAAGGAATCTGAATGCTCTACGATGTCCGGAAACTGATGATAGAGCTGAGGTGAGATAAAGCTTGACAGGAGATGAGTAAAGTGAGACGAGTGAGCAGATAGATGTGGGAAAGCTTTGTGAGTTTGAGAGACAGGGAAATTTGAAAATACAGAGGCATGGAGCGTTTGGGTTGAAGTTAGCTGGGATAAGTGAGGTGAAGTGAGAAGTTGAAAATAAATGAAGAGTGAAGTGACATGAAGTTCCAGGTCTGAGAGAGTAGTTAATTATACGAAGTGATTAAAATGGAGGGAAGGGAAGTTTAACATGAAGAGAATATGGTGAGGGGAAGTTTTAAGATGAAAGAACGAAGGAGAAAAGGCTAGGGAAGTGACAAGAAGCAATGTCTGAAGTGCCTGTAGGTTAAATAAAGTGATATGAAGTGTAAAGACGTGAGATGAGGGGAGGCTTTAAATGAGATGTATAAAGTAAGAGAATGTTAGGAAAGAGAAATGAAATTAGTACAAATAATTGAACATGGGTAAAAGTTAGTGAAGAGAAATAAGTGTCTGTAAATGTTATATACTCGTAAATAGTTGATGTGAAGAGACATGAGAGGACTGAGGTGAAATTAATACCCCTTCATACCGATGAACTCTATTTTCTCGCTATCGTCGGACGATTTTATTCAGCTCAGGAAGGGTTAGATGGATCCTTCCTTAACCCCTCCTCTTCTATACTCCTTTCCCACCGACTTGGCCTAAAAATTGCCGTCCTTCCACCTTCAGTGCTGAGATGTGGATTAGATTAACACTGGAATACGATGCTAGTCACGAAGAAACGCTGTGGAAGGATGCGGAGCTGTAGTACCGTCCTAGTCTCTGAAATATACTTCTAGTTACGAAGAAGAGCAGTGGAATGGGAACAGGTCCATAACACTTTTTTCTACCACTTCTCCACGTGAAATTAAAAAAAAAAAAAAGTTGAATTAATGAGTTGAATATAATGTAACTTTTAATTTTTTAATGCAAAAAATTGTTCCCTTGGCTCAATAAAACCGTCTGGAGAGAGAGAGAGAGAGAGAGAGAGAGGGATTTGAGTTTCCATTGAACACTGAAGGATGATTTTTTCCCCATTTCATTCTTGCCATTACCAGACGATTTAATTCATCTTTAAGACAGACCCTTTTTTTCAGAGCAGGGATTAAGTAGAGTCAGTAAACCCCTTCAGTACAAGAAGCCTGTTTTCCGGAGCTGAATAAAATCGTCTGGAGGCAGCAAGAGTTAAAAAAAAAAATTAGTCCTGGGAGTGAGTTAAAAAAAAAAAAAAAAAAAAAAAATCCGTGAGTGGTATGTTGTAGGCGAATGGACTGGAACCTGAGACATGCAACTGCAGGATGATGTGGACTTTGAAAGATTCAGTTATTCATTTCCCTTGTTGTTCCTGCAAAACGAATCTTAGTTATGGCAGGTAATTTATCGTAAGTCTGTTTGTGAATCCACGGTAAAATATTCGGAAGGTCGACAGAATAACTGCCTTAGCAAAAAAAAAAAAAAAAGACAAAGTAAAATGTTTTGGGCTGCTCTCCAGAGATTATTAGGTACGATTGCTTGACTTGGAGTGTACTGAGTTTATTTTTATCATTATTTCCAGCACATCTGAAGTGTATTCACCTTTTTACGATGGCTTTTGTGATCAGCATTGAAGTTAAGTGTTGAATTGTGGTCACAGATGATTGGTGAAAATTGGGTCAAAGGTCAAGGTAAACAACCATTCTGATTTAGTGGGATATTTAGAGAGTTGAGTAATTTGACAAGACCATCTACAACAGTCACTTCAGCACTATAATTCAAAAACGACCATTCTTGAGAACAACTCCACTTTGAAACACTTTGACACACCACATTGATATCTGAGTGTGTCAAAGGGGAAACCAAACAACCATTCCTCTTTGATTGGAGTACTTAGATGGATAAGTATTTCAACAACACTATTAATGCAGTCACTTCAGCACCATACCTCAAAAAAGTACTGTACCATTCTTCAAGACAGCATCATTTTGAAACAAGCTTCGAAACAGCATTGTGGTTTGAAATACAATAGTTTGAGCTAACATTTTCCGAAGCACCACACTTCAAAGCAACGCCACACTTCAAAGCAACACCACACATCCAAGCAACGTCACACCTCAAAGCAATACCACATTTCAAAGCAACACCACACTTCAAGGAAACACCACACTTCAAAGCAACACCACACATCCAAGCAACGTCACACCTCAAAGCAACACCATACTTCAAAGCAATACCACACTTCAGAGCTTATCATGTAAGCCAGTCCTTTGCCAGATGAGTCTGAGTGCCATAATGGGTTCTTATATGCCCAGGTTCATGTCCTTATACAGCTGCAAGAGTGAGTTAGATATATCATTTTATGTTTTCCCAGTTACTAGTGGGTTAGGATGAAGATGATGATGATGATGATTATTATTATTATTGTTTCTCATTCATTAGTGGGTTAGGATGATGATGATGATGATGGCTATTGTTGAAACTATTTCCCCCAGAGGGAGATATCCTGTGTGTAGCATTATATGTACAGTCGTCAGCACAAATTCACTGCAAGACTGCTTATGTGATGTGGGTCGTTTTGTCTGGCAACGGTGTATGGGAACTAGTTGCCACACAGGCTTTTATACGCTTTAAAGACGTGTTTGTAAGAATTAGTACTATAAATCACCCAGAATACAATATTCTTTATATCTGATTAGCGTAAAAATGTGCAAAAGACGACAGATGAATGTTGTCGAATAGTGAAACTCCTGTTCTCTCCCTCGTATCCATCCCTTGTCCCTCCCCACCCTCCCCTCCTCCTTCCCTCTCCCGCTATCCTTCATCTCCACTCCTCTCTCTCTCCGCCCTGCCTACCTTATATCACCCACAACTCTAATCTACGTAATAAACCGCACTCTTCTCTATTTCTTGTCTATTCCTGTTACCTTTTTGCTTCTCAACATTCGAGAGTTTCATGCCATGCAACAGTCTCTCCCACTCGGTGCACCAAACATGATGCAGCGTTCGAAACTTTAGTGTTTCTGATACTGCTTCGTGATTCAGTGAACAGTATGAGGAGAATGGGAACATTTTCCTAGGGAAGAGAGAAGGCGAGAAGTAAGAGGAGTGGGCACAAATGTGTTTAATTTTGCCTACTGATATAATAGGCACAGACTTCCAGGCTCACTCAAACAAATACTAGCAAGGAATACATCACAAGAACGAGACCTCAATGTTCCTGTATCTCCCGGCTGTTGGTAGTGACAAAGGGTGGAGAACAGAAAGACAACTGGAGAGGAGTGGGAAGAAGACGAGGAGGGTAAGAATGGGACTAGAACAGGAAGGAATATTGATAATAAACCTTGGATATAGTTGGTAGTACTGCAAGCAACTGGGAATAAGGCAGACTGGGTTTAGAAAACAGTTAAGAGAGAATTGCGATGCGCCAATCGGGTTAATGCCGTGGATAAATGAATGAAGGTAGAGATGGTGGGGAGAGGAGACAGTGGAGAGGCATGAAAGTGAGTTGGGGGTAGGAGGGAGAGGGAGGGGTGGGTGGGGACATCAGGAGGAGTAAGGGGGAGAGATGGGAAGGGAGCTTACACGCTGTTATAATGAAGAATACCAGAGTATTACGCTCATACGTCGTTCCATAAAACTGTCAACTCTTGCACTTTGTTACGCTAATCAATTACTGTATACAGAGAATTGTATTCTAGGCAGTCTCTGGTACCACTTTTTTTTTTTCCTCTCTCTCTCTCTCTCTCGAATTAATGGCTATCGGCCATATTGTGGCCATTAAGCCATAGAGTCTATGTATAAGATAAATACACAAAAATACACAAAAGACATTGAAATAAACAAAAGGTGCAAATAAACAAAGATGCCCAAATAGATAAAGACAGTTACACGAAAGGACACATATTCAGCTCAAAATACAGGCTATGGAGGTCTTAGTCACACGGGAGGCAGTGATATGAGGCTAATGGCCGAAGGGTGGTTAAACCTCAGATGAAGCAGAACTGGAGCCTGAGTCAGAAGCAGAGTCTGTGCCATTGAGGTGCGAAAGTACAATCCTGAGAGTGTAGGACAGGATTCGAACTACCTCGGGGTCGGTGACAGCCTGAAGGGACCCCCGGCGCAACTCTTTGAAAGAAAGCAAGGCCCGCTGGTAGTCCCTCTTGCTGAACTCCTCCTGCCCACACTCCTCAGGTGCCTTGTCCTCGTAGTACCGCAACTGCTGCTCCATGCTCTTGAGGCCAAACCGGGTGAGGGAGGTAAAGTTGCCCCAAGAGAGTCGCCGAGCTGAAGCAGAGGGTGTGGGACTCGCTGGTGCTTGAGCCTCAGGTGAAGGGGTAGGCACATCCGAAGGCACCACGGGAGACACAGAAGGGGTGGGAACTCCTACCTCAGGTGATGATGAGGGCTCATCGTCCCCAACTTCCATGGGCACAGCAGGGAGGGACTGAGAGGTAGACTGGCGGGAGACAGCACGCCCTGACAGACGAATCCTCGTTGGGGGAGTTGAGGGTTGCAGCTGCAACACCCTCGGGACCAAAGAAGTGGGGGTCGCAGGGGGCCCAGAACGACGACACGGGGCCCTGGTACCACATTTGAAAAATACGTCTTTAAAGTGTTTAAAAGAGTATGTGGCAACTCATCCCTTTACACTGTTGCCAGACAAAAGGACTCACATCACACTAGAAGACTTGCAGCGAATTTATGCTGACGACTGTACACCTTTTGATATAGTTGTCCGTGTTGAAAGCAGAGGAATTTACCAGAGAACGTATTAGTGCTGATTCAAAGAGGTTCAATAACCCAGGAATTTGCCTTAGTTTTCTGGGTAATAGTCTTTATTATTAATAAATTAAATGCTACTGCATTTAACTTTTTGGACAACTATAATGTAAATACGTGTATAGATACCTATAATGATAGGAATATTCCGTGTACTATTGCGGCCAGGATTTCTTAGCCACCCTCGTCCAGCCAACCCGTGTATGTGGCAGAGTCGCATTCACGAGCACAGAAGTTGCCTTCGATGCATTTCTGCCGAAAAATATCCCTTCAGCTTTCGGCTTGTATTTACGCTGAAGGTTTGACTCTGATAGCAGGAATATATCACACTGATTATTTAATAACTTGTTTCTCGTATAGAGTCAAGCAAGTGACATGTATATATGGCTCCACTCCATGATTTCCTGTAGGTTTGAACCAGCGAACACAGAATGAACAAGTTCGAAGCATTCATTTGTTACCAGGAGAGAGAGAGAGAGAGAGAGAGAGAGAGAGAGAGAGTAGCGGGTATCTGTGAATTTTCGAGGAATGAGGCGGAGAAATGAGGTGCTCAACACAATTACACAGGGATTTTTCCTTTCGTTTCGCTTGGCTTTTTATGCCTAAATGACTACATGAAGGTAAATTATGAAATATAATAACTGGATGACGAAGTGGTAATAGGGTCTGGCTAATGATTATTTGGTCCAAGTTGTGCAGTGGCAAGCCTAATTCCAGGCAACTGTCGCTGTTAAAAGTTGGATATTTTAAGTCCTACTTATTTAAAATAGCTCTATGTATGTTTACAGTACGTGTATGACCCTATGGATCTATTTTTACCCCATGAATATTTTTATCAATGGACATTTTCACCACTCGGAGCACAATCTCGCATGGACCTATATTCCTTAGACTTCTTTTTTTTTTTTTAAGACGCCTACTTTTCTACGTAAACCTATTTTCCCAGGAACTAATTTTCCCCATTGATGTATTTTCTCCCCATGGACCAATTTTTCCGTCGACTCTGAATCTCTCCATGGATGCAGGTTTCCTACATGGACGTATACCCATGGACGTATTTTTCACAGTGAACCTATTTTCCTCATAAACCTATCATCTGACGTGGTTATATAACCGACTGATGCGTGCGGTTGAAACACAGTCTCTTAACCAACAGGCGTATTGCACTATGGACCTGTTGTAACCCACTGGATCTATATACCTACTGCTGCATGATTCCAGAATAATATCCCCTGTGGACTGATTATCCGCACACTGACCTATTCCCAACTCGGACATATTCACTCAAATGACGTAATCCCAGAGGCCTGTTTTCCCACAGTCTGTCCATCCACTTACACACCCATCAAGTAACACACATACCCACAACCTTACTCAAGTAACGCACATACCCACAACCTTACTCAAGTAACGCACATACCCACAACCTTACTCAATATAGTATGTCTCAAAATTAGGACGACATAAACCCGTCTTTTGCCTTGTCCTGCAGGTCGCTGCACCACCCACCCCACTTAATGCACGAACCCCACTCCACCCCACTTAACCAGCCCAACAACCCTTTCCCTCCCTCTCGCCGACCCACTCCACCTAATCAGCCTGTGAAACCACCAGCCTACACTAACCAATCCACCCACCCAGTCACCAACCTACCAACCGGCATACAATGCTCCACAAGTCGGATGACTCGCAGTTCAACACACACACACACACACACACACACACAGAGGCGGGGTGGATTTCCATACACGAATGATGAGTCTCCCCGCTTAACTCAGTCTTTCGGTAGAAAATAGTATTTTTTACAGGGAGTTTTTCCAGGCTGATAGAGGGGTAGATGTGGGCTTCATTCCGGCTACATACACATGATTTTATGCAATGCGAGTTAATAGCGTGCCCGAGCTAAACAGGGAATTTTTCCTTTGGCTGATGACAAAGGAGTTTATTTATCCCAGGATAACGTCTCGTCGGACAAAATGAAAGATGGGTTTTATTCTGGGTAACGCGAGTTGACTTTGTCAAATTATTAGCCAGGCCGCGTAACTTCTGTTAAATGCCTTATGTTCCCGTTTTTTTTTCTCTCTCTCTTTCTCTGGTGGTTGGCACCTGCATATTTTTGGCAGACTCATGAGTATTTTTCTCATTAACCGGATATCCCTCTCTGGACAGAGAGGCAAATTACTTTCTTAACTCATTAGTGCCCAGTGTCCTTAATAGAGGACGGAACTGAACATTATCAAAATTTAATAAAGAAGCTCCTATGAGCTTCGCAACTTTGAGCCGACAGGCGGAGGGCGGTACGCCTAGCACCCTTCCAGCAAAATCCCTCGCACAGGAACTCTGGGAGCCAATGGGCTAAGCACAGCTTTTTGGTAAATCAACAGCATTTATCTCCTAATTCATTACTCCTTCGAAAGAAATCCTTAAAAATAAAAAAAAAGAAAAAAAAAAAAAAATTATCACAGAGCAAGGCAAGTCCTAGTGACTGATGGAAGAATTATTCATATTGTGGCCTGTTTTCAATGCAGTACATGATCCAGGATTTCTCATCCCTTGCACTTCCTAGCGCCAGTCTGCCTCCACCTCATTGCCACGGGGTTTTTAAAATAATACGGTAGTTTTTAAAATAAATGCTTATTATTATTTAATTGATAATAATATTCAATAATATTGAAGAGCAGGGACAATGATTGTCTTGCTAAATCAAGCAATGATTACTTTACGCTGGCCTGCTTCGCACGATTCTCTAAGAACGAGAATTTATAAACTTTCTCAACAGTACACAGCAGAGACTAATCACTCAATTGCTGTTTTTTAGTACTGTTAGCCTCTGGAGAAAGTTACTTCACCCCTGACAATAAATAACTAATACTAATAGTATCAGGTTCTTGCTGGTGCTTAACTCCTAGGAGGCACAACGGATTTTAAGTTAAATACAAGACTGGCCTAAGTACCAGTTATGAGTAGCAAAACGTTTATGCAAGCTAGGAGCTATATGGAAAATAAGCTTAATCGGAGAAATGAAACAAGAGTTTACATTACATTAAGCTCAAGAAAAAGAACTGTTAAATTTATTTATTACAAAAATAAATTTAACGTTACACTTCAAATGAATTCAAATAAAGAGATCGTACTCACTCACTCACTCGAGCTAAATTCTTACGCCTAGGAAAAACACCTTAATTAAACTCTTAATCCTAGGAAAATACAAAAAGGAAATACTGGTCAATGAATGCTGTGTATCACCAAAGGTGGGAGTTTGGAGAAACTGTACTCAGTGGAGTCTGGGTGCTAGCGACCTCTTCTCTCGCACTTCTGGAGCACAGAACCTCTCTCCGTCAGAGCAAACACTGGACTGCTAAGTCGTGGAAAACAAAAGCAGAGCACTAGGCCGCATTTTTCTAACGGTCGAGGCAAGCAGGGGCGAACAATAAAGAAACAATAGTATCGCTCAGTAGAGCACTTAGTGACGTGCATTAAATCGGTCACTTTTGAAACAGTGACGAATGTTTTGAAAAGTATACCACCGAAGTGGAGAGAGAAACGGTTAACTGAGCGATACACAGTGAGTTTTCCACTAATAGTTCGTGGCTTCTCACAAAAGGGAAATGTCGCGAACTTGATTCGTGACATTACGCCCCTACAAAATTAAATTTTTTCCTTATGGGAAAAAATTGTGGAATATATATATATGTACACATCCTAACTCAGTCACACAAGATTCACACTGTGGTGTGTGTGCTATCCTGCTACAGGAGAAAGTCGCAGTCACCAGTGAGCGAAAAAACCTCGTATTTACGTTAACAGAAGCAAGCTTGAGGGAAAAACTCCGTGACAACGGTGAAAATCCTGTACTCAGGTCAAACTGAGCGAAAATTCGCTACATTTACACTGACAACTAATTGTTGTGTAGCATGGTGTATGTAATACATGGTGTAGGTGTGACAGTTGTAGCGTAACTGTACCTACGTGTAAAATGACACAGTAAATAATAATATGGCGACAACGAAGGCAGAGGAGAAGAGGCGGCAGCGTGCGGCAGACGATCAGCTGGCCCGCATGGCAAAACTGCTACACCCATTGCTGTACCTGCAAAACCAATTGAGGTGGAGCATCAAAAGTGTCAATGAGACAAAAATATTATTATGCTACAATTACTCTCTCTGCCTAGCAGTCAGTGCTACGACGTACATTCGAGGTCGCCATTAATTACAGCACACGATTAGTGTCGACAAGTTGAGAATCCTTGTGCAAACTCGGGTCTTCCATAGCCTCGAACTGCACACGGGTCCTCAACCTGTGCCTTAACCTACAGTACTTATATTAATATCGGGGAGCTGAGAATCCTTGTGCAAACTTGGGTCTTCCATAGCCTCGAGTCGCCTCTGCGGAGTTCTCTCTCGATCTTCCCCCTTAACCTACAGTACTTATATTAATATCGGGAAGCTGAGAATCCTTGTGCAAACTCGGGTCTTCCATAGCCTCAAGTCGCCTCTGCGGAGTTCTCACTTCCCCCTTAACCTACGGTACATAATATGTATGTACAGGCCCTGGACATACTGTGTCCTGTGGGGCCAATGGGTGAGACGTCAGGTCTGCACCCACTTCACCACTACCCTGTCTCTCAACTGTCTCAGAGATTACAGGTGTAGTTATGAACGGCACAGGAAGGGCATGTCCCTGATTAGTGGTGTTACTTTGACACACACTGCAGGAATGGACAAAACTATCTATGTCTCGTCCCATCCCTGGCCAGAAAAAGTCAGCTCGGATACGGCCCTGGGTCTTCCTTTTGCCCATGTGACCTCCTGAGGCTGAACAATGACCCTATTGTAACACTGCTAGGCGGTACTTGGCGGGAACGACAAACTGCAGTCGAACCTCGCCCTCGGGTGTTCGTGACTCACGGTAGGGCCGTCCTTGTTTACGAAGGAACTTGGCTCGACCTCCCCGTGAATACTTAATCACTCGACCCTTTTGTTTGTTCCGCACAGCAGCAAGTGTCAGGTCAGAATGTTGTTCTTGTACAACAAGTTGACTACACATCAGATCTTGCGGCGATTCAGTGATCACTGGGGTGACACAGTCTGGAGCCTCAGCCATGGCTCGTGTTACCACAGCAGCTGAAGTCTGAGTAGCGTCATGTTTGGTGCAACTATCCTTGACACCACGAATGTTACCTACTATAAGGTCAAATAGAGGTTCTGGCATGACAACTCCAAGTGTTGTACCAGTATAAAATGGAGATGCCACCTGGATTCATGCCTCAGGGAACAATCTCACTGATCCATCAATAAGGTTTGCATGGATCTGTCGACCTGTATACTGCTCAGGCCGAACTAGACTCTGCTTGACAGAGCAACCTGAGGAACCACTATCTCTCAGGACCTTCACAGGAATGTCTCCCACAAACCCTGGCTGAACAAGGAAGGTACTGTCACCTGTGGGAGGGCCTGTGGAGGAAGCAGCTAGCCACTCATGAGGCTGCTGAATTGATGCGGCAAACATTGTGCCTTGTGAATTAGACACTTGAGGAGTCATACTCAGTGCCTTTGGTGATGGAACATTGGCCATCTGTGGAGGGGGGTTCACTGTTACTGTGGGACTAGTGAACTGTGGGGAAGTACCCATACTGGTAGGGACGTAACCACCGTGCTGCTGCTGAGGAATGAAGGCTGCGTTCGCTTCCTGCCTCTTTTGAGCTGGTGGTGAAAAAGTTTGTCCCGACGGTCGGTTGTGTGGCTGATACTGCTGCTGGTTAGGGTACTTGTTGTACCTCTTCCACTCAGGTTTCTGAGTGTTTTGCCCCTGGTCCCTCTGCGGTTTGCTTGGACCTTGGCCATTATTCTGAGAATGGCCTTGGTGCTGGGATTCAGTCTGAGACGGCTTCCCAGACTTGGCAGTATCTTTTCTGCTCCAGGTGTTTTGCTTACGAGTTTGATACCCGTATGCAGTAAAGAATGCGTCAGCCTTTTCTGCCATTTGGCTGGCATCTTTCACCTGGAAGATCTTAAGCTGTGCTATGAGCTCAGCAGGCCACGACCTCTCTAGCTGTGTACGCAGCATAAGGTCAATTATCCCCTCACGCGTGGAAGGAGTTTCATCTTTCTCCATCCACTCATTTAAGTAAGCTGTAAGACGATCAAGGAACTGAACAGCTGTCTCCTTGTCTTGGAGACGAGCTCGCATGAACTGAACTTTGGCGTCATCTACTGTGAGACCATACGCCTTAATGAGTGCAGCTTTCATCATCTCATATGTGAGATTGTCTCCACGAATTCTGTGGAGAATATCGAGGGCAGGGCCCTCAAATAGGCTAAGAAACTGAAGCCGCTTAGCTGCCTCATCCAGTTGATACATGTCTGCCATGTCCTCAAAACGAACTATGTACGGCTCGATTCACTCGCTTTCCTTGTATGAAGGAAGCTTGATGCGTGGGGTCACCAGGACATGTGCAGGGGGAACGCTCGTGGAGCTTGGACCAACTGCACCAGATGTATCTGAAGCCAAGGAATCTCGCTTGAGCTTCAGCATTTCATATTCGTGTTTTTCACGTGCTTCTCGCTCGGCACGTTCGTGCTCTCGTTCTCTGTCTCGTTGTTCACGCTCGTATTCGCGTTGTTCTCACTCGTATTTGCGCTGTTCTCGCTCGTGTTCGCGTTGTTCTCGCTCATATTCGCGCTGAATCTTACGCTCTTCACGGGCATCATTCTTGCGCTGCTGCTTCTGATTATGCCGTGAGAGTATATACTCTTTAATTTCGGTTGGGTCTGTAAGACCCATATCTTTGGCTTCCTGTAAAAATATGGTGGTAGCCATGACGCTAATTTACTAAGCAAACCGAAACTGAGTACTGACTGCTTCGCAAATGAATGCTAATAACACAAATAAAGAATACAGACACAAGCTAGTGGTGACCAGTCTTATCTAGTTAACTGGCAAAGATTAAAGCAAAAATGCAAATAACTGGGAAGACTCAATAATTAACACAATGGGTACGGCGGGTACCCAGGAGCGAATAAAATCGTCTGGCGTTACCAAGAATAAACTAGAGTTAAATACTCTATTGATTAATAAAGCAAAAATTCACTTGCTAAATTAACGGTAACCACCAGTAAACTTGTGCCTATAAACTTTAATGATAAATTCCTAAATATGAACGAGTGAGCACTATCTCGTGAATAGCTTTAGAGCTAGGAGTTAATATCCTGGAATGAGGTCGCCAATTGTCATGGGGCTTTTTAAAATATCACGGGTTTTTTAAAAATAAATGCTAAATATTATTTAATTGATAATAATATTCAATAATATTGAAGAGCAGGGACAATGATTGTCTTGCTAAATCAAGCAACGATTACTTTTCGCTGGCCTGCTTCTCGCGACGATTATCTAAGAACGAGAATTTATAAACTTTCTCAACAGTACACAGCAGAGACTAATCACTCAATTGCTGTTTTTTAGTACTGTTAGCCTCTGGAGAAAGTTACTTCACCCCTGACAATAAATAACTAATACTAATAGTATCAGGTTCTTGCTGGTGCTTAACTCCTAGGAGGCACAACGGATTTTAAGTTAAATACAAGACTGGCCTAAGTACCAGTTATGAATAGCAAAACGTTTATGCAAGCTAGGAGCTATATGGAAAATAAGCTTAATCGGAGAAATGAAACAAGAGTTTACATTACATTAAGCTCAAGAAAAAGAACTGTTAAATTTATTGATTACAAAAATAAATTTAACGTTACACTTCAAATGAATTCAAATAAAGAGATCGTACTCACTCACTCACTCGAGCTAAATTCTTACGCCTAGGAAAAACACTTTAATTAAACTCTTAAACCTAGGAAAATACAAAAAGGAAATACTGGTCAATGAATGCTGTGTATCACCAAGGGGTGGGAGTTTGGAGAACTATACTCAGTGGAGTCTGGGTGCTAGCGACCTCTTCTCTCGCACTTCTGGAGCACAGAACCTCTCTCCGTCAGAGCAAACACTGGACTGCTAAGTCGTGGAAAACAAAAGCGGAGCACTAGGCCACATTTTTCTAACGGTCGAGGCAAGCAGGGGCGAACAATAAAGAAACAATAGTATCGCTCAGTAGAGCACTTAGTGACGTGCATTAAATCGGTCACTTTTGAAACAGTGACGAATGTTTTGAAAAGTATACCACCGAAGTGGAGAGAGAAACGGTTAACTGAGCGATACACAGTGAGTTTTCCACTAATAGTTCGTGGCTTCTCACAAAAGGGAAATGTCGCGAACTTGATTCGTGACACTCATTTCTCCAAAATTCGCAGGCACCCCCCATACACGCTCTCTCTCTTTCTCTCTCTCTCCCGGTAGCAGATGAATGCTTCAAACTTGTTCACTCTTTGTGTTCGCTGATTCAGATCTACAGTACAGGAAGTCTTGGAGTTAAATCAAAGATACATATTTAAGTCACTTGCATGGTACTGTATGAGATAAAATAGTTACTAAATAATAAATGTAATATATTCGTGTTATCAGAGTCAAACCCTCAGAGTAAATATTACTATTGTTTTATCCATTATAGTCTCACCAATCTAAAACCAAGGTTTGGGTGGGGTCTGGCGCTGGGTGCAGCCATGCCATACTTCCTAAACGAGCGATGAGTAGATTCTGTTATATATGTAATAGGCATCACAGATAGGTACACACATACTAGTACAATATAAACGTAAGTATTCTAGCATATCAAAGGAAGGTAAACTAGTAATGCACATGGCTCTTGTACATCAATAAAGAAACGTGGCATACATATTTTACAGTGTTGCTGAAAAAAATGTGGTTACTTTTACCGACTTTCACGGTAGTTCTAAGCTGGGTAAGTAATGTAACAATTACGTTTATAATATAATTTGAAGGAATCAGTAGAACATTCGCTATTTTCTTAATAGAAATAAATAAGTTAAAACACTCACGAGCGGCAACATCCAGGCCCATACTGGGAATTGATCCATTGGAGGGAGATTTAAGCTTCTGTCACGTGCTTCCACTGTTCACTTTCTGTTATATATATATAACTTAAATTATATTTATGACTTAAATTAGTTTGTCTTTACACACACACACACACACACACACACACACACACACACACACACACACACAAAGTGGGTGAAGTCATGTCAGGCCAGGTGGCGAGATGTGAGCGGACGAACTCTAACGGTGTCAGGTCAGCCACTAGCCAATCAGAGTATAGGAAACAAGGCAGCGCTGTACGCCGGGAAATCCCCGGCTGGACTCCACCCAAACCTTGGTTTTAGATTGGTGAGACTATAGTACAAGCTCAAAGCTGAAGGGATATTTTTCGACAGAAATGCATAGAGGGCAACTTCTGTGCTCGTGAATGCAACTCTGCCACATACATGGGTTGGCTGGACTAGGGTGGCTAACAACTCCTGGCCGCAATAGTACATGACTGCGCATGGTGGTATGATGACGTGGAAAACGGAAGGTCTTTAGATAAAATGAATATTTGCCTTTAGTTTTACTTTTAAACTAAGATTAACTTAAAGTACACCTTCCTAATAAATTTCATGAAGTAATTCATTGTATTAAAGTAATTGTAATAATATTTGGCATTTCTGAATGCGATCAAGGAGGAGATACGCCATTTTTAGTCAGTTTCGTTCAAGCAAGCTAGCTTGAGTTCATTGTATATAGCCAGCACCTGGACGCTTGGATTCGACCCATGCAACCCAACCAAGACCCCAAGCCCGTCATTATCTGTCATTCTGACTTACCTAGCTAAGTATCCTTTAAGATTTGGCCAAATCGAGGGGAGCTAGCTAGGATCGAGGAGATAATAATAGGTGAGTTAGGGTGTCAGTTATACCCCACTCATTCAGTGAGATTCGTATTACTTAATTTTAACATTTGGTGGCCTTAAAGAAGAATACCCTAAGAAAGATTTCTGACAACTCTTGGAAAGAATGTTTTGTGTTTTTTTATCTCTTGAGGCTGCTTTACAGGATGGATTATGAACCACTGTGTTAAATTAGAAAAGGAAGTATAGATAGGAGATTGAAGTATTAACATAAGACGTCTTGAAATATGATACTCCACATAAGCAAACTGAACCACTACTTCATCATCAGCAGATTAATCCACTGAACTAGGTAATTTGGCATGCTCACCTCAATGCACGTATGTTTGGAACAACTTAATTAGAACAAAATGCCATCCTTTGAAACACTATGGATCGAAACAGCACTTGAAATCAACATAATGCTTCAGATCATCATACAGCTTCAAAACACCATGCTTCAAAACAACAGCATGCTTTGAATCAACTCCAAGCATCACAACAACACCTGACTTTGAAACAACATAATGCTTCAAAACACTCCAAAACACGATGCTTCAGAACATCGTAACTTCAAAACAACACACCCAGTAATGCTTCAGATAACTATGTTTCAAACCTGCATCAGGTAAGGCATTCAAAACAATGTAACTAAAACAACACACCCAGTAATGCTTTGTAATGCTTCAGAATATCGCACTGCCTCAAAATTGCATCAGGTAAGTCACTCAAAACAACGTAACTTTAAAACAACACACCCAGTACTGTTTCAGAACATCACTTTGCTTCAAAACTGCATCAGATAAACCATCAACACAATATACATTCAAAACAACACACCCAGTAATGTTTCAAAACGTCTGTACTTCAAAATTGCATCAGGTAAGCCATTAAAACAACATAACTTCAAAACAAAGCCGGGAATCTTTCAAAAACTGGGTGCTTCGAAACTACATTTTGTGAGTCAGCCCCTCTCTCTCTCTCTCTCTCTCTCTCTCTCTCTCTCTCTCTCTCTTTGCTCACCTCACCATTTTGGCACATCACGCCCCATGTAGGAAGCCGTTCACTTAACCCTTTCAGTACCACGACGTCCTTAATTCTTGCTGACAGACGATTTTATTCAGCTTGGGATGGGACCTCTAGTAATGATGGGAGAGGATGCCATTAGCTTCACTGTTTTTACCCTAACTTGGTCTACATATGCAAACTCCCTGTCTTGAATGTTGAATTGTAACTCCAGCACTAAAATAGAATGCTAGTCATGAAGAAGTGCTATGGGAAGGGATGTAGAGCCGTATTATTGTGTATATCAACGAGTGATCTGCTGTATGTGAAAAAATCTACAAAAGAAAATTTGGGCCAAGTTAAAGTGACAAGACATAGCTGTGAAAGACATTGCTCCTAACTTACCACCTCACCCATCAACCCCTGGGTCATTACAGGTCAAGCTGAGGAAAATCGTCTGAGAGCAAGAGTGAAATTCATGTCCCGGTACTGATAGAATGAATTTTACTTTCCGACAGATGTAACCTCACAGCGGGACCCGGCTTGAAGTAACCATTTCAGCTCGAGAACGGCTTTTTTTTTTTTTTTATTCGTGCTGCCTTATTGATACTTTACAATTATTTTTATTTTTAGTGAAGGAGGTGAAGTTATACTGGGGTTAATTAAGACTATGATTGCCCTCAATAATTCCGATGATAGGGTTAATGAAGGCTGTAAATAATCGCTATAGTTAGATGATGAGATGAAAAAGAAACGAATAACTAAATAAGTAAGTAAGTAAATGGGGATCTTGAAGGCTGTACATCACCCACACATTTCAAATTATGGAATTAGTGAAGACTATAAATATCTTCTATAATTCAACTGATGGCGATTAATGAAGGCTTTAAAAATTAATAAAATGATATTTCAGTAAATGGGGTTAATGATGGACATATGTTTTATCCCTTTCAGTGAATGGGATGTTATTGAAGGCTATACACAACTCGTACAGCTAAAATAATAATAATAATAATAATAATAATAATAATAATAATAATAATAACTTGGCGGTCTAAGAATAAGATGTGAAAGACGTCACGGTGGCTGAGGGGTTAGTGATTCTCAGCCTGGGGGGCTTTACCTCCAAGGGGGCCAAGGTAAGATTTTTTTTGGGGGGTGGGGAGAGAGATGCAAGATATTATTTTTGAGGGATACAAGATTTTTTGGGTGGTGTGGGTTTTTTTTTTTTTTTTTTTATGGGGGGTCATGGCAAGAATTTTTTTTTTGGGGGGGAGAGGGATACAGCGGGTCGTAAATTTGTAAAAGTTTCAGAAAAATATGTAGATTTTGAAATGAATATAAATATTACTTTTTGGCTTATGACTGAAGAGAATATGCAGTATATTTCTTGTATTAAAATTAATATCTTTTGGCAACATTTCTAAACCAAACTGCTTTGTTGTTCATTACTGTTTGTGGGGATCTGGGGAGGGGAATGAAACTGAAGGGACCCGATAATGCTGATTTGCCACTTCAGCTCACAGCACCAAATATGTAAGATAATAATAATAATAATAATAATAATAATAATAGTAGTAGTGGTATTTTTATGTTCCCAATATTAATAGGTGTACTCCTGTATTATTACCACCACACCAGCGCCCACAGCAGCAGTTACGCAGTGCTCCAACATGTGCCATAAAATCAGTCTGCTCATTTTATTTGCCATATATATTAATACAGGGGACGAGGTGGGCTGGGAGCATGGCAGCGCTTAAGAAAGGGCAAAAGGGCTGGAATGTAGAAAAAAAAAAAAAAAATGATTTTTTTTGTGAAATGTTCGAATAGTAGATTTTTTTTCCGTGATGTGTTCGAAAAGTAGATGATTTTTGTGAAATGTCCAGAAACTTTTTTTTTTTTTTTTTTTTTTTTAAAGTGTATATATCGTGGGGGATGTTCAAGCAGATAATTTTTGTGACGTGTTCAGAAATTGGATTTCTTTTTTGATGTTTTGAGAAGTAGATGATTTTTTTTCTTTTATGTTCGAAAGTTGATTTATATGTGAAATGCTCGGAAACTGGATTTTTTAAAATGTCGGAAGTGGGTTATTTTTTGTGGAATGTTCGAAGAGTAGATATATAATTTTTATGCAATGTTCGAAGAGTAGATAATTTTTATGGAATGTTCGATAAGTAGATAATTTTTCTTGAATGTTCGAAAAGCAGATACCTTTCTTATGGAATGTCCGACAAGTAGATAATTTTTTGTGAAGCGTTTCGAAAGTAGATGATTTTTTTAATGCAATATTCGGAGAGTGGCTTATTATTTTTGTTCGACGTGTTTAGATTGTATGTGGGGGCGATCACCATCCACTCACCCGATGTAGTGCTGCTCTCGGGTGACTGCCCCTTTCCTCTCTTCCTTCTTTCTTTCCTTCCGTCCTTTTCTGTCTTTCTTTCCTTCATTCTTTCCTCATCCTTATGCCAACGTGTGATTCTACATTCCCTCTTCTGTCTTTTTTTTTCCTTCATTCTTTCCTCTTCCTTCTGCCTATGGGTGACTCAACACTGATTGACAAGCCAAATGGTTTCCTGTACACCAGGAAACCCTACAACGCTGGGTGGTAACCATATAAACAAATTATGGCGCCTGGTGGCTGAGTGGGTAATGAAAGAGCTCCAGTCGGATTGAGCTGATGCAGGTTTATATCCAAGGGGAGGTTGAGGTTTATTGCTCATGTAATGCCACTCAGGGATGAGTGAGGCTGGTCACTTTCATCTCAAATATCAGGACCAACTTGCCTAGGCCTGGGCTCCTATACTCCTCATGGGGCAACATAGGATTAGATGATGGCGATGATATTTAGATTGCGTTAACTTTGAATATACAATAATACACAATATTGAACATAAATTCAACAGGCAAAAAAGAGAAAAAAAAAAGAATGGTTAAACTGTTTGGAAAGTCGGTTTTCATTTTTTATGTTCACGTGCATGGATCGTGTTTACTTTGAGTACCGGTATACAATAACAGTAAATAAACATAAATTCAGTATGTCATCAGAAACTTGAAATTTTGGGAAAAATTTTTTGTCTACCTGTTGAAATTGCGTTTACTTTAAGAATGCATTAGTAAAAAAACAAAAGTACAGACGCTTTGGGTATATGGAAGTATGAGGGTGAAAAGGCTGGCAAGTTTAGAAAAATGAGTTGAAAGGTTGATGTTATGAAAATCGATGAATATTTATGTCTGTATGTTGGAATTGTGTTTTGTTTGAAGATACAGTAACAAAAATATATAAATAAAATAAGCATATGGAAATGTTGAAGATGGTAAGATTAGCAATTTCAGCTTAGAATAAATGATGGAAAGAGTGGCATGTTCAGAACCTGGATTATTAATATTGTGCGTGTGTAACAAATAAATAAAATAAATGCATTCAGTATCTGGCAATAGGATGGGATGAAAAGATTGCTATATATGGAATGTATATGGAATGTAACTTAATTAATCCAATAACTAAAATTACTGTGAAAATAAAACTGATTGATAATTTTGTCTGCGAGCAGTAAATAAGTAAAAACAAACTCAGTATCTGGCAGTAGGGAGAGGTGAAAAGATTAGTATTTTTGAAAAGTAGCGAAATTAAACGCAATAAATTAGAGTGAAAATAGACTGAAAAGCACCACTTTACCTGTCATTAATGTCGTTCATCCATTTTAATATCCATAGCAGTGTGAAATAGGATACATGTTATCGAATTTCCTCCCCATGCCTAAATGCAGTCTCCTGTTATGGACAATTTTATTATTATTTTGATATAAATGTTTTCAGTCTCATGAGAGTTTTACAGTTATATTCTTGCAATTTCCAGACGATTTTCTTCAGATCTAGGGGAGAGTTCTGGTTGTGAAGGGGTTAGTGGAAGCAATTTTTAATCCTGTCATTACAAATAGTTTTTATACAAAGTTGAATTTTAAAAACGTAGAGGGAGCAGGAATAATATGTAAAACTGTCGGACCTAAAGATTGAAGTCCATAGTAAATGAGAAAAAATTACTTAATAAAGGTTTAATGTAGGCCTACCCAGTAGAATTAATTTGCCTCTTTTCACCGACAGAGAGGGTTAATTTAAATGCAAAGTTTTTATATTTGGGAAAACATTTCTATTTTATAATGAGAGTTGCCTGTTTAATATTCCGTCATGCTTTTATTTAATCACGAAATTCCCTCGGTCATTGCATTTTTTTTCTTTCTGAGGTAAAGTAGATTTTAACAATTTTCACCATCATCATCATCATTATCATCATTTAATCATGTGTAGCCCCATGAGGAGCGTAGGAGCCCGGGGCTAGGCAAGTTGGTCCTGACATTTTAACATTCTTGCTATCACTTATCCCTCCTAAAATTAATATATATCGTCAGGACAAGACATAAATAAGAGACATAGTTTTGAAAAGGTGAAAGAATATTTTCCTTAACTCTTTCACAACTTGAAATTACTCCTAAGCTGAATGAAATCTTGCTGTAGTGGTGAGGAAGTATGAAAAAAGTTGTGATTCTTAAGTAGTCAGTGATCATTTTCTTATAATCCTCTTCAGTGGCAGAGATGCTTACTAGATTAAAGATATTGCCCAGTAGTCATAAGAATAGAAATTGATGGAGAGAACTGGTGTTAGAAGGGTGAGTTACAGATGTTGTTTTAGCCATGACACACGAATTAGTGATGATGAAAACTGTGAAGGGATGGTGAAAACTGTGGAAGGATATTGAAAGCCGAGAAAAGGATAGTGAAACCTGAAAATTAAGGTGAAAACTATGAAAAGGTTGGTGAAAACTATGAGAAGGTGAAAAAAGGTGAGCCGATGATGAATAACTGTGACAGGATGATAGAAAACTGTGGAAGAATGGTGAAAACTGTGAAAGGATACTGAAAATTATGGTGAAAACTGTGAAAAGGTTAAAAACTGTGACCCGATGATGAAAAACTGTGACAGGATAATGAAAAACTAAAAGAATGGTGAAAACTGTGAGAGGATACTGAAAATCGTGACGAGAGAGTGAAAAACTATGAAAGGATGGTGAAAACTATGAAAGGTCGATGGTGTTAGGATTTGGTGATACTGGTGTTGTGATATACGAGAAGCAGCCCACCTCGCCACCCCCCCTCTCACTATGCTCTGTTCACTTTTACTTGGCCTAGCATTGCCATCTCTCCCCATCTGTGAAACGCTAAGCTGTAACATGAGGCTAAAAATACGATACTAGTCACGAAGAAGAACTCCGTAAAGCATGTAGGAGCCGCCGTGGTATTGTCTTCTGCCATTGAGCTACAGGGAATAAGTTGCAAAATGTTGAAATATTTGGCCAAGTTCAGGTAAACGCCCTATATGTACAGTTTTGATAACACCCCCACCATTTAAATGATCCTCTTTTTCATACCGTGTCATAAGTGAGAAATAAATAGATTTTATATAAATAATACAAGTTTGGAATAGCTATGAAAGAAAGATGTATGTAAAAATTTATGTAATATATTAAATAAATATTATTCTCCCTTTCTTCCAACTCCCCTTGGTTACCTGGTCAAGGGAAGATTTATGTGTATCTTACAAAGTTTTTTGGTTTTTTGTTTGTTTGTTTTTTTAGTTTGTCAGTAAAATCTGACAATGTCATTAAAAAGAGTGTATTTTTATCCTTAGAATGCTTCAGTGACTGTTTGGCTTTATTATTAAATTAATAATAATAATAATCTATCTATCTATCTATCTATAGC
>NC_137069.1:43620638-43665638 GCF_032717465.1 Coenobita brevimanus
CAGTATTCCCTGTGCTTCTTATGGTGAGTATAGACGCTGAAAGTAGCTATTTTTTGCGTAAATACCGAGAAAACAGTGCCCATTTACCCATCCCTAGACAACCTGCCCATATAAATTCACTGATTCGCCTTGAACGCCAAACCTCGTTTTTTTTTTTTTTTTCATTCATAGCGACTTATTCAGTCCCATCTTTTTAATTTATTATGCCTCTGTGGTACTGCAAAGGGACGCCGTCATGCAGTGACACCTATTTAACGAGCTGCACTGCTGCCCGGTTGTACAAATGACTCCCAGCTCCGTCCCTATCCTCGAAAGGAGGATGCTAGACTGCACGAGGGGGACTTCAGCCTTCAGTCCATCGAGTTCACATTCAGTTGAGGATAGCGTTGGTGCAAGTACCACTACTACCAATTCTACTGCTACTACTACTACTATTACTACTACTATTGTTATTGCTGCTACTGAGCCTTGATAACTACTACTACTACTGCTTCCATTTTAAACTTCTGATATTTGTTAACCGTCGCAGGACCGAGTTTTAATTTATTCCAACATCAGACAATACAGTATTTAGCTGAGAGTCGCAGGACCCAAGAGTCTAATTTTAGCACCATTACCCCTACCATGGTCAAGACAATCTACAGTAGTGTTCTCCAGTTTAGTTGGATACCTCAGTGATAATGCCGTACGACAACTTTTCCGTATGTTTTGATTTGCGCCGAACCGTACTGCCAGCCACATGACACCCCAGGACTTTTTTTTTTCTTTAATTATTTCAATCCAGTGACGCATTTTTCCTAATACTTTTTAACCAGATGAAAAAAAAAAGCACACTGTACTCTCATATTCCACTAATTTTGCGTCCCAAATTTATGAGGTTGTAGGAACAAAAATTCAGCAAGGTTAAAATAATTCCGCGAATAATGAAGAGAAAAAAATATATCTTAGCTTTTCATAATCATGTTTTTACTCCAGTTCTATTTTTCTTTTTATTATTTTTATTTTTTTTAGGAAGCTGGATCTCGGAGGAATACATTTTAATATATAATTCGGGAGCATTAACATTTTTATCCTAGTTACCCGTGTCAGTGAAAAGGAAAACGGACGAAGAATGGAAAAGTGTTGGAGGTGGTGGATGTTTATGATTGTTGTTGTTGATTGTGGTGGTTGTGGTGGTGGTGGATGATTGTAGTTGTTGTTGTTGTTAATTGTGATTGTAGTTGTATGTGACGAGCGTGGTTGGTGTTATTGCTGATTGTTGTTTTAGATAAATTTAGTTATTGTTATTGTTAATTATGGCTGTTTTTGTTATAAGGTGATTGACGATATAGTGTTTGTGGTTGTGGTTGTTATTGTTTATACTTGTTGATGTGTGGTTGTTATTGTTGTAGTTGTTACTGTTATGATCGTTGTTATTGATAATGATGCTGCTGATGATACCTAATGTGAAGAAAAATCGCTAAGGAAGAGGTGTTTACTGGATTTACCGGGATTTCCATAAAGACCAGCCTTAGTGGGAGACGCCGGAATCCCTCTTCCCAAGCGATTTATCTTGTATGCTACACGTCATTCATCAGGCACTGGAATAACATAGGGTTGTATTCTAATTATGTTAAGTAGCACGGTATTATTTTTATTATTATGATTATTACTCATTATTATAATTATTGTTATGATTATTACTCATTATTATAATTATTATTATTATTATTATTATCATTATCAGTTGTAGTATTAGTAGTATTCATATTCTTAGCGACTTATTGTGCATATTATTTTCGCTTTTGTTATTTATCTCGGTTTAGTATCGACAACTTGCATCAGTAAAATAAAAGAGGATGTTGTGATTGTGTGTGCAGAGTAATTCGCTTATGAAGAGGTGTGAGAGGTCTCAAAACAAACTTACTGTATGGCACACACACACACACACACACACACACACACACACACACACACACACACCATCACGTGATCCTGACCGAACCAGTGAATTACACACACACACACACACACACACACACACACACACTTGTAACTAATTTATTCCAAGCCAGATTATCATGCGAATCACAAAATAAATATTAGAGCAAAAATCAAGAGACTGAAGAGTATTTCCAGCTTGAAGTTTATTGCTGGAAATTAATCGCCGGAAGTACCCTGTAGTTCCTGGATTCTGGGCAGAAGGGTCGACGCAGGATTCTCCCTCTCTCTCTCAAGTTTAAATATACTTCATTCGTAAGCCGTTAGACTTGTAAATCTTTAATCGAGATTTTTTTTTTTTTTTTTTTTTTTTTTTACGGCCTATCAACCATCGGGGCCGAAGCCCCTGGTTATTAAGGCCATGGATATATATATATGTATATACATTTAAATATATATACATATATATACAAACATATATATATACATACACACACACACACACACACACACACACACACACACACACACACACACTGACACACACACACACACACACTGACACACACACACCTCCATGCATACATACAGACACATTTTCATGCAAACGTACATATATAATAATTTTAATCTTATTTATTTATTTTTTTGTATTTTTATTTTTTTAATTTTTTCTTGGTTTTATATTTTTTATACCTTATAATATAAAGACAAACTAATCTAAAGACCCTAAAACTAATCACCTAACAGACAAATCGCTAACCTATACTAAATCCTACAGAGACAAATAGCTAGACCTACACTAATGGTAAAAATACCTCGACTAACAGAACACCATCGACTGCAGATATGTAATGCCTTTCTACATGACATACCTGCACTCATCACCTGCTGACTGTCAGTCGAGGCACAACCTAATATAGGGGACATCAATATATGAAAGGGAACCAGACGAGTCAGGAACATTTCCATATACGTCAGCTGTCGTCCCTAATTAGAACAACTTAAGCAAGATAATATAATGTATTTACATAATTTGTACAAAAAGTGAAGAACCTCGCCCAGCAGACCACCATCGACTACAAGTGCCCAATACCTTCCTATATTGCACACTTGCACTCATCAGCTGGTGACTGTCAGGCGAGGAACTTGGCTTAATGTAGGGGACATCTATATTAGAAATAGATCGGTGGGAGGAGGAACTATTTAAAATATGTCAACAGTCAACCCTAATTAATATTACAATATATACATATTTACTGTTCATAAAAACCATAACCACGCAGTAAAAAAGTCACATCACTCTGATCAGTCCGGTCTCTCTCAAGAAAGCCATCAATTTATCAGTCATAACAATGTCCCCATCACCCAGGATGGTGGAAAGGGTGAAGGGGACGTCTACTGCGCCGCAGTAATTTATAAGTGAAGCACGTTCACGAATAAATCGCCGACAGCGCAGGATGATATGACTAATAGATAATACCGCATTACAGATGTCACAGTGCGGTGGGAAGCGTCTTTCTATATATGGTTTTATGTGGGTTACAATGGTGGCATTAAGCCGTAACCGTGCCAACACTTTTTCTTCTAGGCGACTGGGACGGTTGGCAGTGTCCCAGTCGCCCAGGTACGGCTTACAAGTTGGAATATTTAGTCTGGTCCACTGACCTTGCCACAGAAGATTTATTGATTTCTTTCCGAGAGATAGACTCGACCGTAGATCACGAGGAACGTCCCAAGTCTCCTCGAGCTCCACAGCCGACTTTGCAAGTAAGTCAGCCTGCTCATTGCCGTAGATACGACAATGACCAGGCACCCAGATCAGCGTGAATGACTTGTTGCATGAATGCAACTTATTAACGATGCGGCCCTGGATCTCGTGAGAGTCTGTAGTACAAGATGCAATTGCCTGAAGGGCTGATTTTGAATCTGAAAATATGACAAATGAGTCATGCCTAGAATTGAGAGCATAGTCTATGGCTTTGTCAATAGCAAAGAGTTCTGAAGTAAACACAGATGTATGAGTCGGCAACCGATACCTGAGGGCACATTCAGTCGACCACACACTTGCACCCACACATTCACTCGACTTGGAGCCGTCGGTGTACAATTGATGAGACCCCAAGTGACGAACAATGATGTTACGAAACAAGTGGTGGACCTCCGCCTCCGGCGCCTTGGCCTTTGGTGCTGGGAGCCATGTAACATCAACAGTAAAGGCAGGTGGCTCCCAAGGCACTATATTTTTTAACACCAACTTGTCACAGTCACTGGGGTCCACACCAAGCTCCTGAGTCAGTAAGTGGAGGCGAACGGCAAGTGGCCGACGCACCCCCCGCAGAAGGTGGTGGTATTGACGCAGGGGGGTACAGGCCACATTGCCGATATTACTTTTTCTAAATGTCCTTACACTATAGGACAAGGCTAGGTGGTCACGTCGAATACGGAGGGGAGGCACATTCGCCTCCACTTCCATACGAGCCACACGTGTACACCGGACGGCTCCAAGACACATTCGCAAACATTTATTCTGTAGCACATCCAATCCTTTCAGCGTGGCATCGGATGCCGAGCCATACACCTGTGCGCCATAGTCTAGCTTCGATCGAATAAGGGACTTATACACCATTAATAAAGATTTTCTGTCGGCACCCCAGGTAGTACCCGCTAGGTACTTGAGGACATTTAACGGTTTATCACAACGAGCAAGCAAAGTATTAACGTGAAGTTTAAAATTCATTCTACGATCAAAATGTATTCCTAAAAATTTTACAGAATTTTGAAAAGGTACCGCCTGATTATCCAAAGTTAAGCACAAATTAGGTACGTTACGATTAGTGAAAACTATAGCGGCACACTTACGGACGGAAAACTTAAATCCCCACTGCAAGGCCCATTGGTGGACGGAGTCAAGGGCTGCTTGAATCCGTCCAGCCGAAAATTGTGCATTACGGGAAGAGTGCCATATTGCACAATTGTCAGCGTAGAGTGAGTATTTAAGATTCCTCGGGATGGGAGCTGATGACAGAATATCATTGATCATAATACTAAATAAAGTAGGACTAAGCACACTTCCCTGCGGCACCCCGTTTTCCTGGATAAATATATCCGATGTTACGTTACGGGGCAATTTGACAGAGAAAGTTCTGTCCCTTAAGAAATTTGAAATAAAAACAGGCAAATTTCCTCTTAAACCATAAGCATAGAGCTTCATTAGTATACCGTGTTGCCATGTCATGTCATAGGCTTTATGGATGTCCAAGAACACCCCTATCATGAATTCTTTATTGGCAAATGCCTCTGCAATACAATGCTCCAAATTCATTAAATGATCTAGTGAACTTCTGTATTTACGGAAGCCACATTGTTGATCATTTAACAAGTTCTTCGACTCTAAAACAAAAAGAAGCCTATTGTTAACCATACGTTCCATGACCTTACATAGACAAGAAGTCAACACAATAGGACGAAATGAAGTGGGATTCATAAGACGACCAGCCTCTTTGGGTATCGGTATGACGTGCGCAAAGTGCCATGTGTTTGGGAACGTTCGAGACGCCCAAATCTCATTGTACAATGCTAACATCTTAATCAGGTTGTCCTGATTAAGATGCTGGATCATACCGTACGTGATGGTGTCTGGTCCAGGGCTGGTGTCTTTACAGGATTTAAGGGCAAGGAGCAGTTCATCTAGCGTAAACTCTTGGTTGTACGGGGAGTTTACGTCTTCTGTGGCAGTCTAATATCTGTAGCTCAGCCGTGCGTTTATGATGTTGGAAACGCGGGTCATAATTGGCTGAGCTACTTACATGAGAAAAACTCCTGGCGAGGATGTTAGCAACGTCCACGGGCTCGTCATAGATGTTATTATTCACCTGAAGGGTGGTGACTGGGAAATATGGGCCTTTATTATTTAATATTCTTATGGTGGACCAGACTTTACGTAATGGTGTTGTACGAGTCACCGTGGACACAAAGGACCGCCAGGAGTCACGTTTGGCCCTTCTTATTATTCTCCTTGCCTCAGCCCGTGCCTGTTTGTATGCAATAAAATTTTCCTCAGTGGGCTGACTATCAAAAATCCTGTATCTCCTATTGCGTTTTCTTAATGCTTGTCGGCAATCCGGCGTCCACCAATGTGCTCTATGCTTCGCATGAATTAATCGAGAAAGAGAAGCCGCAGACATTTAAAGGCAGTACAAGAGTTGGAAAAACAGCGCTTTCTGGCAACTGCGTGGATATCTTTGCATCATGCATTTTTCTTATTTTCACATTTACGACATTCTTGTTAGGATTATGCCTGCTAGATGAAACTGCAATTATTTTACCTATGTCTTTTGTATCTAGAAGTAATTATCTGCAATATAAAAATCGGAAATGGATTTAATAAACGTGGCTTGTACAGTAATATAGTGTTGCCATATCCCCCGCCTCTTACATTATTCCTACACACACACACACACACAAATCAGCACTCAGCAGTCAGCACTGAGACTGATCAGTGTACATCAAGATTTTGGACAGGGTGAGTGCACGCGTGTGCGGGGATTCGTTACTAAAACCTAACGCTTGACGGAGGAATTAGTGACTCAAACTACTATGCGACTTCGAAAGTTTACGTTGATGGCGGTGATAGTGAATTTAACGAAACGGTGGAGTCGTAAGCGGAAAAATTGTGATCTTGTCGACGAAGAGGGTGGACGCGCGGAGTTGTAATGGCGGAAGGTAAGTTGGTTGAAATTCCTTGTTGAACTTCCATCTTCCTCGTTTTGCGTTTATTTTTACTCGTGGATTTTTTTTTTTTTTCTAATTGAGCCAGCAATGTAAAGACTGCATTAGGGAGCGAATGAAATTGGCATATACGAGTATTTTGTTACTTCCGCATGATTATTTATTTTCCTTGTTTGATCTTTAGATTGAATACATGCTTTGTACAATGAGATGATGATTGTGGTGATGATGATGGTGATGATGATGATGATATTGTAGTTATGTATGTTGTGTTCGCAATTCTTCATCTTTCACTTCCATTTTCACCCTTACATGCATCATCTCCCCCCTCACATTCCTCACCTCCCTCCACCCTCATTCTCCTCCTCCTCTTCCTCCCTCTCCTCCTCGTCTTCCTCTCTCTCCTCTTCTTCCTCTCTCTCCTCCTCCTCTTCTTCCTCCCTCTCTTCATCTTCCCCTTCCCTCCCCCGTTTCTCCTCTGCTCCCTCCTCCCCCTCCTTCTCTGCTTCCTTCTCCCCCTCCTCCACTTCCCTCTCCATTCTGCTCCTGCTCTTTCCTTCCTCTCCTCCTCTTCCCCCTCCGTCTCTCCTCCTTTCCCTCCTTCTTCCTCCTCCTCCTCCTCCTCTATTTTCCTCTTCCCCCTCCCTCCCTCTCTTCTTCTTCCTCCTCCCAACTTCTGCTTTTCCTTCTCCATCCCCTTCAATCTTCTTTCTCCTCCTTCCCTCCCTCCTCATCCTTCACCCTCCCTCTCTTCTTCCATCCTCCCTCTCCCCCTCTTCTCTCTTCCCTGCCCCTTCTTCTCTTCGTCCTTCCCCCCTCCTCCTCTTTCTCCCTCTCTTTTTCCTCCTTCCTCTCTCTCCTCTTCCTCCTCCTTTCTCTCCTCCTCCCTCCTCCTCCCTCCCTCTCCTCTTCCTCCTCCTCCCTCCCACTCCTCCTCTTCCTCCCCCTTGCTCCCTCTCCTCCTTCTCCTCCTCTTCATAGGTAAAGTATTATATAATGTGACTTTTCCATATCAGTCTTTCCTATGAAATTTCCATGTCATTTTTTCCATGCTGCATGGTGGTCCTTCTCATTTTTTCCTGTCAGCTTTAACTGGATGTTTTGCTGGGGGGAGGGGGCCTTCTTGTTTTACTATCCTTATCCTTCAGCATGTAGAATTAGACCTTGTAGTCATATTCCATTCTATAACAAGCAGCCTCGAAAGGATCATAAGGTCTGTTGCTGTTTGCTGTCCTTAGTATTCCTCCTCCTCATCATCATCATCATCCACCTCCTCCACCTCCTCACCGTCTCCTCTCAGTCTTCCCATCCTTCTTCCCTCCTCTTTCTTCCCTGTTTTTTTCTTGTTTGTTTTTTTCATTTTTTCCTATATTTTTCTATATTTTTTCAGTTTTCGTTTTTCTTTATATTTCATTTTTCTATTTTTTTCTTTTTGTTTGGTTTCCTTTTTCTGTTTTCCTTTATATACGGTACTATTGTTTTTTCCTTTTTTTTCCTTTTTGTATATATATTTTTTCTATTATTTCTTTTCTCTTTTTGTTCTTCGTTTTCATTTTATTCTTGTTTTGTTTTCTTTTTCTCATTTTTTTCGACCTATTTTTTCTTTTTTCTTGTTCTTTTGTATTTTTCTCATTTTTTTATTTTATCTTTTTACCATTTCTCGTTTTTGTTTTATTTTTATTTTTTTCTATTTTTCACGTTTTCATTTATTTTATTTTTTTCCGCTTTTATTTTTTTTATATTCTTCCCATCTCCTCACCGTTAGATTCAGCTGAGAGACTTTCGAAATTGGAGGGGTACCGTATATTCACCGTGAGAGAGAGAGAGAGAGAGAGAGAGAGAGAGAGGCTTTTCGAACTAGTGTTTGATATAGCCTTAGTTAACCCGTTGAGCACGAGTGGATTTTCTTAAACTGAATTAAAAACCGTCTGGGAGCGGCAAGAATAGACAATAGCCCACAGGACGTGACTAGAAAATAAAAGATGCGCGAGAATTATGTGCCCAATAGAACAGTCACCCATTAAACGAAATCAAGAAAACAGAAGGGGTGATGGAAGTGTGTGTGTGTGTGTGTGTGTGTGTGTGTGGTTAATGAGAAGTCTGGAAGGTGTTTGGGGATTGCTCGGGTCTCACGCCAATTACAGCTGTGTGTGTATTTGAGGGAGGCTGACTTGGAGGGAATGGGGTGGTAAGGAGGTATGGGGAGGGGGAGAATGGTGAAGGCAAAAGGAGGGGGATGGTGGGGAGAGAGAAGGGAGATGGTGGAGATAGAGAGGAAGGGAGGGAACTGGTAAGGGAGAGAGAAGGCTTGTGTGTGTGTGTGTGTGTGTGTGTGTGTGTGTGTGTGTGTGTGTGTGTGTGTGTGTGTGTGTGTGGAGGGGGTGTTGTAGTGGTGGAAGTATGGGTGAGGGGGATCTCTAGAAGGAGAGGGGAGGAGGGGAGGGGGTGGTCAGGGGGGTAAGGGGATATAGGGGTAGGGGAAGGGAAAAAGAGTTGGCATGTGGCAGGGGGTAATGGATGAGTAGGGAAAGGCAGTGTATGGTGTATATGCTATACAGATGATATATGAATGGAAGATTCACAGTATTTTTGGTGTACAATGCATGTTTGGTGAAGTTATGACCTATGGATGGTGTAGGTATGACTGCTTGTATGGTGTGTGTGTTGTGGATTTGTATGTATATATGGAGGATGTGTATATATGTGTATGTATGTATGGTTTAAATCTGTGTATGTGTCTGTATGGTGTAGGTTTGTGTACGTTATGTAGGTATGTGCATGTATGATGTATGGAATAAGAGGAGCATGCAATGTCCGGATTTAACACCATTGCCTTTGGTTCCTTCTTCCATGCATTACATAAAAAAAATAATCGTGTGTGTATGTGAGGCAGTGTGACTTGGGCCCGTATTCTCGTCGGGTAAGGAGGCTCCCTAACACCTCTTCTTTAGCGATTCATTTTCCAAACCACTCACTGATATCTCCCGGTTTGTTTATGTCTTTTCAGTATCGACTTAGATTACACGAATAACACAAGAATATATTAACGGAACAGTCAGGAATCAATCGGCAAGGAAGAGATGTTAGTAAACTTCCTAACCGTACTAGAATACTGCCTTTGGAGTGTGTGTGTAGGGAGGGGGGTCTAGAGGGGAGGAAAATGGAATTAGCGAAAGAGGAAATGAGAAGGGTAGATGAGGTAATGAGTTTAGTGAAGGGGGAAGGGAGAAGGATAGGGGTGGGGGGAGTGGGAAGGGGGAGAGTGGGAGGATGTGGGATGGTGAGGGGAAGGTGATGGGGGGAGGGGAGGGGAGAGGGAAGAGAAGGGAGATAAAAGTAAGAAGGATTTGGAGGTTAGTAATAGGGGAGTCGAAATTAATAATGGTAGATGATGCTGCTGCTGTGATTTTAGAGATAATTTTTCCCAGGATCTTCGTTCATTACCCACTCAGCTGTGTGTGTGTGTGTGTGTGTTCTTACCTAATTGTTCTTACCTAATTGTATCTCTACAGGAATGAGTCAAGCTCGTACTGTCCCGTGTCTTAAACCAAATTTATCGTACATATCCTTAAATTTGTGAATTGTTTTGGCACACACTATTTCATTCGGTAGTGCATTCCACGGATCAATTGCTCTATTTGGGAAACTAAATTTCCTTACGTCTTTATCGCCTCTCTTTTTATGCAGTTTTTTGCAGTGTCCTCTTGCTGATGCTTCCCCATACGTTAAGTAATCATTTATGTCTATTTTCTCCTTCCCTGATATGCATTTATATAGCATAATCATGTCACCTCTTTTCCTTCTCTCCTGTAGTGTTGGTAGATTCAGTTTATTTAGTCTTTCTTCGTAGCTTAGATACCTTAAGCTTGGTACCCATCTTGTAGCGGCCCTTTGAACTTTTTCAATCTTGTCTGTGTTTTTTGAGCTGAAGACTCCAGACTACTGATGCATACTCCAGGGTTGGTCTGATGAATGATGTTATTATCTTTCTTAACATGTCTTCATTAATGTATGTGAACGCTATTCTCATATTGGCAAGCAGTGTATACATGTTCCGTACCTTCTCACTGATGTGGTCAGCCGGAGATAGTCAGTTATTGATAATCACACCTAGGTCCTTCTCTCTTTCTGATGTGTGTAGGGTTTTATTTCCTAACTTATAATCCCACTCAGGTCTTTTTCCACTTTTACCAAACTTGATTACATGACACTTGTCCACATTGAATTCCATTTGCCATGTATTACTCCATTCATGAAGTTTATTTAATTCTTCTTGTAGCTCTTTACAAGAGTCTGTGTTAGTAACTCTCCTTTGTATTTTTGCATCATCTGCAAACATATTTAGATAGCTTTGATTTCCAGTGTTACTGCCTATATCACTTATATACACTAAAAACATGATTGGTGCCAGCACTGAGCCCTGTGGTACTCCACTAGTCACTTCTTTCCATGATGAGTAATTTCCCCATAGTACTGTTCTCATTTCTTTTTTATGAGAAAATCTTGCATCCAACGATACAGATTGCCTCGAATTCCTCCTTTATGGTACAGTTTCCATAAAAGTCTTTGGTGTGGTACTGTGTCAGATGCTTTCTTGAAATCTAAATAGATATTGTCCACCCATCCTTATCTTTCCTGTAATGTGTCTGTTACTCTGTCATAGTAGCTCAACAGATTAGTAACTCATGATTTTCCTTTTCTGAAACCAAACTGTCTTGCTGTTATCATACTGTGTTCTTCTAGGTGATTTACCCAAGCTTTTCTTATAAGCTTTTCTAATACCTTGCTTACAACACTAGTTAGTGATACTGGTCGGTAGTTCAGTGGATTTTGTCTATTCCCTTTCTTGAATAAGGGAACAATGTTTGCTTTCTTCCAAATATCAGGTAGTTTACCTTGACTCAAGGATTTCTTGAAAATTAAAAATAGTGGTTTACTTAACTCCTTTGCACATTCACGTTGCACCCAACATGAAATTTCATCAGGACCATTTGCTTTTCCTCTGTCTAATTTACTTAGCTCCTCCTGTATTTCTTTTTCTGATGTTTGTATATCTGGTACCGTAGTATGTGTGGGCATGCATGTTCCACATAATCCCTCTCAAAAATTTTTTCTTCTGTAAAAACTGATTGGAAATTCTTGTTTAGTGCTTCACAAATATCATTCTCTTGTGTATAGGTGATTCCATCGTCCGTAATGGATTGTATTTTATCTTTTACTTTGGTTTTGCTTCTGATGTAGCTGTAAAATAGCTTTGGTTGATCACTACTGTTATTTATGATATCCTCCTCAAACTGTTTTTGGACTTCCCTCCTTATTCTTGTATAATCGTTTCTTGCTTGTTTGTAATTATTATATGCCCTTTCACTATTGTGTCTTCTGTATCTGTTCCACAACAAATCTCTTTTTTCTTTTGATTTTTTACATTCTGCATTGAACCATTTCTTTATTTTCTTTTCTGCTTCTTTGTGCTGTGGGATGTACTTCTGGACTCCTATTTCATCAAGTTCACAGAATTTTTCATATATAGCTTTTAAATCTTGTCCTGTAAGCTCCTTTTCCCAAGCAGTTTCTAAGAAGTCCTTCTTTAGGTCATGATACTTTCCCTTTTTATAGTTTAGGCTCTTTTTGAAACTGTCATTGCTGTTAACTATGTCATATGCAGTCCTGAAATTGGAATTTAGTACTGCATGGTTACTTTTGCCGAATGGAAGGTGATATATTAAATTGTCAATATCGTTTTCTTGCCTAGTAAATATGAGATCTAGCATTGAGGGCACATCGAGTCCTGATTTTCTGGTGCTTTCCCTTACATGTTGCGTTAGGAAAAACTCTTGCACAAGCTCCAGGAGCTTTTGGTCCCAACAGCTTTCTTGGCTTATTATATCTAGAGTATTGCAATTTATATTTGTACTAAAATCCCCAGTTAGTATAATTCTTTTCGATTTCTCTTCCATTTTATGTAGTAATGTTCTTAAACTCTGAACTGTATTCTCCGCCAGGTCCTCATATTCGTCTCTTTCCCATGTGTTTGATCTGGGTGGCATGTACAAATTGGCAACAGTTACCTTCCCTTCAGATGTATTTATCTCTACTGCAATCAGTTCTACTTGTGAGGGTATATCTAATTCTATTTATTTGACTTTTAGATTTTTCTTAGTTAATATTATAATTCCTCCTCCTTTTTTTTAAGTTCCTATCTCTTCTCCATATATTATATTCCTCTAAGCTTAGGATGTCATTCGATATCCTTGGTGTTAATTTTGTTTGTTAGGCATATTATATGTGATTTATTTTCTCTGACATGATCATTCATCTCTAATAATTTAGATACCATTCCATCCACATTTGAGTTCATCAACTTAATCATCTTGTTTATATACTTGTCATGACTTGGTTCTACTACCTTCCTCCTTTTTATTCCCTACTGTTTATGTACCACTTTCGTACCTGCAATCCAATTACTTTATAAAAAAAAATGTATTCTTCTCCTCCTCTGATCTTCCATCATTTTTTGTTTTTGCTTCCTCCCTCATCTCTTTCAGTAATTCCAGTTCCTCTTGTGTTAGGCATCGTTTTATCCATATATTTTTGAACTCCTCATTTTCCATAAGATTCTTTGCATTTTTTAGTATCTCCTCCACGGTGTTTACACTCTGGAAGATTACCTTTAGGGGTCTTGACTTGCTTTTCTCGTATTTCCCCAACCTTTTGTGTTCCTCTATGTCTTTACTACAGATTTCCTCTGATACTTCCTTCAATATGCCCATTACATTTGCCATCTCCTATTTGTCTCTTGAGATCTTGTTTTTTACTTCTTCCTCTTCTATACCAGTGATTACTATAGATTTGTTAATATCTACTGAATCTCTGACTAACTTTGGATTGTTTTGGATTATTCTTTTCACTTCCTTTTTAATGCTTTTTTCTTCTACCCTTGTTTCCAAGTCTTTCTTTACTTTCGCCATTTCAGCATAAGTGGTTTCCACATCATTTTTGTAGCTTTGCACAGCTTCATTCACCTCTGTTATCTTCTCATTATCACTGCTCTGGTCTATCAGACTGCTTACGTGTCTAATTGTCTCTGTATCATTTTTGAACTCGTCCATAATACTCTCGTGGTTGACTACTGTACTTACCATTTCACTAATTTCCTTCTAAGTGTACCCACTTCAACTGTTAGCTCATCTATGGTTGTGTCTTTCTTGTTGACTTCCTTTCCTAATTTTTCTATTTCTTCATTTTGCAAGTGCATCTTTTTCTTAATTTCATCAATCTCATTTTGAAAAGCCGTCTCTAACCTGTGTACTTGTTCCATCAGTTTATTGTGAGTCTCCATTTCAACCAGTTCTTGGTAGAAATCATCATCCTGCTTTCTACCTTTATCCCTTTTCTTTTCCATATTTGCTTTGCTAAAGTATGTGGTCATTTTGCTGTACTAAAAGCGCATATAGTACTTACATTCCCTGGGGCAGATTGTAGACTAAACAACGATCAGCTGATTGTTCGCATTCTTGTGCTGCTTTGTTTACTTTTCTGTTTGACCAAGTCTTACTTAAAACTTCTTTTTTATATTAGAACACCATTAAGTCTAACCTTGTACAGAGCTTGACTCATATAAAGATATTTAGGTAATGCCACTGGCCAAGGTGGCCAGGTATAGAGCTGTGGCGATGAGCATCTGCTCTCTCTCGGTGCCTCGGTGTGTGTGTGCGTGTGTGTGATAAAAGAGCCAGCACCCCCTTAAGCTGTGTGTGGGTGGGGTTGGGGTGCGTCGGGGGGGGGGGGAGGGGGGTGCGTGAGAGCCCTTGCATCTGGCATGGTTGCAGGGCCGAGAAGCACCTGAGGCTGTTGTGGGCTTGGAAGGCTCCCTCCTACTGTTGTGTGAATAATAATAATAATAATAATCATCATCATCAGCAGCAGCAGTAGTAGTAGCAGCAGCACAATAATAACGATGGTGATGATGACTGAGGACGATGATGCTTGGTGATGATGATAGTAGTAGTGGAAGTAGTAGTAGTAGTAGTAGTAATAATAATACTGCTGTTAATAATAATAATAATAATAATAAAAGTAACAGACAGTAACAAAGGAATTCACTAGCTCTCAGAACACGCCTTCTCCTCCACAATTACAAAAGAGTGACATTAATACATTTACACTACAAACCATATAGGATACACAGAAAAACATCAGCCAATTTATTTCCTCATATTGGCTGCACCTTAACGTAATTGTCACTTAATCTGTGTGTGTGTGTGTGTGTGTGTGTGTGTGTGTGTAGTAAAAGAAATAGGTGTATATACTGGATGAACGTGTTTTATCCTCACTGAGAAAAGTGTGTGTGTGTGTGTGTGTGTGTGTGTGTGTGTGTGTGTGTGTGTGTGTAATAGTTGTATATACTGTATGTACGTTATTGATCCTCAATGTAATATTATTGTTATTCTTACATTTGGTCATCGCACGGGACTGTGCTGTGGAGAGAGAGAGAGAGAGAGAGAGAGAGAGAGAGAGAGAGAGAATAGAGAGATAGAAAGAATCCTCCAAGTCCACAAGTAAAAGTGGTAAAGTCTCCCAGGTCCACAAGTAAAAGTGACAGAGCTTCCCAAGTCCACAAGTAAAGGTGGTAAAGAGCCTACCAAGTCCACAAGTAAAGGGGTTAAAGAGCCTGCCAAGTCCACAAGTATAGGTGGTAAAGAGTCTCCCAAGTCTGCAAGTAAAGGTGTCAGAGAGCCTCCCAAGTCCAAGGGTAATAATAGGGTAGTTGTGCCGATCGTTAAGTACAACCTTGAGTCGTAACGGCCGTGATGCTTATTAACATTGCCCGTAAAAGTGGTCCTTCCGTGTTTGTGTTGCTAATGACGAGATGGGATAAGGCTAAGTTTACTTATACCAAGTCGGTTCACTTTCCAGCAGGGCGCAGGGAGGCGTGGCTTGTGTGTGACGTCAGTTGACTTCAGTAACAGAAATTGTATAAAACCGCAGACTCAAATTAAACATTAATAACAAGGGAAATCGAAGCAGGGGAAGAAGTGCTTCCCTCACACCCCTACACCTTCCATCACACCCCCACACCTTCCCTCACTTCACCGAACCGAAAAAAAGGTGTCATGATTTGAGTAGTGGAACAAACATCCACCCTCCATCATGGTCAGGAGTCAACTGAGCTGGTGTTTCGTGCCAGAGCCAGTCGACGTCACTCCGATGCTCCGCCCCCTGCGCGAGCTTGGAGCCGTTTTAGAAGGAAGTGAACCGACTTGGTATTAGTAGACTTAGGGATAAGGAGCCAGAGGAATTGTGTTACGTATTTCTGAATCATAACTTATTACCTCCACCAAGGAGGTTATGTTTCCACCCCTGTCCATTTGTTTGTTGGTTGGTTGGTTTGTGAGCAAGATTACACGAAAACTACTGGACGGATTTCCACGAAACTTGGTAGAAGAATGGGCTTTGACCCAGCATAGACTCCACTAAATTTTGGTGCGGGACCGGATAAAGGTGCAGATACAGGAATTTGTGTTTCACTTTAACCCGCCACGTCCCGAGGTTTTCCGCACCTCCGACATCCCCCAATTCTGAGCTATTTTGGAAATTTTTTTTTTTGGCTAAAACTTCCGCTTTGGTTGAGAAACAAAGAAAAATCACCAAGAAAGGGCTTACCGTGGTCCATAAGTGGTCGGAACAGGTGAGGTCCCCCGTGCCAGGTATCGTATTCTATCATTGACGTGTGAGGCGCTCACGTTTTCTGTGGTAGGAAATATTGAGAGAAACAACAAACAACACCTCTATATTTATTGAATTTGAACTAATAAACAATAAAAGTAGCAATATAATGGATTTCAAACACATATATATGAAAAATAAGCATTGTACCAATGCACGAACATAGCGAGTTAGGTTCGAGTGGTAACATGCTATGTGCTAAGTTTCTTGTATCAGTCAACATATCATTTTTTCTACTTGTATACTTCTGTTTCATTGACATTTTACCTATTTTTACTGTTTGTAAATGTTTTCAAATGTTTTCATTCATTATGATGACACGCAGCGTAAGTTTATCGCACATCGGCTTACTAAGCACACTCGCTATGACTCGTATTTCAACATACCCAATTGTTTTATCACTTTCCTATTACTTTTTCCTTAACATAGAACCTTTCCTCCACCACTGTAAATGTTTTCAATTATTTACATTCATTACGAGGGCATTTAGCGAAATGCTAGCTCATATTCACGTAGCAAGCACAATCTCAAACACTCGTGTTTCATCTTTTACTCTATTTTTTCACTCCAATTATACTTTCCCACTTACATTACACAGGTTACACCCCTATACTGCACTATACATAGTTACTGGCATTATTTATTCAAGTAAGCGTCAGAATATCGCATGAAAATGCCCTCGCAATGAATGTTTCGACCAACATAATACTCAAACACTTACATACAAATTCTTCACATATATTACACACTTTCCCACTTGTTGACTTTTATTTTCATAATTACGAGCCTTATTCATTCCACTGAGCATCAGGATATCGCATCTCTATACACACGCTAGGAATATTTTGACTTAGAATATATTTCAGCATTTACAATAATTTGAATTTATACCCGTTCGCATTTCCAGTAATAATATTTACATATTTACAGGCCTTATTTATTGCACTGAGTGATAGAATATTGCATAAAAAAAACCCGCTAGGTATGTTTCTACTTACAGCTTATTTATACACTTACATACAATTTTTGCATTTATGTTATACCCATATGCACTTTATACTAATAGTTTCAGATCAACATGACTGATAATTTCACTGAGCGTCTGTTTGTCGCATTTACTTCATAGTTTCAGCGTCCTATCGCATTCACACTATATTAGAATTGCATCAAGGTGTGATATTCGCTGAAACATGGGTGAATACAGAGACTCACGTCACACTCGACGCACTCTGTGTGGTGAGTCTCACCCGGGAATTGCTACACACGTGACACCTGTGTTGGGGCCTAGGTCTGTTTGGCTGGGGAGGGATAGGAGTGGGGAAATGGTGGGGGATACTCTCAGGGGAGTTTGGGCAATAGGGGCAGTGCGGGTGCGATGTTGGGGCCTTTCAACAGCATACCGTGCAAACATCTCTCTTGTGAGCTCCCTCACAAACCCTGCAAAGGTTTTCTGAACTCCTGTTGTCATGGCTTGAAGGTGGTGGCAATTCAGAGCAGTGATGTCTAGCAAGTGAAAGAACAGTTTCTTATACCACTTCATCGTGGTCCTGGCACACTCTACCGTCGATATCATGGAATCTGACTGGTCCACCAGGCGCATGTTTATGTTATAGTCCATGACACACTCAGGTTTCCAAATGTGACGCCTGTTCTCGCTCTGGTAATCAATGGAATCAGTACGGTGCATCAAGAGGCTTACTTCTTTATTATGGTTCCACACAGTTGCAAGTATGTTGTTGGCTTTGAAGAAGACAACCTCATTCCTGGCAAGTTTCTGCCCTACCTTGGCCATGTGACGCTGGTTCACCTTCACGGTTCCACAGATTCCCGTTTCATGCCTGTGTAGATAACGAGCAAGAAGAGGGCTAGTGTACCAGTTGTCCAGGTAGAGGATGTGACCACGATGAAGGTAGTCTTCTATCATTGTCTTTACCACTGCTTCCGACAGTCCAATACTCCGATCTTCTATTATGTCTGTCTGTGCACCGGTGTACAAGACTATGTCTTGCACGTATCCAGTCCTACAGTCGCACATAACAAAGATCTCGAACCCAAAAAGGTGCCTTTTGCTGGGTATATACTGCCTAAATGAAATATTACCTCTCCACAACACAAGACTCTCGTCTATGACGAGGTCTCTATAGGGATAAAATGACGAATGAAAGGTTTGCCTCAGGTGATCTAAGACCAACCTAATTCGTCTCATCTTATCTGTGTTGTTCGTATTTGCAGGATCATGAGCATCATAGAAATGGAGGCGACTTAGAATTTGTTGAAACCGATTACGGCTCATGACTTGCCCAAATATTGATGTAAACATAACAGGGTCCCTAGTCCAGTAAGCCGGATTTCTGTTTTTTCGTATAATACCCATCAAAAGGACCAGGGTAAAAAATAGGAACATTTCTGAAAGGGAGACAGGGTAATCATACGGTATATGATAGAATGCCTACTCCTTGTTCCCAATCTTTCACTCTCAAGGCGCTGGGTGCTTGCAAAAAGGTTGGTTTGGTAAACAATCTGCTCCACAAATGCTCACTAAAAAACAGGTGGAAAAAATCCAACCTGGTGGAATTACGGTGAATTCCGGGAGCAATGCAGCCAGAGCGCCCCTGCTTAGTGAAGGGGTGAATGAGGGGAGAAAAATCACTCCCATCCTCCCAATTCCATCCCACAAATCCCTCGTCCCCATCATCCACCATCACCGCCTTCGTCTGGGTGGGGAAGGGATGCTGGTGGAGGAGGTTGGGGAGAAGGAGTGCGGAGAGCTTCCCCACTCTCACTCCTCTTCCCTCTGCCTTTACTCTTTCGCTTTCCCTTACTCTTACAGCCTTGAGGAACATTAGGGGGCTGTGGGGATGAAGTTCGGGAATATTGGGGAGCATAAGACGTGCTGGGGAGTGGTTCCTCCCCACCTTCCCCCTCCATCACAACACCACGTGATTTTTCACGCACCCTAACTCGCCCACGTGTTTGTGGATATTGGGGAGCATAAGACGTGCTTGGGAGTGGTTCCTCCCCACCATCTCCCTCCATCACAACCCCACGTGATACAGAATGCACCCGCACTCGCCCGCGTGATACACCCCGCCGCCTCACACTAGGCTACCTAGGGAGAGCGATGACTCACGCCACTCTCACTTTCCATACTCCTCCCTGCACTTTCCCTTTCACTCCCCACTCCCTCCACGGCACTTCCTACCTCCCCAAACAAAATACTAGGCCCATACCTGCTCGTCCGACGTGGTGTGCGCTTGGGGCCACGATGAGTAATCACCTCACGTCCATACCACGTGGCAGCACGTCCCACGACTCCGTCCTCATACTTGTCCTCGTCATCAAATTCGGGTTCCACATCACGTTGGGGCTGGGCATAGGATGCTGCACGTGGTTTCTTGGCCGGCTGCCCCTCTCTAGCAGCACAGGAAGTCATGTACTGCTGCTTCCTGGGGGACGGGACTTCTTCATCACTGCTGGTGGTTTCCTCCTCCTCTGGCTGCACATAATCTTTGTCAACAATCTCGTCATCCAGTGGGGAATCACTGTCGCCTGTAAAGGCGTCCAGGGCAACTTGAATTTCGACCTCTGAGAGACCTCTTGTAGCCATGTCTGAGCAGGACCGTTGCTAACAGGTGAGTGAACGAGCCGCGGGTTAGCGCGGGTCGCGCGGGGTCGCCGAGTGTCCCTGCCTGGTGGCAGGTAGGGGAAGGTCAAGCGAGGATACGTACCGAAAATCAAGCGCGAAATTTGAAAATTGTGAAAATAATGCACTTTGCAATTGCACGACGTACCGGTACGTAGCCGGGACTGGCAAATGCAAAACGTTGCAACGTACCCATACGTCGACGGGACGGGGCGGGTTAACACTGCGAGATATGGCGTTTTTCGACATTTTCGTAAATTTTTCAGTGAATATTGCATGGATCTTGATGAAAAAAATCAGGCATATTTATGATGTTGGTATCTACTAATGTGTACAGTATTTATGGGGTTATGTTTGATATTGGATTAGACTTGATTGAATTAACAGGAACTGCATGTTGGACCTTGGCAGAGGTGTGTGCTGTACTGAGTGCCATTCTAGTTTATTTTTCTTTATTTATTTTTGGTTATTCGTGCCATTTTCATGTGTGTGTGTGTGTTTTTTTTATTTGGGAAATGAGAAGGTGGGATAAGGAGGCAGAGAAATTGTGTTAAGTATTTCTCTATTGTTATTTATTTGTTTATTTTAGGATTTTGTGCAACTTTCATGCATTTTTTTTTTTTACATGGGAAATGATAAGATGGGATAAGGAGGCAAAGAAATTGTTTTAAGTATTTCTCTATTATTATTTATGTATGTGTTTATTTTTTGTTATTCGTACTACCTCTCGTGCTGATGGGGTTAATGAAACCTATCTCTAACCCCTCCAGTGTGAAAAAAAATGTAATACAAAAAATTGTATGGAGATATTGGAGATGGTGAGATGGGATGAGGAGGCAGAGAAATTGTCAAGTGTTTCTGTATGATATATAATTCATCCCCAGGAGTGTTAAATATTTCTCTACTATATATAACATTTTTTTCGCTACGATAACTTTTTCTTTTGTATTTACTGTATTTTATGGAGAGTTAAATATTTCTCACCTAAAACCTCTTTCATTTTCTTTCTCTTTTTTATCAGTTCTGTGATGTTAAGTATTTCTCTATGGTGATTGTCACTGGCGTAGTTATCCCAGTAGTGAATGGGTGAAAGAGAAGATAAGGTGATAATGAAAGGAGAGAGAAGCGAGCCATTAAGAACATAAATCTTTTTTCTTATCAGTTTTGCTGCCTGTAAAGGGTGACCCTGGTCCCCAGCTGTGTTACCCAAGCGGTCAACTTTTGCCTTCTCAACTGATAACACACCAGATGTTTTTCTCACAGATTACCCAGAAAGTTCCTCTTGTCCTTGAACTGTGGGTGTGACATAATGTGGGAGGAGCAAAGTAGGGATGTTTGCCAATTAGAAGTCTAAATGGCTCTTTCATCACATTCTTGATGGCACCCAATTGGTTCTGTGTGAAGAGTATGAGGCCCTCATTGGTAGCAGGTGCCTCTATTGTTTCTGTATGGACAGAGATTATTTTTAAGACAGCCTAGTGGTTAATTAGCTGAGAAAGGCGGAGTAAGTCTCCTTTATAAGCTCCAGGAAAGTGTAAAGAGACACAATTGTCTTATTTTGTACACACATCCCTGTACACATTGTCTCATTTTGTACACACATCCCTGTACACATTTTGTCATTTGTACACATTTGTACACATGTACTGTCACTTTACACTTTTGTCACATTGTGTTGCATTTTTCTCCCAACACTACTCAATACGTGACTTTGATTACAAAACACACTGTTTGTGCACCATTACACATTTTTGATTCACTTCCCCATTTACACTAGTGTGTGATTTATATTTGGATTTAACCTTCGAAGTCTCCACGTTTCCTTGAGCTTTGTGAGTACTTAGCTTCCACTGAGTGTATTCTGGTTAGGTAAGAAATAACTTGTTTTATATTTGTATCCTGAGGCCTATATGAATCCTCCCTTTTGTAAAACGAACCCTGGTTTCTTCTCTAGTTGTGTATGTTATAATGTACAGTAAAGTTAAGTTAGTTTTCTTGCAAACTTTATCTTATCCCTTTCTGTGCTTAATTAAGGGTTAAGAGTGCACGGTAATATACCCCCCATAACAATTTGGCGACCTCTTCGCCAGGATAGCTCTGTAACATAATATTGGCAACCTTGGCCACATACACAGTGCTTACTCTTACCTACTTAACTGTAATCAGTAATCATGGCCGTAATGAGTGATAGTGATGTGAAAGCATTTTTGGATTCTAAGCCATCCCCAACCAGAGTGAAAACACTCAGAAAACACGAGCTCATATTTCTTGCCCAGGCCTTACAGTTGAGATTTCCTGCCTAAGTCACTAAGACTAAGTTACTTGATTTAATATTGGACACCATGTTTGAGCAAGGTGAGTCCTCTATAGCTAGTTCTGAGCCATTTGATACTGCACAAGGTGTTGACCCTGAGCCTTTGGCATCGGAGATACCTGGCCCTAGTGATTTTTCTGCTCATGATACTGGTGACAAAGTGCAACTTGAGTTAGCCAGAATTAAGCTGAGGGAACTTGAAGTGCAAGCCAAAATGAGATAAATAGAATTACAGGCTCAAATGAGACAAAAGGAAATGGATCACGAATTCAGACTGAAGCACCCTGATAGTTTACCTAGAGCTGGTAGTTCATCTGCCAAGGAATCTTTTGATGTTGCTAGGAACATTAAGCTAGTATATCCATTTAATGAGCAAGATGTCAACATGTATTTCCATATATTTGAAAAGGTAGCAGGTCGTCTCTCGTGGTCAAAAGACTCTTTGACAGTACTGCTGCAGAGTGTTTTGAAAGGAAGGGCTCAAGAGGCTTAGGCTATATTTCTTTATCTGTTGATCAAAGTGCCAACTATGATTGTTTAAAATATGCCATTCTCAAAGCATATGAACTCGTGCCAGAGGCATATAGGCTTAAATTTAGATCCACCTTTAAACAGAAAGATCAGACTCATGTGGAATATGCTAGAGTACTCACAGTCTTATTTGATCAGTGGTTGCATTCTAGGAAAGCTGATGATTTCTGTAAACTTAAAGAATTAATGATCTTGGAGAATTTCACTGATAAGATAGATAGGGATGTGGCTACATACCTAGTGGAGAAAGATTTAGATACCCTAGCTGAGGCTGCTGTTGTAGCAGATAACTATAGTATAATTCATAAGCATGAACCCTTCTTCTGGCAAAGGCAAGTTAATGTCAAGTGACACTAGTGGGAACACTGCAACCCCACAGCATGTTAGTTCTACGAAAGTGAGGACAGTGTTGCCAGAGGGTCAAGAGAAAGTGTCAGGTTTTGCCAGTATTGCCAGAAAACGGGGCACTTGGAGGATTGGTGCTGGATAAAATGAGGGAGAAATCACTCTATAAAACCTGTTATTTTGGTAAACTCTTGGGGTCTTTTGACACCAACAGAGAGCAATCACCCACAGATATTGTAAGCGGTAGCCAGACACAACCCCAGCAGGTGCATATTGTTGATAAGGCCAGAGTGGAGCCGTCAGTGGTGGATGAACAGACTCCTGTAGAGCCATTGTTAGACACTAGTAAGACTGGGGCAGTGCAGCCGTCAGGTTCAGGTGAGAGTGGTAATAAGACTCCATCAGTGTCCTCCCCCAGACAGTACTCAAAGTGACTCCTTTCCAGGTCATTTATTTACTAACTTTATTTGTAAGGGGTTAGTTTCAGTTGATGGAAAAGGTGGTAAGGAAGTCACTGTACTTAGAGACACAGGAGCTTCACAGTCACTAATGTTGAAGGGGATTGTTGATGTAGCTGACCCTAATGAATGTGTCTTGCTACAGGGTATAGCTGAGTTTGTATCTGTTCCCCTAGTTGAGGTGAAGCTCCAGTCAGAGTTAGTTACTGGTTCAGTGCATGTGGTTGTTGTTGACCATCTTTCTGTACAAGTGGTCACTTTCCTTTTGGGTAATGACTTGGCAGGAGGACAGGTGAGTGCTGTTCTCTGCGTGTCAAAAACTCCCCTGAGTGAGGATAGGACTAAAGAGTTGGAAGATACATGTCCTAAATTGTTTCCCGCATGTGCTGTAACTAGAGCTATGACGGCAAAAGCCAGCCATGAGAACGTTGACGGAAATGGCACTGGCAATGCCGATGATGATATTGGGCTTGGTGATACCTTTTTTGCCCAGTTAAATGACTCAGATGTTGATGATTCTCCCCAGGCTGATGCAAGTGCAAAGTCAGCTGATATGCAAAGATCTGATCCAGAGATTGCCACTTTAATTGACTCAGCAGTTAGGGAAGATGAATGTGGGTCTGAACTGACAGAGTGTTATTATTTAAGGCCCAATAACGTGTTAATGAGAAGATGGAGACCTCTTAGTGTTGCTCATGATAACGAGTGGGAGACTGTACAGTAGGTGGTGGTTCCAAGACCCTATAGGCAAAAAATTATGTCCATTGCTCATGACTCTTTAGCAGGTCACTTAGGGGTGAGGACGACTCTCCCCCGCATCTGGCAGCATTTTTACTGGCCTGGAATCTGTTGAGATGTCTCCCGGTTCTCTAGATCATGTCACACTTGTCAGCTAGTCGGTAAGAGCAATAAGCCCATCCCTGCGGCTCCTTTGATTCCTCTATCTGTGTTTGAGGCCCCATTCACTAGAGTCCTTGTGGACATTGTTGGCCCTTTACCTAAGACCTCTTCAGGCCACCAGTACATCCTCAATGTTAGACATGGCCACTAGATATCCTGAAGCCATTCCCTTGAGAAATATTTCAGCTAAATTGGTTGTAAAGGAGATGCTAACCTTCTTTACCCGTTTTGGTCACCCTAAGGAAGTGCAGTCGGATCAAGGCAGTAATTTTAATTCCGAACTGTTCAGACAAACCCTTGAGGAGTTAGGAATCTCACAGATCACTTCCTCAGCATATCATCCTCAGAGTCAAGGTGCATTAGAGAGGTATCACCAAACTCTGAAAAGTATGCTCAGAAAGCTATGTGTTGATGCAAAGGAATGGGACAAGTGTTTGCCTTTCCTACTTTTTGCAACCAGAGAGGCACTGAGCGAGTCTTTGGCCTACTCCCCATTTCAGTTAATCTTTGGCCATGAAGTAAGAGGTCCTCTTAAACTCCTCAAAGAACAGTAGGTCAAGGATGATGACCAAATTAACTTGCTAGACTATGTGTCAAAATTTAAAGAAAGAATGGCCTATAGTATTGACATAGCCAGGGCACATTTGGAGTGTTCTCAGGAGAAGATGAAGAGGTGGTATGACCACTCTAAGAAAGTTAGGCACAGAGTGTTTCACCCAGGCGATCAAGTTCTTGTCTTGCTTCCCATTCATGGTCAGCCTCCGCAGGCAAGTTTTGCAGGTCCTTATCTAGTGGAAAAGAGGGTAGGTGAAGTAAATTATGTCATTTTAACCCCAGACTGGAGGAAGGAACGAAGATTGTGCCATATAAATATATTGAAGGAGTACCACAGGTGAGATGTGGACCCCCTTAGTGCTGCATGTGTGGTGTCGACTGTTGAGTTTGCGGACCCCCCTAGTGCTGCATGCGTGGTGTCGGCTGTCGAGTTGGCGGAGGACGAGGGCTGCCCTTTGATTTTGGACCAGATGACCAGTTGGAAAGAAAACCAAGAAGCTTGGAGTACACTGACTGATAAACTCTCCCACTTGACTGCAGAGCGGTGTGCTGAGCTTGTTGCCCTTCTCAGGAAGTTCCCTGATGTTTTCTGGGACACCCCAGGGTGGACGGAAGTGGCCCAGCACGATGTGGACGTTGGAGATGCCAGCCCTGTAAAGCAGTCCCCCTACCGGGCTAGTCCTCAGAAGCAGACCATCATTCGAGATGAGCTGAACTACATGTTGCAGCAGGGGTTAATCGAGTCCTGTCAAAGTGAGTGGTACTCCCTGGTCATAGTGGTTCCAAAACCCGATGGGTCACATCGCTTTTGTATTGATTATCGTAAAGTCAGTTCCCCCCAACCCAAAAATAAGAGAGAGGTGCAACGATTCTTGGGTATGGTAGGGTACTACAGACGATTTGTCCTGAACTTCTCTGATCTTGTAGCTCCCCTCACTGATTTGTTAATTTGTTAAGAAAAGAAGTCAAGTATGAGTGGAAGCCAGAATATGAGGAAGCCTATTCTAAAGTCAAAGCAATCCTGTCAAGTCACCCAGTGCTTCAAACTCCCAATTTTGATAAACTCTTTTAATTAGCTGTTGATGCCAGTGGCCTAGGGCTTGGCGCAGTTTTGCTTCAGGATAATGATGAAGGCTTTGAGATGCCTGTGTGCTATTATAGCAAAAAGTTCAATAAAGCCCAGAGAAATTATTCAGCTATTGAGAAAGAACTCCTTGCACTCATACTTGCCCTTCAGCACTTCTCTGTGTATGTTGGTCCAGGGTCAGGTAGTTGTAGTGTACACTGATCACCACCCTCTGAAATTTTTGTCCCGATTTAAGGACAAAAAATCTTAGATTGACCGGCTGGGCCCTGTTTTTGCAAGCATACTCCCTTGATGTAAGACATGTAAAAGGTATTAGTAATGTTTTACCAGATTACTTGTCCAGAACTTCATTGTACAGCATCCAGAAATTTCCCAAGGGGAAATTTCTTCTCTCAGGAAGGGAGGTGTCACTGGCGTAGTTACCCCAGTAGTGAATGGGTGAAATAGAAGATAAGATGATAATGAAAGGAGAGAGAAGCGAGCCATTAAGAACATAAATCTTTTTTCTTATCAGTTTTGCTGCCTGTAAAGGGTGACCCTGGTCCCCAGCTGTGTTACCCAAGCGGTCAACTTTTGCCTTCTCAACTGATAACACACCAGATGTTTTTCTCACAGATTACCCAGAAAGTTCCTCTTGTCCTTGAACTGTGGGTGTGACATAATGTGGGAGGAGCAAAGTAGGGATGTTTGCCAATTAGAAGTCTAAATGGCTCTTTCATCACATTCTTGATGGCACCCAATTGGTTCTGTGTGAAGAGTATGAGGCCCTCATTGGTAGCAGGTGCCTCTATTGTTTCTGTATGGACAGAGATTATTTTTAAGACAGCCTAGTGGTTAATTAGCTGAGAAAGGCGGAGTAAGTCTCCTTTATAAGCTCCAGGAAAGTGTGAAGAGACACATTTGTCTCATTTTGTACACACATCCCTGTACACATTTGTCATTTGTACACATTTGTACACATGTACTGTCACTTTACACTTTTGTCACATTGTGTTGCATTTTTCCCCAACACTACTCAGTACGTGACTTTGATTACAAAACACACTGTTTGTGCACCATTACCCATTTTTGATTCACTCCTCCATTTACACTAGTGTGTGATTTATATCTGGATTTAACCTTCGAAGTCTCCACGTTTCCTTGAGCTTTGTGAGTACTTAGCTTCCACTGAGTGCATTCTGGTTAGGTAAGAAATAACTTGTTTTATATTTGTATCCTGAGGCCTATATGAATCCTTCCTTTTGTAAAACGAACCCTGGTTTCTTCTCTGGTTGTGTATATTATAGTGTACAGTAAAGTTAAGTTAGTTTTCTTGCAAACTTTATCTTATCCCTTTTGGTGCTTAATTAAGGGTTAAGAGTGCACCTTAATATACCTCCCATAACATGACTTATTTCTTTCTTTATTTATTTAGCTTATTCTTCCTGTGGTACTCCCAGACGATTTTATTCAGCACAGGAAGGAGTCTTTAGTAGTGGAGGGGGTTTGACAGCCTTACTTCATCCTTTCGAACTTTTTCTCCCAATCGTGCAGTCTCCAGACGATTTTATTCACCATAGGGTGGGTGGGTGGGTGGGAGGGTGTTGGCGTAGGTGTGGGTGTGGATGGGTGGGTGTGGATGTAGGTGTGCGTGGGTGGGTGGTGGTTGGTTGGGTGGATAAGTGTGGTTGTTGGTGGGTAGGTGGGAGTGAGTGAGTGTGTGGGTGTGGGTGGATGTGGGGCTTTGAAAGTGAGCGGGTAGAGGCAGACTGACATGTAGCCTAAGTATGATATCATTTAAGTGTGTGGTCATGTAAGCTTGAAAATTTGTGTGCGTGGGTAAGTGTCTCCTTGTGAGCAGGAACCCATGAATTAAGGCATGTAAGTATGTCTCCGTGAAAGTATATGCATGTAAGTATTAAATTGTGTGTGTGTGTGTGTGTGTGTGTGTTTAATAGTGCAAGTGTATAGACATGTAAGTATATATCGTGTATGTCACCATGTCAAACGCCCTGCAAGTATGTGGCCATATAAGTCACCATGTGCGTCTTAAAATGTGTGTGTGTGTGTGTGTGTGTGTGTGTGTGTGTGTGTGTAAGGGGGAGTGAAACCCAAATTGATGGGTGTTGGATGGAGGCCAGGGCAAGAGTTCCTTCGTGCCTCCAACCTCCAGTCCATCGGGCTAGTGCACCAGAAACCACACACTATTTTACACTAAACTATCTATCTGTCTGTCTGTCTATCTGTCTGCCCATTGATTTATGTATCTGTTTATCTGTCTGTTTAGTTATATACTTCTTACGGTTTTTACACTAACTTGGATTACTTTTTTGGATCTGGCTCAATCTGTTTGGTCATTTACATCTCTTAATCCTCCCCTACCTTCCAACATCTCCCCCTCTCTCCCTTCCTCCCTCTATCTCCCCTTCCCACCCTTCCTCCCTCCTTTTCCCGCTCCCTTCCTACCTCCCTGCATCTCCCCCTCTCTAACCCCCACAGATTCCCTCTCTCAGGCCCCACCAAACCCCTTCATGAACCACAGCAAACACCTGTTCCGAAGCTTCACATATACCATTCCGAAACACTGACTCACTTTTATCATGCACGTTAAATTAAAGGCATGGAAAATCTCTTAGCAACGGGGCTGTTAATCTTTATGTATATTATGGGCTATTTTGAAATCATGGGGCTCGTTTTTCGTTCGTTATTGGCTTGTTTTCTTCAGAGGAGTTCGTAGACGTTGGCCTCTCTCTCTCTCTCTCTCTCTCTCTCTCTCTCTCTCTCTCTCTCTCTCTCACACACACCCACACCCACACACACACACACACACACACACACACACACACACACACACACACACACACACGCACAATCACTTACAGTATTTATTTATTGCAGGGTCAGCGAGTCAGCAACAACGAGACGCCATGATGCCAAGGTATTTAAACACTGATATTAATTCACCTCATTATCAGTGTCAATTACTTTCTCATTTACTACGATAACTTCTTTATTTACCGTATAACTTTACTTGTCTAACACTGGACGGTTTTACTTGCTTTCTGCTCTCCCTTGACGGTTTTATTCAGCTTGGGACAGACTTTGATTTGGAGGGGTTTAGATAACACTGAGGAGGATAAGTTTAATAAGCAAAATAAATCGCTATGGAAAATGTGTTACAGAGCGTCCTGAATCGTCTGAAGGAAACAAGGATCTATATTATCTATCTGTGCCTGTCTGCCTGTTTTTATCTATCTATCGATCTTTTGCAAGAAGCCTTAATCCCGTAAGTGGTGGCCACAAACAAATCGCCTCCACGTCGCTATGTCCTCTGCTGTTTGTCTGCCCTCCCTCAAACTCGCACTCTCTCCACTCCATTACTCCATCTCGTCTGTGGTCTCCCCCTCCTGCTATGCCACTCCACATCACTCACCTACGCTCTTCTAGTCAGTCTCTCATTCTCCATCTTCTCCACGTGGCCACACCATCTCGGATAATTTATCTTAACACTTTCAGTCACATCCACATCAACACCATAACGCTTCTTTACTTCCTCATCTCTCTCTCTCTCTCTCTCTCTCTCTCTCTCTCTCTCTGTATGTATGTGTGTATGTGTATGTATGTATGTGTGTATGTGTATGTGTGTGTGTGTGTGTGTGTGTGTGTGTGTGTGTGTGTGTGTGTGTGTGTGTGTGTGGTAATGATGTATAAATAGCCAGTGTTGGGTATGGGTGTTGGATGTTTCATTGTTCGTGGATTGTGATTGACACGTGACAGACAGACAGACACGTGTGATGACAGATGGCGTGATAGGTGTGTGTGTGTGTGTGTGTGCAGGTTATTTGTATGTACGTATATATGCAGTTTGTGTGTGTGTGTGTGTGTGTGTGTGTGTGTGTGTGTGTGCAGGTTTTTTGTATGTATGTATATATGCAGGTGTGTGTGTGTGTGTGTGTGTGTGTGTGTGTGTGAGAACAAAAACACATACCTGGTATTGAAAAAAAAACTATATAACTGAAACTTACATTATTTTTTCTTTTTTTCATTATCATCGTCATAGCCATCCTCAATACCTTTTTTTTTTTTTCTTCTGACGGAACTAGGCCATCTCCATAGTTTTAATAAGTCTCCTTGGTTACTAATCAAACTGTCCGTCCAGTCTGACTACACCTGGCTATCGCCTTAGCCGAAAGGGGTTAAGGCCATTTGACAGGTTAGAATACAGTAAAGGTGCTTTGATCAATTTTGGGGTAATGCGTGAGGGTAGATAATAATAATAATATAATAATAATAATAGTAATAATTGGAACTTGGAATGTAAGGGGAGCAAATGATGAGGTGAAAGAGAGAGATATTGTCCAGGTGCTTGAGGATGCGAAAGTGGATGTATGTGGAATAACTGAAACAAAATGGAGAGGAGAAAGTGTGAGAGAATGGGAGTATGGATGGGGTATATGTGCAGGAGTAGGTGAGAATGAGAGGGCAAAGGAAGGAGTATGTATAGTTGTGAGTAAAAGATGGAAGAGGAGCATAAGACAGTATGGATCAGTTGGATCAAGGATTGTGTGGGTAAAGTTGAAAGTTGGAATACAAATGTGGGCGATTGTGTGTGTGTATGCGCCAACGCAACATCGTGCTAGAAGAGTGAGAGAAGAGTTCTGGACAAATGTAGAAGTGTGCATGGAAAAGTTTGGAAGGAATGAGAGAGTGTTTTTGATTGGTGATATGAATGGTAAAGTTGGGAATGTGAAGGTGGATGGAATAGTTGGTGAGTGGGGTGTGCTTGCTGAGGTAGATGAGAATGGGAGTGTGTTAGTGGCCATTTGTGCTGGGAGGGGGTTGGTGATAGCCAATACCCTCTTCAGGCATAAAATGATCCACAGGTATACATGGCGAGTGATGAGAAGGGTGGGTGGTGAACTGAGTGAAAGGAAGGCAATGATGGATTATGTGTGTGTGGATGAAAGGATGCGAAGATGTATATTGGATGCAAGAGTTTATAGAGGTTGGGGGAGTGGACTTTCTGACCACTACTTGGTGGTGGCCAGAATTAAAGTTCAAGTAAGATGGAGGAATAGAAGAAGGGAAAGACGAGAGGAAGGAGTAGTTGCAAGGAGAGTGGAAAGGTTACAAGAGGATGAGAAAAAGGCAGAGTATAAGAGAGAAGTGGAGGAACGATTGGGCAAATATGAATTGGAGCAGATGGGGGACGTGGAAGGTGTGTGTAGAATATTTACAGAAGAAATATGTGCAGCATGTGATGTGGTGTGTGGAAGGAAGAGAAGATGGAGGGGGGTGAAAGGAACAGCGTGGTGGACTGAAGAGGTGAAACGGGCTGTGGCACAAAAGAAGAAAGCATACAATGAATGGATGAGAAATAGGGGCGTGGAAGAAGTTGAGAGGGGGAAGAGAGAGTTATATGTAGAAAGAAAGAGAGAGGTGAAAAGATTAGTAAGAGAGAGTAAGAAGAGAGTGGATGAGGAATTTGGAAGAAATTTGAGTGTAAAGTGGAGGGACTGTAAGAAAATGTTCTGGAAAGAGGTGAAAAGAGTAAGACAGGGTGGAAGTGAAGTTAGCAGGGGAGTGAAAGATAAAAATGGTAGATTACTAGTGGAGAAGGGAGAAAAAGTGAGCAGATGGAGAGAACACTTTAAGGAATTGTTGAACGTGGAGGATGAAAGTAATGCGAGTATAAGTGGCTGGGGAATGGCTGGGAGAAGGAGGGAGGTGAGAAGACAGGAAGAAATCAGTAGGATAGAAATTGTGGAAGCAATGAAGAAAGTTAAATCAGGGAAAGCCCCAGGAATTGATGGAGTGTGTGGTGAAATGCTGAAGCATGGGGGAGAGATAGTAGTAGAATGGATGTGGAAGATGTGCAGATTGGCCTGGGAGGAAGGTAGAGTCCCGGAGGATTGGAAGTCAGGTATAATTATTCCCTTGTACAAAGGAAAAGGGGAAAAAGAAGTGTGTGGTAATCATAGGGGCATTTGTCTTCTTAGTATAATAGGAAAAGTGTATGGTAGGATACTTATTGACAGAGTTAGAGAAAGAACAGAGAAATTAGTTGGAGAAGAACAGGGAGGCTTTAGGAAGGGAAGAGGTTGTGTAGATCAGATATTCATTCTCAGATCTTTAGTGGAAAAGTTTCTAGAGAAGGGAAAGAAGTTGTATGCAGCTTTCATGGACTTGGAGAAAGCATATGACAGGGTGGATAGACTAGGATTGTGGAAAGTGTTAAGAATATATGGAGTAGATGGGAAGTTGTTGAATGCTGTGAAGAGTATGTACGATGGTGCGAAGGCTGCAGTGGGTGTGGATGGTGAACTAAGTGAATTTTTCTCTTTGAAAGTTGGGTTGAAACAGGGATGTGTCATGTCTCCATGGTTGTTCAATCTGTACATGGATGGGGTAATAAAAGAGGTACAAGGTAGGGTAGTGGATGTTGGAGTGGCCCTGGTGAGAGAGGATAGTGTTTGGAAACTCCCTGTACTGTTGTTTGCAGATGATACTGTGTTGTTGAGTGAATACGAAAGGGAGCTGCAAGGCTTGGTGGATGAGTCTGAGAGAGTGTGTAAGAAACGGAATCTAAAGGTGAATGTAGGGAAGAGTAAAGTGATGGTCTTTGAGAGAGGTGAAGTCAGTGAATGTACAGCGAGGTTGGATGGTGAGGAATTGGAAAATGTGAGTACGTTTAAGTACTTGGGTAGTGTGATGAGTAAGGATGGAGGTTTGGAGGGTGAAGTGCTTGAAAGGGTACAACAGGGAAGAAAGGTTGCTGGTTCTTTGAAAGCAGTGATAAGAAACAGGGAAGTGAGCATGGAAGTGAAAAAGTTACTACATGACAGTATTGTGATACCAACTCTAACGTACGGAAGTGAAGCTTGGACGTTGTTGGAAGGACACAAGTCAAGAGTGAGAGCCGTGGAAACGAGTTATTTAAGAGGAGCCTGTGGAGTCACATGGAGAGACAGGCTGACGAATGAAGATATAAAGGAGCGTTGTGGTGTTGATGTGGATGTGATAGGAAGCGTTATGAGGAACACACTGAGGTGGTTTGGCCATGTGGAGAGGATGGAGGGTGAAAGACTGACGAAGTGAGTGTATGTGAGTGAGGTGGAGGGGGAAAGAGGGAGGGGGAGGCCGAGGATGAGATGGAGGGATGGGGTGGAGAGGTATATGAGAGAGGGGTGTGTGAGTTGGGAGCAGGGGAGTGAAATGGCGGGGGACAGGGCGACTTGGAGGCGATTTGTTTGTGGCCACCCCAAACGGGATTGAGGCGTCTGGCAATAGATAAATAGATAGATAATAATAATAATAATAATAATAATAATAATAATAATAATGGCAATAATAAGTGATAATAATAATGATTAATAATAATAATAATAATAATAATAATAATAATAATAAAAAGTCACCCACAGCCGAGATAGACCAGGCTTCACAGAAAACGGGGAGGCTTGAGTGGGTCGAATTGCCGAAGGAGACACTTCTCTATTGCCAAGTTTATTTCTAGCCGTATTTCCATTTCCCTGAGACTAATATCAAACTTAGGATATATTTTGGTATTTTTTTGTATTTTTCTTGGATGATTTCGTGGAGATAGGATGATAATAAGAGTCGTTTTTAATGATTTTTGGTCAGTTGTGTTGCGGGGGGTGGGGGTCTCTCGGGTCCTGTCAGATCTTTGCCCCCCCTCCCCCGCTGCGTGCTTGAAATTTCAGATTAACTTATTTGTGGACAACGTTTAGCACTGCCCTCCCCGTTTAGCACTGCTTGGGTTATATTTTATCGATTTTTTCATAATATGTCGGTTTAGTATATATTCGTTTAGTATATTTTTTCTTGTTTTTTATTAATTTTGTGAGTGCATTTTTTATCCCTTCACTCCGATGACACTTATTTTTGGTTTTATTTCGCTGTCAGACGAATTCATTCAAGTTGTTGCCTGCCTCATCCTAGGTTGAGAGAGAGAGAGAGAGAGAGAGAGAGAGAGAGAGAGAGAGAGAGAGAAATTTAAAGCAAAATTGACAGGAATAATAAAGGTGCATAGTAATTTAGTGTATGAGAGAGAGAGAGAGACGATGATTGCTGATGTCGCTACCAGTGTTTCTACCAAGTGTGTATTAGATGAAATTTTTAAGTATGCATAGAACTGCATGGAATTCTCCTCCTGCTGCTCCTCCTCTTGCTCCTCATTTTTCGTTTTCTTCTTACCGGTATCTTCTTTTCTTCGTCTTCGTCTTCTTTATTCTTATATTTCTTTTCTTCCTCTTCTTCGTCTTTGCGTTTTCTTCTTCTTCTTCTTCTGCGTAGTTGAATCTGTTATATTGTCTGTTCGCTGAATTCAAGCAGATGGCGTCAGAATTCACCACCACCACCACCACCACCATCATCATCATCATCATCATCATCATCATCATCACCACCACCACCACCACCACCACCACCACCACCACCCTAGCAACGTCCACCGCGGGTCAAAGGTCACTGCCATCTCCCTCAATGCTAACCTGTTGGCATTTATCCTGTTCCATCCAGTCCCAGCAGTTCTTCAAAATTCATCGCTCGATCGTTCTCTGCCTGTCCCTCTTCCCCACTTTCTGAAGCTGAGGAAAATCGTCTGGCGGTAAAAATTGTTTAAATTTTTATTCGTAACACATTCAAACAGATCAATAGATACATAGATAGATAGTGGATAGATGGATGGATGGATGGATATATTGATAGATAGTTAGATAGATAGATTGATACATAGATTTTCCCTGGAATGATTATTGCTTCCATGGCCGGGAGCCATCTGAGTGTGCCTTGCGCATTACGGAGGTTATTCTCTAGGGCATGGAAGCATACAGTACATTCCTCTCTCATATCCTCTGACTAATGCAAGTAAGCCTTGGTTTAATCACGCTTGTTCTAATGCTGTCTGGAACAAGGAGAGGGCCTATAAAAGGTACCGGAGCCAGCCCACCCCTGAATCACATCTTTTATACGTTTCTGCCCGGAATCGTGCTAAGTCTGTTCTTTGCTCTGCAAAAAATAATTTCATCTGTCATAAAGACTTTGTATCATAAAGCAGCGACTTTGTATTTGCTTGTAGAGGCGTATATTTTAGACTTGTGGTCGAGCGGCTTTTATATCTTGTAGTAGTTTCCCCACCAGATGTCATGTAGTGACGGGAGAGGTAAAGAATAGTATGGGACTATTTTTATTTGTCTTGGAAATATTAAACAGGTCTCTCCCATGGGAAGAGTATAAGTCCCGGGTAGCTACCTCCCTGTCTCGCTATCTCTCTCTCTTTCTATTCTAAGGCTAATCTCCGTCTCGACCTCTCTCTAGGGTCGCTTGTCTCCTTCTACTCTCTCTTTCCTAAAATCTGGTGTAGCAGGGGTGTGTCACGTGTGTTCCTCGTGGATCTTTGTTCACGAGAGGACTGCTGACAGCTAACTGCATCATCTCCTTACTGGCCGCTGTCGTCAGCTTTCCTCAGTGTTAAGAGGGTGTAAGCATGTTTAGCACTGCTCGATTCTCGCAGACACAACACCTTCTCATCATTTGACTTCCTGCTTCTATCTGTCTCTCTATCTTTTTATTTATCTATCTATCTATTATGTAGTCCTACATTTGCTCGGCCGCGCGAAAATGGCGTACCATCGACATTTAATAGTTATAACATATTAATACATACTACATACACATTATAATGAACTTATAAGCTAATTAAGTGAAATACATAATATTGTAAAGTAACATAATTGTATGAATATTGTATACATATATTATTCATAGTAAATAGTGATTATTCAGTAATATTACATTTTAAATAAGTTGTATACATATTTGAATAAATGCAATATAATTGTGCAATGGTAATACTGCTAAATTATACATTACATATTTGAGTTATCACTTTAGTAATGTCTAATATTTCATCTAACTTGTATGATGATACTGGTAATATAGAATTGTGCTATAATTGTATGACATAATATTGTACTAACATTGTGGTACTACATAATTGTAACATTTTATGAATTGTTACTAAATATTGTGTTAATGCATAATTGTGTTGGCCTTATAATTGTAGTTACATTTTGTTAATGCAACTATTACATAAGTGTCTTGGCCTTATAATTGTAGTTAAAGTTACATAAAAGTTACATCTTGTTAATGCAACTGTTACATAATTGGCAAAGTGTAACATAATGCAATCGTTTGTCGTTACATAATTGTTACATATCGTTTGTAGGTACATAATTGTAGTTAGTGTAACATAATGCAATCGTTTGTCGTTACATAATTGTTACATATCGTTTGTAGGTACATAATTGTAGTTAGTGTAACATAATGCAATCGTTTGTCGTTACATAATTGTTACATATCGATTGTAGTTACATAATTGTAATATGGAGTAACATAATTGTAATAACTGCAGTCCTAACATATGCTGCGGTCGATGATAGTGATTATGTATCATGCCACTTGTTTGTGGAGACACAATTTGCTTTTTTTGTTTGTAGTTTATGTGGTATTTTGGCATAAGTAGTAACACTTACACTTATTTTCATTTGTTTGTTATGTGATCTTACTCTATTTCTCTTTTTTCTTTCTTACTTTTCTTTCTTTCTTTTTTTTTTCATTTTTTTTTTTTTTTTTTGTATGTATTGATTTTCTATAGTTTGTTTTTCTTTGCTTGTGTACGCTTTTTTCCATGTTGTTCATGGTTGCATAATTGCTGACTAATTTCCTTGAGATACTTTTTTAAAGTTTAGTTTATATTGCACAGATATTACTGAAAATGATATTATATAGTCCCATATTTTGTTATTTTATATAAAAAAAGATATATATATACACTATATACAGTATTAACTATATACACTGATTTGTTCTTCACCTGTACCTATCGTGGGTAATATGTGTGTCAGCACTGTGTGGAAATCATTGTCTTCACGATTGTGTTGAAGATGTTCACTCTTGCTAACGGCATTTGTGTTGGCCATTTTTTTTTTCTCTAGTTTACCTTGTAACTTAATTTATCTGTTTCCACTAGGTAGCTTTAATTAATAAATGTTTAATACAGTTCTTTTAATCGCTCACCGAGTAACTGTGATGGTATATTTTCTTTATCACTTTGTAGATGTAATAATGTATAGTAGTTTGTATGCAACACGTATTTTATGTAGGTATAAATGGTAACACTCGTTGGTGGTAAATAAATGTTATAATAGATGAATGAATATATACAGTGTAGAATATTTATTGTTGGTGATTATTTAGTGTTTGAGTTATGCAGATAACTGAAGTAAGTATGTGTATTTAAACTGTAACTATACAGCACGTTTTATATGTTTGTGCAGAAGCTTATTGTCTATCACTGTGTATTGTATAAATGAAGTAACTATGTAACTCACTAATTTTTACCGTGGTGGGAAATGGTGTGAGTGGTGTTGCACGTGGTGATAGCGTTGTCCTTCGCGGGTTGATTGGCGTGTTGTCGTCTCAGCACATGGTGACGTCGGCTTCCCACACTGGTAGCTGTGGTGAGTGAATGAGTAGCGATGAGTAACTTGAGTGTAGACGGGTAAGATGAGTTGTGAATATGGACTTGGTGTTTGCTTCGTCGTCCTGACCTCTTCACACCTGCGTAAGCGGTGGGGGTTGGGTGGATGTAGCAGAGAGAGGAGGGTGAGGTCTGGTGGTTATGAGTTGTGAGTCGTCTCTCACTCTTCGTTTCTTTGTTTGTTCCGTTTTTCTATGTCGATGTTTTCTCGGTCCTTTTCTCTAGTGATTTACTCGTTGTGGGATGAAGACTGCCGCTACTTGTAGGTGCGTGTAGAAGATTATACAGACGACGTAGAGTTGTTAATTGTAGTTGATTGTAGATGGCTGTAGTTCGCTAATTCGTCGTAGACTTGTAGACTATTTGCACTGTAGGCTGTATTTTGTAGGATTTAATGTAGAACTGAAGCTAATCTTGTAGTCTCGGTTGCTTTTGTAGAAATTTGCTTTTAATTCGGAGACGATGTCCGCAGATTTGCTGGTTTGTCGTTAAGCTACTTGCAAGGCGTCGAGTGATCTCTTGACCTCTGCATCAGCGTAATGATCTGGGAGACGGAGGGGGCTGGATGGAGAGAATACTGTCAGGAGCTGATGTTGTTGGTTGTTTTCAATCTTGATATTTTGTAGGAATTTAATGTTGATTCGTAGACGAGGTTCGTATACGTTCGCTGCTACCAAATGTCATAAAGACTTTGTATCATAAAGCAGCGACTTTGTATTTGCTTGTAGTAGCTTCCCCACCAAATGTCATGTAGTGACAGGAGAGGTAAAGAATAGTATGGGACTATTTTTATTTGTCTTGGAAATATTAAACACGGAACGAGTATAAGTCCCGGGTAGCTACCTCCCTGTCTCGCTATCTCTCTCTCTTTCTATTCTAAGGCTAATCTCCGTCTCGACCTCTCTCTAGGGTCGCTTGTCTCCTTCTACTCTCTCTTTCCTAAAATCTGGTGTAGCAGGGGTGTGTCACGTGTGTTCCTCGTGGATCTTTGTTCACGAGAGGACTGCTGACAGCTAAGTGCATCATCTCCTTACTGGCCGCTGTCGTCAGCTTTCCTCAGTGTTAAGAGGGTGTAAGCATGTTTAGCACTGCTCGATTCTCGCAGACACAACACCTTCTCATCATTTGACTTCCTGCTTCTGTCTCTCTATCTATTTATTTATCTATCTATTATGTAGTCCTACACATCCGTACTAAATGCTCTCAACTTTCCAACTCGAATTCTTCCCGCTCCTTCTGGCACCTTGTCAAAAACCTTTCTAACAACTTTACCTCATCATCCTTCCCTCCTCTTTTGTACTCTGATGGCTCTGTAGCTATTTCTTCTACTGATAAAGCAGATCTCTTCGCTCAGACTTTCTTCATTTCCACCTTAGACGATTCCGGTGCTGCTCCTCCATCACTTCCCCTCTCTGACTTCCTCATGGCTGACATTAAAATTTCTTCAGCTCATGTATTTCCTGCCATCACAGGCCTAAATACTAATAAGACATATGGGCCTGATGGAGTTCCTCCTGTTGTTCTCAAGAACTGTGGTTCTGTGCTTACACCCTGCCTAAGCAATCTCTTCCGCCTTTGTCTGTCAACTTGTACCTTTCCTTCTTGCTGGAAGTTTGCTCTCATTCAGCCAGTCCCAAAGGGTGACCATTCCCAACCCTCTAACTATCGTCCAATTGCTTTAACATCCAATTGCTTTAACATCCTGTATCTCAAAAGTTTTCAAGTCAGTTCTTAATAGAAAACCTACGGGTTCCGTCAGGGATGCTCCACCGATGATCTTCTCACCTACCTTTCAGACTCCTGGTCATCCTCCTTTCGGGACTTTGGCGAAAGCTTTGCCATTGTACTTTACATCTCAAAGGCTTTCGATCGAGTCTGGCATAAATCTTTAATTTCCAAACTGCCCTCCTACGGTTTCTATCCTTCTATCTGTGCCTTCATCTCTAGCTTCCTTTCTGGTCGTTCTATAGCCGCTGTTTTAGACGGCTATTGCTCTTCTAGAGCTATCAACAGTGGTGTTCTTCAAGGCTCTGTCATATCACCAACTCTCTTTTATTCATCAATGACTTTCAGAGCTTTACATCTAACTCTGTTCATTCATACGCTGATGACTCCACTCTTCACCTTTCCATTCGGTTCCCGCAACGTCCATCTCAGCAGTTACTTCATCAAACAAGGGATGAGGCTATGGCACACCTAATGTCTGACCTGGCTCGTATCTCTGACTAGGGTAAAAATAATCTGGTTGTTTTTAATGCATCAAAGACTCAGTTCTTACACCTATCTTCTTACACCTATCAACCCGACAAAATCTTCCACGGGTATACCAACTAATGTTTAATAATATTCAGCTTAATCGTGCATCATCCTTGAACATGCTTGGGGTTTCATTTACTCGGGACTTATCTTGGAAAGATCATATTACATCTCTCGTAAAATCTGCTTCCAAGAGATTAGGTGTGCTAAGCCGACTCCGTTCCTTCTTTACCCCAAGCACAATTGTTGACTCTTTACAGGAGTTTTATCCGCCCCTGTCTGGAGTACAACTCTCATGTGTGGGGAGGCTCCCCACATACAGCTCTTCTCAATAGGGTGGAGTCAAAGGCTTTTCGTCTCATTAATTCTCCTCCTCTTACTGACTCCCTTCAACCTCTGTCTCTTCATCGCACTGTTGCATCTTTATCTCTTTTTTATCTCTACATCAATGGTCACTGTTTCTCTGAACTGTCTGCATGCATTCCTCCACCTGTACGAAGGGCGTGTAGCACCCGTCTAGCAGCAAACTCTCATCCTTTGTCTGTCCAGCTCTCTTATACAAGAGTTAACCGTTACTCCCAGTCCTTCATTTATGCAACAGGTCAACTCTGGAACTGTCTCCCTCCGTCTGTGTTTCCTGCTTCCTATGATCTCCAGTCTTTCATACTCAGCGTGTCCGGGCATCTCGAAATGATCGGATCTTGAATTTGTCTCTCTCTTGTATTTTGTTTTTCTCTTGGAAGGAACAATACTTGCGGCTCACGGCTTTTGGTTCCTTCTTCCTCACATAAAAAAAAAGGTACCATAGAATAAATTTTGATTCCTAAGTAACAGACATACAAGCAGACATTGATAGATAGATAGATAGATGGATGAATTAACAGATTGATAGACAGATAGTTAGATAGATAGATTGATAAATAGGTAGGTAGATAGATTGATAGATAGATAGGTAGGAAGGTGGGTAGAAAAATCGTGAGGATAAAAACATTAACTCCATATTTATGTACGTTTATATATTTTGAGAGAGAGAGAGAGACAGACAGACAGACAGAGACAAAGACAGACAGACAGACAGACAGAGAGGGGGAGGGAGATATTAAAAATAAAGCCGAGAAGAATGATAAAGGTGTGTAGTATATTAGACTGAGAGAGAGAGAGAGAGAGAGAGAGAGAGAGAGAATTAAAAGCAAAGCTGACAAGAATTATAAAGATTTGTAGTAAACTAGACTGTGTGTGTGTGTGTGTGTGTGTGAGAGAGAGAGAGAGAGAGAGAGAGAGAGAGAGAGAGAGAGAGAGATTGTCACACACCACCACAAGCAAAAGTTCATCCTCTTCCCCCCCTCCGTTTTTAATGCGAAGGATCAGGTGTCGAGGGATCAAAGGAGTTGCTGAAGTCTTGTGATATCCACAGCACGTCTCAGAAAAGTGCTAAGAAAAGCGTTAAGTAAAGTGCCAAAAGTGCTGAGAAAAGTGCTAAGTAAAGTGCTAAAAGTGCCAAGTACAAAGAAAATTGATAAGAAAAAGTGCTAAGTTAAGCGCTAAGAAAAGTGCTGAGAACACCTGACTTGGCGATGGAAACCTCAAGGAGACACTGAAGAAAGGAAGGAGGCGATTTTTCATAATTGTTTCCACTTTTTCTCGTTTTTCTCAATCTCTCTCTCTCTCTCTCTCTCTCTCTCTCTCTCTCAAGGTGAAGTTAAAATTCTCTCAAAGTCAGAAAGAAGGAACATCTGTGAGCGTAGATCACACACACACACACACACACACACACACACACACACACACACACACACAGTTACCTTCAAAAATGATTTTTCGAGGAAACCAAGGTTGAGAGAACAAAAGATGATAAAATGGTTGCGTGTGTGTGTGTGTGTGTGTGTGTGTGTGTGTGAGAGAGAGAGAGAGAGAGGTGGAGGAATTCTGTCGGTGTTGGCGGTGTGAGAAGAGTCATTACAGGTATAAACTGAACGATGAGAGAGAGAGAGAGAGGCCTCGTGTCTTGGCGTCTTAATATTTCTTGAGGCCGTCAGAAGATTTCCTTGAGTGATTTTATACCGCAGATTAGATAGTGTAGTCAGTGTGTGTGTGTGTGTGTGTGTGTGTGTGTGTGTGTGTGTGTGTGTGCAGGTTAGAATCAGGTTGTCTCCCTAATTTCCTTACTACACTCTGTTCATCTTAAAGTGTCCTAAAATATCCGTCTATCCAAATTGAATACCATCATCATCATCGTCAGGACCTCCTTTCTCACCCTAGGGTAGGGTGAGGAGTATCAATGTTCAGACAGCCAAATTTGCCCAGTCCAATTGGCCACGCTTCCATTCACTCATCATTCAATCCCCCGGAATCCTGGCTTTATCGGATACACCAAAAAAAATTCACCACGTTCTGTAGCTTCTCATAAACGTATCCGACTGAGTCAATCCGGACGCTGCCACGTTAAAACGGGGTGCCAGATCCCTGATCATGCACTTTTCCTCACAACATTCATCCAGCCAGCTCGATCTCTTTGTCAGTTCCCCAAACTAAAAAAAAAAAGAAAAAGAAAATATATGGTGCTAGTCACGACGAAGTACTAAGGAAAGGATAAAGAGCCGTAGAATTGCTCTGCTAAAACAAGAGAGAGAGAGAGAGAGAGAGAGTTTTGCTGGAGAGTGGGGTGACAAAGGAACAAGTAAACCAACCTTAGTCTCCAACAAAAGCTCTCTCTCTCTCTCTCTCTCTCTCTCTCTCTCTCATATACACTGCACCACCTCTTACTCACACTTAATCCACATATCACAGTACAAAATATAAGAGTGACAGGGCGCCGCGTGCCTCAGCCCCATCCCTTACCTGGCTGCCAATCACACCAGGTAGCCACGAGACAGGTGTACTATACCAGGTCCGGTATTTCACAAAGGTTTTTAGACATTTTCCTTACAGTATACAATTCACCATCCTAATTTACTGCATTCTGAAATTGTATGGATTATTTTTCACATTGTTTCGACCCCTCTGCTTCGGTTATATATATATATATATATATATATATATATATATATATATATATATATATACAGGGTGTAACGCGACGTATGACAAAAACTTACACCAGTGAGCTATCATGCAATTTTGAGTATATTTTGTTCTATAACATATACTCTCCGTGGCCCCAGTTCAGCACCCAGCATTCGGCTCTTTAGGTGTAAAAGTTTAGTGGCTGCATAGGTGCCATTGTGTGAGAGCTTCGCAGGGCGACGGGCGACGAGTGTTATTAGCTTATAGTGTAATGTACATAAAAATCCCATATCCTATCAGTACAAACGAGTTTTAAGAAGAAACTTGACGAAGTTTATTGATTCTTTAACATCGTCATGCATTCCTGCAATTCTTTTGCACAAATCGACTGTCAATTAAGGATTAAATTCAAATTTTATGGCTTGCGAGAGAGTAGGGAGGGAGGAGAGGGGCTGGTGTGTTGTTGCCAGTTATTTAATGTTTAGTTTGTAGGATACAGCTACGAGCATTATCATAACACCCACAGCTCATTCAATGGAAAAACGTTATTGTAAAGGGAGATTAACCTCACTTTGTCAGGAAGAATATTATTAATAACAATTTTTCCGCTGCGAGCAAACGTGACGCGATTGGGTATCTCCACCTGTTTTCCTCTCTGCATCACTGGCATTACCATCGCAGAATCCGTAAAAATAGACGATATCTGCTTGTTCATTGTTGTACGTACGTGGCATGCTGTTTCTGAACAAGCTGAACCCAGTGAACACCTGAACGCGGAGAACAGTATCAGAAGTGTGTGTGCCTCGCCTGCAAATTTTCCCGTTCAAATGACAGTGGACGCAGGGTTGTCAAGTGCTTATAATCGATCTAGCTAGTTTAGTCCTGAAAACTTGCTAGAATGTCGCTAGATAATAACTACTGCAAAACATCGTTAGAAAACGATTAAATCTCTAGAATATCACCTAAAAATGGCAAAAATATCCAGAATGTAGCCAGATATCATGCTGTCAGATGTTAAATAGTGCCGCTAAGTAGAAGCAAAAAGTAGGTCTAGCAGTCTAGCTGCATAGTCGTTACATTGGCAATCCTGTGTCACTGTTCTCACGCCATCATATGAAAGCAATGGTGCCACGTTTACTTGCAACAGAAAAATTGTAATGAATAATAATATTACTCCTGACTTAAAGGAATGCTAGTCACTCATTTCAGTAATGTTTTTCCCTTGAATGAGCTGTAGGTGTTATGATAATGCTCGTAGCTGTATCCTACAAACTAAACATTAAATAACTGGCAACAACACACCAGCCCCTCTCCTCCCTCCCTACTCTCTCGCAAGCCATAAAATTTGAATTTAATCCTTAATTGACAGTCGATTTGTGCAAACGATTTGCAGGAATGCATGACGATGTTAAAGAATCAATAGACTTCGTCAAGTTTCTTCTTAAAACTCGTTTGTACTGATAGGATATGGGATTTTTATGTACATTACACTATAAGCTAATAACACTCGTCTCCCGTCGCCCTGCGAAGCTCTCACACAATGGCACCTATGCAGCCACTAAACTTTTACACCCAAAGAGCCGAATGCTGGGTGCTGAACTTGGGTCACGGAGAGTATATGTTATAGAACAAAATATACTCAAAATTGCATGATAGCTCACTGGTGTAAGTTTTTGTCATACGTCGCGTTACACCCTGTATATATATATATATATATATATATATATATATATATATATATATATATATATATATATATATATATATATATATATATATATATATATATCGTTTTTTTCATAATATATCAGTTTAGTATATATTCGTTTAGTATATCTTTTCTTATTTTTGGTTATTAATTTTGTGAATATTTTTTTTTTTAATCCCTTCACTCTGCTGACGCCAATTTTTCTATTTATTTCGCTATCTTTGACGATTTCATTCAGGCTGTTACCTGCCCCGTCCAATTTTGAGAGAGAGAGAGAGAGA
>NC_137069.1:43668138-43678138 GCF_032717465.1 Coenobita brevimanus
TGTGTCATTACAGGAATGAGACAAGCTCGTACTATCCCGTGCATTAAACCATTTTTATCGTACATATCCTTGAATTTATGAATTGTTTTGGCACACAGTATTTCATTTGGTAGTGCATTCCACTGATCAGTTGCCCTATTTGGGAAACTAAATTTCCTTACGTCTTTATCGCCTCTCTTTTTATGCAGTTTTTTGCAGTGTCCTCTTGCCGATGCATCCCCATAGGTTATGTAATCATTTATATCTACTTTCTCCTTCCCTGATATGCAATGGTATAGCGTAATCATGTCTCCTCTTTTCCTTCTCCCCTGTAGTGTAGGTAGATTCAGTTTTTCTAGTCTTTCTTCGTAGCTCAGATCCCTTAAGCTTGGTACCCATCTTGTAGCGGCCCTTTGAACTTTTTCAATCTTATCTATGTTTTTTTGAGATGAGGACTCCAGACTACTGACGCATACTCCAGGGTTGGTCTGATGAATGATGTTATTATCTTTCTTAGCATGTCTTATTATTATTATTATTTTTTTTTTTTGGGGGGGCGACTCTGGGCATAGGCTTCACGGCCTGCTATCAAGGCCCAGCAGTCGTCCTACAAACCATACACCTCTACATGTCACCACTTTGGCGTTAACACCCATCGTCCATATTGAATACATGCTAGGGCTGTCGTATACAGGACTGGTGTATTGGTAAGAGCGGGGGTATTTTTACGACATGTCGGTAGGTCTTCTGGTAGATCAGTAAAGCCTGATTTAATGAAATTCAAATACATAAACTGTTCCCTTCTCCAGCGGGGATTTGAACCTGGGTCCGTTAGAACGGCAGGCCACCTCTCTACCGATTGAGAGAGAGAGAGAGAGAGAGAGAGAGAGAGAGAGAAAGAGAGAGCGAGGAAGAAAGGAAGGAGCCTCGTGTCTTGGCGTCTTAAATATTTCTTGAGTCCGTCTTAAGCGACAATTACTTCAGAAAATTTCCTTCAGTGTTTTTATACCGCAGATAAGGTAGTCCGTGTGTGTGTGTGTGTGTGTGTGTGCTATTCTCATATTTGCAAGCAGTGTATAGACGTTCCATACGTTTTCACTGATGTGTGTTATTGATAATCACGCCTACGTCCTTATCTCTTTCTGATGTGTGTAGGGTTTTGCTTCCTAACTTATAATCCCAATCAGGTCTTTTTCCACTTTTACCAAACTTGATTACATGACACTTGTCCACATTGAATTCCATTTGCCATGTATTGCTCCATTCATGAAGTTTATTTAATTCTTCTTGTAGCTCTTTACATAAGTCTGTGTTAGTAATTCTCCTTTGTATTTTTGCATCATCATCAAACATATTTAGATAGCTTTCATTTCCACTGTTACTGTCTATATCATTTATATACACTAAAAACAATTGGTGCCAGCACTGAGCCCTGTGTAACTCCTTTAGTCACTTCTCTCCATGATGAGTAATTTCCCCTTAATACTGCTCTATTTCCCTTTTTTTTTTTTTAGAAAATCTTGCATCCAACAATACAGTTTGCCTTGGATTCCTCCTTGATGGTACAGTTTCCATAAAAGAGTTTGGTGCGGTATTCTGTCAAATGCTTTCTTGAAATTTAAATAGATACTGTCCACCCATCCTTCTCTTTCCTGTAATGTGTCTGTTACTCTGTCATAGTAGCTCAACAGATTAGTAACACATGATTTTCCTTTTCTGAAACCAAACTGTCTTTGTTATCATACTGTGTTCTAGATGATTTACCCAAGCTTTTCTTATCAGCTTTTCTAATACCTTGCTTACAACACTGGTCGGTAGTTGAGTGGATTTTGTCTATTCCCTTTCTTGAATGAGGGAACAATGTTTGCTTCTTTCCAAATATCAGGTAGTTTACCTTGTCCCAAGGATTCCTTGAAAATTAAAAATAATGGTTTACTTAACTCCTTTGCACATTCTCGTAGCACCCAACATGAAATTTCATTAGGACCATTTGCTTTTCCTCTGTCTAATTTACTTAGCTCCTCCTGTATTTCTTTTTCTGATGTTTGTATATCTGGTAGTATGTGTGGGCATGCATGTTCTATATAATCCCTCTCAAAATTTTTTCTTCTGTAAAAACTGATTGGAAATTCGTATTTAGTGCTTCACAAATATCCTTCTCTTGTGTATAGTGATCCCCTCATCTGTAATGGATTGTATTTTATCTTTTACTTTGTTTTTGCTTCGGATGTAGCTGTAAAACAGCTTCGGTTGATCACTACTTTTATTTGCGATGTCCTCCTCAAACTGTTTTTGGGCTTCCCTCCTTATTCTTGTATAATCGTTTCTTGCCTGTGTATAGTTGTTATATGCCCTTTCACTATTGTCTTCTGTATCTGTTCCACAGTAAATCTCTTTTTTCTTTTGATTTTTTACATTCTGTAGTAAACTATTTCATTATTTTCTTCTCTGCCTCTTTGTGCTGTGGGATGTACTTCTGGACTCCTTTTTCATAAAGTTCACAGAATTTTCTATATAGCCTATAACATTTAAATCTTGTCCTCTAAGCTCTTTTTCCCAATCTTTTTCTAAGAAGTATTTCTTTAGGTCATGATAGTTGCCCTTTTTGTACTTAAGGCTCATTTTGTAACTTTCATTACTATTAACTATGTCATAAGAAATCCTGAACTTGTAACTTAATACTGCGTGGTCACTTTTGCCGAAAGGAGGGTGATACGTTATATTGTAAATACCATTTTCTTGCCTAGTAAAAATAAGATCTAGTACTGATGGTATGTCAAGCCCTCTTTTTCTGGTGCTTTCTTTTACATGCTGTGTTAGGAAAAACTCCTGCACAAGGTCCAGGAGCTGTAGTTCTCAACAGCTTTCCTGGCTTTTTTATTTCTAGAGTATTCCAGTTTATATTTGTATTGAAATCACCAGTTAGTATAATTCTTTCAGATTTCTCCTCCATTCTATCTAGTAATGCTCTTATACTTTGAATTGTTTTCTCTGCTAGGTCTTCATATTCTCAAATGTTTGTTCTGGGCGGCATGTATAAATTTGCCACAATTACTTTCCCTTCAGATGTACTAATCTCTCCTGTGATAAGGTCTGCCTGTGATGGTACATCTAGTTCTATTTCCTTGACCTGCAGATTTTTCTTTGTTAATAATATAATTCCTCCTCCTTTTTTTAAGTTCCTATCTCTTCTCCATATACAGTAATCACTCTAATATCCGGACGCCCAATAACCGAACATCCCCACTACCCGGACCTTATCGTCCTGGGATCCGACATTCCCAAAATGGTTCGAAACACCCCCCCCCAAAAAAAAATCGATTTTTTGCCGTCTGTAATTTGAACTTGCCGCGCGCGCCGCGGGAGAGCATTGTTTTGGTTCGTCATTCCTCCGACGTCCGATAGAGTGCCGCTGCATCCTCCCCACTTCCCGCCTGTCTCTCACCGTGACTGGACCTACGCTCTTCATAATGGCTGCCCACGTGCTCGCTTTTGTGGTGGTGCCGTACTTGCTGCAAGGCCTCCTGCTGCTCTCGGCCCTCCTCTGTGTGTGTGTGATGATGGCCCTGCCACCTGAGAAAAGGAAGAGAGTGGTGTTGACTCTGGGAAAGAAGAGGGAGATATTGGAGAAAGTTGATGCGGGTTGGTCTTCACGCATTCTCCGCGAGTATAACCTGGCCCGGTCGACTTTGTTCGATATCAAACGTTCCCGAGACAAACTCATGCAGTACACGCTGACTTCTCGTCGAGAAGCAAACGCAACGTGGAAAGGAAGCTTATGTTTACCCCCAAGTTTGCAGAAATCGACCGATCCACGTTGATTTGGTACCGACAGCAACGTGCAGCTGGTGTGATGGTACGTGGAACGGAGCTGAAGGCTGCTGCTGAGAAGTTTGCAAGGCTTCACGACGCCCTAGACTTCAAGGCATCCGAGGGTTGGCTGTTCGCGTTCAAGTTGCGACATGGCCTTACCAACCGTAAAGCACATGGCGAAGCATTGGACGCTAACGAGGATTGAGTTGACGAGTTTCGGCACAAGGTGAAAGGCTTGATCGACAGGGAGGGCCTCACTCTCGGTCAAGTCTATAACGCAGACGAAACTGGCCTATTCTATCGCTCGCTGCCAACGAACACTCTAGCCGAGGAGACGGAGAAGCGTGTACCTGGCTGCAAGCTTTCTAAGGAACGGATATCTGCTTTGTGTTGTGCCAGTGCTAACGGCATGCACCGGCTTAAGCCCGTTGTTGTTGGCCGTGCAAAGCAGCCTCGGTGCCTTCGTGGGGTGATGGATGTCCTTCCTGTCGTATGGTACCATTCTTTGAAAGCATGGTTCACAGCTGTGATTTTCAAAGACTGGTTTCACTGTCACTTCGTCAAGGAGTCATCCAGTACCAGACGAAGACACTGGGAATCCCTCATGACCAGGTAAAGGCTCTCCTTCTGCTCGACAAAGCACCTGCCCACCCGTGCGACAAGGACTTGGTTGCTGAGAATGGCCGTATTAGGTGCATGTTTCTGCCACCTAATACAACTGCTCTCATTCAACCCATGGACCAAGGAGTGATCGTGGCAACAAAGTACCTGTACCGTCGGAAGGTCCTGGACGAGGTGATGGTTGTTCTCGAGGACGAGGATGAGCGCAGGGAAGGACATGACACACGAGGCAAGCGGACTTTGGAAAACCTTCGCCGCTACAACATCAAGTCTGCGCTGTACAACTGGGCTAGTGCATGGAAGGAAGTCCCTGTGAAAACTCTTGAAAATGGTTGGTCTCGTCTGCTTCTCGGAACAGATGTGGAGTACGATTTTCTGGGCTTTGACGTGGATGACTTCCATGTACGGCTACGTACGCACGGCGACGTTGTTGATGTGGACGATGTACGTGAGTGGTTGGATGACGACGAGGGCGATCCTGGGTATCAGACGTTGTCTGATATCGAGATTGCGTCTTCGGTTGCTGGTGTCAGTCTCGAACTTGAAGATTCCGACGACGAAGGCGACGATGATGCGGACTCCTCTCAGCAGGACACTACTCCAGCCATCCCCAAGCTGAGCGCACTCCGGGAACATCTAGAGTTCGTCCTAGACTACCTGGAACACCCGGACTGCGACAGGGAGATGGGGCCCTTGGGACTCGTGGAGGAAGTGCGTGCTTTCAGGCAGCGCATCATCAATCGCCAGAATCGTCGGTCCTTGCGTCAGTCAACGATTGACAGTTTTTTCAGGCCCTCATGCTCCGAGCCACAGCCCAGCACATCAGCTACAGTGGAGTCAGCGCTCGATGTGAGTTTGCGGCTTTCCTCAGAGTCTTCTGCAGTCGGTACGCCATCACCACGACCCAGCGATGCACCCCTTGGTCGCCTGCCAGTGATACTCTCGGACTCTGACAGTGAATAAACAGCAAGAACTTCTCCACTAGACCACACGGGAATTTTGAGTGTTGTGCAGTGAAAAAAACGGTGTGTTGTGTTAAGGTTTTCAAGTTGGGAGAAAAGACTCAGTAGAAAAGAAATTTAACGTAACTGACCTTCTTTGTTTTGGCTTTGGAAAATAAAAAAAACTTGGGAAAAGTTAATGTGCAACACTAAATTAAAATGGAACATTATTTGGACTAAAGTGAACACTGTGAAGAGAACGGACTTCTGTGTGTTATTGACTAAGTTCAGTGCAAGACTTCAGGAAGAGTGTACTGCAAGTGCTTCAGGAAATCGTTCTTACTGTCAGAGTCCGAGAGGAGGCGGTTATTCATCGAGGTGGCCAGGGACTTGCTGTAAGTAGCCAGAATGTTTCATATTGTACTTTTTTCCATACTATATTTACCAGAATGTTTCATACTGTACTTTTTTCCATACTATACTTACCTCATGCATGTGCAGTAGGAATGTGTTTTTCAGAGTTAGGCTAGGTTAGGGTCCATAAGTACCAGAATGTTTATTAATGTATGAACATACTTCTAAACCCTCATTTTATGTTTCTTTTGCATTTATTTCAGTCATTTATGTGCCTTATTGGTGTGATTTGGGTGTTAAATAGGTGCTATGCATGTCCAGAGGGAGTCGTATAGGTGTTTCTCTGAGTTAGGGTCCATAAGTACAAGTCCATAAGCTGGGGCCCAATATCCGGACGAAACCAATAACTGAACCTACCGATGGCTCTATTACTCCAGATATTGGAGTGATTACTGTATTGTATTCCTCTAGGCTTAGCGTATCGTTTGATATCCTTGGTGTTAATTTGTATCAGTTAGGCAAACAAGATGTGGTTCTTTTTCTTTGTTATAATCGTTCATCTCTAGTAATTTAGATACTATGCCATCTACATTTGAGTACATCAACTTAATCATCTTGTTCACATACTTGTCATGACTTGGGCCTACTACCTTTCTCCTTTTTATTCCCTCTTGTTTATGTACCGCTTTCGAACCGCAGTCCAATTACTTTGTAAAAAAAAAGTGCTCTTCTCTTCCTCTGATCTTCCCTCATTCTTTGTTTTTGCCTGCTTTCTCTTCTCCTTTAGTAATTCAAGTTCCTCCTGAGTTAGGCATCTCTTTATCCATATATTTTTGAAGTCCTCTTTTTCCATAAGTTTGTTTGCATTTTTCAGTATTCCCTCCACAGTGGTTACACTTTGAAAGGTTTCTTTCAGGGGCCTTGATTTCTTTTTCTCATATTTCCCTAGCCTTTTGTGTTCCTCTATGTCTTTACTACAGATTTCCTCTGACACTTCCTTCAATATGTTCATTACATTTGCCATCTCCTTTTTGTCTCTCGAAATCTTGTTTCTTATTTCTTCCTCCTCTATACCAGTGATTACTATAGATTTGTTGATGCCTGCTGAATCTTTGACCAATTTTGGGTTGTTTTAGTATATTTTCTTCACTTCCTTTTTCATGCTCTTTTCTTCAACACTTGTTTCTAAGTCTTTCCTTACTTTCATCATTTCAGCATATGTGGTTTCCACATCATTTTTGTTGCTTGGCATCGCATCATTTACCTGGGTTATCTTCTCGTGTCTCCATGGTTGTTCAATCTGTACATGGATGGGGTAATAAAAGAGGTACAAGGTAGGGTAGTGGATGTTGGAGTGGCCCTGGTGAGAGTGGATAGTGTTTGGAAACTTCCTGTACTGTTGTTTGCAGATGATACTGTGTTGTTGAGTGAAGACGAAGGGGAGCTGCAAGGCTTGGTGGATGAGTTTGGGAGAGTGTGTAAGAAACGGAATCTAAAGGTGAATGTAAGAAAGAGTAAAGTGATGGTCTTTGAAAGAGGTGAAGTCAGTGAATGTACAGCGAGGTTGGATGGTGAGGAATTGGAAAATGTGAGTACGTTTAAGTATTTGGGTAGTGTGATGAGTAAGGATGGAGGTTTGGAGGGTGAAGTGCTTGAAAGGGTACAGCAGGGAAGAAAGGTTGCTGGTTCTTTGAAAGCAGTGATAAGAAACAGGGAAGTGAGTATGGAAGTGAAAAAGTTACTACATGACAGTATTGTCATACCAACTCTAACGTATGGAAGTGAAGCGTGGACGTTGTTGGAAGGACACAAGTCAAGAGTGAGAGCAGTGGAAATGAGTTATTTAAGAGGAGCCTGTGGAGTCACATGGAGAGACAGGCTGACGAATGAGGATATAAAGGAGCATTGTGGTGTGGATGTGGATGTGATAGGAAGCGTTATGAGGAACACACTGAGGTGGTTTGGCCATGTGGAGAGGATGGAGGGTGAAAGACTGACGAAGAGAGTGTATGTGAGTGAGGTGGAGGGGGGAAGAGGGAGGGAGAGGCCGAGGATGAGATGGAGGGATGGGGTGGAGAGGTATATGAGAGAGGGGGGTGTGAGTTGGGAGCAGGGCAGTGAAATGGCAGGGGACTAGGCGACTTGGAGGCGATTTGTTTGTGGCCACCCCAAACGGGATTGAGGCATCTGGCAATAGATAGATAGATAGATCTTCTCCCCTATATCACTACTATGATCTACCAGAGTGCTTGCCTGCTTTATTGTTTCTGTATCATTTTTGAACTCTTCCATAATGCTCTCACAGGTGACAACTGTGCTCGCCATTTCATTAATCTTCCATCTAAGTGTACCTACCTCAACTGATAATTCATCGATTGTTGTGTCTTTCTTATTAATCTCCTTTACTAAATTTTCATTTTCTTCCTTCTGCATTTGCAACTGTTTTTTTATTTCATCTATTTCACTTTGAGAAGCCTTCTTTAGTCTGTGCACTCGTTCAACCAGTTTATTATGCGTCTCCATTTCCACAAGTTCCTGGTAGATATCATTACCCTGCTTTCTACCTTTGTCCCTTTTCTTAACTCTTTCCAAAGGTGATTTGCTGAAGATTGTGGCCATCTTCTGGTAATAACAGAAAGCTTCTACTTACAGTTTTGCATTCCTCTGCTTCGGAGACAAAACAGTCAACAGTGAATCAGCTATTCAGCTGATTTGCTTGTTCGCCACTGCTGCCTACTTCGTTGTATTGTGTTGTTGGAACAACACTTTTACTTAAACTTCCTTTTTTACATTAGAACACTATTTAGTTGGACCTAGTACTGAGCTTGACTCATTATAAACATACTTTTTAGGTAAAGTCATTTGTGGGCCGAGTTTGAGCCGGTGCGGTGTGGAGCGATGTGAGGCACGTCTTCTCACTCTCGTGTCTCTGGTATGTGTGTGTGTGTGTGTTTTACTATGTCATCGTAGAATAAGAAGTTCAAATCCGCCTTAGTTACGAGGAAGCAACTGTCTCTCGTGTGTGTGTGTGTGTGTGTGTGTGTGTGTGTGTGTGTGTGTGTGTGTGTTACTATGTCTTCGTAGAATAAGAAGTTCAAATCCGTCTTAGTTACGAGGAAGCAACTGTATCTCTCGTGTGTGTGTGTGTGTGTGTGTGTGTGTGTGTGTGTGTGTGTGTGTGTGTTACTATGTCTTCGTAGAATAAGAAGGTCAAATCCGTCTTAGTTACGAGGAAGAAACTGTTGTAAGCTGTTTTAAAAAAAATGGACTAAGTTACGAGGGGAAACTATATTTTTTGATACAAGGGAAACTATATTATTTAATTACTAGTTACGAGGGGAAACTATATTATTTCAGTCTTAGTTACCAGGGGAAACTACATTATTTTAGTCTTAGTTACGAGGGGAAACTATTATTTGTCTTAGTCACGATGGGAAACTATTATTTTAGTTACGAGAGGAACCTATTGTCTTAGGTTGGGAAACTGTTATTTGTCTTAGTTACGAGGGTTTTGTGTTAGTTGCGAGGGAAAGCTACTGTGTGTCTTAGTTACGAGGGAAAACCAATGTTTCCTAGTTACGAGGGGAAACTATTATTTCTTAGTTACGAGGGGAAACTATTATATCTTAGTTACGAGGGGAAACTATTATTTCTTAGTTACGAGGGGAAACTATTATTTCTTAGTTACTAGGGGAAACTATTATTTCTTAGTTACGAGGGGAAACTATTATTTATCTGAGTTGCGAGGGTAAATTATGGTAAGATATGTTGTGGCGTGGCCAAAGTTTGCTGTGTGGCCAACAAGAAGGTTCGTCAGGGGGCCATTAGCGGCTGACCCCCTGTTTTGTGGCCGGGGGGGAGGGGTGGACGAGGGAGGACGAATTTTAGCCATCTGGATCGTCTTCATCGCCTTTGTTATTGTCATAGTTATTGTCATCGTTATTATCAACATCATCATCGTGGTCTTCATTTTCCTCTTCATCATCTTCGTCATCATCGTTACCATCGTCTTCGCCATCATCATAATCATCATCATAATCATCATCATCGTCGTCATCATCTTAGTCATCATCATCATCATCATCACAATCATCATCATCATCATCGTGATATCATCATCATCATCATAATCGTGGTCTTCATTTTCATCATCATCATCATCATCATCATCATAATCGTGGTCTTCATCATCATCATCATCATCATCATCATAATCATCATCGTGGTCTTCATCATCATCATCATCATCATAATCGTGGTCTTCATCATCATCATCAGCATCATCATCGTGG
>NC_137069.1:43683138-43685638 GCF_032717465.1 Coenobita brevimanus
AGTGTGAGTTTGTTTTTGTTTTTGTTTCAGTATAAGTTAGTTGTAGCGAGTTTGTTTCAGTGTGAGTTTGTTTTAGTGTGATTTTGTATCAGCGTGAGTTTTTTTAGTGTTTGTTTTAGTGTGAGTTTGTTTTAGTGTTTGTTTCAGTGTGAGTTTGTTTTAGTGTGTTTGTTTTAGTGTGAGTTTCTTTCAGTGAGTATTTTAGTGTTTGTTTCAGGAGTGAGTATGTTTTAGTGTTTGTTTCAGTTTGAGTTTGCTTCAGTGTGAGTTTGTTTTAGTGTTTGTTTCAGTGGGAGTTTGTTTTAGTCTTTGTCAGTGTGAGTTTGTTTCAGTGTAAGTTTGTTTTAATGTTTGTTTCAGTGTGAGTTTGTTTTAGTGTGATTGTTTTAGTGTGAGTTTATTTTAATGTGAGTTTGTGTTAGTGTGTTGTGTTTCAGTATGAGTTTGTTTCATTCTGATTTTTTTTCAGGGTGAGTTTGTTTTAGTGTTGATTTTGTTTCAGTGTGAGTTTGTTTCTTATCACTGCTTACAAGGAACCAGCAGCCTTTCTTCCCTGCTGTACCCTTTCAAGCACTTCACCCTCTAAACTTCCATACTTACTCATCACACTACCCAAGTACTTAAACGCACTCACATTTTCCATTTCCTCAACCAACCTCACTGTATATTCACTGACTTCACTTCTCTCGAAGTGACCATGGAAGTGAAAAAGTTACTACACGACAGCATTGTGATACCAGCTCTAACGTATGGAAGTGAATCTTGGACCATGTTGGAGGGACAGGAGTCAAGAGTGAGAGCAGTGGAAATGAGTTATTCGAGAGGAGCATGTGGAGTCACATGGAGAGACAGGCTTACAAATGAGGAAGTGAAGGAGCGTTGTGGTGTGGATGTGGATGTGATAGGAAGCGTTAGGAGAAACACACTGAGGTGGTTTGGCTATGTGGAGAGGATGAAGAGTTAGAGGCTGACGAGGAGAGTGTGAGTGAGCTGGAGGGGGGGAGAGGGAGGGGGAGGCCAAGGATGAGATGAAGGGATGGAGTGGAGAGGTATATGAGAGAGGGGGGTGTAAGCTGGGAGCAGGGCAGTGAAATGGCGGGGGACAGGGCGACATGGAGGCGGTTTGTTTATGGCCACCCCTTACGGGATTGAGGCGTCTGGCAATAGATAGGTAGATAGATTATGAGTTTGTTTCAGTGTGAGTTTGTTTTAGTGTGAGTGGGTTTCAGTGTGAGTGGGTTTCAGTGTAAGTGAGTTTCAGTGTGAGTTTGTTTTAGTGTGAGTGAGATTCAGTGTGAGTGGGTTTCAGTGTGAGTGGGTTTCAGTGAGTGGGTTTCAGTGTGAGTGAGCTTCAGTGTGAGTGAGTTTGTGTGAGTGGGTTTGTGTGAGCGGGTTTCGTCGTGTTTTAGTATTGGTCATTGTGGTCCAGTGTGTCAATGAATCAGTATGTTGTGTTGCTGAGTATGTTATTGTTGTGTTTTATTATCTTTAGGGTGAGGTGAAGGAGGGAATGAGGGAGGGATGGAGGGGGTGAGGGAGGGGTGAAGGAGGGAGTGGGGGAGGGGTGATGGAGGGAGGGGGGGTTGGGGTAGTCTCACAATGCCTCTATATTGTGCAACAACCAGCAACACTCGTCACTTTCCATGCAACATTCATGATATACTCCGTTCACTCTAACTTGGCTCTGAGTTTCGTCCTTCGGCTGCTTATTTCCTTCAGCTCAGTGGCTGAATATAATACTACGTCGCTACATCCTTTCCATAGCATTCTTCGTGACTAGCAATATATTCCAGTGTTAGTCTCTTCTAACATCTCTGTATTCAAGCTGGAGAGATGGCAATATTAGGCCAAGCTGAAGTGAGCAGAGTATAATGTATAGGGTTAGGGTGGTGATGGTCGTGGTGGCGGTGGTGGTGGTGATGAAGATGATGATGATGATGATGGTGATAATGATGATGGTGGTGGTGATGACGATAATAATGATGATGATGATGATGGTGGTGGTGGTGATGATATTGATGTCAATAGTGATGATGATGATGATGATGATGAACAAGACCCCCCTCTGTGTCGCAGTAGAAAGAATGGGAGAGGGGGTGGGGGACCTTGGGAGGGGGCGGGAGGAGGGCAGGGACACAGAAAGGGCTCTAAATTATTCAGGGCTCTGCAACTCTTATCACCTTCCTCTCTCTCTCTCTCTCTCTCTCTCTCTCTCACACACACACACACACACACACACACACACACACACACACACACACACACACACACACACCAACATAACTTCCAAATTAACTTTTCGTATCGCACTCCAGAAGCTTTCCAGTCTCTCTCTCTCTCTCTCTCTCTCTCTCTCTCTCTCTCTCTCCCCGTGCATCAGGCGTCTGGTGGAGGTGGGTCATTTCTCCAGAATACCCGGGGAACAAGCTGGTGATACTAGCAAGGCTGGAAGTGGGTTGTAATTATTGCATTTCAAAATTTTTCGGTACCATGAAGAAAA
>NC_137069.1:43690638-43703138 GCF_032717465.1 Coenobita brevimanus
CTTCCTCTTCTCTTCCTCTTCTAATCTTCCTCTTCTTCTTTCTTCAGACTTCCTTCCTTTTGACTGTCCTTCTGTCCTGCTACCCTCTCCACCACTCCTTCTTCAAGCAACACTTAATTCTTCCTTCATTATCACTGCTAGCCTGTTATTCTGTGTGTGTGTGTGTGTGTGTGTGTGTGTGTGTGTGTGTGTGTGTGTGTGTGTGCGCGCGCGCGCGCGATTGTTCAGTTTCCTTTTCTTATCACTCAACATTCCCCTCTCTCTCTCTCTCTCTCTCTCTCTCTCTCTCTCTCTCTCTCTCTCTCTCTCTCTCTCTCCACACAGTCCTTCAGTTTCATTCCTTTCATTTTTTAACATTTTTTCCTTGAGCCAAATTTCCTCTTCCTCCCTCCCTTTCTCTCTCCCCCCCTCCTCCTCACCCTTTTTTCTCTCCCTCTCTCCCACCCTCCCTTTCTCTCACCCCTCCTTTTCTTCACCTTTTTTTCTCTCCCTCCCTCCCTCCCTTTCTCTCATCCCTCCTCCTTCTCACCCTTTTTTCTATCCCTCCCACCCTCCCTTTCTCTCACCATTCCTCCTTCTCACTCCTCCTCTCCCTCACTTTTTTTTCTCTCCCTCCCTCCCTCCCCCCCGTGGGCAGCCACCTTGTCGTGGTGGGGGGGCTTGCGTGCTCCGGTGATCCCACAAGCCTGCCCGTGGATGTAACGACATCTGGCAGGGTCTCCCATGCGGGTAGGGTTGTGGGTGAGGGGTCTGACTAAGCGCTGCCCGAAACGTAGGTTACCCGTATGGGTCATCGGTTCCACCCTCCAGAGGGATCGCGTCAGTGCTGTCCTGGTTGGTTGGTTGGGTGTCTGGGCTGAGGGGTGTTGGGGAGGGAGGTCTTTGCACTGGTGGGAGCAAACTTTCGAATCACAGGGTGTCCTTTTTGGGACACCCTCTGGGGACGAGGTACCCCGCTCCCATCAGACTGCGCTCGGTCCCCTCACTCCTTCGTAGGCGGTTTCCCTTGGCTCCTGGTGCCAATTTTTGTACACTAATGTATTTATGGATACAGAGAACCTTTCTTTACCCACTCATGTGGTCGGTGACCAGCCGCACGAGTCGGCATCAACTGGTCACTCTCTGGCCGACGACCCTGTACCCTCCGGGTCGTCTGCCAAAATTGTGAATCGCGATGCCTTTTCTATGGAGCTCTTACCTGGTGTTTTTGTTAATAACTCTTACACAAAATATGTAGTCATTAAAATGGATAATGGTACTTCTTTCCGGAACCTGAATTGTTTTCAGATTCACAGTGGTCTAGTTTCAGCATGTGGATTTACCCCCAAGGTCTCCTTACAGGGTGATGGTTCTCTATTGCTAGAAGCTAGGAATGAAGAGGAGAGTTCACGCATCCAGTCCCTAACTATGGTCGCTGGTTATCCTGTATCTGCCTCTCGTCACTTGGTCCTAAACCAGTCCCGAGGGGTTGTGTATTCTCGTGACTTGATCTCATATTCTGATTCTTCCCTCTTAGAGGGGCTGGCTCCTCAGGGTGTTGTAGGAGTACAGAGAATTATGAAGAAGGTTGATGGGGTTTTAACCCCCACGCCCACTCTTATCTTGACATTTGACCGTCTTACCTTGCTGGAGGTTATCACTGCTGCATGGTGGAAGCTAAAGGTTAAACCTTATGTTCCCCGACCTAGAAGATGCTATTATTGTCAAAGATTTGGTCACGTCCACCGTTCTTGCAGGCGGGAAGCGTCTGGCCTTCCTGAAGTCTGTGGAAATTGTGGTGGAATTTCTCATGGTATAGATGATTGTTCTCAACCCTCTAAATGTTTGAACTGTGGAGGAGCACATGCAGCCTCCTCAAGGTATTGCGAAGTATACAAATATGAACACGAGATCATTTCTGTCCGAACGAAGGAGAAAATTTCCTTTTCTAAGGCAAAGGCCAGGGTAAGGGAGCGGTTCATTCGCCCTGGGGTTACCTTTGCTGCTGCGTTGTCTCGCCATAAAGCTACCCGGCAGGTGCCCCTGCCATCACACAATGCCCCATCAAATTCTCGGGGTTCTACTTCCCGGCCTTCTCGCCCAGGAGTGCAGCCTGGAAGCAGCTATGCTTCCTCCAGGGAGGTGCCTCCTGTCTCTGGGAGTGTCTCCTCTGCGGTGGTTCTTCCAGCGTCTGGGAGTGCCTCCCCCATCCCAGTTCCTCCGGTTCCTCCTGTGACAAACACCCGTGTCGATGCTACACTTTTCTTTGACACATTCATAACTCCCGATGTCCTTCCTGTGCATCCTTGTCCTGACATATCCAAAAAACCCAGCATCTCTCATACTTCTGTATCAGCTGCTACTTCCGTACCGACTGCTGCTCCTGTACCATCTGCCCGCTCTGCTACTGTTGCTCACTCTTCTTTACAGTGTGGCACTATAGTTTCTAATGCTTTAAGTTCTGGTGCAGAGATGGAGGTTGCATCTGCCAACCTCAAACGAGTGAGGAGTGAGGAGTTTTTGGGTGACTCCCCTCCTTCTAAGGTTCAAACTTCTGTACCACATGAGGATTCTGAGGGGGCTCTTCGCTCGACAACCTAGCCAGTGGTCGCGTCTAAGTCTGTGGGTGTTCATGATGGCCCTTCTAGGATTCCCGTCCCTGCCTCTTCCTCAGGTGTGGTGGGGCCTGGGTCTTTAGATACTCATAGAGCTCAGTTGCTTGCTCCCTCTGATCCATCATCCAGCGGCCAACGTTTGGATGATTTGGATGGGGGGGGGTTCGGTTGGCCCCGAGGTGCCAGCTGAACCCTCACATGGGTGTGCGGATGGGGCACGTGGGTCTTCCAAGAAGGTCTTTGTGCTTCGGACTCATTCTGGCGATGGGCGGGACATGTCTCGGGGTAAGGGTACTTCCACCCACGGAAACTCTAAATCTTCATTGCCTTCTCGGTTGGTGAGGCAGAGCTCGACACCTAGGAAGAAGGGCTTTCACTCCCTTCCCAACGAGGTTGCTACATAGCTTTCTGAGTTCATAATATTTAATGCTAATCACTATGGCTCAATCGGTACCAATCTGTCTTCAGTGGAACTGTGGAGGTGCCATGGCAAATTGGGAGGAATTGCAGTTATTACTCTCTACTCTGAACCCACTATGTGCGTGTCTTCAGGAGACAATGGTGGGGGACAGACAGTTTCCTTCCATTAGGGGGTATAAGGCCTTCCATGCATCTCCTCCTGGTTTTCACAGCGGTGGATGTGCAGTTTTGTGCCTTTCTGATGTCCCCTTTATTTCCTTTGAGATTCAGTCCCCCTTTCAAGTTCTAGCCGTACAGATGCACGTTGGGAGGTGCTATACCATCTGTTGTCTGTACCTTCCACCTTCCGTTCCTGTTATACGTGCTGATCTAGAAACCCTTATCACCCAACTTCCACCCCCTTTCCTACTCCTTGGTGACCTTAATGGCCGCCATCCTTTGTGGGGTGACTCATTTTCAAATCCCCAGTGTGATCTTCTCGCCTCTTTGGTTGGGGATTTAGATTTGGTTGTCCTAAATGATGGAAGGCCGACCCATTTTCATGTTCAGACTGGCACGTATTCTGTCATTGACCTTACCATCTCCTCCTCTAACTGTGCCCTTGATTTTTCTTGGGAGGTTTTGGATGATCTACATGGTAGTGACCATTACCCTGTAGTGGTCCAGCCTACTCGCTCTATTCCTGTAGCCCGTCTGCCACGCTGGTGTCTGGACAGGGCTGATTGGTCTCTCTTTGAGGAACTGTGTGTATTTGCCAACAGGGTTACTGATTTTTCAACTATTGATGATGCTGAATGTTATTTTACTAGACCATTTTCTCAGCAGGGATTCATTCTATCCCACGGACTTCTGGTGTTTTTTCCCAGAGACCTGTGCCATGGTGGAATGATGACTGCTCCATAGCAAAGGGAACTTACAAAGCAGCTGCTCGTTGGTATTTTGCCAATCGTAATGTTGTTTTTCTAAAAATACAGTTTCGCAAAGCATGTGCTCACTATAGATGGGTCATGAAGAATGCTCGCCGTAACTCATGGAGGTTGTATGTTTCTACAATTACATCTTCAACTTCACTGTCTGTGGTGTGGAAAAAGGTGCGCAAGATATCTGGTAGGTTCTCGCCCCCCTCCCCTCCGGTGTTGCGCCTTCACGGAGAACTTGTGTCTGCACCAGATGCAGTAGCCTCTGCTTTTGCAGATCGTTTTACGTTGTCTCCACAAAGGATCCTTCTCAGCCATTTGCCACCTGTCGTAGGAATCAGGAGAGGCTGGGTCTTGACTTTCGCTCTCGTGGCGGAGAGCTGTATAATTTAGATTTCAGCCTCCGTGAGCTACGTGCTGCCCATTCAGAGTGTCATGACACTGCTCCTGGGCCTGACAATATTCCATACGCTATGCTGTGTCATCTTTCGACTGATTCACTTCAGTTTTTATTGGGCCCTTTTAACAGGGTTTGGAGTGAGGGCTGTATTCCGAGGAGTTGGAAGCTGGGTATTGTCCTCCCCTTTCCCAAGCCTGGTAAAGACCATTCCCAAGTCTCCAACTAATGCCCTATCACTTTAACATCATGTGTGTGCAAGCTGTTCGAAAAGATGGTCAATGTCAGGCTTATATGGTTTCTGGAGAAGGGTTGCTTTCTCTCTCCATCGCAGAGTGGTTTCTGTAAATTACGGTGCACTTCAGACAACCTTATCAGGCTTGTGGCGTCAATCTGTGAAGCATTTGCCTCCAAGCAACATCTTGTGGCTGTGATTTTTGACCTTGAAAAACCGTATGACACTGCCTAGCACCATGGCATCCTCCAACAATTTCATGCCTTTGGTTTATGTGGTTGCCTGCCTGTGTTGCTTGGAGACTTCTTGACTGATCATGTATTTCAGGTCCATGTGGGTTCTACCCTCTCTGCGCCACTGTGCCAGGAGGAAAGTGTCCCGCAGGGGAGTGTCTTAAGTGTTTCCCTGTTTGCAGTGGCCATTAATGGTATCGTTGACACTGTGCCTGCTGGGGTATCCTCATCCCTTTATGTGGATGACTTAGCTATATGGTTTTCTGGCTCCCGCATGTCTGTTATTGAGCGGCGGATGCAACTTGCATTGGACAAGATTTCTGCCTGGACCACTTCCAAGGGTTTTCGGTTTTCCCCTTCAAAGACTGTGGCTATGCACTTCAGTAGGATGAGAGGGATACACCCGGACCCTGATCTCCAGCTTTGTGGCAGGAGACTCCGTTGTGTGACAGAGACGAAATTCTTGGGCCTGACTTTTGATTGTCGTTTGACATGGGTCTCACACTTGGCAAATCTTAAAACATCATGTATGAAGGCTCTCAATCTATTGAGGGTTCTGTCCCATACCTCATGGGGTGCTGATCGAAGGACACTCTTGTATTTGTTTCAGGTATTTGTAACCTCTACTGTCATATGGCTGTGAGGTATATTCCTCTGCCACAGAATCAAGACTAAAAACTCCAGATGCTGTCTATCATACTGGTCTTCGCCTTGCAACTGGGGCTTTTCGGTCCTCTCCAATTCCCAGCTTATTGGTGGAAGCTGGTGTACCTCCCTTAGATCTACTGCGTCAGTCTGTTGCAGTACGGTGCTGGCTCCGGATTCGTCGCCTTCCAGACTCACTTGTCTGTGAGGGTGTGACGAAACAGTCTTGTCTTTTGTGTTATAGTAGACACCCTCGCATGCCTCGCCCATTTGGTTATAGGGTTCAGGATATAATGGAGGGGTTTGGTTTGTCGGCAGTACTTGTCAGTCCTGTTCGGATCCCGAGGGTTGCGCCTTGGATATTGCCCAAGGTAACTTTCTGCAGGCCTATTGCAGGTTCAAAGGATTTTGTCGCTCCTCAGTGTCTTTTAAGGTTATTTTTAGAACATTCTTCTAGTCATGGTGGTTCTGTGCCTGTGTATCCTGATGGCTCTAAATCCGCATCAGGTGTTGGTTTTGGAGTGGTATTTCCCAATTTTAGCTGTGGAGGTAGTCTTCCTTTGGTTGCCTCAGTTTTTACTGCGGAGTTGTCAGCCATCATTTTAGCCTTGAAGTTGGTGTTTGTTCATCCTGACAATTATTTTACTATTTATAGCGACTCTCAAGGGGCGCTTTTGGCCCTGGACTCTTTTAACTCTTCCCATCCCTTAGTTTTAGCTATTTTGGAGTGGCTGTTCCTCATTCGTCGTCGGGGGAAGAGAGTGGATTTTTGCTGGGTTCCCGCACATGTTGGTGTGGTGGGCAATGAGACTGCGGATGCATTGGCCAAGGCTGCGGCTACTCACCAGCCCCCAACAGAATATCCACTTCCTGCATCTGATCTAACACCTTACTTGTGGGACAGAATGCATGTGTGTTGGCAGAGACGCTGGGATGGTGTTGCTCATAATAAGCTGAAAGAGGTCTTCCAGAGAGTGGTTGTGCCAAGGGTTCTCCCTTCCATGCCTCTGCAATTGGAGGTAGCTCTTGCTAGGCTTCGCATTGGGCACTCTCGGCTTACACATGGGTTTCTGATGAGTGGCGAGACTCAACCGTACTGTGATGATTGCTTTGTTCCCCTTACTGTCCGTCACTTGCTGGTCGAGTGTCCAAGTTTGGGGGACCTGCGTCGGAGATTCCTCCATAGGCATACAGGGGTAGATGGTGCCTACTGTCTCTCCTCGATGCCTGGGGGAGTCCATAGCGTTTTTACTGATGTTTTTGGTTTTCTTCAGGAGGCGGGCCTCCTTCCACTTTTATAAGAAATTGTTTTCTCTTTTAACTATTTTTATTATTTTCAGTGTATTATTTCTAGAAAAAGTTATTAACTATGCATAATTTATTTGCCATGTGTTTTAGCTTGTTGTCCGGCGGCATATGACCTTAGCAGTTGCGCCGCCAGTTTTAACTACAATCAATCAATCCCTCCCTCCCTTTCATTCCTTCTCCTCCTCACCCCTCCTCCTCCTCACCCCTCCTCCTCCTCACCCCTCCTCCTCCTCACCCCTCCTCCTCCTCACCCCTGCTCACCCCTCCCCTTGCTCGCCCTTTTTCTCTCCCTTCCTTCCTTACTCTCACCCTTCTTTACCTCACCCCTCCTCTTCCTCGCCCTTTTTTCTCTCCCTCCCTCTCTCCCTTTCTCACACCTCTCCTTCTCACCCCTCATCTTCCTCACCCTTTTTTCTCACTCTCTTTCCCTCTCTTTCTCTCACCCTTCATTCTCCTCCTCACTCTTTTTTCTCTTCCTCCCTCCCTCCCTTTCTCTCACCCCTCCTCCCCCTCACCCCTCCTCCCCCTCACCCCTCCTCTTCCTGACCCTTTTTTCTCTCCGTCCTTTTCTCGCTTTCTTTTATCTTTCATCCTCCTCCTCACCCTTTTTTGTCTCCCTGCCATTCTCCCTTTCGCTCCGCCTCCTCATCCGCCTCATCCTCACCCTTTTTTCTCTCCCTCCGTCCGCCCCTTTCTCTCTCCCCTCCTCCTTCTCACCCCTCCTCTTCCTTACCCTTTTTTCTCTCCCTCCCTCCCTCCCTCTCTTTCATCTCTTCTCCTCCTCCTCCTCACCCTTTTCCTTCTCCCTCTCTCCTATTCTCTCACCCCTTCTATGTTCTCTTTTAAGGGGTACCTTCATGAAAATTTGTATTTCTTTGTGCTCCTGTGAAGAACAAGATTGCTAATTTGATTGAAGAAGAGGTGTGATTGATGATGATGATGAGGAGGAGGAGGAGGAAGAAGAAGAGGAGGAGGATAGTGCGATGATGATGATGGTGATGATGATGATGATGATGGTGATGATGATGATGATGATGATGATGATAAGGAGGAGGTGGAGGAGGATAGTGTGATGATGATGATGATGATGATTGTTTGACTGATTGATAATGATGATAGATGAAGATGATAAAAAGAGGTTTGGATGATGATGATGATGATGATGCTATAACTATACTCGTTTCACCTTACCTTGGCCCAGATTTTCGTCCATTTGCAGCTTATTATACACGTAGTTCAGTGACAGAAAATGACACTGCTACGGCTCTACATCCTTCCCATAAGGCCATGTTAGAGTGAAAGGAGCATAGATATTTTTAGTTATATTTATTGGTGACTTTTTTATAACTATGCCCAAGTTTTTGCTGTGAGGTTCCAATGAATCTCCTTGGTTACCAGTTAAATTTAGCTTCCACTCTATATCTGGCCATCAACTGAGCTGAAAGTGGTTTGGGATCATGTCAGGTTAGAGGAAATATGCTTTAGTAAAGAAATAAAGTTTGCAGGGGAATTATCTTTATTTGGAGACCGACTGACTGCATGAGGCAGAAATTATTACTCTCTCTCTCTCTCTCTCTCTCTCTCTTACTTATCCCATCATTTCACCTCTTTTCATTTCCCCATCCCCTCCACCTTCCCTTTCTCTCCCCCATCCTTCCCTTCACTCCTCATTCCCCACCGTTCTCCACTGCACTCACCATTCCTCCCCTCTCCCCCATCTCACATTATTCACCTTTTCATCTTTCCTTTCTACTCTCCTATCTCTCTACATCCTTCCACCACATCCCTATCCCACCCACTCACTCCACCAATGCTCCCTCATCCCACACCACACCACCCACACACTCCCCCATCCCTTCCCTTCCCTTCCCCAACCCATACATCCATTTCATTAACTTTGCCCTTCTCTTTCCTCTCTCCCTTTCACTCTTCCATTCTGCTCCACTCTCTCCTTTACTTTTCCATCTTCCTCCACCTCTCCTTCCCCATTCCATCCTCCTCCACTTTCTCTGTACTCTTCCCCAGTTTCCCTCCATCCCCCCCTCCCCCCTTCCCAGAAGGCTGTCGGTCCAATATGAAGGTCAGTCCCTAGAGAAACCTGCCCGCCTGCAGCAGATTGTCCAGACCTCCATATATACACATTATAACACACACACACACACGCACACACACACACACACACACACACACACACACACACACACACACACACACACACACACACACACACACACACACACACGCACACACACACACAGAACTACCCTTGACAAAGAAGTGTGTGTTCAGTCTACTACAACACTAAACTATCCGAGGGAAAAAAGTTGGTCTCCTATTCCACTGTCTCAACCCAGGGCGTGTACGTCACTATCTTCCTAGACGCATCATACATACTGTATATATATATATATATATATATATATATATATATATATATATATATATATATATATATATATATATATATATATAAACTTCTGCCCTAGAGAGAGAGAAAAAAATACAGGGTGCGTCAGTCTTCCGAGGCCTCGAAACAACGCCAGTATATCCTACATTTATGGACGGATTAATATGAAGCTTCGTACTTACAGACATCAGACTGTCACATATATGATATTTTTAAGAAACTCCCTGACGCGAAGAGATAGATGTTGGAAAGAACCGGCACCATGACATTAGTTGGTTATTTTTTACTGATACGATAATTATGCTGTATGCGATAACTGATTTACTGAGACGATGATTATGCTGTATGCGATAACTGATTTACTGAGACGATGATTATGCTGTAAGTGGCCACGTTTTTTTTTTTTTTTGGGAGGGGAGGGGCTGAGGGGTAACTTTAAGGAAGCAGGATTTACGAACACACCTCGCACAGCTGGTTAGTTAAAGGAAACATTATTGCGGAGAATCCAGCCATTTAAGTCTGAATGGTCCAGGAAGAAGGATTTACGAACACACCTCGCACAGCTGGTTAGTTAAAGGAAACATTATTACGGAGAATCCAGCCATTTAAGTCTGAATGGTACATTGATAAATCGCTCGTATGGAACTCGGGATTGGGTTATGTTTCAAAGGAGAACGCTTTCAATACCTGATGTGTGATTAAACTGTAATAAAATGTTGAAAATAGGTGCCAAGTTTCACTTAAATCGTTTCGTTAGTAATTAGAATATTGATATTAATCTCGGGTCTCCCAGTAGTGAACCACCATATATCTATCTATCTATATGATCTGTGTATCTGTCTAATTATCTGTATGATCTGTCTATTTGTCTACCTATATGATTTGTCTTTTTATCTGTCTACCTGTCCATCTATGTGTCTTTCTATGTCTGTCTGTGTATCTATCTCTGTTCTTTCTATGTTTATCTGTATCAATCTATATCTTATCTTTCTCTCTCTCTTTATCTGTTTGACTCTGGCTACTACTTAGGAGTAATCCCTCTCAGTGTACATATCCTAAACTATGATATCCTTTCCCACAGCTCATACGCTTTGGCATTTGGGAACAAAAATTCGTCTTACATTTCACCTCTTGTAGTTCTGACTTTACTGTGTTGTCTAAAAATCCTAAGCGGAGAGAAGCTTGTGTGTGTGTGTGTGTGTGTGTGTGTGTGTGTGTGTGTGTGTGTGTGTGTGTGTGCGTGCGTGTATTATTTCCTGTACTCTCCTCCCACCAACGTAAAAAGCATCTGTGCATCTAAATAACAACCATTGCATGCATGGTACTCGCTGCTCCTGTGACTCATTGACCCAATGGATTTATTCTAGCCATGCGTGACGTCATGGCATCATTCATGAGGGTCCAAAATTTATCTCAAAACCATCCATTATAACATTTCTACCTCATATCTTTACCAGATTTCACTTTTTATGTTTTTTACTCATCATACTTTTTTTTTTTTTTTTTTTTTTTTACTGGGTGGAGTATTTCGTCCTTTTTGCAATATTTTTCGCCTGTCACTTGCTGAAAAGACCACGCTACAGCTGTACGTCCTTTCCATAGCACTTCTTCGTGACTAGCATCGTATTCTAGTGCGTGTCTTAAAGTGAACAGGGTATAGTAGTACGAATCGGCGTTCCTTAGGTTAGCTAAGTAACTTTTATTTTTATTACTATTTTTATTATTATTATTATTATTTTGAGGATGGGGGTCGGTTAGGGATCTGCGTCCCTTCCACACCACTCACGTTTATTTCTATTCGTACACATCACGTATGTATGTATGCATGTACGTATGTATGTATGTATGGATGGATGGATGGATGGATGTTTGTGTGTAGTTATAGGTATGTATGTTTGTTTGTTTTCTTTCCCTTACCTTGAAAAATCTTAATATGATCCTAGTCTACGATGGCGCTGTCCCCCTCTCCCGAACCCCAAAGCGGATGACAAAATGCACCATTAACTGAGCCACGCAGTCCCCTGCGTCACCTGAAATATTATTCGTCTCACAGAAAGAGGCAGCAATATCTCCTACCCAGCATCATTGTGGCCTACGATTTTTATACTTTCATTCACTATAATCACACCATTATCACTACCACTATCACCACCATCACCACCACTGTCACCATCCCTACAACCACCACCATATCTCTTCAAACAATTCACCACCACTGCCACCACCGTCACCACCACTATCATCACCATCACCACCCCTGCAACCACAGCCATATCTAAGCAAACCAGTACCAAACTCACCACCAGCACTTAATAGCTACTGTATTTCTGCTGCATCATCACCATTATCACCACCACCACCACATCGATTCAGCATGTTCCATCCACACAACCGCCATTGAGACCTAACCTAACCTAACCTGACTAGTCGCCACCACAGCTACCACACCTACAACCACATCACCACAACAACAACTCAACCACACCACCACCATTAACAACCACCACTGCCACCACCACTAACAACAACTACTACCACCACCACCACTCCCAACCACGCCTCCACTACCACCACCACCCCACCACTATCACCACCACCACAACTACAACCTCTCTCAACCACGCCACCACCACCACACACTCGAGTCACTGCCACGTGTAGCAAATGACGCTGACAATAGCAATGAATCGGGCTGGAGAAGCAAGAGATCTGTCCTATCCAGTTGCATTATTACCCTCTCCACAGTCTGCATCCTGAATTACTGTCACTGTCACCACCACCACTGCTACTATCACCGTGACTATTACCACCACTACATGTATCGTGTTTATCACTACCAATGTCATCACTATCACCAACCTACTCATCACCACTGCTATCACTGCCACTGTCACCACCACCACTACATGTACCCTGACTATCACCACCACTATCACCAGCCCCCTTACCACCCACTATCACCGTCACTACATCCACCCAGAACACTCCAGCCTATCCTACCCTACCCTTCCCTTCCCTTCCTTTCCCTTCCCTACCCTTCCCTACCCTACCCTACCCTACCCTACCCTACCCTACCCTACCCTAACTTGCCTTATCTAAGCAAACGTCACATCACATAACTAAACCTAACTTGTCCTAACCTATCCTAACCTCACCTAACCTCACCTAAGCAAATCTCGCCTCACCTCATCAGTCCAACCTAACCTAGTCTAACTTACCTAGACTCACTTATAACCACCACAGTCACAGCCACCACAAAACAACCACCCCAGTCACAGCCACCACAAAACAACCACCACAGTCACAGCCACCACAAAACAACCACCACAGTCACAACCACCACA
>NC_137069.1:43708138-43714470 GCF_032717465.1 Coenobita brevimanus
TCGCGGTTTCCCACCAAAGTTAATGTCACGAGCTGACTCGTGACATTACGCCCCATGAAAATCAAAAAAAAAAAAATTTTTTTTTTTTAATATACATACAAATAAATCCTAACTCAGTCACACAAGATTCACACTGTCGTGTGTGTGTGCTATCCTGCTACAGAAGAAAGTTACAGTCGCCAGTGAGCGAAAAAAAACTCGTATTTACAGTAATAGAAGCAAGCTTGAGGGAAATACTCCGTGACGACGGTGAAAAATCCCGTACTCAGGTCAAACTGAGTGAAAAGTTCGCTACATTTACATTAACAACTAATTGTTATGTAGCGTGATGTATGTAATACATGGTGTAGGTGTGACAGTTGTGGTGTAACTGTACCTACGTGTAAAATTACATAATGCAAATTTATAGTAAATGATGACGACGAGGCAGAAGAGAAGGGGCGGCAGCATGCGACAGGGACGACCAGCTGATCTGCACGGCAATGCTGCACCCGCCAGCTGCACCTGCGAAAGGAATCAAGATGGAGCATCAAAAGTTTCATTTCTCTCTCTCTGCCTAGGAATCAGTACTTATGTCATTCTTAACCAGGAAACGTAGTCTTAGGATTCACAAATCTCTCAGGACCCATATAGTTTACTGGTTAACGCTTATTAACTAGGAAATGTGCCAGTTCTTGAATTGCTCAAATCTCTTAGAATGGGCAGTTTACTAGTTAGCCTAACATTATCAACCAGGAAACATGCCAGTTCTTGAATTGCTCAAATCTCTTAGAACGGGTAGTTTACTGGTTAACCTAACTCTACACTTACGACTAATAACAGGAAGTTGAGAATCCATGCGCAATCTCGGGCAGGTCATATTTTACACCCACCGTGGGTGTGAACACTCATGAGGATATTGTGCATTCTCCGGGAATCCTCAGAGAGGCCCACAGCTCGAGACGTTCCACAAGGTATTTCATACACAGCCCCGAACTGTCTCTGTGGGGTTCTCGAACTTCCCCCTTAACTTACGGTACATATATATGTACAGGCCCTGGACATACTGTGTCCTGTGGGGCCAACGGGTGAGACGTCATGTCTACACTTTTAACTGGGAACTAGGCTGGTCCTTGGATTACTCAAATCTCTGAGAACGCCTCTCATAAGGAACCCATCATACAACAGTTGCCCGTGTTAGTGATCAGTTAGTAGGCAAGACATCAGGTCTGCACCCACATTACCACTGCCCTGTCTCTCAAGTGCTTCAGAGATTATGGGTGTGGGTTCAAATGGCACATTAGTGGTACTTTGACACACACTGCAGGAACACACAAAGCTATCTGTTTCTCGTCCCATCCCTGGCCAGAAAAAGTCAGCTCAGATACAGCCCTGGGTCTTCCTTTTGCCCATGTGACCTTCTGAGGCTGAACAATAACCCCATTCTAACACTGCTACGCGGTAGTTAGCAGAAACAACAAACTGCAGTCGAACCTAGCCCTCCGATGTTCGTGACTCATGGTAGAGCTGTCCTTGTTTGCGAAGGAACTTGGCTTGACCTCCCCGTGAATACTTTATCACTCTACCCTTTTGTTTCTTCCGCACGGCAAAAAGTGTCAGGTCAGAATGTTGTTCTTGTACAACAATTTGGCTACACATCAGATCTTGCGGCGATGCAATGGTCACAGGGGTGACAGTTTGGAGCCTCAACCATGGCTCGAGTTACTGCAGCCGAAGTCTGAGTAGCATCGTCTTCAGTGCAACTATACTTGGCACCGGGAATATTGCCTATGATTAGGTCAAATAAAGGTTCTGGCATGACAAGTGCAAGTGTCGTACCAGTGTAAAATGGAGATGTCATCTGGATACTTGCCTCAGGGAACAATCTCACTGATCCATCAATAAGGTTAGCTTGGATCTGTCGACCTGTATACTGCTCAGGCCGAACTAGACTCTGTTTGACAGAGCATCCTGAGGACCCGTTGTCTCTCAGGACCTTCACAGGAATGCCTCCCACAAACCCTGGCTGAACAAGGAAGGCACTGTCACCTGTGGGAGGGCCTGTGGAGGAAGCAGCTAGCCACTGATTTGGCTGCTGAACAAACGATGCAGCAAATGTGGTTCCCTGAGAACTTGATACCTGTGGGGTCGTGCTCACCGCCTGGGGAGATGGAGCATTGGCCATCTGTGGAGGGGGCTTCACTGTCACCGTGGGACTAGTGAACTGTGGGGGAGTACCCACACTGGTAGGGACGTGACCACCGTGCTGCTGCTGAGGAATGAAGGCTGTGTTCGCCTCCTGCCTTTGACGGGCTGGTGCTGAAAAGGACAGTCCTGAAGGTCGGTTGCATGGCTGATACTGCTGGTGGTTAGGGTACTTCTTGTACCACTTCCAGTCAGGTTTATGAGTCTTTTGCCCCTGGTCCTTCCTCTGCGGTTTTGGAAATAGGCCATTATTCTGAAAACGGCCCTGTTGCTGGGGTTCAGTCTGAGATGGTTTCCCAGATTTATCAGGTTTTCTGTTCCAGGTATGTTGCTTGCGAGTTTGATACCCGTATGCAGTGAAGAATGCGTCAGCCTTCTTCACCATTCGGCTAGCATCTGTTACCTGGCAGATTTTAAGCTGAGCCATAAGTTCAGTAGGCCACGTCTTTTCCAGCAGCGTGCGCAGCATAAGGTCAATTATCCCCTCACTCGTGGAAGGAGTTTCGTCTTTCTCCATCCATTCATCTAAGTAAGCAGTAAGCCGGTCAAGAAACTGAACGACAGTCTCTTTATCCTGTAAACGCGCCCTCCTGAACTGACTCTTGGCGTCGTCAACTGTGAGACTGTATGCTTTGACGAGTGCGGCCTTCATCATCTTATACGTGAGATTGTCTCCACGAATTCTGTGGAGAATATCGAGGGCAGGGCCCTGAAACAGGCTAAGAAACTGAAGCCGCTTAGCTGCATCATCCAGGTGGTACGGTTGAGCTATGTCTTCAAAACGAGCTATGTATGGCTCGATTCGCTCGCAATCTTTGTACGGGGGAAGCTTGATGTGTGGGGTCCCCATAATATGTGCAGGGATAGCTGCTCGTGGAGCTTGGGCCAGCTGCACCAGATGTGTCTGGAAGCCAAGCGAATCTCACTTGAGCTTCAACATTTCAATTTCATGTTTTTTGCGTGCTTCTCGCTTTTGGCACGTTCACGTTCTCGTAGTTCTCGCTATATGTTCTAACTCGAGTTCGGGCTGTTTCCGCTCGTGTTCACGCTTGTTCCTCGCTCGTATTTGCGCTCCTTTTCTTCGCGTTCCTCAAGCTGAATTCGACACTGTTCACTAGCATCATTTTTCGCAGTGTTGCTGTTCGTAATTAAACCAAGAGAGGACAAAGTCCTAAATTTCAGGTGGGTCTGCAAGACCCATATCTTTGGCTTCCTGGTACATAGACTCGGGTGGACATGATGCTAACTCAATCTTAAGTAAACTAACAACTCAGTACTGACTGCAATTTTTTCAGAGAAAGATGTCCACTAATCGAGAATAGAAGAATATTGGCACAGGTTAGTGGTGACCAGTTTTATCTAATTAAACTAGTAAAGAAAGAAAATTAATTAAACAACTGATTGTGACAAAACTATTATGTAAATTAATAGAAAATGAATTAATAATCACCAAAGTAAGATAGTGCCTGTAGATTTTAATGATAACTACCTAAGTATGAGTGAGTGAGTATTATCTCGTGAATAGCTTTAGAGCTAGGAGTTAATATCCTGGAATGAGGTCGCCAACTGTCACGGGGTTTTTAAAGCATATATATGAAATTAAAGGATATTATTTCAATAATACTGAAGAGCAGCGACAATGAATTGTCTTGTGAAATTCAAGCAATGATTACTTTATGCCGGCTTACTTCGCCGATTCTATAAGGACGAGAATTTATAAACTTTCTCAGCAGTACACTTCAGAGACTAATTCTTCACAATTGCTGTTTGTTAATACTGTTAGCCTCAGGAGAAAGTGACTCCACCCCTGACAATCAATAACTAATTGTATTAATGATTACAGAGTCTTGCTGGTGCATTAACTCCTAGATGGCACAACAGATTTTAAGCTTAATACAAAAAAGGACTGGCCTAAATACCAGTTATGAAAAAGCAAAGTGATTATGCAAACTAAGAGCTATAAGTGAAATAAGCTTTTAATATGGAAAAATAAAACACAGAGTTTACATTACATTAAGCTCAAGAAAAAGAACTGTTAAATTTATTGATTACAATAAAATAAATTTACGTTACATTTCAAAAATGAATTCAAAATAAGGAGATTGCACTCACTCGCTCACTCAAAAAGCTAACTCTTAAACCTAGGAAAAACCGAAATGAAAATACTGGTCAGAAAAGTGGACAAAGCGGATGACTGGGTGTCATTACTGAGGGGACACTGCATACGCTAAGTCTCTTGCCAATCACGCTAGGTGGGAATACGGCGGCGGTGGGAACTGCGTCGTAGGAAGGACACTGCTACACACACTACCCACTGCTTGCACTGCGTACAAATCTTGACTGACTTCAAATCATTAGGAAAGAGGCGAGTGTCCAGCCGCATTGCTAACGGCTAGAATGAGCGCAAAACATGCCCATAATAAATCGCTCAGTGGAAATGCTAATGAACTTCTCGCACAAAGACGATCATTTATGACACAGTGAAAAATTGTTCCGAAAACACTTCCGACCGGGTGAATACGTAGCGGTTGACTGAGTAATGAATACTGGGATTCCACTAGAGTTCACGGTTTCCCACCAAAAGTTAATGTCACGAGCCGACTTGTGACAGAAAGTAACCAAAGCTTAACCCAATTCTCACCTAACCTTAAATTAGCCTAACATAAGTTTAACAAAGCTAACCTAATCATTACTCAATCCAAAAATAAACAAATCTTACCTAACAAAAATAAACCTAATCTAACCAACATTTAACCTAACTTACCTCAATTCTTAAACTAACCTAACCTAACCCAGTACTAACCTAACCTTACATGAGCCCAAATTAAACTAAGCTAACCTGCGGTACAATAATCCAGTCCACAAATAAACAAACCAAACCTAACAAAAGAATTAACCTAATCAAAAATAACCTAACCTTGATTTTAAATTAACCTAACGTATCTTGAGACTATATTAGAGAAGGATTTTTTCTAGGGGCTTGACGGTGTACACTACTGCACAACAGAACATATTATACTACTCTACAGTACTACACCTTACACTATTTCACACTAACATTGCTGTACACTTACTATAGACTACATTAAAGCACACTATAATTTTCTGCCAACCTAAAGCTGTATATGTTAACACTGTAAAACACTAGTTTATAGTACTATCACACAACACTGATGAGCATATAATACAGTAGGAACAACTAAGCTAGGAACACTATTACTGAAACCATAAATTTACAACTAATGTACAAATTCAAGCGCACTGTATATTGTTGTACAGCACCTCCCAGTAACTTCGCAGTATAGTAAAATAATTCTTGTACACGAGAGAATGCTTAATTCAGTTTATTTTCTGGTGGCCGAAAGATACGGGAGACGTTGAGGGTAGTCGGGCCCACCCTTAGCGGCGATCCGTAACTCCAGCTTCCATAAGGTCTCCGAAAGTGTTTAGTGCATGCCAACTTCCGACGCCGCTCCACTTTTCCCCCGCTCGTAGTGAGTTACGGGACTGCAGCTGCGTTAGGGCATCAAGCCCCATATCTCTAGGCCAAGCATTCCCCTAGGATAGGTTAGGTATATTGAGGTAGGTTTGGTTAGGTTTAGTGTGTTTGGTGAGGTTACATTACGTATTCCCCTAGGATAGGTTAGGTATATTGGGATAGGTTTGGTTAGGTTTAGTGTGTTTGGTGAGGTTACGTTACGTATTCCCCTAGGATAGGTTACGTATGTTTGGTTACATTTGGTTTGGTTTAGTACGTTTGGTGAGGTTACGTTACGTCTGTTTGGTTAGGTTTCGTCTGTTCCGTTATGTTAACCGGTGGTGCAGTATATTTTTCTGGTGGTTTTTGATGCGATTTGATTTTTTTTTACTTTTTTTTTTTTTTTTTCGGAAAATGCTTGATTCCATCTACTTGTCCAGAGTTCACGATTGGAAAAGAGGAGAAATGAGGCATTTCCGACAAAAAATGAAGGTTAAAAACATCCGAATCGCATCAAAAGCTACCAGAAAAATTATATTGCGCTACCTGGAAGTGTACTGTCCACTTGTAAAAATTTACCGTAACTAAGTAAATAGCTAATAATCCTTTCAGAGGAGAGTATATAAAAACACTCAGTACGTAATGTTACCAGCAGTCTCCTCCTTCATTA
>NC_137069.1:43714570-43834570 GCF_032717465.1 Coenobita brevimanus
CTCAGCTGAAGGAAACAATCTGATGTACCAACGATGCTACAAAAGGGAACGCAGGACCATGAACGTGCTGATGGCCGGATGCGTAGACGAAAGTTTATGGGATTCGCAATTGTAGGGGACGAAATGGAACGAAAATGTTTGCTAATCAGATAGAAGTTACTCTCTGAGTCATGTGTTCTCCTAAGTTAGCGTTCAGTTCCACGTTCTTCATTCGATTTCGCACTTCTCAACATATTTTAGATCGACTGAGCATACGGCTGTAACTTTGATGACACTGATGCTAATATTTCCCTGCACTTCTATTATAAGCTTTTGTTTTGACTTTTACAACTTGATCCTGTGTTTTCATTGGAGAGATTTATATGTATTATTTATACAGAACCGTGTGCTGTTAGACAATAAAATTATTAAAATAGATATACTGGGAAAATAATCAGACAGTGCTTGTTAAATATGAGGATAATACATTTTTTAATATTTATATTTACTGAGTTAGAATCGGGTTTGTTGACAGAACCCCGGTTAATATATATACAGTATATAATACATGTTCCTTATTTTCATGAACTGAGTATTACTGAAAAAAATGAATAAATGTCTATGATGTTAACTTGCTCAGATGAATATAAATCATCATCATCATCATCATCATCATCATCATCTAATCCTACGTTGCCCCATGAGGAGCGTAGGAGCCTGGGGCTAGGAAAGTTGGTCCTGGCATTTAAGATGAGAGTGACCAGCCTCACTCATCCCTGAGTGGCATTACATGATCAATAAACCCCAACCATCCCTTGGATATAAACCTTCACCAACTCAATCCGATTGGAGCACCTTTATTACCCACTAAACCACCAGGAGCCAAAATTTGGTTATATGGTTACCACCCAGCGTAGTAAATGGTTTCCTGGTGTACAGGAAACTATTTGGCTTGTCACTCAGTGTAGAGTCACCGACAGGCAGAAGGAAGAGGAAAGAATGAAGGAAAGAATGACACAAGAGGGAGTGTAAAATCACCCGCAAGCAGAAGAAAGAGGAAAGATGAATAAAATAACCTGTTAAATCACCAGAGAGAGAGAGAGAGAGAGAGAGAAGGGTTTAACAGAATAAAATGAGTTAAGGAAATGTGTAAAAGAGGGGGATAGAGAAAAAAGCTTTGTGTGTGTGTGTGTGTGTGTGTGTGTGTGTGTGTATGGAGGTCTCGGTGACCACCTGCTGTCGGCCCCAGTGCAGCTGTGATCCATTATCAGGTCCGTAGAGGAGAAAGAGACGAGTTGGAGTTTTGCCGAATGTGCAGAGAGAGAGAGAGAGAGAGAGAGAATGTCTGAAACTGTGGAAATACGATTAAGTAAGGAACCCCCCAAAAGCAGAATATTATTACTAGAAATTAAAAAAAATAATAATAATATTATCATAGCGACTGTGACAAAAAAATGTATGCTTACTAGAGTTTGAAAGTAAAAAATAGGAAATCCAAAAATACTAGAAACGAAAAAAAAAAAAATCTAGGCAGAAATATAAGTGAAAAAAAATAGACGAAAATTTTTGACCAGCGAGCATAAATGTGCGTATGAAATTGAAAAAAAAAAAGTGTGTTTGTTGGGGTAGAAATGTGTGATGAATTGTGAAACATTAATGATCAATAAGCTACGCCTGGAAGGAAAGTGTTAGCCCGAAAATAAAGAAAAGTATTGTGTGTGTGTGTGTGTGTGTGTGTGTGTGTGTGTGATAGAATCGGGTATGTACGTGTATGTTTGCTTCCATCTGTGTGTGTGTGTGTGTGTGTGTGTGTGTGTGTGTGTGACGGATAGAATCGGGTGTGTACGTGTATGTTTGCTTCCATCTGTGTGTGTGTGTGTTGTGTGTGTGTGTGTGATGGATAGAATAGGGTGTGTACGTGTGTGTTTGCTTCCATCTGTGTGTGTGTGTGTGTGTGTGGTGTGTGTGTGTGATGGATAGAATCGCGTGTGTACGTGTGTGTTTGCTTCCATCTGTGTGTGTGTGTGTGTGTGTGTGTGTGTGTGAACCTTCGTCTGTCCACTGTTGAGAGAGATAACACGGCTCTCATTCTCTCACTTAAGATTACCGCTGCCCCCCCAGGAAAAGAGAAAAAGAGAGAAAGAGAGAGAGCGACTCGAAATATTTCCTATTTTTCGTCTCCTCCGTGAAGGGTGTTTGTGTTTGATCATTTTCTGTCGCTCTGGTAATGCTTTCACCAGTTGTCTGTGCTAACGTCTTTGTTGAGTTATTCTTGGTACTTTGTCTTTTTATTAAGACCTCCACATTCTATGGACTTCTTATTGATATTATAGATTTTTTTTTTGTTTGGGGGGAAGGGGGAAGATCTAGTAGGCTGGCATTCCAAGATCCTTCGGAGATAGTGACTTGAAATTATCAGGAGTGACGTATCTTGGTTGCAGGCTTCTTTGGCACTAATTTTTTTTCCCTAGCACTAGCACCGCACTAGCGTCCTCTATTATTTATTTATTTTTTTTTTTTTGCTCCTGCGCAACAAAAACCACTGAAAGGATTGCTTTGCAAATGTTGCACTATGTATTGGTCAGCATATACTAGTGCACCTGGGTATTAAGCAGTATGTAGTGGTCAACATATACTAGTAATCTGGGTATTGCTGCAGTATGTAGTTGTCAACATATACTAGTGCACCTGGGTATTGCTGCAGTATGTAGTGGTCAACATATACTAGTGCACCTGGGTATTGTTGTAGTAGTATGTAGTGGTCAATACATAATAGTGCACCTCAGTATTTGCTGTGTATGTATATGGTCAACATATACTAGTGCACCTGGGTATTGTTGCAGTATGTAGTGGTCAACATATACCAGTGCACCTGGGTATTGTTGCAGTATGTAACGGTCAACATATACTAATGCACCTGGGTATTGTTGCAGTATGCAGTAGTCAACATACTGTATAGTAATGCACCTGGGTATTGTTGCAGTATGCAGTCGTCAACATACTGTATGGTAATGCACCTGGGTATTGTTGCAGTATGCAGCCGTCAGCATACTGTATAGTAATGCACCTGGGTATTGTTGCAGTATGCAGTCATAAACATACTGTATAGTAATTGTCACGAGTCGGCTAGTGACATTGGCTTTTGTGGGAAACCGCGAACTCTAGTGGAATCCCAGTTTATCGTTCAGTTAACCGCTCATTCGGTCGGGAGTCTTTTCAAATCAATTTTTCACTCTCATAAGTGATCGTCTTTGTGTGAGACATTAGCGCTTCCGCTGAGCGATTTGTTTTGGGCTTGTTTCGCTCATTCTAGCCGTTAGAAAGGCAGTCACAGCGCTCCCTTCTTTCCCACGAGTTAGGCAGTCAAGATTTGAGTGTCTATAGCCAGGTTGTGTGTGGCAGTGTCCTTCCTCAACGACATCTAGTTCCCACCGTCCACATAGCTGATTTGGCGAGAGACAGCGAGTGCAGTGTTCTTCCTCAGTAACAACACCCAGTCACCGCTTAGTCCACTCTTTGACTAGTATTTTCTTTTCGTTTTTCTAGACTTAAGAGTTTAGTTATAAAAGTGCTGTTCCCTCACATGCCGGCTGGCTGCGCCGCATGTTGTTTTCCTAGGCATAAGAATTTCTAGCTTTATTAGTGAGTGAGTGAGTGCGACTTCTTTATTTGAATTCACTTTGAAATGGAACGTTAAATGTATTCCTTTGTAATCAATAAATTTAACAGTTCTTTTTCTTTGAGCTTAATGTAATGTAAACTCGTGTTTCATTTCTCCATAATTAAGCTTGTTCTAGTTATAGTTCCTATTTGCATAAACACATTGTTATTCATAACTGGTACTTGGGACAGTCTTGTTGTGTTAAGCTTAAAATCCGTTGTGTTTCTAGGAGTTAACGTGATCAGCAAGAACTCGATATCATTCATAGTATTAGTTATTTATTGTCAGGGGTGAAGTCACTTTCTCCAGAGGCTAACAGTACTAATAAACAGCAATTGTGAGTAATTAGTCTCTGCTGTGTGTACTGTTGAGAAAGTTTATAAATTCTCGTTCCGAGAGAATCGGCGATGCAAGCTGGTAGCAAGTGAAAGTAATCATTGTTTGATTCTAGCAAGACAATTCTTAAGTTCCTGCTGTTCAGTATTATTGAACATTATCATTTAATAATCGCATTTATCTTAAAAACACCGTGACAATTGGCGAGCCTACGCCAGGATATTTAACTCCCTAGCTCTAAAGCTATTCACGAGATAATACTCACTCGTTCATACTTAGGTATTTATATTAAAGTCTATAGGCATTACCTTACTGGTGATTATTGACTCATTTTTATTAATTTACATAATAGTTTTGACAGTCAGTTGTTTGTTTAATTTTCTTTCTTTAACAGTTTAATTAGATAAAAACTGGTCACCACTAACTCTGTGCCTATATTTTTTATTTTTTTATTATTATTGGCATTTCTCTCTTGCAAAAAAAAAAAAAAAATGCGCAAGTCAGGTACTGAGTCGCTAGTTACTTAGAATGAGTTAGCATCATGTCGACCAGCATCTATGTACAGGAAGCCAAAGATATGGGTCTTACTGACCCAACCGAAATTAAGGAGTTCGTCCTCTCACGGTTTAATTACGAGCAAGAACGTGAGAAAGATGCTCATGAAGAGCGTAGAATCCAGCACGAATACGAGCGAGAACAGCGCGAACACGAACAAAAACAACGCGAACTCAAGTTAGAACAAGAGTGACAACAGCGTGAACACGAGCAAAAACAACGCTAACTCGAATTAGAACAACACGAGAGAGAACATCAACATGAGTTAGAACAACATGAGAGAGAACGTGAATATGAGCGTGAACAACGAGAACATGAACGTGCCGAGTGAGAAGCACGCGAATAACATGAATATGAAATGCTGAAGCTCAAGCGAGATTCCTTGGCTTGAGACACATCTGGTGCAGTTGGTCCAAGCTCCACGAGCGTTCTCCCTGCACATGTAATGGCGACCCCACACATCAAGCTTTCCCCATACAAAGATGGCGAGTGAATCGAGCCATACATAGCTTGTTTTGAAGACATGGCTCAACTTTACCAGCTGGATGATGCAGCTAAGCAGCTTCAGTTTCTTAGCCTGTTTGAGGGCCCTGCCCTCGATATTCTCCACAGAATTCGTGGAGACAATCTCACGTATGAGATGATGAAGGCCGCACTCGTCAAAGCGTACGGTCTCACTGTTGATGACGCCAAGAGTCAGTTCATGCGGGTGCATTTACAGGATAAAGAGACTGCTGTTTAGTTTCTTGACCGGCTTACTGCTTACTTAAATGAGTGGATGGAGAAAGATGAAACTCCTTCCATGCGTGAGGGGATAATTGACCTTATGCCGCGCATGCAGCTAGAAAAGTCGTGGCCTGCTGAACTTATGGCTCAACTTAAGATCTGCCAGGTGAAAGATGCCAGCCAAATGGTGGAAAAGTCTGACGTATATTTCACTGCATACGGGTATCAAACTCGCAAGCAGTATACCTAGAACAGAAAACCTGATAAATCTGGGAAACCGTCTCAGACTGAACCCCAGCAACAAGGCCGTTCTCAGAATAATGGCCAAGGTCCAAAACTGCAGTGGAAGGACCAAGGGCAAAACACTTAGAAACCTGAGTAGAAGAGGTACAACAGCTACCCTAACCAGCAGCAGTATCAGCCATGCAACCAACTGTCGGGACTGTCCTTTTCACCACCAGCTCAAGTGAATAGGAGGCAGGAGGCGAATGCAGCCTTCATTCCTGAGCAGCAGCATGGTGGTGTCGTCCCTACCAGTACGGGTACTCCCCCACAGTTCACTAGTCCCACAGCGATAGTGAACACCCCTCCACAGATGGCCAATGTTCCATCTTCCCAAGCAGTGAGTACGATCTCTCAAGTTTCTAAGTCACAAGGCACCATGTTTGCCGCATCATTTATTCAGTAGCCTCATGAGTGGCTAGCTGCTTCCTCCACAGGCCCTCCCACAGGTGACAGTACCTTCCTTGTTCAGCCAGGGTTTGCGGGAGGCATTCCTGTGAAGGTCCTGAGAGATAATGGATCCTCAGGTTGCTCTGTCAAGCAGAGTCTAGTTCGGCCTGAGCAGTACACAGGTCGACAGATCCATGCAAACCTTATTGATGGATCAGTGAGATTGTTCCCTGAGGCATGTATTCAGGTGGCATCTCCTTTTTATACTGGTGCAACACTCGCAGTTGTCATGCCAGAACCCTTATTTGACCTAATCATAGGCAATATTTCCGGTGTCAAGGATAGTTGCACCGAAGATGATGCTACTCAGACTTTGGCTGCAGAAACACGAGCCATGACTGAGGCTCCAGACTGTGACACCCCTGTGACCATTGAATCGCCACAAGATCTGATGTGTAGCCAACTTGTTGTTCAAGAACAACATTCTGACCCAACACTTGCTGCCGTGCGAAAGAAACAAAAGGGTCGAGTGATTAAGTATTTACGGGGAGGTCGATCCAAGTTCCTTCGTGTACAAGGACGGCTCTACAGTGAGTCACGAACACCCGAGGGTGAGGTTCGGCTGCAGTTTGTCGTTCCTGCCAAGTACCACCTAGCAGTGTTAGAATGGGGTCATTGTTCAGCCTCAGGAGGTCACCTGGGCAAAAGGAAAACCCAGGGCCATACCCGAGCTGACTTTTTCTGGCCAGGGATGGGGCGAGACATAGATAGTTTTTTGTGCTCCTGCAATGTGTGTCCACGTAACACCAGTCAGGGACACATCTTTCCTGCGCCGTTTGAACTCACACCCATAATCTCTGAAGCAGTTGAGAGACAGGGTAGTGGTGAAGTGGGTGCAGACCTGATGTCTCATCCGTTGGCCTCACAGGACACATCATGTCCAGGGCCTGTACATACATATTATGTACCATAGTTTAAGGGGGGAAAGTTCGAGAACCCGCAGAGGCGACCCGAGGCTGTGTCTGCGGACACACGAGCCCAAGTTTGCGTAAGGATTCTCAGCTGCCCCAATATTGTATATACGTGTGTACTCTAGGCTAAAGGGGGGAAGTTTGAGGACCTGTGTGCAGTCCAAGGCTGTGTCTGCGGACACACGAGCCCGAGTTTGCACAAGGTTTCTCAGCTCCCCGATATTAATAAGTACTGTAGGTTAAGGGGGAAGTTCGAGAGAGAACCCCGCAGAGGCGACCCGAGGCTGTGTCTGCGACACACAAGCCCGAGTTTGTGTAAGGATTTTCAGTTGCCCGATATTAATATAGGCACTAGGTTAAGGCAGAGGTTGAGGACCCGTGTGCAGTCCGAGGCTGTGTCTGCAGACACACGAGCCCGAGTTTGCATAAGGATTCTCAGCTTTCCGACACTAATTGTAAGTGCAGAGTTAAGTTTAACCAGTAAACTACACGAGTCCTCAAGACCAACGACGTCCAGGGACTATGTTTCCTGGTTAATAACATACCTAATGAATTAATGGCGACCTCGAATGTACGAAGCTTAGGCTGTCACTCGTATTTTTCAGCTCGAGCGTACCTTTCGTAGCATGTACTGATTGCTAAGCAGAGAGAGTAATTGTAATGTAATAAGAATTTTTGTCTCATTGACACTTTTGATTCTCCACCTTAATTGATTTTGCAGGTACAATGATGGGTGTAGCAGTTTTGCTGTGCAGGCCAGCTGATCGTCTGCCGCACGGTGCCGCCTCTTCTCCTCTGCCTTCATTGTCACCATATTATTAATATTTACTGAATCATTTTACACGTAGGTACAGTTACACTACAACTATCACACCTACACCGTGTATCACATACACCATGCTACACAGCAATTAGTTGTCAGTGTAAATGTAGGGAACTTTCGCTCAGTTTGACCTGAGTACAGGATTTTCACCATCGTCACGGAGTTTTTTCCCTCAAGCTTGCTTCTATTAGCATAAATAAGAGTTTTTTTTCGCTCACTGGGGACTGCGACTTTCTCCTGTAGCAGGATAGCACACACACCACAGTGTGAATCTTGTGTGACTGAGTTAGGATTTATATGTATGTATATTGAAATCTTTTTTCTGAAGAAAAAAAGATTGATTTTCATGAGGCATAATGTCACGAGTCGGCTAGTGACATTGGCTTTTGTGGGAAACCGTGAACTCTAGTGGAATCCCAGTTTATCGTTCAGTTAACCGCTCATTCGGTCGGGAGTCTTTTCAAATCAATTTTTCACTGTCATAAGTGATCGTCTTTGTGTGAGACATTAGCGCTTCTGCTGAGCGATTTGTTTTGGGCGTGTTTCGCTCATTCTAGCCGTTAGAAAGGCAGCCACAGCGCTCCCTTCTTTCCCACGAGTTAGGCAGTCAAGATTTGAGCGTCACAGAAGTAGGTTGTATGTGGCAGTGTCCTTCCTCAACGACACCTAGTTCCCACCGTCCACATAGCTGATTTGGCGAGAGACAGCAAGTGCAGTGTTCTTCCCCAGTAACGACACCCAGTCACCGCTTAGTCCACTCTTTGACCAGTATTTTCTTTTCGTTTTCCTAGACTTAAGAGTTTAGTTAAGTGTGCTGTTCCCTCACATGCCGGCTGGCTGCGCCGCATGTTGTTTTCCTAGGCGTAAGAATTTAGCTTTTGAGTGAGTGAGTGCGATCTCTTTATTTGAATTCACTTTGAAATGTAACGTTAAATGTATTCCTTTGTAATCAATAAATTTAACAGTTCTTTTTCTTTGAGCTTAATGTAATGTAAACTCGTGTTTCATTTCTCCATAATTAAGCTTATTCTAGTTATAGCTCCTAACTTGCATAAACGCACTGCTATTCATAACTGGTACTTGAGCCAGTCTTGTTGTGTTAAGCTTAAAATCCGTTGTGCCTTCTAGTAGTTAACGCATCAGCAAGAACCTGATATCATTCATAGTATTAGTTATTTATTGTCAGGGGTGAAGTCACTTTCTCCAGAGGCTAACAGTACTAATAAACAGCAATTGTGAGTAATTAGTCTCTGCTGTGTACTGTGTAGAAAGTTTATAAATTCTCGTTCCGAGAGAATCGGCGATGCAAGCTGGCATAAAGTAATCATTGCTTGATTTTGGCAAGACAAATCTTGTTCCTGCTGTTCAGTATTATTGAACATTATCATTTAATAATCGTATTGATCTTAAAAACCCCGTGACAGTAATGCACCTGGGTATTGTTGCAGTATGCAGTCGTCAACATACTGTATAGTAATGCACCTGGGTATGGTTGCAGTATGCAGTCGTTAACATACTGTATAGTAATGCATCTGGGTATTGCTGCAGTATGCAGTCGTCAACATACTGTATACTAATGCACCTGGGTATTGTTGCAGTATGCAGTAGTTAACATACTGTTTACTAATGCACCTGGGTATTGTTGCAGTATGCAGTCATTAACATATACTAGTGCACCTGCGTACTGATACTGGGATCCATATTTTTTTATATACTGAGGAAAATCAAAATGGCCTCCTCATGCCTGAAACTGCTAAATCGGAAAGTATTCTGCAGATTTTGGCCAAACTCGGTAGAAATGTAGTGGGTCATGAGTGAACATGATTTGCATAGTATGAATGACCTTGATCTCAATCTCAAGGTCACGGGTCAAAATCCATAATAATTTTTAAGTCATACAGAAAGTCCCTTAATAATTAAATAGGTCTACAGTGATTACTCTTTTCATCTGGAATGTGGAGTTATTTGAAATTCTAGTTGTTTCGAGTATTTGTTATTCTTGTTTGTTGTTGTTGGTGGTAGTAGTTGCGTTGCTGTCACATCGTCTAGTTACTGCTATTTGTTTGGTGTTGTTGTCTCAGACTCACTTGCACCAGAACCCGATGGACTGCAGACTGAAGCTTCTCTTTTCTTGCAATGCACTAAAATCCATTCGATGAGTGCAGGGTGTGGAGTTAAGGGACATTTAACTAGAACAACCACGTTGTTTGCGGCTGGATCCCCAGGACTTATGGTAAAAAAGGTGCTTAGAAATTTTTTGGGAAAAAGGCCTCTTTCTCACAAACAAGGAGAATATGTTTTCACCCCCCCCCACTTTTTTGTGTGTGTGAGAGAGAGAGAGAGGTTTGGACCAAATTTGGTGGGTAGATACCCTATGTCCCAGGGAACAGTCGATAAACTTTTGGGACCGATCCGGATCGTATTACAGATTTTGGATCCGGAAAACACTTTTTGCGAAACTGTAGTGAATGACGAGAAAACTTAACCCATTACAAAGAGTGGTTTGGAAATTACGTTGCCCTTGTCGGAGAGAGGCGCTCCACTGAGTGCCCCTCTAGTTAGTAATTTGACTTCATGTTTATAAAGAATCGCAATGTAGTTACAAAAAAGAAATTCTTCATGAATAAAACAAACCATATTTTAAAAATATATATGAACCATAATCAGAAAAAAATCATTAAAAAGACCACTGTAGGAACATGGCGTAAATCATTGATAATCGTAAAATATTTATGAAAAAAGAAAAAACTTTTGTGAATAAGCCCCCAGTCTCTGTGAATCATTGTGTGCGTGTGGAAGGGGGGTTGGGTCGTAGGATGGCACCTGTACATGTCCTGGAGGCTCTGGGGCAACTGTAATGGACTAATTTAAAAGCAGTCCCTCAGTGACTCGGTAAGTAGGTGATCCAGTGACATTGGTTCTTATAGACAACCAGGCAGTGGAGCCACCTGGTTACGTCGGTGCCACCACGTGAAAGTGTCCCTCTGCAGCACCCTTTATTCTTGGTACAGCCAGATGATTTTCCTCAGCACAAGAAATTACCGTAATGTAGTCCTTTTGATTTAACTTGGCCCTCATTTTTATATCCCTTTGCTGTTTATTTAATAGCTTAGTGGCAAAATAACACAATACTGAGGCTCTACGTACTTCATGCAGCATTTTTTTTCCTATCACCATTATTCCAGAGTGAACCTAATGTAACAGCTCGGCATTTAAGAAGGCGAGAGGATAATTTCAGGCCACATTGTTGCTGCTGTTGTTGTTTCTGAGTAACCCTAGTGTGTGTGGCCGAGCAGATCCATCAACCACAGCAAGCAACAGTCCCTGAAGGGCCGTCTCGTGCAGTAAACCTATGTTCCCTTACGGTAGACAGTGCTGTGGCAGAAGAGCGTGGAGGTTGGCTCTGGATGGACGCCGCACTTGCGTCTGTCTACCCCGTTAGCAGGGAGACAATAGCAGGCTCCATAAAACTCCGTTATTTGATTACATGGTTACCACCCAGCTTTTTAAGTGGTTTCCTTGATTACAGGACACCATTAGACTTGTCACTTAGTGCGGAGTCACCAGAAGTGGAAAGAGGAGTAAAGAAAAGTGACTAGAAAGACTGGAGAAATAGGATGAGAGGAGGGCAGACACAGAAAAAGAATGACGAAGGTGAAGGAAGTAATAGGCAGCAGTACATTAAGTGAGTGGATGGTCGTCGTTGTCACGAATTTGCGAGATTGTGTATTTACGCCAATTCGTGTCATTGTACTTTGGTGGGAAGCCACGAACTCAAGTGGAAGAACCACTGTGTGTCACTCAGTTTAACCGTCCCTGTATGCACTTTGATTGGGATGGTTTTTCAGAATATTCATCACTACACCAAAAGTGATTGTTCTTATGCACGACATTAGTGTTTCACTGAGTGATTTTATTGCGTGTGTATATCGTTCGCCCTGCCACCACTGACCGTTGAAGTTAAGCCACGCCCACTTCCAGCGAACATGCCCGTTCTCACACCCCTGTACCGGCGTTGGAACTTAATGGTTATATCAGTTTGTGTTGGACGGTCATGGGACGAGAACTTCGAGAAGTTGTCGAGCGCAGTGCAGAGCAGGCCCCTCATCCTAGTGCCTACAGTCTCTAGCAGTTCAACGATTTCCCGTATCTCCCCACGGAGTTGGTGATCGGCTGTACAGCTAGCTCCATTTCCTCCACTGACTAGTATTTTCGTTCCTTTTCCTAGGCTTAAGTCTAATTAGCTTTCCGAATGTGAGTGTATTTCTTTTGATATTTGAATTCGTTTTTAAGATTCTTGTAATGTAAATTTCTGTTGTAATTTATAAATTTGCAGTTCCTTTCTTGAGCTTAATGTAAACGTAGAATCGTGTTTGATTTCTCCACATTGAGCTTACTTTAGCGTGCTGCTCCCAGTTTGGACAAACTTCTTATAGTAATTATGACTGGTATTTAAGCCAGTTCTTTCATATTAATTCTTAAATCCGTTGTGCCAGCCAGGAATTAGCATCAGCAAGAACCTGTCCATTATTATTAGTATTAGTTATTGATTGTCAGGGGGTAAGGACACTTTCTCAGAGGCCAACAGTACTAATGATACAGCATTCGTGAGTAATTAGTCTCCGCTGTGTACTGTTGAGAAAGTTTATAAAATTCTCGTTTCTAGAGAATCGGCAAAGTAAGCCAGCATAAAGTAAAACTTACTACTTGATTTCACGAGTCAGTTCCTTGTGTCAACCGATTATATATATATCTACCGACGATATATACATAGATTAGCATCTTATTCTTAATTCCACATCCCCCCGTGAGAGTCGCCACCTACCATTAGGCCAAGTTAGAGTAAAAAAAAAAAATTGTAATAAGGTTAATAAAGGCAATAGTTAACCCTTCTACTTATAAGGTTTTATTTGAGGTTAAAGAAAAACACGAGAGCAAGAATATTGTGAAAAGATGTCATTATATTGAAGGGGTGAAGAGACAGACAGAGTGGCCCCATCTCTTGCTGCCATCTTACATTTTCTTTGTCTGTATTTCACTCATCATTTTTTTATGCTCCACCTCATCTCAGTTTATCATCCTAAATTTTGTGTCTCTGTCTTTGCATCAGAGTCTTTGTTACGGTCTTTGCCTCAGTCTTTCAGTCGCTCATTTTAGCCTTCCGACCCACTGCAACTCTCTCTCTCTCTCATCATAAATTCTCTCTCTCATCCCTCCTCTCTCTGTCTTTGGTTCACTCACTCACCCATGCTTTCTGTTCCACTGCATCTTTGTCTGCCGTCTTCTGTGTTTTTGATTAAATATTTTCCTCTTTGTTTCATGTACTTATCCCTGCCTTCTTCACTTATCCCTGCCTTCTACCCCAACTCATCTTTATCATCATATATTCATTGTTTTCTTCTTTGTTTTGGTGCTTATTACCACCCTCTTCTCCAGCGCAGCTCTAACATCATCTCTGTGTCAGTTTTTTCTTCATTGTTCCAGTCGCTCATACACTGTTTCCTTTTCCACTTAGTCTGTATACACCATCCTAATTCCTAATTGTTTTAGTCTTTATTGATAAATTCCTTTTGTCTTGATTTGTATTCTTGCTACTATTGTGTATTTTCTATTTGTGCTTAATTTTCTTCAGTCTTTGTTTCAGTCCTTCCTTCAGTCTTTCCTTCAGTTACTTTAGTCTTTCCGTCAGTCTTTGCTTCATTCACACATTGTTTTCCCTCGCACCTTCAGTCTTCGTCATTAAGTAGTTCCTCTCCTTGCTTCAGTCTTTCCTTCAGTCTTTGCCTCAGTCTTTCCTTCAGTCCTCCCTTCAGTCTGTGTTTCAGTCTTTCCTTCATTCCTTCAGTACTTGCTTCAGTCTTTCCTTCAGTCTTTGTCTCAGTCTCTGCTTCACTCACATATCACTGTTTTCCCGTTCTCACGCCTTCAGCCATCGTCAGTAAGTAGCTCCTTTCTTTCCTTCAGTCTTTCCTTCAGTCATTGTTTCAGTCATTGCTTCACTCACACGTCACTGTTTTCCCTCACGCCTTCAACCTTCGTCAGTAAGCAGCTCCTCTCTCACAGCCTCGGGTTCCCCACAACAATGCCTCTGCTAATGGCCGCTTCCTCACGCTGTACACTTTATTTCCTCCTCCTTTTGTTCCGTGGGCGTGTGTGTGTGGGGGTGGGTGCGGGAGGGGATCTGGGTGTGGGGATGGGGAAGTGTGTGTGTGGAGGAGGGGTGGGGGGCTGGGGGGGTAACTGTGGTGTGTATGGGGGTGGGTGGGTGTGTAGGTGAGAAAGTGGATGTGGGTGTATGGATGGGTGGGGTTGTGGGTGTGAGTGTGGGTCAGGGTTTATGCGTGTGTGTGTGTGTGTTTACGTTTTTACCCCTTATCTTCCACTCTGTTATTTATCTATCTTTCCATCTATCACTGTCATACCTGTAATCAGAGGCATGGTAAAAATTTAAAAAACCTCATTCCCAATACCATTTTCTTTATAACACTATTCACATTAAAGGGAACACTTTTAAATTCAGACTTATTTCCACACGAGCACTCATTTGATCTTTAATATTATAAAAAGTCGCTTAATTTTGAAATAACACTATAGCTTGATTGTTTAAAGTAAATTTATTGGTAGATATTTGAGAATTTTCAAATAGGCGGCTTAGAAGGAAAGTTACAGTCTTGGTGTTTTAATATGTTATAGAGATATTTTTTTTGGTGGTAGGTGATGGCGACCATCATTCACTCACGATGTAGTGCTGCCTACTTTTTCCTTCACCTTTATCATTCTTTTCCTGTCTCTACCCTCCTCTCTTCCTATTTCTCACCATCGTCCACTCACTTGATGTAGTGCTGCCTACTTTTACCTACACATTTATCATTCTTTTTCTATGTCTGCCCTCATCCCTTCTTACTTGGCACCATCATCCACTCACTTGATGTATTGGTTCCTGTTTCTTCCTTCACATTTATCATTCTTTTTCTGTGTCCCCCTCCTCTCTTCTTATTTCTCCCATCTTTCTTGTCACATTTTATTGCTTTTTCCAGTTAGCTTTACATTGAGTGACAAACTTATTGGTTTCCTGTAAGCCAGGAAACCATTTACAGTGCTGGGTGGTAACCATATAACCAACCCAAACGCGTTCCCTACGTGTCAACAAGTGGATTGGCGGAGGGTTAGTGCCCCTCCCCGTTAAACAACAAGCTCAAAGACAAACGGCCACCCCTTACCGGATTATGGCATCTGGCGATAGATAAATAGACAAGTGCTCGTGGGCCCTTCGGGCCCCTCGCACTTGCTCCTGCGGTGGGCTGTCGCGTTTATGTGCTGTGCTAGTGTAACGTTGTCACTTGGATTTTTTGCAGCTAACCAGTTGATCGTGTTATTTGCAGCTTTGGGAATGGAACCCAAGTTGTCCGAACGCAAGTCCGAAATATACACACAGCTACTGCTATAGTACATTAGATGTAGCTGTGGGCAATAAAATTCTACGGAGATCCTATGCCGGGCGCCAGGAGTGGCGTTTTTTTTTTTTTTTTTTTTTTTTTTTGTCAATGTGATCGCTCATTAAATATGGTAAGGTTTTCAATTGTGATGAGACCAAGTTTTTTCACATCAGCGAATTTTTTGCGATTTTTGTGCCAATTTTGGTGCGATTTGAATGTGTAGTTTCGGCTGGCCAAAACACACCCACACCCACCCACACACACACACACACACACACACACACACCAAGACACACACACACACACGGCTACTGCTATAGTATATTAGATAGATAGACAGATAGTTCCAAAGAAGCATTTGACTTTGGAATAACGTAATAGGTACTTCATCTCGATATGCCTCTATATTCACAAACTCAATATTGATGTAACATAATTCTGTATTTCAGGCTGACAAAACAGAGATTGTGGTACAAAGACATTGCAAAACGAGAGAGAGAGAGAGAGAGAGAGAGAGAGACAGACAGACAGACAGACAGACAGACTGACAAAAAAAATAAAAATTAATGCCAAGAGTGACTTTTGCATCTTCCTGTACTAATTCATAGACAATATCTTGCTCAGGTACCCATCCCAAAAGAAAAGAAAAAATGGAAATAGTGAATGGAAGGCATAAGATGTCTATGAAAAGAGAGAGAGAGAGAGAGAGTAGGATGAGGAGGAGAGAGGAAAGGAGAGGAGGAGAGGGGAGGGGAGAGGAAGGGAGTGGAACAGTATGGCGGGGCAGGGTAGTGTGAGGCAGAACAGAGTGATTTTGGATAGGGTGAGGCAGGTAGGATGACGTAGGACAGGGTAAGGCAGGGTTACATGTTGCAGGGCACGATAAGGTAAGGTAAGGCGAAGCACGGTAAGGGAAGCAGAGTAGGGGAGAGAAGGGTAGGGTGAGGTAAGAGTGAGGCAGGGCAGGGCAAGGTGAGACAGGGTGAGGCATGAATAGAGAGAGGGAGGGGGGCGCAAATCCCCCTCCAGTCGGCACTTGTAGGGTAAGAGGGGAGTGGCCACAATCTGGTTACCTCTTGTGTAAGGCTTCCCAATCTCTGCTCATCAGGTGCACATCATTTATTCACACACACACACACACACACACACACACACAATTTAAATATCACCACTTGTACGCTAAGACCCACTGCCCATAGCTCATACATGCTATGGTTGTCTCATTCAGAACTGTTTTGATGGTATTAGCGGTGTTTGTGTGTGTGGAAGACCAGTAAAGATTATTAACCCATCCAATATAATATCCTATTCTTGAGAACCTCCTTCTGTACTATCCTTGTCATATTCTAGTAGTTTAGTCACTGTCTTGAAGGAGCTGCCTAGTGTGGACCATCTTGTCCTGCTGCAGTTATCCTCTCTTGTTATGTTCTTGTGTTCTTGGTATATTTTTGTTCTGTTCTTCTTATATCTTTGTCACATTTACATTATTGTATTTAAGTTCTGAACAAATTTTTATAATGAAAAGGTTAATGAAAGAGTCCAAAAAAAAAAAAAGTGTCTGGTTTCATCATACATCGTTCATCCTGGCAAAAAACTCCAATCTCCTTTAGCTCAGTTGAGACTTCTTTGACTAGTAACAAAGGAGACTCATGCCTATCTCATAACCTGATCTTCGAATTTTATGCACCCACGACTTTTTGCTTAATAAGGGGTACTGGGCCAGTTCTCTCAGGTGAAAACGAACTGACTATAGCCTGAGTCACCCACCCATCCATCCATCTTCCTATCCATCCATCATCCCACCCACCCCTCCCTCCATCCACATCCACCCATCTATCCATCCATCCATCCATCATCCTACCCACACTTCCCTCCATCCACATCCATCCACCATCCTACCCACCCCTCCCTCCCTCCCTCCCTCCCTCCATCCATCCATCTTTCCATTCATCCACCCATCCATCCATCATCCCACCCACCCCTTCCTCCCTCCCTCCTCCCTCCTTCCCTCCATCCACCCATCCATCATCCCATCCACCCTTCCCCCCCTCCCTCCACCCTTCCCTCCATCCATTCATCCATCCATCCATCCATTCATCCATCCATCATCCCACCCATCATCCCACCCATCCATCATCCCACCCATCATCCCACCCATCCATCATCCCACCCATCATCCCACCCATCCCTTCATCCATCCATCCATCCACACATCCATCCATCATCCCATCCTTTATTGTCTCATCAGGTGTGTAGGAGGGCAATATACAAGAGAAATCACTACACATCGTTTACTTTAACTTGGCTGAGATTTTTGTCCTTTTCCAGCTTATTTCACATAGCTCAGTGGCAGAATAAGACAATACTACGGCTCTATGTCCTTCCCATAGCACTTCTTCGTGACTAGCACCTTATTGTAGTATTGATCTATGACGATATACAGTACCGCGGCTCTACATCTTTTTTCATAGCACTTCTTCGTGACAAGCATTGTGCTCTAGTGTTATTCGTTAGTTACAGTTCACTAGTAGAAAAACACAAGAGCTGTATATCCTTCCCATAGCACTTCGTGACTAGCACCATATTCTATTGTTGATCTAGTGTTACAGACAGAATACAGTACTTCGGCTTCACATCTTTTCCGTAACACTTCATCGTGATTAGCACCATCGTGTTAATTGTTACAGTTTAGTGGCAGAAAATGACAGTATTAAGGATGGGGTTTTGTGGGGTTCAGGGATGTGGTGTGTGGGCTTAGTGTGGGTAGGAGAAGGAGTGTGGGTGAGGTGGGGTGGGGTGAGATTATGGGGTTTAAAGGGGGGATGGGGGTAGGGGTGATGAGGGAGTTGGGGTGGGGTGGGGTAAAGTTATGGGGTTTGGGGTTTTTGGTGTGGAGTTTAAAGAGGGGGTCGGGGTACGGATGGAGGGTTTGGGGTGGGTGTGGTGGGGGAGTGAGGGTGGAAGGTTGGGATGGGGGATTGGAGGTGGAAGGTTGGGATGGGGGATTGGGGGTGGAAGGTTGGGATTGGGGAGTGGAGGTGCAGAGAAGGGCGGGGCATCTGGACTTATTGCACACTCTTGCATAATGGACCATCAATTGCAAAGTATGAAGCTTGGTATTAATTCACGTAGGATTTCGTTCCAGTGAGAATGAAGAGGTACTGTGTGTGTGTGTGTGTGTGTGTGTGTGTGTGTGTGTGTGTGTATCTTTAATTTATCTAAATTTACTTTTCCCATTGTGGACATTTATTTGTCAAACCCGCTTCCCCCGCCTTACCCCGCCTCAACCTACGTTGCCTTATCCTACTCTGCCTCACCCTTCGTTGCCTTATCCTACCCTGCCTCACTCTACCTTGCCTCACCTTGCCTTCCCTTACTCTGCCTCACTCTGCCTTGCTTCACTTTTCCCTACATCGTCTCACCTCGCCCTGACACCCTACCCTGCCTAATCCTGCCCTGCCTCACCCTACTTTGCCTTACCCTACCCTGGCACCCTACCCTGCCCCACCCTGCTTTGCTCTATCCTACCCCACCCTGCCCTCTCTCTCCATCCTTCCTTACCCTACTCTGCCTCACCTTAACCAAACCCACCTTGCCCTGCCTAATACTACTCTGCCTTACCCTGCCCTGTCTCACTTTCCTTTACCCTACCCTGCCATGCTTCACATTGCCTACTTCAACCTACCCTGTCTCACCCTGCCTTGCCTCGCCTTACCCTACCTCGCCCTACCCTGCCCTGCCTCACCCTACCCTGCCTCACCCCGCCTTGCCTCACCCTACCCTGCCTCACCCTGCTCTGCCTCGCCCTACTCTACTTCACCCTTCCCTGCCTCGCCTTACTCTGCCTCAACCTACCCTGCCTTATCTCACCCTATCCAGCCTAACCTTCCTTACCCTAACCTGCCTCACCCCACCCTGTCTCACTCTGCCTTACCCTACAGTGCCTCACTCTGCCTGCCTCACACTGTCCTACCTCACCTTACCCTACCTCACCCTACCTTGTCTCACCCTGCCTAACCCTGCCTCACCCTGCCTAACCTTGCCTCAACGGTCAACTATTTTCTAAGTTTCCATTTTGTGTTTTCCTGTTTTTCCTCTGTATAATATTTCTCTAGAGTTTCTCCTGCATTATAAGTAGTCGTCTGTATTCAGGTTTCCTCCGATGTTTTCTTTAATAGTTTTTTTTTTTTTGCTTCTGTCTTGGCTTACACACACACATACACATGTGCATTACATAAACACACACACACACACACACACACACACAACCAGTGTTGTAGGTCACGAGACCAGTTTGATGTGGTCTTAGTCTTGATCTTGGTCTCGTTTGATGTGGTCTTGGTCTTGATCTTGGTCTCGAAGCTTCGGCTCGAGACCAGGTCGAGACCAGCATTACAAAGTGCATCGTGGCGTGGGGAAGGTCGGGATTTATGATCATACACTGAGAAAAATCATGGCTGATTCGATTCACGGCATGCCATGCAGCGTTGTACTGTCTATAGATACTGCCTGGCTAGCGCTACGGTGATGATGCATGAGCTGAGCCTTACGAGCGCCGATAGAGTGCGTGCGAGTCGAGAAAGCTTGCATGACGTGGCCATTCTCGCAGTGATAATCTCCGTTTGCACGTACGCATGTTTGCAGCTCTGTTCACCTCCGTGTACTTCATATACGTGTATGGTGTATGCAATTCCCGCACCCTTCGTACACGTACACCACAGGTTTAGTTTGCTCGGAAAATGTAATCACAAAAATTTCAATTTTTATGTTTTTTTCTTCATGCCAGTGAAGCAATGAAATCAGAAATATGCTACCTAGATGTTATTTTTTTTTTTTTATGCGAGGAAGAAGGAACCAAAGGCCATGAGCCTGCGGTAACAGTTCCCTCCAAGAGAAAAACATAATACAATAGAGAGCCAAATTCAAGATCCGATCATTTTGAGATGCCTGGACACACTGCGTTTGAAAGACTGGAGATCATAGGCAGCAGGAAATACAAACAGAGGGAGACAGTTCCAGAGCTGACCTGTTGTATAAATGAAAGACTGGGAGTAACGGTTAACTCTTGCATTAGAGAGTTGGACGGAAAAGGGATGAGAGTTTGCTGCCAGACGGGTGCTACACGCCCGTCGTAGAGGTGGAGGAATGCAAGCAGATAGTTCAGAGGAGCAGTGACCATTAAAGTAGCGATAGAAAAGAGATAAAGATGCAACAGTGCGCGAAGAAACAGAGGTTGAAGGGAGTCAGTAAGAGGAGGAGAGTTAATGAGACGAAAAGCCGTTGACTCCACCCTATTGAGAAGAGCTGTATGTGGGGAGCCTCCCCACACATGAGAGTTGTACTCCACACAGGGGCGGATAAAACCCCTGTATAGAGTCAACAATTGTGCAGTGGTAAAGAAAGAGCGGAGTCGGCTTAGCACACCCAATCTCTTGGAAGCAGATTTTACAAGAGATGTAATATGATCTTTCCAAGATAAGTCCCGAGTAAATGAAACCCCAAGCATGTTCAAGGGTGATGCAGGATTAAGCTGAATATTATTAAACATTAGTGGGTATACCTGTGGAAGATTTTGTCGGGTTGATAGGTGTAAGAACTGAGTCTTAGATGCATTAAAAAAAACATATTATTTTTACCCCAGTCAGAGATACAAGCCAAGTCAGACATTAGGTGTGCCATAGCCTCATCCCTTGTTTGTTGAAGTAACTGTTCAGATGGGCGTTGCGGGAACCGAATGGAAAGGTGAAGGGTGGAGTCATCAGCGTATGAGTGGATAGGGTTAGATGTACAGCTTAGAAGATCATTGATGAATAAAAGAAAGAGAGTTGGTGATAGGACAGAGCCCTGAGGAACACCACTGTTGATAGATCTAGGAGAAGAACGATGGCCGTCTACAACAGCGGCTATAGAACGACCAGAAAGGAAGCTAGCGATGAAGGCACAGATAGAAGGATAGAAACCGTAGGAGGGCAGTCTGGAAATTAAAGATTTATGCCAGACTCGATCGAAAGCCTTTGAGATGTCAAGTGCAATGGCAAAGCTTTCGTCAAAGTCCCGAAAGGAGGATGACCAGGAGTCTGAAAGGTAGGTGAGAAGATCGCCAGTGGAGCGTCCCTGACGGAACCCGTACTGACGATCGGAAAGAAGGTTGTGATAGGAAAGATGCCTTAAAATTTTTCTATTGAAAATTTACTCGAAAACTTTTGAAATACAGGACATTGAAGCAATTGGACGATAGTTGGAGGGTTGGGAGTGGTTACCCTTCTTTGGGACTGGCTGAATGAGAGCAAACTTCCAGCAAGAAGGAAAGGTACAAGTTGACAGACAAAGGCGAAAGAGTTTGTCTAGGCAGGGTGTAAGCACAAGCACAGTTCTTGAGAACAACAGGAGGGACCCCATCAGGCCCATATGCCTTGTTAGTACTGAGGCCAGTGATGGCAGAAAATACATCAACTGAAGAAATTTTAATGTCAGCCATGAGGAAGTCAGAGGGGGGAAGTGATGGAGGAACAGCACCGTAATCGTCTAAGGTAGAATTGGAGGAGAAAGTCTGTGCAAAGAGATCTGCTTTATCAGTAGAAGAAATAGCTACAGAAACATCAGAGTAGAAAAGAGGAGGGAAGGATGATGAGGTAAAGTTGTTAGAAAGATTTTTGGCAAGGTGCCAGAATGAGCGGGAAGAATTCGAGTTGGAGAGTTGAGAGCATTTAGTATGGATGAAATTATTTTTAATAGAGCGAAGAACAGACTTAGCACGATTCCGGGCAGAAACGTAAAGATGATGTGATTCAGGGGTGGGTTGGCTCCGGTACCTTTTGTAGGCCCTCTCCTTGTTGCGGACAGCATTAGAACAAGCGTGATTAAACCAAGGCTTTCTTGTGTTAGTCAAAGGATATGAGAAAGGAATGTATGCTTCCATGCCCGAGAGAATAACCTCCGTAATGCGCAAGGCACACTCAGATGGCTCCCGGCCATGGAAGCAATAATCATTCCAGCGAAATTGAAAGAAGTACTGCCTGAGGGCCTCCCAGTCCGCGGCTCCAAAATACCACAGACGACGTTTCCCTGGAGGGTCCACAGGCCGTACTGGAGTGATAGGACAGGTTAAGGTAATAAGGTTGTGATCGGAGGAGCCCAACGGAGAGAAAAGATTAACAGAGTAAGCAGAAGGATTAGTTGTGAGGAAGAGGTCAAGTATGTTGGAGCTCTCTCCAAGGCGGTCAGGGATACGGGTAGGGTGCTGTACAAGCTGCTCTAGATCATTAAGGATAGAAAAGATGTAGGCTTGTTCACCAGGTGGATCAATGAAAGGAGAGGAGAGCCAAAGGTGGTGGTGAACATTGAAATCTACTAGAATGGAGATTTCAGAGAAAGGAGAAATGGATAGAATGTGTTCCATCGTAGAAGTAAGATAGTCGAAGAATTTTTGATAGTCAGTAGAATTAGGGGATAAGTAAACAGCACAGATATATTTAGTCAGAGAATGACAGGAAAGCCGAAGCCAGAGTGTAGAGAATTCAGAAGAATCGAGTTCAGGAACACGAGAGCAAGATAAGTCGTTGCGTATATATACACAACAGCCACCTTTGGCTTTGAAATGAGTATAAAGAAAGTAGGAGGATACAGAAAAGGGTTTGCTGTCAGTTGCCTCAGACAGCTGAGTCTCCGTTAGAAAAAGAAGGTGAGGTTTAGAGGAGGAGAGGTGGTGCTCAACAGAGCGAAAGTTAGAGGAAAGGCCGCGAATGTTGCAGAAATGAAGAAGAAGAGAGTCAGACATTTCCTCCCTTACAGGGGTGTAGCCAGGATTATGGAGCGATGGGGGCCAAGTCAGACATCAGTGGCTTCCCACCTTTCAAGTTATGACCCTTCAGAGCTTCGAAATGGCTATCACGGAGGCCTGTAATGACTTCTGTGACCCTTTTAGAAGAAATCAGAATATTTTCTAATTTTTCACAGCCACCCAAGTATTTTATACAACTTATTCACCTATGAGCGGGGGGCCATGGCCATGTGGCCCAGTGGCGTTTCTAGCCCTACTAAAGTGGGGGGGCCACCTGGGGGCCGATAAATCATCTGTAGGCTACTAGCAAGAAGGACAGTGAGCAGACTCGAATGAGGGTCCCTTTCAAGAGGGAATGTTAGTGAAAACTGTTCTCTTAAACAAATAGTGGGTACGACCGTAAGAAATATCTGGAGCACTTATGGAAGTAAAATATATATTTTATATTTATGAAAAATTTTTGCTTCCCACCTCTGTATCCCGAACCCACTTCGGCCTCTTGTGTAATTATCCTGAAGATTAGGTAGTTCCCCTCGACTTCTCACGAGAAACGAAAGATGATATGTTGTGTATGGAACGTTTGGGCACGGGTAAAGCTTGGACAGAAGTGCGAAAATTAGTCTTCCGAAAACCAGCTTTCGCGAAAGGAAGATGCAGCTATCCATGAGTACGATGGCACTGACAGAGTATGCAACACTATACATTATAACTTCAAAACTGTACTTTCAAAAGTATAAAAACTTAGAAAACTTTCAAAAGCTGTAACATCGGTGTGCAGGGCCGTAGAGAGCTATGACCGCGCCCTGGGGTGCCTGGAAAACGTTTGACGCAGGCCAGAAAAACAAGCAAAATTGTCACAGTCCTGATGTGAGCCCTGGTCCCTTCATACTCTTGAGTTTTGGCCCGAGAATTATCCCCATTGCCCTCTTCTCTCATTCATTCTTCTTGGTAATTTTCCCAGAAACTCCTCGACCTCATTCAACTCATGTGCGACAATCAACTTAATTTCGTTCCAAAGGTGTTGAGTATCGCATCGATACATAATCTGCAGCTAAGTGCACTCACTCGAGGGGCTGAGACGCACGTGAAAACTGACCAGCAGTGCAGCACCTGCAGGCTGCAGCTACTCTTCATTCATTCAGCAGACACATAAATTCTTGGTCTTGGTCCCGGAGGCCTGGTCTTGGTCTTGGTCTCCCAGGATCTGGTTTTGGTCTTGGTCTTGGTCTCGGACGGTCTGGTCTTGGTCTCGAGGTGCCTGGTCTTGACTACGACGCTGACACACACACACACAGATAGATAGATGGATGTAGTAGAAATAATTTTGAAAATATGTCAAGAGGGAGGAGAGTTTGGTCGAATATGTGTGTGTGTGTGTGTGTGTGTGTGTGTGTGTGTGTGTATGTGTGTGTGTGATGGTCTTTTAACTCCATTCTGAACACGTTTGCCACTCTACCACACATCACACTGACACGTCCATAAACTGTATTTTTGCGTGTGTGTGTGTGCGTGTGTGTGAGAGAGAGAGAGAGAGAGAGACTGCGTATGTCTGTGTGGGTGCAATGTATGTGCGTGGATCGGAAGGTAGGTAGGCTGTGTATGTATGTATGTAATAGGTATAAATGTACGTTTTTCCACCCTCACACACACACACACACACACACACACACACACACACACACACACACTAAAATACACATCCACCTCAGGCGATAAGAATGGCTAGAATTTTACGGGCTCCGAATTTCGCTTACCCCTCTCGTGGTAGGCACAACTCTCGCATTCTTTTCCCCCCGCCAAAACCAGACGATTTTATTCAACTGAGAGTGAGTCGTAGGAGCCTGAGAGAGAGAGTCGTGGGATTTTGAAGTGTTTTTGACTTCGACTTTGCCCATATTCCTGTCGGTTAAGGAAACTCCCTAACACCTCTTCCCAGTCGATTTATTTTGTTATTCCACATCGTTTCTCACGAAGTGGAATCTTAGGCTAGGTCTTGTCCGTCCGTCCGTCCGTACGTCCATTCGTCCGTTCCACGCTGGATCTCTGAAACAATTTGCAGTTATTTTCTCATATTTGTATGACTGGGGAACCAAATAGGAGGTTGATGCCCGTCTCTTCGAAATTTTGAAAAGGTCCTATATGGCCGAGTTAGACCAATTTTCTATTTTTGAGACCTTAAATCCTTTATCTCCTTTCCGTTAACAGGTTTACAGGCTGTGATAAACTTATATAGGAAGTCATGTACAGTCAGTCTAAACATGATGGCAGATTTGACCTGTGACCTTTCCTTCAAGGTCATCTGAAAGGTCGAATGTCAATTTGCACGAATGATGTTATGAGTCGTTCCAATATTAATTTCATCATATTTACTGGGGATTTTAGTACATGTGGCATTGACAGACTCCGTCAGGTGGAATCCATTTTTCCTTTGGGATGAACCAGTTTATAAGTAAGCCAACACAGATATCAGCAGCAATAGTAGATCTGCTATTCACCAATCTCAAAGGTCCTCACGATGCTACTGTTCCGCTGTATGTTACTGATCATCATATGATTTTCTTAGGATTTTAAATTATTGATGAATATTATGATATATTTAGATGTTTACAAAACAGTTGTAACAATGAATAAATTTGCATAATTATTTTCTGACTTAAAAAATTAATGAACTACATAAGCTATCTATCTGTATACCTAGGCTGCTTCCCCCCAAAAAAAATGTGGGAACCAAGACAGGACGACACACTCCCAGTTTACTCATCCACACACACACATTCACTCGTATCTTAGTCCCAAGGGGAGAAGAGACCGATCCTCACCGCATTACACCACACGAAGGTCAACTGCACTGTGCACTCAACGACATCTGCAGCAGGGCCCGACAGCAGAGCTGGTTTGCTCCTGCCACATCAAAATGGACCCAGTCCCTTTCCCGCACCTGATCTGATCAGCTGATCAGATAGAATGCAGGAGAATATCCCCTCAAGGCCGCATCACCATTTATTCATTCACAATTTCTCTCCATTCATTCCTATCACCCTCAACCACTCTTCCATGCTCTACAGACATCCCTCCCGCATCTAACGTCCTCTTCACACTGTCCATTCATCCTATTCGTGGTCGTTCTCTCAGTCTTACGTCCCTCACATGCGATCCAGTTATCTTCTTCACCAGTCGCTCATTATCCATTCTCTCCGTGTGGCCAAACCATCGCAACATACTCTGCTCAACTCGATCAGCCATCTCCCACATAACTCTAGTTCTCCTCTGCACTACATTTTTTCTCACTCAATCCATGCGTATCACTCCACACATACTCCTCAGACACCTCATCTCCATTACATTCAAGTTTTTCCTCTCTGCTACACCCATATTCCATGTTTCAGTTCCATATAACGCAGTCAGTACCACTACATCCTCATGCAGCCCTCTCTTTACATCCATTCTTAGTGAAGGACATCTAAAAACTTCTTTCATTCCTCCAAGCACCATTCCTACTTCAATCATTCTAAGCTTCACCTCAACATTTAATCATCCATCCACAGCAACATGTGACTCTAAATACTTAAAACGCTCTACCTTCTCAAGCAATTCACCATTCAAAACTACGATCATTTCCCTACCGTCTAGCAACGTCGTACACTTCATCACTTTACTCTTATTCCGATTTACTCTCAATTTCCTCCTTTCACACACCCTTCCAAACTCCTCTACCAACTGACCCAATCTCTCCTCCGAATCAACTACCAGTGCAGTACCATCCGCAAACAGCAGCTGATTCAGATTCCACTCTCTACCATCAGCATTCATGAGACTCAAACTTCCACCTAACACTCTCACATTCACCTCTCTTACAACACCATCCGTATGAATATTAAATAACAAAGGCGACATCACACATGCCTGCCGTAGCCCCACTCTCACGGGAAACTAATCACTCAATGAATTTCCCACTCTTACACACTCTTTACTATTTACATAAAAACTTTTCACTCCTTTCAGCAACCTACCATGAAGTCCATACAATTCCTAAACAGTCCAGAAAGCCTCCCTATCAGTTCCATCATACTCTTTCTCTAAATCCATAAATGCCCAAAACACATCCTTACCTTTCGCTAAGTACTTTTCACACACCTGTCTCACAGCAGACACATGATCTACATATTCCCTCCCTCTCCTAAAACCACACTGCTCATCAACAATCACACCCTCTGTACCCTCTCTAACTCTCTTGATCAACAAACACTCTACCATACACCTTGCCTACAACACCCCACCCCGTAAAAAGAACTAACTAAAAAAGCAAATAAAGCGCCTCGGACCCGGATGGACCATACGTTGACGACTAAGGAACGGACAAAGGACATTCTGAGAGTAGGAACGTGGAATGTGAGAGGAGTGAATGATGAAGTGAAAGAGAGAGAGATTGTCCAGGTTCTTGAAGATGCAAAAGTGGATATATGTGGATTGACTGAAACTAAATGGAAAGGTGAAAGGATGAGAGAATGGGAATACGGTGTAGGTATATGTGCGGGAGTCAGTGAGAATGAGAGGGCAAGAGAGGGAATATGTCTGATGATAAGCAAGAAGTGGAAGGAGAATATAAGAGAGTATGGAACAGTGGGTGCAAGGATTGTATGGGTGAGGATGAAAGTAGGTATACAAGCATGGGCGATTGTATGTGTGTATGCTCCAACTGAGGATCGAGTGGCAAGAGTGAAAGATGAGTTTTGGGCGAGAGTAGAAGCATGTATGGACAAGTTTGAGAGGAGCGAGAGAGTGCTGTTGATTGGAGACATGAATGGCAAAGTCGGGAATGTACGAGTGGATGGAGTGGTTGGTCAGTGGGGTGTGCCAGCGGAAGTAGATGGGAATGGTAGTGCTTTGGTGGACATCTGTGCTGGTAAGGGGTTGGCAATAGCCAACACCTACTTTCGTCATAAGATGATCCACCGGTATACATGGAGAGTAATGAGGAGGATGGATGGTGAACTTGTTGAACGAAAGGCAATGATAGACTACGTGTGTGTGAATGAGCGAATGAGAAGACAAGTGTTGGATGCAAGGGTGTGGAGAGGGTGGGGGAATGGAGTCTCAGACCATCACTTAGTGATGGCCAAGGTAGAGCTGCAAAGAAAGTGGTTGAGGAGGCGAAGGGGAAGACAGGAGGAAGCAGCTCCTGTGAGAAGAGTGGAGAAATTGCAAGATAGTGAGAAGAGGACAGAGTATAAGAGCATAGTGGAAGAAAGATTGGGAAGGTATGAGCTAGAGCAGATGGAAGGGGTGGAAGACGTATGTAAGATATTCACGGAAGAGATAAGCGCAGCGTGTGAGGCGGTTTGTGGAGTGAGGAGGAGATGCAAGGGTGTGCAAGGGACAGCATGGTGGAATGATGAGGTGAAACGAGCTGTGGAACAAAAGAAGAAGGCATATGGTGAATGGTTGGCGAGTAGAGGTAGGGGAGAAGATGAGAGAGAGAAGAGAGAGGTATATGTGAGCAGGAGAAGGGAGGTTAAGAGACTGGTGAAGGAGAGTAAGAAGAAAGTGGATGAAGAGTTTGGGAGGAATCTGAGTGTGAAATGGAGGGAGAGTAAGAAATTGTTTTGGAAGGAGGTAAAGAAAGTAAGGCAGTGTGAAAGGGGAAATAGTAGGGGAGTGAAAGATAGGAATAATAGATTGTTGGTGGAGAAAAGAGAGAAATTGAGGAGATGGAAGGTGCACTTTGAGGATTTGTTGAATGTAGAGAGTGAGAGCAGTGTGAGTATAAGTGGTTGGGGAATGGCTGGGAGAAGAAGAGATGAGAGGAGGGAGGAAGAGATCAGTAGGTCGGAAGTAGTGGAAGCGATGAAGAAGATTAAGCTGGGAAAGGCCCCAGGAATTGATGGAGTGTGTGGTGAAATGCTTAGGTATGGGGGTGAGATTGTTGTGGAGTGGATATGGAAGTTGTGTAGATTGGCTTGGGAAGAGGGAAGGGTTCCAGAGGACTGGAAATCAGGTATAATTGTTCCTCTGTACAAAGGAAAAGGGGAGAGAGAAGTATGTGGTAACCATAGGGGTATTTGCCTTCTTAGTGTGACTGGTAAAATATATGGTAGAATACTCATTGATAGGGTTAGGCATATGACAGAGGAGCTAGTTGGAGAAGAACAAGGGGGATTTAGGAAGGGAAAAGGGTGTGTAGATCAGATATTTGTTCTAAGATGTTTAGTGGAGAAGTATCTAGAGAAGGGAAGGAAAGTGTACGCTGCCTTCATGGACTTGGAGAAAGCTTATGACAGAATAGATAGGAAAGGTATGTGGAAGGTATTAAGAATATATGAAGTGGAGGGGAAATTGTTGAGTGCTGTGAAGAGTATGTACGAGGGAGCTAGGGTACGGTGCGAGTGGATGGAGAGCTGAGTGAGTTCTTTGATCTCAATGTGGGACTGAAACAGGGGTGTGTAATGTCTCCATGGCTGTTTAATATATATATGGATGGGGTCGTAAAGGAGGTACAAGGTAGGGCAGTGGATGTGAGGGTGGCCCTAATGAATGAGGGTGAGATTTGGAAGCTTCCGGTGTTGCTGTTTGCTGATGATACAGTATTGTTGAGTGAAGATGAATGGGAGTTGCAAGGTTTGGTGAATGAATTTGGGACAGTGTGTAGGAGGAGGAAGCTGAAAGTTAATGTAAACAAAAGTAAAGTTATGGTGTTTGAGAGGAATGAAGTCACAGAGTGTGAAGTGAGGTTGGATGGTGAGGATATGGAGAATGTGAGTGCATTCAAGTACTTGGGTAGTGTGATGAGTAAGGATGGAACTTTGGGGGATGAAGTACGTGAAAGGGTACACCAGGGAAGGAAGGTTGTTGGCACACTGAAAGCAGTGATGAGAAATAGGGAGGTGAGTATGGAAGTTAAGAAGTCACTGCATGATGGTATTGTGATCCCTACCCTGACGTATGGAAGCGAGGCGTGGACCTTGCAAGAGGGGAACAAGTCAAGAGTGAGAGCAGTGGAAATGAGTTACTTGAGAGGAGCATGTGGAGTGACATGGAGGGACAGGTTGACGAATGAAGAAGTGAAGGAACGTTGTGGGGTAGATGTGGATGTGGTTGAAAAGATTAGGAGAAATACACTGAGGTGGTTTGGACATGTGGAGAGGATGGAGAATGAAAGACTGACTAAGAGGGTGTATGTAGGTGAGGTGGAGGGAGGGAGAGGGAGGGGTAGACCGAGGATGAGGTGGAGGGATGGAGTTGAGAGGTATATGAGGGAGGGGGGGGTGAGTTGGGGGGAGGGGTCAAATGGTGGGTGACAGAGTGACTTGGAGGCGTTTTGTCTGCGGCCACCCTTTGCGGGATTAGGGCGTCGGGCTATAGATAGATAGATAGATAGAAGCTATAAATAGTACATTCATACTTATCACCCTTACCTTTATACAATGGAACCAGACGCACATGCCCAGTCAACTGGTATCATACCTCTCACAAAACACACATTCCACAATCTTACTAACCACTCAACAATAGTCGCTCCACCACCTTTCAGGCATTCCACAGCACACCCATCCATACCTGCAGCTTTCCCTGCTTTCATCTCCCTTGCTGCCTTCTGCATTTGCTCCATCGTGATCAAAGAATCATTCAGCTCTCCCAACACATTTATTCCTTGCACCCGTCTATCTGCCACAGTCTCAGCCTCCCTTTCCTCCTCTACATTTAACAATCTTTCAAAATACTCTGCCCATCTCTTCCTTACTGCATCCATCTCAGTTAACATCCTTCCATCATCTGTTTTTACTCGCTCTTACCTCCCAGACTCTCCCTTTCGCACCCTCTTTGCCTCCTTCCAAAACATTTTGTTTTTACTACATAAGCAAATGTTAAAGATATTTAGAATATGAGATAAATTAATGAAATATATATATATATATATATATATATATATATATATATATTGTGAAAAATATTGAATAGTTCTGGTAAACATATCGGGGCCCTCTTTCTGGGCACTGAAAAGTGGAAAATATTTAATGTATCCAAGTCGGTATCCCTGCCGGGACACCGCTATGCAAGAATTTTCTGGTACACAACTCTTAGGGTGTTACCTTTCCCTAAAGTTGTCTAAGTAAATTAAACAAGTCTCATAGAGTTAGGCGAAACGTAAATTAAACTTAACTCACCTACAATAACTATCTTCTATCTCATAGCTAATCCCCCCTTGAATTGGCCAATTCGTAAAGGTTACTTAGCTAGTGAAGAGGGAGTGATCATTAACCGATGACGATGAGGCTGCTTGGTGAAGTTGCTTGAGCAAGCAAGCGTCCTTATGGTGCTTCTGTACAACCTAGCTTGAGAATGACTAGGAACAAGGTGCTAACTCCACGAGATCTAGGAGCAGAGTGAGTGAACGCGGCAAGCCCCAACTCTTCATCGAATTGTGGGTTGCCAACTCTTATTTAATTACAGTACTAAATACAGTTATATTACATCATGATATGTACAGGGCAAATCTAACAAATTAATCTTAGTTTTACTTAAACTAAAGTTAGATCAAATATTCCCTTTAACTGTGTAAATATCTTAATTCCACATCTGCCTTAACAGGAGAATCTTTCCCTGCTTGCCACGTCACCTAACGGCAGACGCAGTTTAGGTCAGTGGAAAATTCCACATAATTACATGTATTTACAAAGTACAGTTGTCCACGGGGGTTAAATGTAGTAGCATTTAATTTATCAATAACAAGAATTATTAAAGAGAACGTCATTTCTGGGTTATTAAAACAGCTTGAACAATTAACAACGGTCTCTATTTTTCCTCTGCCTTTAACCAGGGCTAACTATGATAAATATAGAGAGTGCGACTGCTCTGGGGGAAAATATTTCCCACAGGTTTGGGGCCGGTGGAAAATGATACGCTGTATCATGTAATATGACCCTTAGCCAAGAGTTCCCTCCATAGTTCTCGAGAACCTTGTGCTGCGGCCCTACTAGGTCGCGCTTCTTGACCCGTTTGATCTTCACCATCCTCTGGATTCGGAGTGGCTGGTAACTCAAGAGGTACCAGTTTATCAATAGTTTTTATACTGGTATGTCCCCTGCATTTTATTTTTACGCGTCTCAGCACCCCTTCAGAATCTGGGTGTGTGGAGATCACTTTAGCTAATGGCCACTTGGATCTTGGCTGTTCAGTCTTCACTAAGACCACATCTCCTATGTTAATAACTGATTTCTTGCTGGCAGCTTGAGCTCCATAAAACCTCTCGCGTAGGCTCAAAAGATACTCTTCGCTCCAATGTCTATTCCAAGTATCCAGCACCCTTTTCAGACGTAGATATCCCTCCCGCAGATGTTGTCCTAAATCATTATTTTCTATGTTAGGATCATCAACTTCTTCCTGGATATCCACACAAGGCATCGGATGGAGCTTCCTGCCATATAACATGTGAGCCGGTGTTAAGGCCTCTAGCGAGTCGCTAGTGTCATCTTGATAAGTCAAGGGTCTATTATTAATCCTGGTTTCAATTTCAGTTATTACTGTTCTTAAATCTTCTCTCGTGATCTTAGTTCTATGTAATGTTTTCCTCAGGCAGTTCTTGACAAAACCAATCATTCTTTCGGTAAATCCATTTGCCATGGAGTTCTTGGAGCTGTGAACTGCCAAATACAATTTCGGATTCCCAGCGCCGACTTAACCTTTGGGTCGTTCATTATGTTCAACAGTAAGGGTGCTGCTCCAACGAAATTAGTTCCGTTGTCGCTTATTAACTTCCCAGGACAAGACCTTCTAGCAGCAAATCTGCGAAAGACATTGAGGAATGTCTCAGAGCTTAGGTCTTCCGCTAATTCTAGATGGACTGCCCTTGTGTAGGCACAAGTAAATAAACAGATGTAAACTTTATGGGGAGTTTCCTCTCCGTAACGGTTATAGCCCCTGTGTAGTCCACTCCTGTTATATGGAAGGGCCGACTTATGTTCACCCTATCCTTCGGTAGGTCTGGTGGTCCTGGGTAGATATAAGGTCGCTGCTCATACCTCCTACAAATGATGCAGTTTTTGAGATATTTTTTAATAACCTGTCTACCTTTAGGAATCCAGTACCTTTCCCGAATTTGGGCTAAGGTCTGCGGTACACCTCCATAGAGAGTGGAATCATGGGCTTCCTTTATAATAAGTTGTACAAAGCATCCACTCTTAGGTAATAAAATGAGATGTTTGGTTTGGATGGGCAAGTCAGCCTTTACCAATCGGCCTCGACATCTTATCAGACCTTTTCCGTCTAAGAACAAGCCTAAATTCTTCATCAGCTTATTCCTTTTTCCAGTGTCATGGCCTAAAAGTTTATATATTTCCCCGTAAGAATTTCTTTGTACTCTTTTCATCCAGTATTCTAGGGGATCTAATTTCTGAAACCCCACCTTCTTATTCAAAAATTCAACAACCAATTTAGTGGTATTTAGAAGTTGTCTTATCGATGAAAATCGGCTGATGTCAATTACTTCTGGCTCAGGTACTACAGGATCCAAGTTCACTACACTAATCTCAGCAATACTGTACTGTTTCTGTTCAGGCCAATCCTTAGTGAGTAACCATTTAGGACCTTTAAACCACAAATTATCTTTGATCAGTCTCCTTATGGTCGAACCTCTCGAGAGCAGATCGGCTGGATTTTGTTTGGAGGACACATGCATGAAATTAAACTTGGAAGACAGCTCTTTAATAGTCTTCACTCTATTACGGACGAAAGGAATTTTGCTGTCTTCCTTCCCTATCCAGTAAAGACAAATCTCACTGTCAGTTCATATGTAAATATCCTCTAACTGAGTATCAAGAGTAATGGTTATATACCTGGCCAATTTAGTTCCTACGTCTATGGAAGCCAATTCCATTTGAGGTAGGGTTCTTTCTTTAATTGGCGCAACTCTGGCTTTGGACATAATAATCTTACTATCCTCTCCTGTTGCGCTATAAGCTACTGCTCCATAGGCCCTTTGAGAAGCATCACAAAATGTGTAAGTGCGACTTCTCATTACTATTTATTTTCCTGGGAATACATATGCTTGATGTAGTTTCAAACTCCTTTCTAATCTGTTCCCATTGTTCCATATATGTCTCACCCAATTCAGTGTCCCAGTCTAACTTTTCTCGCCAAGCCTCCTGCACTAAACATTTGCCCCTAATAACTATAGGACTGACAAATCCTAATGGGTCAAATAGCTTGGAAACCTGACTTAACAAGAACCTCTTGGTGAGAGTGACATCAGAGAACTTAGGCTAATTGGTTTCAAACTTATTACATCAGCTGTTGTATCCCAGTTAAGATCTAACACATTTTGAATTTTGGGAATGTCAGAATCTGGATAGTCCTCTTGTATTTTATTCCTCAAAAGCGGTGAATTTGTATTCCAGCTCTGTAACGGCAAATTTGCCTTCCCACATTCGGAATTGGCTACTCATAAGCCTTCAAGGCTTCCGATTCTGTATCAGCAACACCTTGCAAATTATCCATATAAAAAGCCTGCCCTATTTCTGGACATTTGGCATTTTCAAAATGATGCTTTAGAGTGTTGCAAAGTAGGAAAGGACTAGCACAAGAGCCAAAGAGCACCGATCGGAAACAGTACGTTTTCAATGGACTATCCTCATTTTGAGGATCATGAGGCCAGAGGAATTTTGTAAATTTCCTATCCTCATCTCAGTCCTATTCTGAGAAAAGCCTTACTAATGTCTGCTGTGTAAGCGTAAGGTTTCTCTCTAAATCTTAGAAACACATTCCCTAACTTCTCTGTTAGTGTAGGTCCGGAGTATAGGCAATCGTTCAAGCTAGCTGATTCCTTCGACGCTTTACTACTACAGTTGAATACTAACCTTATGGGAGTAGTTACTGAATCCTTTCTTACAGCATGAGGTGGAAAGTAGTGTCCTTCTTTGTGGTTAACAGGGTATTCTACCTCTTCTATAAATTTATTCTTCAATTGATCCTTTATAATATTATCATATAGGGTCAGATGTTCTGGTTTATCTCTCAACTTTCTTAGAAGAGAATTTAACTGAATTTTAGTTGCTTGGTAATTTGTTGGTAACTCTGAATGGTGTAGTTTCCATGGAAATCCTACCCAGTACTGTCCATCCTTAAATTCCACAGACTGATTATACAAGTCCAATGTTATTTTATCTTCAGGGGTTGGTTCCTCAGAGTGTATACCTACACTGTCTAGGTCCCACAGTTTGTGTACAGGTTCAATATTTTCATCCAACAAGTCATTTATCTGAGTAGGTTCTAATTCTGCACCTATTCTAGCTACCATCAATGACTGTGTGGGGGTAACAAAGACTAAGTCTACTAGTTTGGCCTCTCCTTTAACTTGTTTTGGAAAAGGCAACTGACCCATAATAAGGTTACCTCCTGGACTCTTGAACAACTGTACCTTATTCCTTTTGAAAGTCCTATGTAGGAATCTTCCACAATAATCAGAACCAATTATCATTTTTATGGGACCCACAGTATCTGATTCCACATTCTGTTTAGCCAACTTTATCCCTGAGCTTTGTAGATGATCAGAGGTTTCCTTCAATCCCTTTATGTATATACTTGTCTCCATAGTATCAAGCACAGCTGCTGTTATCCGGCATTTATATCTGCCTAATTGTATTACAGGTCTAACTAAATCAAAAGACTGAGCCTTCCTAGTTGTTAAGAATCCTGTAATGGCTAGATTTACCTTGCCGATAACTGGTAACTTTAATTTCTCCACAATGTCTGCAGAAATGAAAGTTTTCTGAGTACCCGTATCAAACAGGGTACATACTAATTGGTTTCTATTCTCAAACAATACCTTCACATCTGCTATTGGTACTGCAGCTGGCATTACTAATGGAACATTCCCTTTTGCAATTGTCATATTGACGCTTGCAGGTTTAGGAACCTCAATTTTCATCCTAGGGCATAAAGCACTATGATGATCTTTTTTGCATTTAAAGCAAAGATTTACTTTAGTCTTACAGTCCGCGGCAGCATGTTCGGAGTTCATACAGATTATACAACACCCCAGTTCCTGAAGCTTCCCTACTCTAGAAGCATAATCAGGGTACTGTTGACAAGATGCACTGGAATGTTGCTCACCACAAAAGACACAAACTTTCCTGTCTTTTACCATGGAAGGTTTTATTTCCTTAATATCCTCAGCATGTCTATTCCTTATCTTTAATACTTTATCCTCGGCCTTTGTGGAGCTAAGGAAAGTACCTATCTCTTCTTTAGGCACATACTTAGTCTTCTCTGACTTAACTTTCCCAATCAGTTGGTTAATGGGTTGTTTCTTTACTTCAGTCTTCTGTTTGACCTCAGTAGAGTTTAATGTTCCTTGCAAATGTTTACAGAGTTGCATCAAGCCTTCCTCATTCTCTTCACAGGAGAAATTATCCTTCTGGTACCTACCATACAAAGCATCCTTGGTTTTCGGTTGTAGCTTTAAGGACAATTCTTGAAAGCACCCAATCTGATGTCTTAATATCTTCGTAAGTACCTAAGGCCTTTAAATTACAACTTAGTGCAATTCTAAATTTTTGCAAGGAATCAAAATTGTGCCTAGGCATGGGTAATTCTATTAGAGCCTTTACTAAATGATTTATAACTTGCTCCCTGTCTTCGTAATTTTGTCTAAGGATGGTCAAAGCCACATCATAATTATTTTCTTCTACTGGTAATTCTTTTATCAGTTGATATGGTGTTCCTTTGACCTGTCCTAACAAATACGTAAGTTTGGTGACTTTAGGGAGATCTGTTCTATCGTGTACCAAATATCTGAACTGATCCCAGAAAGATTTCCAGTTCTGCTCTCCATCAAATTCCGGAAGCGTTATTTGTGGTAACACAGCTCTACTCTGCTGTGCTACAACTTGTGTTTCCGCGGCAGTGTCAGCTAATTCTAACTCTAGTGTCTTTACTACAGTTAAGTATTCTTCTAATTTGTCTTCAAACTTCGTAGTTTCTGACCCTAAGAGTTCCTTATTCTCAGCCTTTACTATAGCCGCTTCTAAAGTTAAGTAACTCTCTTCGTACTTACTCCATCGATCTTTCAGGATATTTAGGAGACTATTTATTCTCTCCTTGGACAGAGGTATTTGGTCCAACGACTGGTTACAATGATTTATGGCTCTAGTTACCCATCCTGCCTTACTACTAGAAGATCTTTGCAATAAAGAAACAGACATGTTGACGGAGTTCTAATTTAATAATTTAATTATGAATTCCCACCACAAATTTACCTCAACTTAGTAATGATTTGATTATTTTAAAATTTGAAGAGAGTAGGGATTAAGTCCTCATTGTGCAAATTATCCCCTCTCCCAATTTCGTAATAATCATTACAGCTCAGCTAATTATTTAATTTAATTTTGAAGAGTGTAGGGATTAGGTCTATAATTTCAACCTATCCCCCAGGGTTATTAAACCTCTAGGGTTTTATTTCATCCCCACACTCAATTGCCAAAACACCCATATTCCCCGAGCTCAGAATTAATTACCTCAATACTCCATAGGCCCACCCATAGCTTGTACAGCATTGAACTCTCCTTTCTTATGTTCTACATAATTTATAAATTTTTGCAGAACCGCTTCCATACCATCATGGTTCCAATGTATACCATCAGCTTTCAACATTGCTTGGAAGGGCTTGGCATTAAAATGTATGAAATCCCTTCCCTTCCTGGCCCATTGCAACTTTCGGTTTACAGCTCTGCTAATTAATTTATATGTTCCATAACAAACTGGAGAGCCATATGGCAGGTTCCTTGGCTCGAGGAGGGTTATAGGTACTGAGGATTTACAAGAGCCCTCTATGGCTCCTACCACTGCTAAAATATTCTCCACAACTTCATTGACCTCCACGTCCTCATGGATATCATTTTTCTCCAAGGAACAGGACCGTACGGTCATGCTCCCAGTCTAGTACGGCATTCAGCCTTTCATCTTCAGAGAAAAAGCTTGCCTTTCCTCCCGGAGCTCTATAGACACGTACGTCCACGTCTTCCACTTCAACCGAACGTGGTAGTAAACTGTGTCCCACAAAGGCAACTTTAAACACATTCAGCGCTTCGGCACACATCGGTTTTCCTCACTCGGTCGGGGCACCAAAATTGTGATAAATGTTGAATAGTTCTGGTAAACAAATCGGGGCCCTCTTTCTGGGCGCCAAAAAGTGAAAAATATTTAATGTATCCAAGTCGGTGTCCCTGCCGGGACACCGCTATGCAAGAATTTTCTGGTACACAACTCGTAGGGTGTTACCTTTCCCTAAAGTTGTCTAAGTAAATTAAACAAGTCTCATAGAGTTAGGCGAAACGTAAATTAAACTTAACTCACCTACAATAACTATCTTCTATCTCATAGCTAATCCCCCCTTGAATTGGCCAATTCGTATAGGTTACTTAGCTAGTGAAGAGGGAGTGATCGTTAACCGATGACGATGAGGCTGCTTGGTGAAGTTGCTTGAGCAAGCAAGCGTCCTTACGGTGCTTCTGTACAACCTAGCTTGAGAATGACTAGGAACAAGGTGCTAACTCCACGAGATCTAGGAGCAGAGTGAGTGAACGCGGCAAGCCCCAACTCTTCATCGAATTGTGGGTTGCCAACTCTTATTTAATTACAGTACTAAATACAGTTACATTACATCATGATATGTACAGAGAAAATCTAACAAATTAATCTTAGTTTTACTTAAACTAAAGTTAGACCAAATATTCCTTTTAACTGTGTAAATATCTTAATTCCACATCTGCCTTAACAGGAGAATCTTTCCCTGCTTGCCACGTCACCTAACGTGCAGACGCAGTTTAGGTCAGTGGAAAGTACCACATAATTACATGTATTTACAAAGTATAGTTGTCCAAGGGGGTTAAATGCAGTAGCATTTAATTTATCAATAACAAGAATGATTAAAGAGAACGTCATTTCTGGGTTATTAAAACCGCTTGAACAATTAACATCGGTCTCTATTTTTCCTCTGCCTTTAACCAGGGCTATGATAAATATAAAGAGCGCGACTGCTCTGGGGGAAAATATTATTGAAAATAAATATATATATATATATATATTGTTACGGTCGCGCCAGCCCGGGGCTGTTACAAAAGATAACAAGGTAGTTTTAGATGATCGGCCTCCACTGCGTTGTAAAAATAACGCAGACCCCGGCACTCACACTCCGTAAACTATAGAAAAACTGCGCAACGGAAAAAGTACTTAAATACACAACACTCTGTACTTTGATTAACAAACGGAACAGCCTACCTATGGATCTAGCCTACTATCGTCACTACCGGAAATAATACCGCCCGAGACAGTCTACAGGAAAACCTCCCACTTATTTCCGGTGGTGACGAATTTCTACTTAACCCGTGTCCAAGGGGGAACGCAGTTAATGGCTCACGATAGTTCTCACTAGCCTTGTGCAAGGATATGGGATTGAAATGTGTAGGGGTTAGGGGTGTGTGTGTATGTACGTGTGTTGGGGGAACGTTAATTAAGGCAGCGAGAGACTACGGTGAGCCAGACTGGCCCTCCAAAGACAACACGGTTACAAAAACAAATAAAATAACTACTTTCCTCAGTCAACAAACAAAAGAATAAAAATGAACTTAAATGAAAACGCCAGCTCGGCACAAAAAATAACTGGGGAGAGAGAGAGTGTACAAACACCCGATACTAAAGCTGGTTGGGAAGACACTGCACTGATGCCAGGCCCGCGCGCAGCCAAGCGCGAACGCAGGAATCAGATTAATTAATAAGGAACTTAAGTTCGTGCCCCTCTCTCTCGACAATGAATTGGTACTTCTAATGCAAGCAAAACATCATTAAATATACTGGTAGCTCACATAAGACAATCAAAATAATCAAACGCATTCTCAGCATGGTATTAAATAAAATTGCCCTCAGTGGCGGGAACAAAAGAAACAAAAGAACTTGTAACACTCGCTAATTTAAACTCTGTGAATGACACGGATACTGCATAATCCCCTAGCCCAGCTGTAACGGCTGCACCCGTGGGAACGGACAGGCGGAGAGCGTAACACGCCCTTCCCCAAGGGAAAATTTTGAGCCCTGGATCAAAATTTTCGAATCAAAACCCTGACCCCTCCCTGGATAAACAATCAGCAATTACGTTATCAATCCCTTTAATATGCCTAACTTCTAATTCGTACTCTTGCAAAAGCAAACTCCAGCTGGTCAAACGCTGGTTCTTAAATTTAAACTTGTTCAAAAACTGCAGGGGATGATGGTCTGAATAAATCTTGATCACAGGGCCAAAAGGGGTTAGGTAGACAGCAAAGTGTTGCAGGGCCAGGATAATCGCTAATAACTCCTGCTCTATGACGGAATAGTTCTTCTGGGCTCTATTAAACTTCTTTGAGAAGTAGGATATGGGATGTTCAACCTGGCCCTCATCCGGCTGCATCAACACTGCTCCTACCCCTACTCGGCTAGCATCAACTGCCAGCACAAAAGATTTGTCAAAATCTGGTGCACGCAATATAGGGTGGTGGCACAGCAGAGACTTAACAGTAGTAAAAGCTTGCTCACACTCGGCTGTCCACTGCCACTTCTTATCCTTGCGCCATAAGTCAGTAAGAGGGGCAAGCACTGTGGAGTAATTCCCAATAAATCTTCTGTAATAGCCGATCATGCCCAAAAATCGCTGGAGGGCACGGCGACACTGGGGTGCTGCAAAGTTGGAAATGGCATCCACCTTAGCCCGAGGTGGAGCCACTTGCCCATGTCCTACAACAAATCCAAGGTACTGGACCTTAGCACGTACGAACTCGCACTTGTCCAAGTTGACTACTAAGCCAGCTTCCTCCAACCGCTTAATGAGCATTTCCACATGATCAAGGTGCTCCTCCCACTTGGTGTCATACACAATGACATCATCGATGTAAACGACACAATTAGGTATGCCATCCACCACTTTATCCATAAGCCTCTGGAAAGTGGCTGGAGCATTCTTCAGTCCATAAAGCATCACCTGGCACTGATATACTGCACCACTGACAACAAAGCTACCCACTTGTTTAGCCCGTTCCGTCAGCGGGACCTGCCAGTATCCTTTTACTAAGTCAAGTTTGGTGATATAAGTGGCATTTCCCACCTTGTCCACGGAGTCATCGACCCGAGGCAAAGGATAAGCATCGGTCTTAGACAGTGAGTTAACCTTCCGGAAGTCCACACACAACCTAACCTTCCCATCTGGCTTCGGCTGCAAGGTAACTGGTGAACTCCACTCACTGAAACTCCTCTTGATCAATCCATGGTCCAACATATACTTGATCTCATTATCGAGAGCTTTCTGTCTGATAGGGTTGATGCGGTAGGGAGGTAATTTTACAGGTTTACTATCCCCAACATCAGTGTCATGAGTAGCCCAAGTTGTCAATCCCGGTGAATCTCCAAAAACTTTCGGATGTTTCCATAATCTGTTGCACAGCTCTTCTCGCTTTACTGGATCAAGGTGTCGCAATTTCTCCACCAGAGCTGCATAACCATTGCCCTCCCATAGGTCAGCTGGTAACATCTCACCATGACTAAGCACTTCTTCCTGCTCCTCCAACTCACTACCAACCGCCAAAACTACAGGAGCGCTCTTATCCCTGGTTCCCTCAACGTCCACTCCAAAGTCACCTTCCAGGGACTGTGGCTGTAACCCTGGTCCACCACTCACATCACCGGCACCAACAGCTCCCTCCACAGCACGTTCCTTTGATGTCACGTCCTCCCTTCCCCGTCCTTCACATCCCAGGTGAGAGACATCAGCAGTCATCCCACAATGAGAATCAACTGGGCGGTAGTATGGCTTCAACATATTAATGTGGCACAACTGAGTACTCTTCCACCTATCTGGGGTAACAATTAGATAGTCAAGTTCCCCAACTCTCTTCTTCACAATATAAGGACCACTGAATCTAGCCACCAGAGGTTTTCCTTGCATGGGCAGCAGTGCCAAAACTTCATCTCCTTGCTTAAACTCACGACTTCTGACCTTCTTATCGTAATGAGCCTTCATTTTCGCTTGAGCCCCGATTAGATGGTCACGGGCAAGCTCTAAAGCGCAATGCAGTCTCGCCCGAGTGCGGCAGACATAGTCAAGCATGGATTCCTGGTTGCCAGATTTGTTGTTACTCCAGGCCTCTCGCACCACATCCAAGGGACCACGAACTCTGTGCCCAAACACATAACTCATTGGGTGAAAACCCTAATGACTCAGTTGGTACCTCTCTCACTGCAAACATAACAAAGGGTACCGCTAGGTCCCAATCCTTTCCACTATCATAGCAGAAGGTGCGCAGCATTGTCTTTAAGGTCTGATGATGCCTTTCCAGGGCACCTTGTGACTGCGGATGGTAGGCACTGGACAAAATGTGCTTGATGCCCAACTCTGTCATTGTCTGCTTAAACAAATTAAATGTAAAATTCACTCCACGGTCTGACTGCAACTCCTTGGGCAGGCCAAAATGAGTAAAGAACAGGATAAGTTGCTTGACTACTGACTTTGCCTGCATGCTTCTGATTGGTATAGCCTCTGGGTATCACGTTGTAACATCCATTATGGTTAACAAATACTTGTTTCCAGCAGAAGTAGAAGGTAAAGGGCCCACGATATCAATGATTACCCGGGTAAACGGAGGTTCAACTGCAGGAATGGGGGTCAAAGGGGCCATAGGAAGAACTTGATTAGGCTTGCTCACTATCTGACACGTGTGACAGCTCTTGATGTACGCAGCAACTTGTCCCGGCATACTTGGCCACCAAAAGTTATATCTTAAGCACTGCACTGTCTTTCTATTTCCCAGGTGACCTGCTAAAGGTCTCTCATGTGCTAACTGTATTAACGGCACCCTATACTGCACAGACACCACCACCTGCACTAACTCACCCACTCCTCCATCCACCATGGCGCCAGTGGGCGTCCATCGGCGATGTAAAACATTGTCTTTAATCAGGAACTCCTCCTTACCACACTCCATACTTCTTTCTTCCCCCACTCGAGCAAACAAGGGCTTTAATGTTACATCCTCCTGTTGCTTCACCCTCAATTCTGCTGGCCCAGCACCCGCCAGCTCTACTGAGGACTGAGATAAGGGACTGGTCGGGACACTGGATTGCGAAGGGCAATCAATCTCAGCGCCACCTCTAGTACACTCGACAGGGTGAGGAATGTCAAACTCCACACTGACATCATCATCACCTCTACCCTCAATAGTGACACTCTGTTCCTCAGGCGCATTTGACGGTGGTCCTGCATCCCCGCAGTCGACCCCAGCGTCCTGAAATTCTCTAATTCAGTTGGTGGGCTGGGTTCAGTCTCCACACAGACACACTCAGCACCACCTCTAGTGTCCTGAGTGGGAAGTGGGGCGGTGCCCATGCACGCATTCCCACTCTCCTCACCCACCACAGCAACACTCTGCTCACTAGGTTCCTCCATTGGTGGCCCTGCCTCATCACAGTCGACCCCAAGAACCTGTGACTTCGCCAGTTCTTCCTCCCAGGCTGCAACCTGTGCCATAGATCTTGTAATTGCACAGACCGGGAACATGGCTTCCACTTCTGCATCAACTTCAATACCAATTTCTGGGGCGTCAAAACACTTCTCTGCCACAACAACTGGTGGGGGAAGAGATGGAAATACTTTCTCCCCAACCAGGTCGTTCCCCAGCAGAAAATCAACCCCCTCAACTGGCATTACATCAGCAACAGCTACTTGAGCTGCGGCCTGAACAATGGGGCAATCGAGTTCCACATGAACATAATCATAGTATTCATCTGCGTTCATGCCTCTACACAGCACATACTTCCCTGAGTTTACAGGCCCTCCAGTCACGTTTCTGCACACAGACTGTTGTGCACCGGTATCACGAACCACAGTAATTGGATAACTGATCCCATGAATTTTCACTGTGCCGTGACACATAAAAGGTTTACACCAGTCTAGGGACGATTTCTGAGGCAGTTCATCCGGAGGTGGCGTAGCATGTTGGGTAACTTTTTCAGCCTGAGCTGGCAGCGAGCACAGCCGGCTGAACTCCAGCTTTCCACAGACTTCTCCCTCACCGTTACTACTCTCCCAACTCCTCTCGTTCGCCTGTCTCGAACCTACAATTAGTGCCACTGGTTTGGCATTTTGGGAGGCCTTCCACTTAGGGCAGTTAGGCTTGATGTGCCCACTCTGTTTGCAAAAGTAACAAAGTAGCTTCGAACTGGATACAGGGCTCTTTCTCCCTGAATTCCTTTTCTCCTCTGTACTTCCCTTGGACTGATTCACGGGAGATTTATCACAGGCAGGACCACTCACAGTCCTCTCCCTGGAATGCTGAAAATTAGCATACTTGACCCCCATACTCCGCAAGGCCAACACCCGGTCATCAGCCCACGTCGCTGCTTCCTTCAAGGTCTTAAATCTCTTCTCCCTAATTTTAACACCAATTTCTTTGTCAGCCATGTTGGTAAAATGTTCCATCAAAAGCAGTTCACGCACCTTGTTATACGAAGTGGCGCTCTCACTCAGCAACCACTCGTCTAACGTCTCCTCCAGATACCTGGCATAGACCATATAGGTGTCAGCAGGTCTTTTCCGAGCACCACGGAACAACAACCGATAAGCCTCTGGTCTAAGTTCATATGCCTTAAGAATGGCTGCTTTAAATTCATCATAATCATCTACATCCTCAGGGCTCATCCTATTATACGCTTCCAAAGCTTTTCCCTTCAGCACATTAGATACCAAGCCCACCCAGCGCTGCCTGGGCCACTCAAACTCCCTAGCCTTCTTTTCAAACCTGACAAACCATTCTGTCACCTTCAACTCATCAAATGCTGGCACTAATTTCAGACTCCTTGAGAGCCAACTCTCCCTATCCTCTGCACGGCCTGAGGTTTGGGTATCTGAAGTAGACCTTTTAGCAGTCACCTCCAAGCGAGTCTTCTCCAGCTCAAATCGCATTTATTCACGCTGCATCCCCATCTCCATCTCATCTTTCTCTCTTGCACGCTGCATTTCCATCTCCATCTTTTCTTTCTCTCTTGCACGCTGCATTTCCATCTCCATCTTTTCTTTCTCTCTTGCACACTGCATCTCCCTCTCTTCTTTCTCTCTTGCACGCTGCATCTCCATCTCTTCTTTCTTGCACGCTGCATTTCCATCTCCATCTTTTTCAACTCCAACTGCAACTGAGCCTCCGGTGACAAGACTCCAGGGTATATGGGAGTGGAATGAACAACTCCAGGGAAAGCACTAGACATACCTGGGGGAACTGCTCTAAACTGGCTCGGCAGCATCATAGATGGTAATGGTGGGGTAGCGAAACGAGGCAGCTCGGCACCATAAACTCAGGGCTCACACGGGGAGTACCTTTGCTATGTGCCTCTCGTTGTTCCATATTTTCCATATCCACAGGTGACTCAGCACGTACGCCTTCTGGTGTAGACACGCGTGACTCCATGGTGACAATAATGGCAGTACTGAATAATGAAATACTAATGCTGACTGAGAAACTACACACACATCAACTTCACCTCAAAGCACAGAGAACGCCAAGGTAACGATATCCTAACAAGAAGGCACTGGTAGGATATCCTGATGCAAGGTCGCCACTGTTACGGTCGCGCCAGCCCGGGGCTGTTACAAAAGATAACAAGGTAGTTTTAGATGATCGGCCTCCACTGCATTGTAAAAATAACGCAGACCCTGGCACTCACACTCCGTAAACTATAGAAAAACTGCACAACGGAAAAAGTACTTAAATACGCAACACTCTGTACTTTGATTAACAAACGGAACAGCCTACCTATGGATCTAGCCTACTATCGTCACTACCGGAAATAATACCGCCCGAGACAGTCTACAGGAACACCTCCCACTTATTTCCGGTGGTGACGAATTACTACTTAACCCGTGTCCAAGGGGGGACGCAGTTAATGGCTCACGATAGTTCTCACTAGCCTTGTGCAAGGAGATGGGATTGAATTGTGTAGTGGTTAGGGGTGTGTGTGTATGTACGTATGTTGGGGGAACGTTAATTAAGGCAGCGAGAGGACTACAGTGAGCCAGACTGGCCCTCCAAAGACAACAAGGTCACAAAATCAAGTAAAATAGCTACTTCCCTCAGTCAGCAAACAAAAGAGTAAAAATAAACTTAAACGAAAACGCCAGCTCGGCACAAAAATGACTGGGGAGAGAGAGAGTATACCAACACCCGATACTGAAGCTGGTTGGGAAGACACTGCGCTGATGCCAGGCCCGCGCGCAGCCAAGCGCGAACGCATGAATCAGATTAATTAATAAGGAACTTAAACTCGTGCCCCTCTCTCTCTACAATGAATTGGTACTTCTAATGCAAGCAAAACATCATTAAATATACTGGTAGCTCACATAAGACAATCAAAATAATCAAATGCATTCTCAGCATGGTATTAAATAAAATTGCCCTCAGTGGCAGGAACAAAAGAAACAAAAGAACTTGTAACACTCGCTAATTTAAACTCCGCGAATGACACGGATACTGCATAATCCCCTAGCCCAGCTGTAACGGCTGCACCCGTGGGAACGGACTGGCGGACAGCGTAACAATATATATATATATATATATATATATATATATATATATATATATATATATATAGATAGATAGATATAGATATAGATAGATAGATAGATAGATAGATATATATATAAGAAAATCAGTAACAAAAAGAAATATTTAGAGAAACAAATGTAGATGTTGAAAGAGGTGGCTTTTGTAATGGACGGCCAGCACAAACATCTTAAAGTCCTGGAAAATATATAAACACCCTGTTCATTTAAGTTCACTTAGACTGAAAGACAGAGATAGAAGAATAGCAACTCTAACAACAACAGTAACAGCATGCTCAAAACACCTATACAAGCCTGTTTACCTGTTCTCCATATAATTGATTGGGTTGGACTAGCACAATACAGTGATTCATCGCTCTTTCCTTCGAATTGGATTATAGTCTCTGTGGCACTTGTTCATGACCCCAGACTGTCCTCTCCTGTATGTTATATAAATACTTAAAATATCGCCACACTTGCATAAATGTTGTACAGAAGGATATCAATGTCCAGCCGTATCCAAAAATAAAACGCTAAGGAAGAGGTGTTAGGGAGGCTTCTTAACTGACGAGAAGACAGGCCAGTATCTAATACAGTACATCTCCTTAGCAAAGTATGAAGAGCTACTTATTTCCTCCGTTTCTCTCTCTCTCTCTCTCTCTCTCTCCTTCGATTTTTTTTTTACTTTCGCTAACTTTGTTTTGAGAAAAGGACATTACATTTCTCTTTTCTTCGTCTTCTTCAGGCTGTGATGGCGGGTCGGTGGCTATGGACGGTCCTTTCTACCCTGCTGGTCACACTGCCACTGCTACTAACGCCGGGTAAGTAAAAAAAAAAAAAAAAAGATTCCTAGGTCTCTCTCTCTCTCTCTCTCTCTCTCTCACCTGCGTCCAAGATCCAGGTTAATGGGAGGAACGTTAGCTGGTCTTGTTTTTGTTCTTGAGATTGTTGTTAGTGAAGAACTTTTGGAAATAACAGTCACGTACTTAATAATAAGAATTATTTCCTGGCGGTATGCTTTGCTGGTCCTACCTCCACTTCACCCCCATCCCCTCCCTCCTCCCACTCCATCCCAACCTCACCCAACCCCACCCCACCCCACCCAACCTCACCCAACCCCACCCCACCCCACCCAACCTAACCCAACCCCGCCCCACCTCATCCCACCTTCCCCTACCCAACCCTACCCTACCCTACCCTACCTTACCCCCCTCCACCCTCCCCATCCCATACCATCCCATCCCATCCCATCCTATCCCATCCTACCCCACTTCACCCAACCCCAACACTCTCGACATGAAAACACCCTCACCTGTGTGGGGCTCGAACCCACCTCGGCACTGTAGTCCTAAAAGATGTGTGGCCGTCACGCAATTATGACCTTTTTCCTCACACACACACAAACACACACACACACACACACACACACACACACACACACACACACACACACACACACACCTATTATCTCCATCCTTTTAAACGCAGTGTGTCCAGGCATCTCGAAATGTCCGGAGCTTGAATTTGCCTGTCTTGTTATTTTGTTTTTATTTTCTTCTTGGAGGGAACAATCGTGCGGGCTTCAGGCCTTTGGTTCCTACTTCCTTTCAAATAGATCTGGAATAAATTTTCTCTGGCTTTTGTTTTTATTTTTTTTCTTGGACAAATCTGCCGGGTCGGCCTTTGGTTTAAAAAAAAATGTGGAATACCTGACCTTCTGATCGATAATCTTTAAAATAAATGAAAATCGCCTGGGTCAATAAAGAAAAAATATTAAAAATTATAAAATACGCCACCGAAAGCAAGGAGTAAAATAAAAAATCCTTCTAACCAGGTTTAATATTTATGAACCTCCATGATTATTCTTATTATTTTTTTTTTTACGTTTACGAGGCAGTGAAACAAACTATTGAATCATGCTGTATATATTTTTTCTCATGTTTTAAGATTTCGAAATTGGTAATAAGGTCCATACAGGGGGTGAAAAAATTTGGAAACTTAGAGGTGTGAAAATTCCTCTATATATCATTCCTTTATTTCCTCACTAATTCGCTTCAAACATGGCATCTCTCTCTCTCTCTCTCTCTCTCTCTCTCTCTCTCTCTCTCTCACTGAGGTATCAGAGTTTAGGTATAGGTATTTTTGTTCCTTCTTACTCCTTAACATTTTTACTTAGGCGATTTAACCACTCATCAGACATAAACACACACATACAGTACTTAAACACACACACACACACACACACACACACACACACACACACACACACACACACACAGCAAAAATATGGGATGCAGGCTAACCACATCTTACGGGTACAATTGTTCCTTAAATTTCCCCCATTGATTTTTTTTTTTTTTTTTTTTTTACTCACTCTGTTTTGAGAAGAGGACATTACATTTCTTTTTTCTTCGTCTTCTTCGGGCAGGCTGTGATGGCGGGTTGGTGGCTGTGGGTGGCCCTTTCTACCCTGCTGGTCACACTGGCACTGCTGCTAACGCCGGGTAAGTAAAAAAAGCATAAAAAAGAAAAAAAGAACTAGGTTCCTGTGACTCTCTCTCTCTCTCTCTCTCTCTCTCTCTCTCTCTCTCTCTCTCAACCAGTTTTCACGGCCATCAGTTTCTGAATTTTTTTTCACCCCCCTATATGGATCTTGTTACAAATTTCGAAATCTTAAAGAATGAGAAAACTACACATATATAATGCATTATTCAATAGTTTTCTTTCACAGCCTCATCAGCGTCAAAAAAGTTCATGGAGGCTCAAAAATATTCACATTGGTTAAACGGATTTTTATTTTTTTCTCTTTGCTTTCGATGGCGTTATTTAATAATTTTCAACATTTTTTTTCTTTGTTTACCCATGTGATTTTCAGCACTCGCCCCCGCCCCGGAAGGGCTCAGGGACGGGTATTGTTTTCACTCGGTTTGTCTGTTTCTTTGTTTGTCTATGTCTGTGTCTGTCTGTGTCTGTCTATCCGTCTGTCTGTTAACATTTTTACGCGAAAACTATTGGTGCGATTGTGACTAAAATTAAAGGGATGATGGGCTGTGACCTTCTGATCACCTGATTAAATTTTGGCCCAAATTTGGCCAAACGCCATGTTGTAGGGCCAAAGAATGTAAAATGAATTTTTAAAAATCGTTTTTTTCGCCATAACTCCTTTCAAATTCGTCACATCGACATACAACCAACACTAAAAGGTGCATCTTTCAAATCTGCATCCAATAACATGTCTTATTACATCAGGGGAATCACCCTCCCAGTTAGCGGTAGAGGGGTCAGTGTCAGGTGGGTCGGGCCTAAAATTTCAAATGGGCATAATATCGTCAATTTTCACCCAATTTACTCCAAATCTGATATGTGACATCTTTGACTAGATATCCTGTTGTGTTTAAACGGCAGAACTTAATTGACTGCCCGGGCCGGGTTTGCTATGCTGTGGCACCTCTTCTTGTTTATTTTAGAATTTATCAGTCTGGATGTCACGTATTCCAGATTTTTGTTTATGCAAGGAAGAAGGAGCCAAAGGCCTGCCCGAAAGATTCGTCCGTGATTAAAAAATAAATAAATAAATAAATAAATAAAATTAAAAAACAATAACCAAAGAGCCAATTTAGTCCAGATTTTTTTAATGGAAGAAGGAACCAAAGGCCACAAACTCGCAAGACTGTTCCCTCCAAGAAAATGAAAATAAAATAACCAGATAGACAAATTCAAGCTCCATACGTATCGAGATGCCTGGACACACTGCGTTTAAAAGACTGGAGATCATAGGTGTGTGTGTGTGTGTGTGTGTGTGTGTGCGACAAGAAAAAAGTCATAATTACGTGACGGCCATCTTCTAGGCCTACAGTACCGAGGTGGATTCGAGCCCAACACAGGTGAGGATGTTTTGATGTCTTGATGTTATTAGGAGAATGAAAGTGTCGGGGTGGGGTGGGCTGGGGTGGGGATGTGGTGGGGTGGAATGGGGTTGTTAAGAGTAGGGTAGGGTAGGGTAGGATAGGGAGGGGTAGTGTAGGGTGGGTTAGGGTGGGGTGGTGTGGGGGAGGTAGGGGGTGGGGGTGAGGTGGGTGTAGGACCAGGAAAGCATATCCCCTGAATATAGGTCTTGTGTGTTTTTTCCCAAAGTTCTCCAACAACAACAACAACAACAACAACAACAAAACCCAGAACAAAAGCAAGACCATCTCACGTTCCTCTCATTAACCTGGTTCTTAGACGCAGGTAAGACAGATAGACAGACAAACAGAGGTTTAAAGTAATTTGAAGACGTATTACAGGAAGAAACGAGAGAGAGAGAGAGAGAGAGAGAAAGGAGGGGGGGGGGGGAATCACCACGTTGTAGTCATCAGTCATGCACCAGCCCGAGGTGTTCCGGGCACAGATTCGAATTCCAAAGAGTCTGAGAGTAATGGAGTAGGAGTAAAGATAGTCTCTCTCTCTCTTTCTCTCTCTCTCTCTCTCTCTCTCTGTCAGTTGAATGAAATTGTCTGGCTTTAGCTGGAATAGGTAGAGAAGGCGCGACCAAGAGAGGACTAAGAGCCGTATTCTCTTCCATTCATATCCCCTTTAGCTTCTTACGTCTTCTTAATGTCGACATACATGAATGACACACATGACTATGATAATGGACCAGAATCAGAAATAATTCGGTAAGGAAGAGGTGTTAGTTAAGTAAGCTTCCTAACCACACCTGAATGCCGTCCTTGCTTTCTCCTATCCTTTCTTCATCATTACCTTCTATCTTCATTATTCCTTAACACTTTTTTACAATGAATTATTTTTCTGCATTGGTACATTTATTATCTTCATATTCCACAACACTTTTTTACAAATGACTTATCTTTTTTAAATTAATAGCCTACATATATTACTATCTCCATATTCCTCAACTCTTTTTTACAACCGACTTAGTTTTTTACATTCATATAATTTCAGCGTGACAGTCATTCATACTACCAAACCCCAAACTCAGGTGTATTGGCTGTTTATTTTCTTGTTTTGTCTAATAATATTTTTCTTGTCACATTGATCACGCTTGCTTCTAAAAATAGTTATTCTTTTTATGTCTGTTTTCTATCATTTGTTAGGATTATTTCATTTTTTAGCTCTCAGTCCTTCTGTTTTATTCTTATATTTTCCACCATATTCCAAAACACTTCACTGGTTTTAGAGGTGGCATCTCTCTCTCTCTCTCTCTCTCTCTCTCTCTCTCTCTCTCTCTCTCTCTCTCCCCCCAAACATACGTACTGCACACTTTAATTTCATCGCTCAGCTGACGTACACAGACCATTTTCCACGCCGGTAATCAGGTCTACTAATATCAAAGCGAGCAGACCAGAAAATGACGCCGACCAGAGCTAATGACGCCACCTCTCACCCCTGTATGTCCTACGTTCCCTGCCTTTCTGAGTTTTATGTGATTTTGCTACATTTTTTTCTCGTTTTTAGGTGTTTTTATACCACCAGAAGAATTTATTATAACTAGAATATTATTTGATGATGTCCTGTGCTTTGCGACGCCACCTCTCACCTCCTGATGCTGTACGTTCCCTATCTTTCTGAGTTTTATGTGATTTTCCTGCATTTTTTTTCGTTTTTATGCGTTTTGTGTTCCACCAGACGAATATATTGTAATTTTTTGACGGTGTCCAGTGCATTAACGATGTCACCTCTCACCTCTGTTTGTTGTACGTTCCCAAGTGCTCTGAGCTTGTTTGAATTAGCTACTTTTTCTTTCTTCCTTTTTTTCTTTCTTTTTGTTTTTGTGTGTGGATAAGAACGTGTGGAGACAGTGCGAGTTTAAAAATGCAGCCACTCCCCTCTATTTGTAATGCGTTTCCCGCTGCTGAGTTTATTTGAATTCGCTATGTTTGTTTCTGCAGCGTGTGTGTGTGTGTGTGTGTGTGTGTGTGTGTGTGTGCGCGCGCGCATTTTCTTGTATTTTTGTATGAAGCATTCCCAGTGACGAATTTGGATACAACTCTGGGCAGTCGTAGCCTTGTCTCTCCCACCTATCATCAGTTCCCCTGCAGAAAGTCCGTGCCAGATCCATTTTCTCCACGGCTCAGAGAACATTAAGGACAAGGCAAGGATAATGAACGTGACCTTACATTGCCCTTCGACCTTATATGCCCTTGTTTTGACTCCTCTGACCTTAATGATGGCCTCTCAACCAAGTCTCCATCATTCTAGCCAGCAGAGGAAAGTGAGAAGCAGAGGTGAAATATTGGGCGAATTTTATCTCTATGGGCAGAGCATTATACCAAGCCTCTCTCAGCTTAGCAATATTAGCCAGCACAGGAAAGTGAGAAAGGGAGGAGGTGAAATATTAGGGGACCGTTTTTAGTCCACGTTTGTACCTTGGATGTGCTCTCTCTCTCTCTCTCTCTCTCTCTCTCTCTCTCTCTCTCTCTCTCTCTCTCTCTCTCTCTCTCTCTCTCTCTCATTCCCTATAACCCAGATTAAGAGAAAAAAGACCCACTTTCTTTTCTCCCTCTCTCTCGACACACACACCACGTCACATAATCAAGCAGCCAAATATACTCAGTGACTTAATTATTTGCCTTCTTGCTTGTGACCCCGCGTTGCAAAGAACTGAAGCGGATAATTGACATTTGCAACTCATTACTAATCTGCATTTTGCCTCTGCACACGCACACAGAGACGAGCGAGCACACACAGACGTACAAACTGACGCAGACGCACACGTACACACACACACACACACACACACACACACACACACACACACACACACACACACAACCGTACGAAGCTCCTTTAAGACTCAGCACAATTTCTTCGAGATCGTCTTTTAGTAGCAAAAGAAAATGAACGTCACTATCATTATCATCATCATTATCACCATCATCATCGTTATCATCATCATCAACAATGTCATCATCATCACCATCAATGTCATCATCATCATCATCATCATCATCATTACCATCATCATCATCATCACCGTCATCATTATCACCATGACCATCATCATCATCATCATCATCATCACCATCATCATCATCATCATTATCATCATCATCATCATCATCGTCATCATCATCATCATCATTATCATCATCATCATCATCATCGTCATCATCACATCATCATTATCATCATCATCATCATCATCGTCATCATCATCATCATCATTATCGTCAGGCTGAGTCAGACTAATGCAGAACAAAGGCCTCTCCCATATTTTTTTTCCTCTCAGTCTGTTGCATCCAGTCCCAGCGAATCATCGAATTATATATAGGTTTCGGTAATTCTTTCTTTATTACATGGATCTTACTGTCTAACAGCAGTAAGAATTAGCAACCAAGGAGACGCGCCACCGTGTTTAAGTTGCTAAATTATTAAGAAGAAATTAGAATATTCTTACCCCTTCGTATAATCCCCTAATCCTGGCAATTGTAGTAGCTGAAACCCCAGGCTTATCTGAACGTGAACCCGGTGGACTGCAGGCTTAAGTTCCCCTCCTCTTGCAGTCCACCGTCCTCCTTTCGGTGGGCGTGGAGAGGGGGAGGGGAGGTATGTTTTTATAACCAAGCAGTAGAGCCAACTACTGTATACTCGTTTTACTCTAACGTGGCCTAAAATTGCCATCTCTCCATCTTGAATTCCATATTGTAACAACATATTAACACAAGAGATGTTTATTACTGTGTACATCTATTATTCTAAATTATTCTAACCTTCGCTTTTAATCCCCAAGCTCTAAGGAGAAATAAACCCGTGCAACCTGGGCGCGTGTTGCAGAGCCTTGCGTGTGTTGCAGAAGGCGGAATCTCCTTTTCTCTGTCACGCGCTTAATTCCTCCCTTTGTCCTTTGCAACGAGGTAAAGGACCCGTCTTTCACGACCAGCAGTTTACATTTACACTGAGCCTTGTGACTGTCTGGGCAAGGGGTGAAACTGCTGTTTAGGCGAAGGCAATTTTTATATTGTGTGAGGTGGGGATGGGGGATAGGGAGGAGGATGTGGAAGTGGAGGGCTAGGGGTGGGGGTTAGGGTAGGAGTAGGGGTAGGGAAGGGAGTGGGGAGAGTGGGTGTGGGTGAGGGATGGGGGAATGTGTGTGTGGGGGGGGATGGGGGAGTGTGTGGGGGTGATGGGAGTGTGTGTGTGTGTGTGTGTGTGTGTGTGTGTGTGTGTGTAACCTGTGGCAGTGTGAGAAGAAGCAGTGTAAGATATTGGGGTTTATTGTGTCGTCCGAATATGGCAAACATGTTAGCCTTTCCCCACCCTGACCCGACAAAGCGTAACATTGTCTCGTGTGTGTGTGTGTGTGTGTGTGTGTGTGTGTGTGTGTGTGTGTGTTAATTATTTGTAGGTCAGAAATTAAGGTCATGACGAAACATCAACTTTGAGCTTCCCTTGTAACCTAGATCTTTGACCTGTCCTGCTCAGACCTACCTTAGTTTTTCATGAACCATCACAAGCGTTCCACAAAATTTGGTTAAAATCGGGGGAAAAAAAAATATTCTTCTTAGCATGGCCAGAACTATTCTTACAGGGTCGGAACTGTTCTCACGGTGGAAGTGAGAATAGTTCAGACCATGAGATAACAAACACTTTATATACGATCGTAACCATAATTGGTGGAGGTGTTGCGGGCAAGCCCTTGACGAAACTTGCTAATTTTCAAACCAATAAGCAAAATATCTAGGTTACAATGCCGAGTCAATTTTTAGGTTGCCCTGTAACCCTGGTGTTTCTCTGATCAATCTCATATCTAGAGAAATTTATCGTGTACGGTTAGTAAACAGTTACACCGATTCTGGTTAGTGTTTGTGAAAAACTCTGCGTTTCAGCAAGGCCGAAACTTTTATCAAAAGACTGGAACTATTTTCATGGCGGCCGTGAGAATAATTCCGGTTTTGATTTTATGAATGATATCCATCCTATTTTAACCAAATTTGGCTCAGATGGTAAAGGGTAACCCCTGACGAAACCCACACATTTTCAGCTCAGTATTACAGAAATCAAGATCACAATACGATTTTCCTTGTTTTTCCTACAGGTGAAGCTCTGGAGTACATTTTCTTATCCATTACCTGTTTGCATGTGTTATCTTCATGTTTTATGTCGCCTTATTTTCCTATTTTCCCATGTAATTTTCTTATTTTCTCTACGCTGTTACTCGTCCTTAAGCAATAATGTAGTTCACATTAGTCGTATCAGTTTTAGTGTCATATTATCGATTTTCCTGCCACATTTCCCCATTTTCCTATCCGATTTTTCGTATTTTTCTCACACAAGACTAAGCGTAGTGTGTGTCGTAATAAGATACTGCACTCACTTTGATGCAAAACTTCATATCATTCGTTTCTGTTTTAGTTTCGTGTTATAATTTTTCCTGCGTTATTTTCTTTTTTACTGATTTTTCTTGTTTTACTCACGCACGGCTAAGACTGGAATGTTTTTTATACAGCTGCTCGCCTCCAAACAAGTTCCCACCACCACCACCACCACCACCACATTATTCCTGATGTTCTACCCAATTTTCCCACCTTACTTTCCTCATTTTCTTCACACAGGACTAATACTGGAGTATTTCTTATATTGCAAATCGTCTTCAAGCAGCAGCTCATCATCATCATCGTCATCATCGCCACATTTTACCTGATGTCTTACCTAATTTTCTTACTATATTTTCCTCATTACTTTCCTCGAATCATCATCATCATCATCCTCACCACATTTTTCCTGATTTCCTACCCAGTTTTCTTACCATATTTTCCTGATTTCCTGCCAAATTTTCTTACCATATTTTCCTGATTTCCTACCCAAATTTCCTACCTGATTTTCCTCAATTTTTTCCCCCTCAGGCCTCAGCGTGGAGTGTTTCTTCTACAGCAACTTGCCCCAAATAATCATCATCATATTTTTCCTGATTTCCTACTCAGTTTCCCTACCCAATTTTCCTACCTGATTTTCCTCAGTTTCCTGCCCCTCCAGGCCTCAGCGTGGAATGTTTCCTCTGCAGCTACTCTCCACAAATCACCATCATCATCATCATCATCACATTTTTCCTGATTTCCTACTCAATTTCCCTGCCCCATTTTCCAAGCTGATTGTCCTCCTTTTCCTGCCCGTCCAGGCCTCAGCGTGGAGTGTTTCCTCTGCAGCTACTCTCCTCGAAGCAACAGCTCGAGGATAGACGGCTGCATGGACGCCAACTTCACTGAGGAGCAGATCGAGTCCGGATCCTGCGACTTGGGCTGTGAATCGGTGACCGTCTACGATATTAATGGTGAGAGTGGAAGCTAGCTCTAATTTCTCACACACTGGACTCTCTCTCTCTCTCTCTCTCTCTCTCTCTCTCTCTCTCTCTGGGGGGCCTTTTTCGAGTTATGAGTTTAATTAACCACGCTCGCTTCAAGTTTATGGTGTATTGAAAAACTTGAAAAATGCGTGAAGGAGCAGTGGTCGTAAATTTTCTTTTCTTATATGCCGCTCGAAAAATGGTGAAGTGGTCTGGATTTGGTTTTTAGATCTGTACTTTTTTATTATAGGACAAGAGTTGGTTATTGAAGACTGTGTGGTAAATGTAATAATAATAATGATAATTGTAATACTGATGTTGTTACTATTGCTGCAACTACTACTACTCCTACTACTCGTACTACTACTACTACTACTAATATTACTACTGCTGCTGCTGCTGCTACCACCATCACCACTACTACTACTACTAGTACTACAACTACTACTACTACTACTACTACTACTGCTGCTGCTGCTACTACTACTACTACTACTACTAATAATAATAATAATAATAATAATGATGATGATGAAGAAGAAAGAGGATGATGATGATAATAATGACGAAGAAAAAGTAGAATGAGAAGTATAATACTCCAAAAAGTAATCTCTAATAAATGGTGAATGAGTAAAGGTAACAAATTCACCTTTATTACACCTCATGGATAAAGTATTAAAACTTTCCAAATTCGTCTTTTACCACAGGAGTTTGAAATTTTAAAGTCCTCATTTTGAATACTTTTTTATTCATTTTTTATTTTGGTTAATGAGAGGGAATTAATTTAGCAGTGGTAAGAGGGGAAGAGGGGGGGTTCTAAGAGGGGGTGAGGAAAGGTTCTAAGGGGGAAAGAGGGAAGGTTCTAAGAGGGGAAAGGGGGGATTCTAAAAAGGGAAGAGATGGGTTCTAAGGGAGGAAGAGGGAAGGTTCTAAGAGGGGAAAAAGGAGGGTTCTCAGAGGGGAAGAGGGGCGTTCTAAGAGGGGAAGAGGGAAGGTTCTAAGAGGGGAAAAAGGAGGGTTCTAAGAGGGGAAGAGGCAAGGTTCTAAGAGGGAAGAGGAAGGGTTCTAAGAGAGGAAGAGGAAGGGTTCTAAGAGGGGAAGAGGGAGGTTCTAAGAGGGAAGAGGAAGGGTTCTAAGAGAGGAAGAGGGAGGGTTCTAAGAGGGGAAGAGGGAGGGTTCTAAGAGGGGAAGAGGGAGGGTTCTAAGAGGGGAAGAGGGAGAGTTTTAAGAGGGGAAGAGGAAGGGTTCTAAGAGGGGAAGAGGGAGAGTTCTAGGATGGGAAGAGGGAGGGTTCTAAGAGGGGAAGAGGGAGGGTTCTAAGAGGGGAAGAGGGAGAGTTCTAGGAGGGGAAAGGGAAGGGTTATATTAAGGATGAAATGGAGAGATAAAGAGAGAGCTTCGTGGATAAGGGAATAGAGGAGAGTAGAGGACATAATCAGTACAATCCAAAAGCATAAATGGATGTGGGCAGGTCACGTCCTTCGTAGAACAGATGGACAGCCAGGGTAACTGAGTGGCAGCCCAGAGATGGAGTGAGAGGTCGAGGCAGACACGGGCCGAGATGAAGAGACAGAGTGAGACAAAGGGGCAGAGAACAAGATGGAGAGATGGAATGAGAGGAAGAGGCAGACAGAGGACAAGATGGAGAGATTGAGTGAGAGGAAGAGGTAGACAGAGGACAAGATGGAGAGATGGAGTGAGAGGAAGAGGCAGACAGAGGACAAGATGGAGAGATTGAGTGAGAGGAAGAGGCAGACAGAGGACAAGATGGAGAGACTGAGTGAGAGAAACAGGCTGACAGAGGACGAGATGGGGAGATGTTTTTGCAGATTTGCTATGACTGGATGGAACAGGCTAACAGGTAATAGACCAGAGTGAAGAAAAATGAGAAGTTATCGTCCTGTTTAGAATGGTGATGATGATGATGATGATGATGATGATGATGATGATGATGATGGTGGTGGTGGTGGTGGTGATGGTGGTGATGGTGATGATGATGATGATGATAATATTGGTGATGATAATGTTGTTGATAATAATGTTGGTGATGATGATGATGATGATGATGATGATGATGATGATGATGGTGAAGCAGGTTAGTAGGTAAGGGAAATACGAATAAATATCTGTACGTAGGTATACAAGTAAGTTCAGAGAATGAAGAAGCCTAGAGTGGATACGTAAGTAAGCTTAAGTAGATTGGTAAGTACTGTAAGTAGGTCTCAAAATGGGTTAGTGTATTGGGGTAAGTAGGCCCACTGGTAAGTAGACAGACAAGCCTTCGAGTAAGTCAGTGAGTATATTGGTGTAAGTAGGCCACTGTGTAAATAGATCAGTGTGTGGCAGTAAGTAAGTCTGGGTGTATGCTAGTATATTACTATGTAAGTAGGTTAGTATGTCAGTTTAAGTGGGTTAGTATATCGGTGTAAGTAGGTAAGTATATCAGTAAGAAAGTATGTTAGTACATCAGAGTAAATACATATGTTAGTATATCAGAGGAAGAAAGTAGGTTCAGAGTTCAGAGTAAGTATGCCTTCTCGTAAGTAAACCAATAAGCCAGGGAGTAAATAGGTTTGTATAACAGTGTAAGTAGGCTAGTATATCAGAGTAAGCAGGTTAGTATACCAGTGTAAGTAGGTAAGTATATTTTGTAAGTACAGTACAGTATGTTAGTATATCAGAGCAAGTCGGTTAGTATATCGGTGTATGTAGGTTAGTATATCAGAGTAAGTAGGTCATTATATCAGTGTAAGTAGGAAAGTACGGTATATCAGTATGTTAGTATATCAGAGTAAGTAGGTTTGTACATCAGTGTAAGTAGGTAGGTATGTCACTATGTTTGTATATCAATAAATAGGTTAGTATATAAGTGTAAGTATGTTAGTACAGTATATCAGACTAAGGAAGTAGGTTTGGAGTGGGATAAGCATGCCTTCTCGTAAGTAGGTTAGTATGTCAACGTAAGTAGGTTAGTATATCAGTGTAAGTAGGTAAGTATATCAGTAAGTATGTCAGTATATCAGAGTATGTATGTTAGTATATCAGTGGAAGTATGTTAGTATTTCACTGTAAGTATGTAAGTATATCAGAGTAGGTAAATGGCTTCAGAGTAAGCATATCCCCAAGTAAGTAAACAAACAAGTGTGAGCGTAAGTAGGTTAGTATATCATAGTAAGTAAGTAAGTAGATTAGTATATCAGAGTAAGTTAGTATGTTAGTATATCAGCGTAAGTAGGTCAGTATATTAGGGTAAGTATGTTAGTATATCAGCGTCAGTAGGCAGCGTCCCTAGCGTGGGGTATATCACGCTGAGCATATTAGGGTAATGGGTTGGAGTCCGCTGGGAAGGCTAGACTTACACAGATGCATACATACATAACAAATACATACATACATAAGCACATACATACACCCGCACCGAGGACTCTTGTTGCTGGATACAAGGAGGATACATACATGATACATAGATGACACGTGTGTGATGCAAGACATACACATACATACATACGTACATACGTATACTTGGCTATTATAACAGACTAGATGCATGCAGGGAATGTGGCGAGGGTACATACATGGTACATATATATTACAGGTCACACACACATGACGTGTGTGTGTGTGTGTGTGTGTGTGTGTGTGTGTGTGTGTGTGTGTTTAAGTAGAAAAATAAACTTTCAAATATAGTGGTGAAAATTAACGAAAACAATAAAACTTAACTACAACCTCTTCAACAGTCCAGTGTCAACAGTGTGGAAAGTTTGACCTTGACCTGCCTTGGCCTTCCTTTACCTGCCTGGACCTACCTTGTCTTACCTTGACCATCCTTTGCCTTCCTTGACCTTCCTTGACCTGTGACTTCAAAAATTGACCTCTATTGCCCTCACCTGCACCAGGACGCATTAACATCACCAGGAACTTTTACACAAAATATAGTGAATTTCTGACAAACAGTTTCAGGGACAATTTTATCATAAATTAAGAGAGAGAGAGAGAGAGAGAGAGAGAGAAAGTGAAATAAAGAGTAAAGAGTAGACCGAGGATGAGATGGAGGGATGGAGTGGAGAGGTATATGAGAGAGGGAGTGTGAGTTGGGGGGGGAGGGCAGCGTAATGGCAGAGGACAGGGCGACAGGGAGGGAGATCAAGGATGAGATGGAGGGATGGAGTGGAGAGGTATATGAGAGAGAGAGTGTGAGTTGGGGGATGGGCAGCTTAATGGAGGGGGCCAGGGTGACATGGAGGCGATTTGTTTGTGGCCATCCTTTACAGGATGAAGGCGTCTGGCTGTAGATAGATAGAATAGGCACGTAATACAAATCCGACGAATCTCTAAAAAAAAACATTTTTATAGGTAGCTGAAAAGCAAACTTTATAAAGTAATTGCAATAAAAAAAGATAACGAAAAGGTACTGAGATAAATATATAAATGAAATACTGATAAAAATAATAATAATGTTAGCTCATGCAGATAAATTACTGATAAACCTTCATTGATTTTCTCCCTTTGATTATTCAGGCAAAGTGCTGTTCTTGCAAGCTGGCAGCACATTACGTATGCATGGTGATTCTCCCTCTGTCTGTCTCTCTCTCTGGACTAAGCTTTATTTATCATATTGATATATTTTGTAGTGGTAGTCAACAGATTGGTATATATGTTTTTTACTCTCTCTCTCTCTCTCTCTCTCTCTCTCTCTCTCTCTCTCTCTCGGAATATTAAGCTCGGTCATCTAAAAGGGATAGAATTGCCTGTGTGGCCCATAGATCGTACTTAAGCTGTTTTGACGATTCCCTAACGTCTTTTCCTTAGCGACTCATTCCGTGCATGACGCTCATGATTCTCTTATTTGCTCCAATCCATATTAAAACGAGGTAAAAAAAAGAAAAAAAAAAAAAAAGCATGCCAGAAAATATTAAAATATGCAAATTAAATCGCTAAGGAAGAGGTGCTAGGAAGCCTTCCTATAATCTAACCCTCTCCTTTTATCCCCAGGGGAGATCGAGAGCTTCCACCGAAACTGCGCCACCAACGATACCATCATGACCAACACGTGCGAGACCTACACCACCCGGGTCCTCATCCGCCGGGTCTGCTCCTGTGACTTCTCCTACTGCAACTCAGCCTCTATTCTACGGTGGACGGGGCTAATAGGAGTGGTGTCTCTAGCGGCGGTCCTCTATTTACGGTCTACCTGAGTCCCCCTGATGTTGCCTTTTCCATTTTCCTTTTTCCGTATCCCATTTTCTCTAAGGTGTGACCCCCCTCTTTCTTTTTTCCCTCTTTCATCTCATTTTCTCTAAGCAGTAACTATTTTCTCCCCTCTCAGCTTTGACTACTATGGTCCCCACTCTCTCTTCTCGTTTTCTCTAAGCTGTGACTGTCCTTTCAGGTTACTCTATCGGGTAGCTTATAGATAAAGTATTATAGAATGTGACTTTTCCTTTCCAGTGTTTCCTATAAAATTTCCATGTCAGTTTTTCCATGCTGCATGGTGGTTTTTCTCACTTTTCCTGGAGGGTTTGGTGGTGGGGGTAGCCTTCTTGCTTTACTATCCTTATCCTTCAACATGTAGAGTTAGATCTTGTAGTCATAGTTTTCTCTAACAAGCAGCCTCGAAAGGACCATAAGGTCTGTTGCTGTTTGCTTTCCTGTGTAATCCTGTGTAATCCTTTTTCTTTTTTCTCCTCTTCCTTCTCGTTTTCTCAAAGCTGTGACTATTTTCTCCCCTCTCAGCGTGGCAACTCTTTCTCCCCTCTTGTCTTCTCGTTTTCTCTAAGCTGTAACTGTCCTTTTTCTTTCCCTTGTTTCTTCATGAGTTTTTCTGCTTATTTTCTTTCCCCTATCCCATTTTCTCTCTGACTACCCTCTTTCATTCCCTCTTTATTCACGTTTTCTCTAAGCTTTGACTACTCTTTTTCTTCCCCTTTCCTTTTTCTTCATGAGTTTATTTTGTTATCTTCCTTAGACTTTTCTTTCATAGGGTGGTTCTGTGCCTGTGATCTACATGAGTCCCCCCTCTATTGTAAATTCTTCACTTGTTTAGCGTCTTCGTTTCTTCCACCTTTTACCATATTTTTCTCTCTTTCTTCACGACTTTCTTGCTTCCTTCCTCGTCGTTTTCGTCTATATGGTGAAGGTGTCTATCTGGGATCTACGCGAGTCTCCCCTAATGTAACTTCTTTGCCTGTCTTTTTAGTCTCGTTTTCTTTAAGCTTTCCCTGTCCTTTTCTCAATTTCTTCTTATCCTTTTTCTCTGCATACTCTCTCTCTCTCTCTCTCTCTCTCTCTCTCTCTCTCTCTCTCTCTCTCTCTCTCTCTCTCCTCTTTCTGTTATCTCCCCTTTCTCTCTCCATTCTTTACACCCCCATCTCCTTCCCTCCATCCCATCCCCTCTCTCCCTCGCTCAACCTCGTCTTTTCCCACATCTCTCTTCCCTTCCTTTTGTTTTTGTTGCTGCAATCTTCTCCCCTTCCCTCATTTTTTTTTTATTTCGCCATCACCCTTTGTGTCCTCTTTTTCTTCATTTCCCCTCTTTCTCAGTCTTTCCTCCTCCTTGTATCTCTTAGTCTGCCTTTTCTCTTTCTTCCTCCACATCTACCTCTCTAGCTAGTCTTCACCTGTACTCTCTCTCTCTCTCTCTCTCTCTCTCTCTCTCTCTCTCTCTCCATGTGTGAGCTCAATCCTCTTTCGAAAACCCTAATGAAAAAGACAGCCCACCTAAGTGTTTGAGAATTAGAAAGGAAAAATAGAGAGAGGAATTGGGAAGGAAAATAGAGACAAATAAAAAGAGAAATTGGGAAGGAAAATAAAGAGGATAATAAAAGAGAGGAATTGGGAAGGGCAATAATGAGTAAAATAAAGGAAATGGGGAGGATAATAAAGAGAGAAATTGGGTTGGATAATAGAGAGGGAGAAAAAGAGAGGCATTGGGAAGGAAAATACAAAGAAAAATTAGGAAGGAAAAATAGAGAGACACTGGGAAGGAAAAACAAGAGTGAAATGGGGAAGCCTTACAATCAGAACTATGGATCAGTGAGGAGAAGTGAGCCAAAAAGAGATGAGATTTGAGATGAGATGAGCCAAGCCAGCGATGTGAGACGAGAGATGATAGGAGTGAGCTAGAGTAATTAAAACTGAAAAATGCCTTACAACGACTGAAAAAAATGAATCAGAGAAGAGAAATGAGCCGAGGTAAGGAGAGATATGAGATGAGCTGAGAAAAGTGAGATCATTTGTGAGCCAGAACCAAGAGCACAAAGCTAAAATCTGGAAGTCTGGAAGCATTACAACTCCTGGAGCTGTGAACCAGAGAGCGGAAGAGAGCTGAGGTGAGACGAGAGTTGAGAATAGTGGGATCGTTTGTGAGCTAAAATTTAAGAAGAATGTGAAACTATGGAAAGATAAAAGACTTAAAACGATCAGAATATTGGATAAGAAAACTGAAGTGAGCTGAAATGAGAGGAGAGTTAGTGATATGCTGAGGAAAGCTGAGTTAAAAGGGCTTATAAGTTAGAGCATAGTAGGAACTGAAATACTGGAATGTTAGAAAACGTGAGAGTTAGTTAGGTGAGTTAGCTGAGTGAAGAAATTGATATAAGCTGTATTTGTGTGTGTGTGTGTGTGTGTGTGTGTGTGTGAGAGAGAGAGAGAGAGAGAGAGAGAGAGAGAAATGAAGAATTGAAATATAGAGTCTTGGAACCATAGATGAAGAAGTGTGAGTTGAAATAATTTGAGTAAGTGATATGAAATATAGTTAATACATCCGAAACAATGAAACTGATTATCTAAAAGACGATGAGTGAATTAATGTGAGATGTATCCTGTTTCAGAGTGAGAAAGAGTATGAACATTTTAAATGTAGCTGACGGTGAGTAAACTGATATATGTTAAGAGTTTGAATATGAAAAAAAAAAAAAAAATGACACAAGAGAACTGGAAAAGAATGAAAACAATACAAGTCGATGAGTAAATTTATGTGTATTTTTGAGTTAAGAAAAAAAAAATATCAAGGAATCTGAATGCTCTACGATGTCTGGAAACTGATGATAGAGCTGAGGTGAGATAAAGCTTGACGGGAGATGAGTATAGGGAGACGAGTGAGCAGACAGATGTGGGAAAGCTTTGTGAGTTTGAGAGACAGGGAAATTTGAAAATACAGAGGCATGGAGCGTTTGAGTTGAAGTTAGCTGGGATAAGTGAGGTGAAGTGAGAAGTTGAAAATAAATGAAGAGTGAAGTGACATGAAGTTCCAGGTCTGAGAGAGTAGTTAATTATACGAAGTGATTAAAATGGAGGGAAGGGAAGTTTAACATGAAGAGAATATGGTGAGGGGAAGTTTTAAGATGAAAGAACGAAGGAGAAAAGGCTAGGGAAGTGACAAGAAGCAATGTCTGAAGTGCCTGTAGGTTAAATAAAGTGATATGAAGTGTAAAGAAGTGAGATGAGGGGAGGCTTTAAATGAGATGTATAAAGTAAGAGAATGTTAGGAAAGAGAAATGAAATTAGTACAAAAAATTGAACATGGGCAAAAGTTAGTGAAGAGAAATAAGTGTCTGTAAATGTTATATACTCGTAAATAGTTGATGTGAAGAGACATGAGAGGAGTGAGGTGAAATTAATACCCCTTCACACCGATGAACTCTATTTTCTCGCTATCGTCGGACGATTTTATTCAGCTCAGGAAGGGTTAGATGGATCCTTCCTTAACCCCTCCTCTTCTATACTCCTTTCCCACCGACTTGGCCTAAAAATTGCCGTCCTTCTATCTTCAGTGCTGAGATGTGGATTAGATTAACACTATAATACGATGATAGTCACGAAGAAGTGCTGTGGAAGGATGCGGAGCTGTAGTACCCTCCTAGTCTCTGAAATACACTTCTAGTCACGAAGAAGAGCAATGGAATGGGAACAGGTCCATAACACTTTTTTCTATCACTTCTCCACGTGAAAAAAAAAAAAAAAAGTTGAATTAATGAGTTGAATTTAATGTAACTTTTAATTTTTTGAATGCAAAAAATTGTTCCCTTGGCTCAATAAAACCGTCTGGAGAGAGAGAGAGAGAGGGATTTGAGTTTCCACTGAACACTGAAGGATGATTTTTTCCCCATTTCATTCTTGCCATTACCAGACGATTTAATTCATCTTTAAGACAGACCCTTTTTTTCAGAGCAGGGATTAAGTAGAGTCAATAAACCCCTTCAGTACAAGAAGCCTGTTTTCCGGAGCTGAATAAAATCGTCTGGAGGCAGCAAGAGTTAAAAAAAATAAGTCCTGGGAGTGAGTTAAAAAAAAAAAAAAAAAAAAAAAAATCTGTGAGTGGTATGTCGTAGGCGAATGGACTGGAACCTAAGACATGCAACTGCAGGATGATGTGGACTTTGAAAGATTCAATTATTCATTTCTCTTGTTGTTCCTGCAAAACGAATCTTAGTTATGGCAGGTAATTTATCGTAAGTCTGTTTGTGAATCCACGGTAAAAATATTCGGAAGGTCGACAGAATAACTGCCTTAGAAAAAAAAAAAAAGACAAAATAAAATGTTTTGGGCTGCTCTCCAGAAATTATTAGGTACGGTTGCTTGACTTGGAGTGTACTGAGTTTATTTTTATCATTACTTCCGGCACATCTGAAGTGTATTCACCTTTTTACGATGGCTTTTGTGATCAGCATTGAAGTTAAGTGTTGAATTGTGGTCACAGATGATTGGTGAAAATTGGGTCAAAGGTCAAGGTAAACAACCATTCTGATTTAGTGGGATATTTAGAGAGTTGAGTAATTTGACAAGACCATCTACAACAGTCACTTCAGCACTATAATTCAAAAACGACCATTCTTGAGAACAACTCCACTTTGAAACACTTTGACACACCACATTGATATCTGATTGTGTCAAAGGGGAAACCAAACAACCATTCCTCTTTGATTGGAGTACTTAGATGGATAAGTATTTCAACAACACTATTAATGCAGTCACTTCAGCACCATACCTCAAAAAAGTACTGTACCATTCTTCAAGACAGCATCATTTTGAAACAAGCTTCGAAACAGCATTATGGTTTGAAATACAATAGTTTGAGCTAACATTTTCCGAAGCACCACACTTCAAAGCAACGCCACACTTCAAAGCAACACCACACATCCAAGCAACGTCACACCTCAAAGCAATACCACATTTCAAAGCAACACCACACTTCAAGGAAACACCACACTTCAAAGCAACACCACACATCCAAGCAACGTCACACCTCAAAGCAACACCACACTTCAAAGCAATACCACACTTCAGAGCTTATCATGTAAGCCAGTCCTTTGCCAGATGAGTCTGAGTGCCATAATGGGTTCTTATATGCCCAGGTTCATGTCCTTATACAGCTACAAGAGTGAGTTAGATATATCATTTTATGTTTTCCCAGTTACTAGTGGGTTAGGATGAAGATGATGATGATGATGATTATTATTATTATTATTGTTTCTCATTCATTAGTGGGTTAGGATGATGATGATGATGATGGCTATTGTTGAAACTATTTCCCCCAGAGGGAGATATCCTGTGTGTAGCATTTTATGTACAGTCGTCAGCACAAATTCACTGCAAGCCTGCTTATGTGATGTGGGTCGTTTTGTCTGGCAACGGTGTATGGGAACTAGTTGCCACACAGGCTTTTATACGCTTTAAAGACGTGTTTGTAAGAATTAGTACTATAAATCACCCAGAATACAATATTCTTTATATCTGATTAGCGTAAAAATGTGCAAAAGACGACAGATGAATGTTGTCGAATGATGAAACTCCTGTTCTCTCCCTCGTATCCATCCCTTGTCCCTCCCCACCCTCCCCTCCTCCTTCCCTCTCCCGCTATCCTTCATCTCCACTCCTCTCTCTCTCCGCCCTGCCTACCTTAGATCACCCACAACTCTAATCTACGTAATAAACCGCACTCTTCTCTATATCTTGTCTATTCCTGTTACCTTTTTGCTTCTCAACATTCGAGAGTTTCATGCCATGCAACAGTCTTTCCCACTCGGTACACCAAACATGATGCAGCAGTTCGAAACTTTAGTGTTTCTGATACTGCTTCGTGATTCAGTGAACAGTATGAGGAGAATGGGAACATTTTCCTAGGGAAGAGAGAAGGCGAGAAGTAAGAGGAGTGGGCACAAATGTGTTTAATTTTGCCTACTGATATAATAGGCACAGACTTCCAGGCTCACTCAAACAAATACTAGCAAGGAATACATCACAAGAACGAGACCTCAATGTTCCTGTATCTCCCGGCTGTTGGTAGTGACAAAGGGTGGAGAACAGAAAGACAACTGGAGAGGAGTGGGAAGAAGACGAGGAGGGTAAGAATGGGACTAGAACAGGAAGGAATATTGATAATAAACCTTGGATATAGTTGGTAGTACTGCAAGCAACTGGGAATAAGGCAGACTGGGTTTAGAAAACAGTTAAGAGAGAATTGCGATGCGCCAATCGGGTTAACGCCGTGGATAAATGAATGAAGGTAGAGATGGTGGGGAGAGGAGACAGTGGAGAGGCATGAAAGTGAGTTGGGGGTAGGAGGGAGAGGGAGGGGTGGGTGGGGACATCAGGAGGAGTAAGGGGGAGAGATGGGAAGGGAGCTTACACGCTGTTATAATGAAGAATACCAGAGTATTACGCTCATACGTCGTTCCATAAAACTGTCAACTCTTGCACTTTGTTACGCTAATCAGTTACGGTATACAGAGAATTGTATTCTAGGCAGTCTCTGGTACCACTTTTTTTTCTCTCTCTCTCGAATTAATGGCTATCGGCCATATTGTGGCCATTAAGCCATAGAGTCTATGTATAAGATAAATACACAAAAATACACAAAAGACATTGAAATAAACAAAAGGTGCAAATAAACAAAGATGCCCGAATAGATAAAGACAGTTACACGAAAGGACACATATTCAGCTCAAAATACAGGCTATGGAGGTCTTAGTCACACGGGAGGCAGTGATATGAGGCTAATGGCCGAAGGGTGGTTAAACCTCAGATGAAGCAGAACTGGAGCCTGAGTCAGAAGCAGAGTCTGTGCCACTGAGGTGCGAAAGTACAATCCTGAGAGTGTAGGACAGGATTTGAACTATCTCGGGGTCGGTGACAGCCTGAAGGGACCCCCGGCGCAACTCTTTGAAAGAAAGCAAGGCCCGCTGGTAGTCCCTCTTGCTGAACTCCTCCTGCCCACACTCCTCAGGTGCCTCGTCCTCGTAGTACCGCAACTGCTGCTCCATGCTCTTGAGGCCAAACCGGGTGAGGGAGGTAAAGTTGCCCCAAGAGAGTCGCCGAGCTGAAGCAGCGGGTGTGGGACTCGCTGGTGCTTGAGCCTCAGGTGAAGGGGTAGGCACATCCGAAGGCACCACGGGAGACACAGAAGGGGTGGGAACTCCTACCTCAGGTGATGATGAGGGCTCATCGTCCCCAACTTCCATGGGCACAGCAGGGAGGGACTGAGAGGTAGACTGGCAGGAGACAGCAAGCCCTGACAGGCGAATCCTCGTTGGGGGAGTTGAGGGTTGCAGCTGCAACACCCTCGGGACCAAAGAAGTGGGGGTCGCAGGGGGCCCAGAACGACGACACGGGGCCCTGGTACCACATTTGAAAAATACGTCTTTAAAGTGTTTAAAAGAGTATGTGGCAACTCATCCCTTTACACTGTTGCCAGACAAAAGGACTCACATCACACTAGTAGACTTGCAGCGAATTTATGCTGACGACTGTACACCTTTTGATATAGTTGTCCATGTTGAAAGCAGAGGAATTTACCAGAGAACGTATTAGTGCTGATTCAAAGAGGTTCAATAACCCAGGAATTTGCCTTAGTTTTCTGGGTAATAGTCTTTATTATTAATAAATTAAATGCTACTGCATTTAACTTTTTGGACAACTATAATGTAAATACGTGTATAGATACCTATAATGATAGGAATATTCCGTGTACTATTGCGGCCAGGATTTCTTAGCCACCCTCGTCCAGCCAACCCGTGTATGTGGCAGAGTCGCATTCACGAGCACAGAAGTTGCCTTCGATGCAATTCTGCCGAAAAATATCCCTTCAGCTTTCGGCTTGTATTTACGCTGAAGGTTTGACTCTGATAGAAGGAATATATCACACTGATTATTTAATAACTTGTTTCTCGTATAGAGCCAAGCAAGTGACATGTATATATGGCTCCACTCCATGATTTCCTGTAGGTTTGAACCAGCGAACACAGAATGAACAAGTTCGAAGCATTCATTTGTTACCAGGAGAGAGAGAGAGAGTAGCGGGTGTCTGTGAATTTTCGAGGAATGAGGCGGAGAAATGAGGTGCTCAACACAATTACACAGGGATTTTTCCTTTCGTTTCGCTTGGCTTTTTATGCCTAAATGACTACATGAAGGTAAATTATGAAATATAATAACTGGATGATGAAGTGGTAATAGGGTCTGGCTAATGATTATTTGGTCCAAGTTGTGCAGTGGCAAGCCTAATTCCAGGCAACTGTCGCTGTTAAAAGTTGGATATTTTAAGTCCTACTTATTTAAAATAGCTCTATGTATGTTTACAGTACGTGTATGACCCTATGGATGTATTTTTACCCCATGAATATTTTTATCAATGGACATTTTCACCACTCGGAGCACAATTTCGCATGGACCTATATTCCTTAGACTTCTTCTTTTTTTTTTTAAGACGCCTACTTTTCTATGTAAACCTATTTTCCCAGGAACTAATTTTCCCCATTGATGTATTTTCTCCCCATGGACCAATTTTTCCATCGACTCTGAATCTCTCCATGGATGCAGGTTTCCTACATGGACGTATACCCATGGACGTATTTTTCACAGTGAACCTATTTTCCTCATAAACCTATCATCTGACGTGGTTATATAACCGACTGATGCGTGCGGTTGAAACACAGTCTCTTAACCAACAGGCGTATTGCACTATGGACCTGTTGTAACCCACTGGATCTATATACCTACTGCTGCATGATTCCAGAATAATATCCCCTGTGGACCGATTATCCGCACACTGACCTATTCCCAACTCGGACATATTCACTCAAATGACGTAATCCCAGAGGCCTGTTTTCCCACAGTCTGTCCATCCACTTACCCATCAAGTAACGCACATACCCACAACCTTACTCAAGTAACGCACATACCCACAACCTTACTCAATATAGTATGTCTCAAAATTAGGACGACATAAACCCGTCTTTTGCCTTGTCCTGCAGGTCGCTGCACCACCCACCCCACTTAATGCACGAACCCCACTCCACCCCACTTAACCAGGCCAACAACCCTTTCCCTCCCTCTCGCCGACCCACTCCACGTAATCAGCCTGTGAAACCACCAGCCTACACTAACCAGTCCACCCACCCAGTCACCAACCTACCAACCGGCATACAATGCTCCACAAGTCGGATGACTCGCAGTTCAACACACACACACACACACACACACACACACACACACACACAGAGGCGGGGTGGATTTCCATACACGAATGATGAGTCTCCCCGCTTAACTCAGTCTTTCGGTAGAAAATAGTATTTTTTACAGGGAGTTTTTCCAGGCTGATAGAGGGGTAGATGTGGGCTTCATTCCGGCTACATACACATGATTTTATGCGATGCGAGTTAATAGCGTGCCCGAGCTAAACAGGGAATTTTTCCTTTGGCTGATGACAAAGGAGTTTATTTATCCCAGGATAACGTCTCGTCGGACAAAATGAAAGATGGGTTTTATTCTGGGTAACGCGAGTTGACTTTGTCAAATTATTAGCCAGGCCACGTAACTTCTGTTAAATGCCTTATGTTCCCGTTTTTTTTTCTCTCTCTTTCTCTGGTGGTTGGCACCTGCATATTTTTGGCAGACTCATGAGTATTTTTCTCATTAACCGGATATCCCTCTCTGGACAGAGAGGCAAATTACTTTCTTAACTCATTAGTGCCCAGTGTCCTTAATAGAGGACGGAACTGAACATTATCAAAATTTAATAAAGAAGCTCCTATGAGCTTCGCAACTTTGAGCCGACAGGCGGAGGGCGGTACGCCTAGCACCCTTCCAGCAAAATCCCTCGCACAGGAACTCTGGGAGCCAATGGGCTAAGCACAGCTTTTTGGTAAATCAACAGCATTTATCTCCTAATTCATTACTCCTTCGAAAGCAATCCTTAAAAATAAAAAAAAATAAAAAAAAAGAAAAAAAATTATCACAGAGCAAGGCAAGTCCTAGTGACTGATGGAAGAATTATTCATATTGTGGCCTGTTTTCAATGCAGTACATGAATCCAGGATTTCTCATCCCTTGCACTTCCTAGCGCCAGTCTGCCTCCACCTCATTGTCACGGGGTTTTTAAAATAATACGGTAGTTTTTAAAATAAATGCTTATTATTATTTAATTGATAATAATATTCAATAATATTGAAGAGCAGGGACAATGATTGTCTTGCTAAATCAAGCAACGATTACTTTACGCTGGCCTGCTTCGCACGATTCTCTAAGAACGAGAATTTATAAACTTTCTCAACAGTACACAGCAGAGACTAATCACTCAATTGCTGTTTTTTAGTACTGTTAGCCTCTGGAGAAAGTTACTTCACCCCTGACAATAAATAACTAATACTAATAGTATCAGGTTCTTGCTGGTGCTTAACTCCTAGGAGGCACAACGGATTTTAAGTTAAATACAAGACTGGCCTAAGTACCAGTTATGAATAGCAAAACGTTTACGCAAGCTAGGAGCTATATGGAAAATAAGCTTAATCGGAGAAATGAAACAAGAGTTTACATTACATTAAGCTCAAGAAAAAGAACTGTTAAATTTATTGATTACAAAAATAAATTTAACGTTACACTTCAAATGAATTCAAATAAAGAGATCGTACTCACTCACTCACTCGAGCTAAATTCTTACGCCTAGGAAAAACACCTTAATTAAACTCTTAAACCTAGGAAAATACAAAAAGGAAATACTGGTCAATGAATGCTGTGTATCACCAAGGGCTGGGAGTTTGGAGACACTGTACTCAGTGGAGTCTGGGTGCTAGCAACCTCTTCTCTCGCACTTCTGGAGCACAGAACCTCTCTCCGTCAGAGCAAACACTGGACTGCTAAGTCGTGGAAAACAAAAGCAGAGCACTAGGCCGCATTTTTCTAACGGTCGAGGCAAGCAGGGGCGAACAATAAAGAAACAATAGTATCGCTCAGTAGAGCACTTAGTGCCGTGCATTAAATCGGTCACTTTTGAAACAGTGACGAATGTTTTGAAAAGTATACCACCGAAGTGGAGAGAGAAACGGTTAACTGAGCGATACACAGTGAGTTTTCCACTAATAGTTCGTGGCTTCTCACAAAAGGGAAATGTCGCGAACTTGATTCATGACATTACGCCCCTACAAAATTAAATTTTTTCCTTATGGGAAAAAATTGTGGAATATATATATATGTACACATCCTAACTCAGTCACACAAGATTCACACTGTGGTGTGTGTGCTATCCTGATACAGGAGAAAGTCGCAGTCACCAGTGAGCGAAAAAACCTCGTATTTACATTAACAGAAGCAAGCTTGAGGGAAAAACTCCGTGACAACGGTGAAAATCCTGTACTCAGGTCAAACTGAGCAAAAATTCGCTACATTTACACTGACAACTAATTGTTGTGTAGCATGGTGTATGTAATACATGGTGTAGGTGTGACAGTTGTAGTGTAACTGTACCTACGTGTAAAATGACACAGTAAATAATAATATGGCGACAACGAAGGCAGAGGAGAAGAGGCGGCAGCGTGCGGCAGACGATCAGCTGGCCCGCACAGCAAAACTGCTACACCCATTGCTGTACCTGCAAAACCAATTGAGGTGGAGCATCAAAAGTGTCAATGAGACAAAAATATTATTATGTTACAATTACTCTCTCTGCCTAGCAGTCAGTGCTACGACGTACATTCGAGGTCGCCATTAATTACAGCACACGATTAGTGTCGACAAGTTGAGAATCCTTGTGCAAACTCGGGTCTTCCATAGCCTCGAACTGCACACGGGTCCTCAACCTGTGCCTTAACCTACAGTACTTATATTAATATCGGGGAGCTGAGAATCCTTGTGCAAACTTGGGTCTTCCATAGCCTCGAGTCGCCTCTGCGGAGTTCTCTCTCGATCTTTCCCCTTAACCTACAGTACTTATATTAATATCGGGAAGCTGAGAATCCTTGTGCAAACTCGGGTCTTCCATAGCCTCAAGTCGCCTCTGCGGAGTTCTCACTTCCCCCTTAACCTACGGTACATAATATGTATGTACAGGCCCTGGACATACTGTGTCCTGTGGGGCCAATGGGTGAGACATCAGGTCTGCACCCACTTCACCACTACCCTGTCTCTCAACTGTCTCAGAGATTACAGGTGTAGTTATGAACGGCACAGGAAGGGCATGTCCCTGATTAGTGGTGTTACTTTGACACACACTGCAGGAACGGACAAAACTATCTATGTCTCGTCCCATCCCTGGCCAGAAAAAGTCAGCTCGGATACGGCCCTGGGTCTTCCTTTTGCCCATGTGACCTCCTGAGGCTGAACAATGACCCTATTGTAACACTGCTAGACGGTACTTGGCGGGAACGGCAAACTGCAGTCGAACCTCGCCCTCGGGTGTTTGTGACTCACGGTAGGGCCGTCCGTGTTTACGAAGGAACTTGGCTCGACCTCCCCGTGAATACTTAATCACTCGACCCTTTTGTTTGTTCCACACGGCAGCAAGTGTCGGGTCAGAATGTTGTTCTTGTACAACAAGTTGACTACACATCAGATCTTGCGGCGATTCAATGATCACTGGGGTGACACAGTCTGGAGCCTCAGCCATGGCTTGTGTTACCACAGCAGCCGAAGTCTGAGTAGCGTCATGTTTGGTGCAACTATCCTTGACACCACGAATGTTACCTACTATAAGGTCAAATAGAGGTTCTGGCATGACAACTCCAAGTGTTGTACCAGTATAAAATGGAGATGCCACCTGGATTCATGCCTCAGGGAACAATCTCACTGATCCATCAATAAGGTTTGCATGGATCTGTCGACCTGTATACTGCTCAGGCCGAACTAGACTCTGCTTGACAGAGCAACCTGAGGAACCAGTATCTCTCAGGACCTTCACAGGAATGTCTCCCACAAACCCTGGCTGAACAAGGAAGGTACTGTCACCTGTGGGAGGGCCTGTGGAGGAAGCAGCTAGCCACTCATGAGGCTGCTGAATTGATGCGGCAAACATTGTGCCTTGTGAATTAAACACTTGAGGAGTCATACTCAGTGCCTGTGGTGATGGAACATTTGCCATCTGTGGAGGGGGGTTCGCTGTCACTGTGGGACTAGTGAACTGTGGGGAAGTACCCATACTGGTAGGGACGTAACCACCGTGCTGCTGCTGAGGAATGAAGGCTGCGTTTGCTTCCTGCCTCTTTTGAGCTGGTGGTGAAAAAGTTTGTCCCGACGGTCGGTTGTGTGGCTGATACTGCTGCTGGTTAGGGTACTTGTTGTACCTCTTCCACTCAGGTTTCTGAGTGTTTTGCCCCTGGTCCTTCTGCGGTTTGCTTGGACCTTGGCCATTATTCTGAGAATGGCCTTGTTGCTGGGATTCAGTCTGAGACGGCTTCCCAGACTTGGCAGTATCTTTTCTGTTCCAGGTGTTTTGCTTACGAGTTTGATACCCGTATGCAGTAAAGAATGCGTCAGCCTTTTCTGCCATTTGGCTGGCATCTTTCACCTGGAAGATCTTAAGCTGTGCTATGAGCTCAGCAGGCCACGACCTCTCTAGCTGTGTACGCAGCATAAAGTCAATTATCCCCTCACGCGTGGAAGGAGTTTCATCTTTCTCCATCCACTCATTTAAGTAAGCTGTAAGACGATCAAGGAACTGAACAGCTGTCTCCTTGTCTTGGAGACGAGCTCGCATGAACTGAACTTTGGCGTCGTCTACTGTGAGACCATACGCCTTAATGAGTGCAGCTTTCATCATCTCATATGTGAGATTGTCTCCACGAATTCTGTGGAGAATATCGAGGGCAGGGCCCTCAAATAGGCTAAGAAACTGAAGCCGCTTAGCTGCCTCATCCAGTTGATACATGTCTGCCATGTCCTCAAAACGAGCTATGTACGGCTCGATTCACTCGCTTTCCTTGTATGAAGGAAGCTTGATGCGTGGGGTCACCAGGACATGTGCAGGGGGAACGCTCGTGGAGCTTGGACCAACTGCACCAGATGTATCTGAAGCCAAGGAATCTCGCTTGAGCTTCAGCATTTCATATTCGTGTTTTTCGCGTGCTTCTCGCTCGGCACGTTCGTGCTCTCGTTCTCTGTCTCGTTGTTCACGCTCGTATTCGCGTTGTTCTCACTCGTATTTGCGCTGTTCTCGCTCGTGTTCGCGTTGTTCTCGCTCATATTCGCGCTGAATCTTACGCTCTTCATGGGCATCATTCTCGCGCTGCTGCTTCTGATTATGCCGTGAGAGTATATACACTTTAATTTCGGTTGGGTCTGTAAGACCCATATCTTTGGCTTCCTGTAAAAATATGGTGGTAGCCATGACGCTAATTTACTAAGCAAACCGAAACTGAGTACTGACTGCTTCGCAAATGAATGCTAATAACACAAATAAAGAATACAGACACAAGCTAGTGGTGACCAGTCTTATCTAGTTAACTGGCAAAGATTAAAGCAAAAATGCAAATAACTGGGAAGACTCAATAATTAACACAATGGGTACGGCGGGTACCCAGGAGCGAATAAAATCGTCTGGCGTTACCAAGAATAAACTAGAGTTAAATACTCTATTGATTAATAAAGCAAAAATTCACTTGCTAAATTAACGGTAACCACCAGTAAACTTGTGCCTATAAACTTTAATGATAAATTCCTAAATATGAACGAGTGAGCACTATCTCGTGAAAAGCTTTAGAGCTAGGAGTTAATATCCTGGAATGAGGTCGCCAATTGTCATGGGGCTTTTTAAAATATCACGGGTTTTTTAAAAATAAATGCTAAATATTATTTAATTGATAATAATATTCAATAATATTGAAGAGCAGGGACAATGATTGTCTTGCTAAATCAAGCAACGATTACTTTTCGCTGGCCTGCTTCGCACGATTCTCTAAGAACGAGAATTTATAAACTTTCTCAACAGTACACAGCAGAGACTAATCACTCAATTGCTGTTTTTTAGTACTGTTAGCCTCTGGAGAAAGTTACTTCACCCCTGACAATAAATAACTAATACTAATAGTATCAGGTTCTTGCTGGTGCTTAACTCCTAGGAGGCACAACGGATTTTAAGTTAAATACAAGACTGGCCTAAGTACCAGTTATGAATAGCAAAACGTTTATGCAAGCTAGGAGCTATATGGAAAATAAGCTTAATCGGAGAAATGAAACAAGAGTTTACATTACATTAAGCTCAAGAAAAAGAACTGTTAAATTTATTGATTACAAAAATAAATTTAACGTTACACTTCAAATGAATTCAAATAAAGAGATCGTACTCACTCACTCACTCGAGCTAAATTCTTACGCCTAGGAAAAACACTTTAATTAAACTCTTAAACCTAGGAAAATACAAAAAGGAAATACTGGTCAATGAATGCTGTGTATCACCAAGGGGTGGGAGTTTGGAGAAACTATACTCAGTGGAGTCTGGGTGCTAGCGACCTCTTCTCTCGCACTTCTGGAGCACAGAACCTCTCTCCGTCAGAGCAAACACTGGACTGCTAAGTCGTGGAAAACAAAAGCGGAGCACTAGGCCGCATTTTTCTAACGGTCGAGGCAAGCAGGGGCGAACAATAAAGAAACAATAGTATCGCTCGGTAGAGCACTTAGTGACGTGCATTAAATCGGTCACTTTTGAAACAGTGACGAATGTTTTGAAAAGTATACCACCGAAGTGGAGAGAGAAACGGTTAACTGAGCGATACACAGTGAGTTTTCCACTAATAGTTCGTGGCTTCTCACAAAAGGGAAATGTCGCGAACTTGATTCGTGACACTCATTTCTCCAAAATTCGCAGGCACCCCCCATACACGCTCTCTCTCTTTCTCTCTCTCTCCCGGTAGCAGATGAATGCTTCAAACTTGTTCACTCTTTGTGTTCGCTGATTCAGATCTACAGTACAGGAAGTCGTGGAGTTAAATCAAAGATACATATTTAAGTCACTTGCTTGGTACTGTATGAGATAAAATAGTTACTAAATAATAAATGTAATATATTCGTGTTATCAGAGTCAAACCCTCAGAGTAAATATTACTATTGTTTTATCCATTATAGTCTCACCAATCTAAAACCAAGGTTTGGGTGGGGTCTGGCGCTGGGTGCAGCCATGCCATACTTCCTAAACGAGCGATGAGTAGATTCTGTTATATATGTAATAGGCATCACAGATAGGTACACACATACTAGTACAATATAAACGTAAGTATTCTAGCATATCAAAGGAAGGTAAACTAGTAATGCATATGGCTCTTGTACATCAATAAAGAAACGTGGCATACATATTTTACAGTGTTGCTGAAAAAAATGTGGTTACTTTTACCGACTTTCACGGTAGTTCTAAGCTGGGTAAGTAATGTAACAATTACGTTTATAATATAATTTGAAGGAATCAATAGAACATTCGCTATTTTCTTAATAGAAATAAATAAGTTAAAACACTCACGAGCGGCAACATCCAGGCCCATACTGGGAATTGATCCATTGGAGGGAGATTTAAGCTTCTGTCACGTGCTTCCACTGTTCACTTTCTGTTATATATATATAACTTAAATTATATTTATGACTTAAATTAGTTTGTCTTTACACACACACACACACACACACACACACACATACACACAGAAGTGGGTGAAGTCATGTCAGGCCAGGTGGCGAGATGTGAGCGGACGAACTCTAACGGTGTCAGGTCAGCCACTAGCCAATCATAGTATAGGAAACAAGGCAGCGCTGTACGCCGGGAAATCCCCGGCTGGACTCCACCCAAACCTTGGTTTTAGATTGGTGAGACTATAGTACAAGCTCAAAGCTGAAGGGATATTTTTCGACAGAAATGCATAGAGGGCAACTTCTGTGCTCGTGAATGCAACGCTGCCACATACATGGGTTGGCTGGACTAGGGTGGCTAACAACTCCTGGCCGCAATAGTACATGACTGCGCATGGTGGTATGATGACGTGGAAAACGGAAGGTCTTTAGATAAAATGAATATTTGCCTTTAGTTTTACTTTTAAACTAAGATTAACTTAAAGTACACCTTCCTTATAAATTTCATGAAGCAATTCATTGTATTAAAGTAATTGTAATAATATTTGGCATTTCTGAATGCAATCAAGGAGGAGATACGCCATTTTTAGTCAGTTTCGTTCAAGCAAGCTAGCTTGAGCTCATTGTATATAGCCAGCACCTGGACGCTTGGATTCGACCCATGCAACCCAACCAAGACCCCAAGCCCGTCATTATCTGTCATTCTGACTTACCTAGCTAAGTATCCTTTAAGATTTGGCCAAATCGAGGGGAGCTAGCTAGGATCGAGGAGATAATAATAGGTGAGTTAGGGTGTCAGTTATACCCCACTCATTCAATGAGATTCGTATTACTTAATTTTAACATTTGGTGGCCTTAAAGAAGAATACCCTCAAAAAGATTTCTGACAACTCTTGGAAAGAATGTTTTGTGTTTTTTTATTATCTTGAGGCTGCTTTACAGGATGGATTATGAACCACTGTGTTAAATCAGAAAAGGAAGTATAGATAGGAGATTGAAGTATTAACAAAAGACGTCTTGAAATATGATACTCCACATAAGCAAACTGAACCACTACTTCATCATCAGCAGATTAATCCACTGAACTAGGTAATTTGGCATGCTCACCTCAATGCACGTATGTTTGGAACAACTTAATTAGAACAAAATGCCATCCTTTGAAACACTATGGATCGAAACAGCACTTGAAATCAACATAATGCTTCAGATCATCATACAGCTTCAAAACACCATGCTTCAAAACAACAGCATGCTTTGAATCAACTCCAAGCATCACAACAACACCTGACTTTGAAACAACATAATGCTTCAAAACACTCCAAAACACGATGCTTCAGAACATCGTAACTTCAAAACAACACACCCAGTAATGCTTCAGATAACTATGTTTCAAACCTGCATCAGGTAAGGCATTCAAAACAATGTAACTAAAACAACACACCCAGTAATGCTTTGTAATGCTTCAGAACATCGCACTGCCTCAAAATTGCATCAGGTAAGTCACTCAAAACAACCTAACTTTAAAACAACACACCCAGTACTGTTTCAGAACATCACTTTGCTTCAAAACTGCATCAGATAAACCATCAACACAATATATATTCAAAACAACACACCCAGTAATGTTTCAAAACGTCTGTACTTCAAAACTGCATCAGGTAAGCCATTAAAACAACATAACTTCAAAACAAAGCCGGGAATCTTTCAAAAACTGGGTGCTTCGAAACTACATTTTGTGAGTCAGCCCCTCTCTCTCTCTCTCTCTCTCTCTCTCTCTCTTTGCTCACCTCACCATTTTGGCACATCACGCCCCATGTAGGAAGCCGTTCACTTAACCCTTTCAGTACCACGACGTCCTTAATTCTTGCTGACAACAGACGATTTCATTCAGCTTGGGATGGGACCTCTAGTAATGATGGGAGAGGATGCCATTAGCTTCACTGTTTTTACCCTAACTTGGTCTACATTTGCAAACTCCCTGTCTTGAATGTTGAGTTGTAACTCCAGCACTAAAATAGAATGCTAGTCATGAAGAAGTGCTATGGGAAGGGATGTAGAGCCGTATTATTGTGTTTATCAACGAGTGATCTGCTGTATGTGAAAATATCTACAAAAGAAAATTTGGGCCAAGTTAAAGTGACAAGACATAGCTGTGAAAGACATTGCTCCTAACTTACCACCTCACCCATCAACCCCTGGGTCTTTACAGGTCAAGCTGAGGAAAATCGTCTGAGAGCAAGAGTGAAATTCATATGTCCTGGTACTGATAGAATGAATTTTACTTTCCGACACAGGTAACCTCACAGCGGGACCCGGCTTGAGGTAACCATTTCAGCTCGAGAACGGCTTTTTTTTTTTTTTTTTTTTTTATTCGTGCTGCCTTATTGATACTTTACAATTATTTTTATTTTTAGTGAAGGAGGTGAAGTTATACTGGGGTTAATTAAGACCATGATTACCCTCAATAATTCCGATGATAGGGTTAATGAAGGCTGTAAATAATCGCTATAGTTAGATGATGATTTGAAAAAGAAACGAATAACTAAATAAGTAAATAAGTAAATGGGGATCTTGAAGGCTGTACATCACCCACACATTTCAAATTATGGAATTAGTGAAGACTATAAATATCTTCTATAATTCAACTGATGGGGATTAATGAAGGCTTTAAAAATTAATAAAAATATTTCAGTAAATGGGGTTAATGATGGACATATATTTTATCCCTTTCAGTGAATGGGATGTTATTGAAGGCTATACACAACTCGTACAGCTAAAATAATAATAATAATAATAATAATAATAACTTGGCGGTCTAAGAATAAGATGTGAAAGACGTCACGGTGGCTGAGGGGTTAGTGATTCTCAGCCTGGGGGGCTTTACCTCCAAGGGGGCCAAGGTAAGATTTTTTTTTTTGGGGGGGAGAGAGATGCAAGATATTATTTTTGAGGGATACAAGATTTTTTGGGTGGTGTGGGGGCTTTTTTTTTTTTCTGGGGGGTCATGGCAAGAATTTTTTTTTTTGGGGGGAGGGGGATACAGCGGGTTGTAAATTTGTAAAAGTTTCAGAAAAATATGTAGATTTTGAAATGAATATAAATATTACTTTTTGGCTTATGACTGAAGAGAATATGCAGTATATTTCTTGTATTAAAATTAATATCTTTTGGCAACATTTCTAAACCAAACTGCTTTATTGTTCATTACTGTTTGTGGGGATCTGGGGAGGGGAATGAAACTGAAGGGGCCACTAGGAATCTGCTAGTTGTCCAGTGGGGGTAATAATAGTAGTAAAAATAGTAGTGAAGGTAGTAATAGAAATAGTAACAGTAATAATAGTAGTAAAGATAGTAAAAATAGTAGTAACAGTAATAACAGTAGTAAAAATAGTAGTAACTAATAATAGTAGTAAAGATAGGTGTAAATATAGCAGTAACAGTAATAATAGTAGTAATAGTAATAGGGTGGGTAAGGTTGAGAATTATTGGGGTATGGGTTGGTGCTCATCTGGTCACGCCAAGGGGGAAGCTGTGTGTGTGTGTGAGAGAGAGAGAGAGAGAGAGAGAGAGAGAGAGAGGTGAGATAGGAAACGACGATGTTAATAGGAAGAGATGATGATAAGAGGAAGAGATGGTGTTAATAGGAAGAGATAACAGGAAGATAGTTAATAGGAAGAGATGATTTTAATATGAAGAGATGACGGTATTAAGAAAAGATGATGTTAATAGGAAGATATGATGTCAGTAGGAAAAATTTATTATTATTATTATTATTATTATTATTATTATTAAGCACCTTTTACACTGGATCCTCCTTAGGACCTCGTTAGTGGTCGCTTTAGTTATATATTTATTTTTTTTACTTTTAAGGACGCAGTTACATATACAAATTAATATCCGAAGTAGTATACCGGAAAAGATTGCTTATCAAAATTCCCAAAGCTAAAAATCTAAAGTCTTGTATTATACCTACTTTTTTGGTCAATATCCAAAGTAGTTTATAGAAAAATTATCAAAATTTTCAGTCATTGTTTCCCCCTCGTCCTATTACTTTGCCTTCAAAAATTGGGGAACCTGAATAAAAATCTGTCAATATCGGTCTTCTTCAAGGGCAAAATTAAGACTGAAATGATTCTCCTTCTCAATAACACTCGGGTGATCGATAGGCGTATTATTATTATTATTATTATTATTATTATACTATCATTATTATTACCATTATTATTAATTATACTTCATCCACTGCAACCCGATAATGCTGATTTGCCACTTCAGCTCACAGCACCAAATATGTAAGATAATAATAATAATAATAATAATAATAATAATAATAGTAGTGGTATTTTTATGTTCCCAATATTAATAGGTGTACTCCTGTATTATTACCACCACACCAGCGCCCACAGCAGCAGTTACGCAGTGCTCCAACATGTGCCATAAAATCAGTCTGCTCATTTTATTTGCCATATATATTAATACAGGGGACGAGGTGGGCTGGGAGCACGGCAGCGCTTAGGAAAGGGCAAAAGGGCTGGAATGTAGAAAAAAAAAAAAAATGATTTTTTTGTGAAATGTTCGAATAGTAGATTTTTTTTCCGTGATGTGTTCGAAAAGTAGATGATTTTTGTGAAATGTCCAGAAACTTTTCTTTTTTTTATTTTTTTGAAAGTGTATATATCGTGGGAGATGTTCAAGCAGATAATTTTTGTGACGTGTTCAGAAATTGGATTTCTTTTTTGATGTTTTGAGAAGTAGATGATTTTTTTTCTTTTATGTTCGAAAGTTGATTTATATGTGAAATGCTCGGAAACTGGATTTTTTAAAATGTCGGAAGTGGGTTATTTTTTATGGAATGTTCGAAGAGTAGATATATAATTTTTATGCAGTGTTCGAAGAGTAGGTAATTTTTATGGAATGTTCGATAAGTAGATAATTTTTCTTGAATGTTCGAAAAGCAGATAACTTTCTTATGGAATGTCCGACAAGTAGATAATTTTTCGTGAAGTGTTTCGAAAGTAGATGATTTTTTTAATGCAATATTCGGAGAGTGGCTTATTATTTTTGTTCGACGTGTTTAGATTGTATGTGGGGGCGATCACCATCCACTCACCCGATGTAGTGCTGCTCTCTGGTGCCTGCCCCTTTCCTCTCTTCCTTCTTTCTTTCCTACCGTCCTTTTCTGTCTTTCTTTCCTTCGTTCTTTCCTCATCCTTATGCCAACGTGTGATTCTACATTCCCTCTTCTTCTTTTTTTTTCCTTCATTCTTTCCTCTTCCTTCTGCCTATGGGTGACTCAACACTGATTGACAAGCCAAATGGTTTCCTGTACACCAGGAAACCCTACAACGCTGGGTGGTAACCATATAAACAAATTATGGCGCCTGGTGGCTGAGTGGGTAATGAAAGAGCTCCAGTCGGATTGAGCTGATGCAGGTTTATATCCAAGGGGGGGTTGAGGTTTATTGCTCATGTAATGCCACTCAGGGATGAGTGAGGCTGGTCACTTTCATCTTAAATATCAGGACCAACTTGCCTAGGCCCGGGCTCCTATACTCCTCATGGGGCAACATAGGATTAGATGATGACGATGATATTTAGATTGCGTTAACTTTGAATATACAATAATACACAATATTGAACATAAATTCAACAGGCAAAAAAGAGAAAAAAAAAAGTGGTTAAACTGTTTGGAAAGTCGGTTTTCATTTTTTATGTTCCCGTGCATGGATCGTGTATACTTTGAGTACCGGTATACAATAACAGTAAATAAACATAAATTCAGTATGTCATCAAAAACTTGAAATTTTGGGAAAATTTTTTTGTCTACCTGATGAAATTGCGGTTACTTTAAGAATGCATTAGTAAAAAAACAAAAGTACAGACGCTTTGGGTATATGGAAGTAGTGAGGGTGAAAAGGCTGGCAAGTTTAGAAAAATGAGTTGAAAGGTTGATGTTATGAAGATCGATGAATATTTATGTCTGTATGTTGGAATTGTGTTTTGTTTGAAGATACAGTAACAAAAATATATAAATGAAATAAGCATATGGAAATGTTGAAGATGGTAAGATTAGCAATTTCAGCTTAGAATAACTGATGGAAAGAGTGGCATGTTCAGAACCTGGATTATTAATATTGTGCGTGTGTAACAAATAAATAAAATAAATGCATTCAGTATCTGGCAATAGGATGGGATGAAAAGATTGTTATATATGGAATGTATATGGAATGTAACTTAATTAATCCAATAACTAAAATTACTGTGAAAATAAAACTGATTGATAATTTTGTCTGCGAGCAGTAAATAAGTAAAAACAAACTCAGTATCTGGCAGTAGGGAGAGGTGAAAAGATTAGTATTTTTGAAAAGTAGCGAAATTAAACGCAATAAATTAGATTGAAAATAGACTGACAAGCACCACTTTACCTGTCATTAATGTCGTTCATCCATTTTAATATCCATAGCAGTGTGAAATAGGATACATGTTATCGAATTTCCTCCCCATGCCTAAATGCAGTGTCCTGTTATGGACAATTTTATTATTATTTTGTTATAAATGTTTTCAATCTCATGAGAGTTTTACAGTTATATTCTTGCAATTTCCAGACGATTTTCTTCAGATCTAGGGGAGAGTTCTGGTTGTGAAGGGGTTAGTGGAAGCAATTTTTAATCCTGTCATTACAAATAGTTTTTATACAAAGTTGAATTTTAAAAACGTAGAGGGAGCAGGAATAATATGTAAAACTGTCGGACCTAAAGATTGAAGTCCATAGTAAATGAGAAAAAATTACTTAATAAAGGTTTAATGTAGGCCTACCCAGTAGAATTAATTTGCCTCTTTTCACCGACAGAGAGGGTTAATTTAAATGCAAAGTTTTTATATTTGGGAAAACATTTCTATTTTATAATGAGAGTTGCCTGTTTAATATTCCGTCATGCTTTTATTTAATCACGAAATTCCCTCGGTCATTGCATTTTTTTCTTTCTGAGGTAAAGTAGATTTTAACAATTTTCACCATCATCATCATCATTATCATCATTTAATCATGTGTAGCCCCATGAGGAGCGTAGGAGCCCGGGGCTAGGCAAGTTGGTCCTGACATTTTAACATTCTTACTACCACTTATCCCTCTTAAAATTAATATATATCGTCTGGACAAGACATAAATAAGAGACATAGTTTTGAAAAGGTTAAAGAATATTTTCCTTAACTCTTTCACAACTTGAAATTACTCCTAAGCTGAATGAAATCTTGCTGTAGTAGTGAGGAGGTATGAAAAAAGTTGTGATTCTTAAGTAGTCAGTGATCATTTTCTTATAATCCTCTTCAGTGGCAGAGATGCTTACTAGATTAAAGATACTGCCCAGTAGTCATAAGAATAGAAATTGATGGAGAGAATTGGTGTTAGCAGGGTGAATCACAGATGTTGTTTTAGCCATGACACACGAATTAGTGATGATGAAAACTGTGAAGGGATGGTGAAAACTGTGGAAGGATATTGAAAGCCGAGAAAAGGATAGTGAAACCTGAAAATTAAGGTGAAAACTATGAAAAGGTTGGTGAAAACTATGAAAAGGTGAACAAAGGTGAGCCGATGATGAATAACTGTGACAGGATGATAGAAAACTGTGGAAGAATGGTGAAAACTGTGAAAGGATACTGAAAATTATGGTGAAAACTGTGAAAAGGTTAAAAACTGTGACCCGATGATGAAAAACTGTGACAGGATAATGAAAAACTAAAAGAATGGTGAAAACTGTGAGAGGATACTGAAAATCGTGACGAGAGAGTGAAAAACTATGAAAGGATGGTGAAAACTATGAAAGGTCGATGGTGTTAGGATTTGGTGATACTGGTGTTGTGATATACGAGAAGCAGCCCACCTCGCCACCCCCCCTCTCACTATGCTCTGTTCACTTTTACTTGGCCTAGCATTGCCATCTCTCCCCATCTGTGAAACGCTAATCTGTAACATGAGGCTAGACATATGATACTAGTCATGAAGAAGAACTGCGTAAAGCATGTAGGAGCCGCTGTGGTATTGTCTTCTGCCATTGAGCTACAGGGAATAAGTTGCAAAATGTTGAAATATTTGGCCAAGTTCAGGTAAACGCCCTATATGTACAGTTTTGATAACACCCTCACCATTTAAATGATCCTCTTTTTCATACCGTGTCATAAGTGAGAAATAAGTAGATTTTATATAAATAATACAAGTTTGCAATAGCTATGAAAGAAAGATGTATGTAAAAATTTATGTAATATATTAAATAAATATTATTCTCCCTTTCTTCCACCTCCCCTTGGTTACCTGGTCAAGGGAAGATTTATGTGTATCTTACAGGTTTTTTTTTTTTTTTTTTTTTTAGTTTGTCAGTAAAATCTGACAATATCATTAAAAATAGTGTATTTTTATCCTTAGAATGCTTCAGTGACTGTTTGGATTTATTATTAAATTAATAATAATAATAATCTATCTATCTATCTATCTATCTATAGCCCGACGCCCTAATCCCGCAAAGGGTGGCCGCAGACAAAACGCCTCCAAGTCACTCTGTCACCCACCATTTGACTACCCTCCCCCCAACTCACCCCCCCCTCCCTCATATACCTCTCGACTCCATCCCTCCACCTCATCCTCGGTCTACCCCTCCCTCTCCCTCCCTCCACCTCACCTACATACACCCTCTTAGTCAGTCTTTCATTCTCCATTCTCTCCACATGTCCAAACCACCTCAGTGTATTTCTCCTAATCTTCTCAACCACATCCACATCTACCCCACAACGTTCCTTCACTTCTTCATTCGTCAGCCTGTCCCTCCACGTCACTCCACATGCTCTTCTCAAGTAACTCATTTCCACTGCTCTCACTCTTGACTTGTTCCCCTCTTGCAAGGTCCATGCCTCGCTTCCATACGTCAGGGTAGGGATCACAATACCATCATGCAGTGACTTCTTAACTTCCATACTCGCCTCCCTATTTCTCATCACTGCTTTCAGTGTACCAACAACCTTCCTTCCCTGCTGTACCCTTTCACGTACTTCATCCCCCAAAGTTCCATCCTTACTCATCACACTACCCAAGTACTTGAATGTACTCACATTCTCCATATCCTCACCGTCCAACCTCACTGAACACTCTGTGACTTCATTCCTCTCAAACACCATAACTTTACTTTTGTTTACATTAATTTTCAGCTTCCTCCTCCTACACACTGTCCCAAATTCATTCACCAAACCTTGCAACTCCCATTCATCTTCACTCAACAATACTGTATCATCAGCAAAGCAACACCGGAAGCTTCCAAATCTCACCCTCATTCATTAGGGCTAGCCCCACATCCACTTCCCTACCTTGCACCTCCTTTACAACCCCATCCATATATATATTAAACAGCCATGGAGACATCACACACCCCTGTTTCAGTCCCACACTGAGATCAAAGAACTCACTCAGCTCACCATCCACTCGCACCGTAGCCCTAGCTCCCTCGTACATACTCTTCATAGCACTCAACAATTTCCCCTCCACTCCATATATTCTTAATACCTTCCACATACCTTGCCTATCTATTCTGTCATAAGCTTTCTCCAAGTCCATGAAGGCAGCATACACTTTCCTTCCCTTCTCTAGATACTTCTCCACTAAACATCTGAGAACAAATATCTGATCTACACACCCTTTTCCCTTCCTAAATCCCCCTTGTTCTTCTCCAACTAGCTCCTCTGTCATATGCCTAACCCTATCAATGAGTATTCTACCATATATTTTACCAGTCACACTAAGAAGGCAAATACCCCTATGGTTACCACATACTTCTCTCTCCCCTTTTCCTTTGTACAGAGGAACAATTATTCCTGATTTCCAGTCCTCTGGAACCCTTCCCTCTTCCCAAGCCAATCTACACAACTTCCATATCCACTCCACAACAATCTCACCCCCATACCTAAGCATTTCACCACACACTCCATCAATAATGATAATGATAATAATAATAATAATAATAATAATAATAATAATAATAATAATAATTACTATTATTATTACTACTACTACTACTACTACTACTACTACTACTACTACTACCACTACTACTACTACTACTACTGTTATTATTATTATTATTATTATTATCATCATCATCATCATTGTTATCGGTATTATTTAACTGCATATTTACTTCCATATAACAGGAATGGCGTTGGAGAGGGACCTCTTCACGTGGTGGCACCGATATAACAGACGGCTCCACTGCCCAGTAACATCAATATCCCTCAACTCCCTATCCCCCGAAAAGATGATGGTGGATCACAAGAGGGAGAGGCAATGGCTCAATCGGGAGAGAGGTGGTCTGCAGTCCCACCGGACCCAGGTTCAAATCCCCGCTGAGGCAGGGAACAGTTTAAGGATATGAATTTCATGAAATCAGACTTTACTGATCTACCAGAAGACCCGCCGACATGTCATAAAAATACCTCCGCTAATACCAATACACCAGTCCTGTATGAGACAGCCCTAGCATGTATTCAGTATGGACGGTGGGTGTTAGCGCCGAAGTGGTGACATGTAGAGGTGTATGGTATGTAGGACGACTACTGAGCCTTGATAGCAGGCTGTGAAGCCTATGCCCAGAGTCGGACACTTAAAAAAAAAAAAAAATCAGCCTGCAGCCAACAGAGTTCACGTCCTGATGAGCCTGGGACCAAAATAACAAAAAAAAAAAGTACGTAAAGTTCATGAGGACAGGAAGTTGCTTTAGACTGAACAAGGAAGTAGACAAAGTACTGAAGACTAACGTTTATTTCTTGATGTAACCTTTATTTTGCACTAGAGAGTTTTTTTTTCTCCCTCTCTCTCTTTTATGCAAGCCTTTTATTATTTGTTTTTTATTCCATGATATCTCTTATCCTGATTTGCTATGCCAAGATGATTGTGCTTAGCAGGAGCGGTTGTGTGCCTGCGGTTGATGGGTCTACTCTCTCAGACAGATAGGGGTAACATGACAACTACAACTATATTATCCCCTTTACTACTATTACTGCTACTACACAATCTCTCTACTACCACTACTACTACTACTACTACTACTACTACTACTACTACTACTACTACTACTACAGTACTACTATTAGCAGTAGTAGTAGTTGAAGCAGCAACAGCAGAAGCAGGAGTAGTAGTAATAGTAGTAGTAGTAGTAGTAGTACTTGTAGCAGTAGTAGTGCTAGTAGCAGTAGTCGTAGTAGCAAGAGTAATAGTAGTAGCAGGAGTAGTAATAGTAGTAGTAGTAGTAGTAGCAGGAGTAGTAGTAGTAGTCGTAGTAGTAGTAGTAGTAGTAATCGTAGTAGTAGTAGTAGTAGTAGTAGTAGTACAGTAGTAGTAGTAGTAGCAGGGATAATAGTAGTAGTAGTAGTAGTAGCAAGAGTAATAGTAGTAGTAGTAGTAGTAGCAGTAGTAACAACAGTAATACCCCTTGGGGGTGTAGGACCCCGAGGCTAGGCAGGGGTAATCCAGTAAATCTAAGGGTAATATGACCGGACGTCTTCCCTTAATGACATCAGAGGATAAAAAAAATATATGAAAAAATAAAAACTCCAGCCACCTCTCTGGGAATCGAACCTACGCAAGGCCGACACTTCCACTTGGGCGTCCTGACCACTAGACCACCAGGCTACTCCTTGAAGTGGGTAGGTCCCGAATTTTCGAATTAAGATTAAGACTCAACATTTATTTAATCCCTTCACTAACCAAAGCACTGTCTTAAGGAAAATGAAATACTTTGATAAAGACAAGAAATAGAGAAATAAAGAAAATGGGAATAAAAAGGTAATGTATAGAAAAATTAAAAAAATGTTAATGAGCCAACCCCATCGCCTGGTTAGACAGTTCTCCTTTTATCTATCTATCTATCTATCTACCTATCTGTCTCAGTCTACCTATACATCTATTTAGTTCAACCCCACACAACTCAACCCCAGACAAGCGTAGTCAGCACGGAAGGTCGCTTGACTAGTAACCAAGGAGACTCATTCCTACCTCATAACAAAGGATCGTGGAAGTTGTCGTCATTCAGTGCAGTCACCTAAAGAAAGGATAGCGAGCGCCTCTATCCACGGTTTCGTCAGATAGATAGTCAGATAGGTATACAGTATAGAGATGTAGACAGATAGACTGATAGATAGGTAGATAGATAGAGATTTAGGAAACTCTTTACTGAAAGAGAATGAAATGGAAAGACGCAATAAGGTAGGTGATAGAGAGTAAAGTTTGGCTATGGGCAGTTTGGTTGTTAGTGAGGGTTTGCAAGTTACCCCCACTGACTGACAGGCGGGAGGGAAGGTAGATAGATAGATAGATAAATAGATAGGTAGAGATAGATGGATAGATAGGTAAATAAATAGGTAGATAGAAGGAGATAGATTTATAAAGCTGAGTTGGGTTGTTAGTGAGGGTTTGCAAGGTACCCCCACTGACTGACAGGCGGGTGGGTAGACATAAAAAGACATAGTTTTGCCTCTCGAGATGATTCTGTTCCGCCTCTTGAGATGATTCTGTTCCCCCTCTTGAGATGATTCTGCTCCACCTCCTGATAAGATTCTGTTTCGACATTTTTCCACCCTTGTTCCGCCTCCTGAGATGATTCTGTTCCGCCTCTTGAGATGGTTCTGTTCCTACATCAGTCCACCCTTGTTCTGCGTCTTGCTGGAATTGCTGTTAAGTGGCTGATGTACGAAGTAATAAAGTGAACAGTGCCTCTTACACTGTGCTATAAAACTTATCTTTCTTAAGCCTTGTATTAGTAAGTGCATGCATAAAAACTTTACTTTGAATGCCAGATGTTATAATTAAAGTGAAATACTGGCACGTAAAATTTTAAGTGATGAGAATTGGATGTTAAAATGAGCATATTTCCATTTCAGGCGAGCTGGTATCATGAGGCCAGATACCCCTGTAATTATTATTATTATTATTATTATTATTATTATTAGAGTAGTAGTAGTAGCAGCAGCAGCAGCAGTAGAAGTAGTAGTAGTAGTTGTAGTAGTAGTGGTAGTCGTAGTAACAGTAGTAGTAGTATTTTGCATCTTTATGTTACTTGATACCCTCCATAGTCCCATACTAACACTAGTTACGAGTGTACCTGAATTAAACTGTTATTCGTGACTAAACAGAAAAAATGTTTGGGTAAAATTTTGCCGCAAACTAAATCATATTACAGCAGTGTAGCCAAGAGCTGGATAAATTCATTTCGTAATTAATTTACAACATTGCTTGACTTTAATTACGCAGCTCACCTACCACTCATACCTTTCAATTTTATACTTGCTTATCCAGTTATCCACCGCCTTAAATATATGCGCATTAGATGAAGCTTAAGTTTATATTTATATAAAGGGTAATGCACCGATATAGCAACAGTGGCAAGACTGCCGTCGCTTAAACATTAAACACAGAAATATGACGTCAAAACAAGCTACCTTACTAATGCCGGGACTGAGCATTACACAATCTTCAGTATTCCCTGTGCTTCTTATGGTGAGTAAAGACGCTGAAAGTAGCTATTTTTTGCGTAAATACCGAGAAAACAGTGCCCATTTACCCATCCCTAGACAACCTGCCCATATAAATCCACTGATTCGCCTTGAACGCCAAACCGCAAGTTTTTTTTTTTTTTTTTTTTTTTTATAGCGACTTATTCAGTCCCATCTTTTTAATTTATTATGCCTCTGTGGTACTGCAAAGGGACGCCGTCATGCAGTGACACCTATTTAACGAGCTGCACTGCTGCCCGGTTGTACAAATGCCTCCCAGCTCCTTCCCTATCCCCGAAAGGAGGATGCTAGACTGCACGAGGGGGACTTCAGCCTTCAGTCCATCGAGTTCACATTCAGTTGAGGATAGCGTTGGTGCAAGTACCACTACTACCAATTCTACTGCTACTACTACTACTGTTACTACTACTATTGTTATTGCTGCTACTGAGCCTTGATAACTACTACTACTACTGCTTCCATTTTAAACTCCTGATATTTGTTAACCGTCGCAGGACCGAGCTTTAATTTATTCCAACATCAGACAATACAGTATTTAGCTGAGAGTCGCAGGACCCAAGAGTCTAATTTTAGCACCATTACCCCTACCATGGTCAAGACAATCTACAGTAGTGTTCTCCAGTTTAGGCAAAGGTGAATTAGTTGGATACCTCAGTGATAATGCCGTACGACAACTTTTCCGTATGTTTTGATTTGCGCCGAACCGTACTGCCAGCCACATGACACCCCAGGACTTTTTTTTTTTTTCTTTAATTATTTCAATCCAGTGACGCATTTTTCCTAATACTTTTTAACCAGATGAAAAAAAAACACACACTGTACTCTCATATTCCACTAATTTTGCGTCCCAAATTTATCAGGCTGTAGGAACAAAAATTCAGCAAGGTTAAAATAATTCCGCGAATAATGAATAGAAAAAATATATCTTAGCTTTTCATAATCATGTTTTTACTCCAGTTCTATTTTTCTTTTTATTATTATTATTTTTTTTTAGGAAGCTGGATCTCGGAGGAATACATTTTAATATATAATTCGGGAGCATTAACATTTTTATCCTAGTTACCCGTGTCAGTGAAAAGGAAAACGGACGAAGAATGGAAAAGTGTTGGAGGTGGTGGATGTTTATGATTGTTTTTGTTGATTGTGGTGGTTGTGGTGGTGGTGGATGATTGTAGTTGTTGTTGTTGTTGTTAATTGTGATTGTAGTTGTATGTGACGAGCGTGGTTGGTGTTATTGTTGATTGTTGTTTTAGATAATTGTAGTTATTGTTATTGTTAATTATGGCTCTTTTTGTTATAAGGTGATTGACGATATAGTGTTTGTGGTTGTGGTTGTTATTGTTTATTCTTGTTGATGTGTGGTTGTTATTGTTGTAATTGTTACTGTTATGATCGTTGTTACTGATAATGATGCTGCTGCTGATACCTAATGTGAAGAAAAATCGCTAAGGAAGAGGTGTTAACGGGATTTACCGGGATTTCCATAATGACCAGCTTTAGTGGGAGACGCCGGAATCCCTCTTCCCAAGCGATTTATCTTGTATGCTACACGTCATTCATCAGGCACTGGAATAACATAGGGTTGTATTCTAATTATTCTAAGTAGCATGGTATTATTTTTATTATTATGATTATTACTCATTATTATTATTATTATCATCAGTTGCAGTATTAGTAGTATTCATATTCTTAGCGACTTATTGTGCATATTATTTTCGCTTGTGTTATTTATCTCGGTTTAGTATCGACAACTTGCATCAGTAAAATAAAAAGAGGATGTTGCGATTCTGTGTGCAGAGTAATTCGCATATGAAGAGGTGTGAGAGGTCTCAAAACAAACTTACTGTATGGCACACACACACACACACACACACACACACACAGCACACACACACACACACACACACACACACACACACACACACACACACACACACACCATCACGTGATCCTGACCGAACCAGTGAATTACACACACACACACACACACACACACACACACACACACTTGTAACTAATTTATTCCAAGCCAGATTATCATGCGAATTACAAAATAAATATTAGAGCAAAAATCAAGAGACTGAAGAGTATTTCCAGCTTGAAGTTTATTGCTGGAAATTAATCGCCGGAAGTACCCTGTAGTTCCTGGATTCTGGGCACACGGGTCGACGCAGGATTCTCCCTCTCTCTCTCAGGTTTAAATATACTTCATTCGTAAGCTGATAGACTTGTAAATCTTTAATCGACAAAGAGAAGCCGCAGACATTTAAAGGCAGTACAAAAGTTGGGAAAACAGCGCTTTCTGGCAACTGCATGGATATCTTTGCATCATGCATTTTTCTTATTTTCACATTTACGACATTCTTCTTAGGATTATGCATGCTAGATGAAACTGCAATTATTTTACCTATGTCTTTTGTATCTAGAAGTAATTATCTGCAATATAAAAACCGGAAATGGATTTAATAAACGTGGCTTGTACAGTAATATAGTGTTGCCATATCCCCCGCCTCTTACATTATTCCTACACACACACACACACACACACACAAATCAGCACTGAGCAGTCAGCACTGAGACTGATCACTTGATCAGTGCACATCAAGATTTTGGACAGGGTGGGTGTACGCGTGCGCGGGGATTCGTTACTAAAACCTAACGCTTGACGGAGAAATTAGTGACTCTCAAACTACTATCCGATTTCGAAAGTTTACGTTGATGGCGGTGATAGTGAATTTAACGAAACGGTGGAGTCGTAAGCGGAAAAACTGTGATCTTGTCGACGAAGAGGGTGGACGCCCGGAGTTGTAATGGCGGAAGGTAAGTTGGTTGAAATTCCTTGTTGAACTTCTGTCTTCCTCGTTTTGCGTTTATTTTTACTCGTGGATTTTTTTTTTTCCCTAATTGAGCCAGCAATGCAAAGACTTCATTAGGGAGCGAATGAAATTGGCATATACAAGTATTTTGTTAATTCCGCATGTTTATTTATTATTTTCCTTGTTTGATCTTTAGATTGAATACATGCTTTGTATAATGAGATGATGATTGTGGTGATGATGATGGTGATGATGATGATATTGTAGCTATGTATGGTGTGTTCGCAATTCTTCATCTTTCACTTCCATTTTCACCCTTACATGCATCATCTCCCCCCTCACATTCCTCACCTCCCTCCACCCTCATTCTCCTCCTCCTCTTCCTCCCTCTCCTCCTCGTCTTCCTCTCTCTCCTCTTCTTCCTCCCTCTCCTCCTCCTCTTCCTCCCTCTCCTCCTCGTCTTCCTCTCTCTCCTCTTCTTCCTCCCTCTTCTTCTCCTCTTCTTCCTCCCTCTCTTCATCTTCCCCCTCCCTCCCCCGTTTCTCCTCTGCTCCCTCCTCCCCCTCCTTCTCTGCTTCCTTCTCCCCCTCCTCCACTTCCCTCTCCATTCTGCTCCTGCTCTTTCCTTCCTCTCCTCCTCTTCCCCCTCCGTCTCTCCTCCTTTCCCTCCCTCTTCCTCCTCCTCCTCCTCCTCCTCCTCTTTTTTCCTCTTCCCCTTCCCTCCCTCTCTTCTTCTTCCTCCTCCCAACTTCTGCTTTTCCTTCTCCATCCCCTTCAATCTTCTTTCTCCTCCTTCCCTCCCTCCTAATCCTTCACCCTTCCCCTCTTCTTCCATCCTCCCTCTCCCCCTCTTCTCTCTTCCCAGCCGCTTCTCCTCTTCGTCCTTCCCCCCTCCACTTTCTCCCTCTCTTTTTCCTCCTTCCTCTCTCTCCTCTTCCTCCTCCTTTCTCTCCTCTCTCCTCCTCCCTTCCTCTCCTTTTCCTCCTTCTGCCTCCCACTCCTCTTCCTCCTCCTCCCTCCCACTCCTCCTCTTCCTCCCCCTTGCTCCCTCTCCTCCTCCTCCTCCTCGTCATAGGTAAAGTATTATATAATGTGACTTTTCCATATCAGTCTTTCCTATGAAATTTCCATGTCAGTTTTTCCATACTGCATGGTGGTCCTTCTCACTTTTTCCTCTCAGCTTTAACTGGAGGATTTCCCGGGGGGGGGGGAGGACCTTCTTGTTTTACTATCCTTATCCTTCAGCATGTAGAATTAGACCTTGTAGTCATATTCCATTCTATAACAAGCTGCCTCGAAAGGATCATAAGGTCTGTTGCTGTTTGCTCTCCTTAGTATTCCTCCTCCTCCTCCTCATCATCATCATCATCATCATCCACCTCCTCCACCTCCTCACCGTCTCCTCTCAGTCTTCCCATCCTTCTTCCCTCCTCTTTCTTTTTCTTCCCTGTTTTTTTCTTGTTTGTTTTTTCCTTTTTTCCTATATTTTTCTATATTTTTTCAGTTTTTGTTTTTCTTTATATTTCATTTTTCAATTTTTTTCTTTTTGTTTGGTTTCCTTTTCCTGTTTTCCTTTATATACCGTACGGTACTATTGTTTTTTCTTTTTTTTCCTTTTTGTATATATTTTTTTTCTATTTTTTCTTTTCTATTTTTGTTCTTCGTTTTCTTGTTATTCTTGTTTTGTTTTCTTTTTCTCATTTTTTTCGACCTATTTTTTCTTTTTTCTATTTTTCTTTTGTATTTTTTCATTTTTTTTATTTTATCTTTTTACCATTTCTCGTTTTTCTGTTTTATTTTTTTTTTTCCCGTTTTCATTTATTTTATTTTTTCCGCTTTTATTTTTTTTATATTCTTCCCATCTCCTCACCGTTAGATTCAGCTGAGAGACTTTCGAAATTGGAGGGGTACCGTATATTCACCGTGAGAGAGAGAGAGAGAGAGAGAGAGAGAGAGAGAGAGGCTTTTCGAACTAGTGTTTGATATAGCCTTCGTTAACCTGTTCAGCACGAGTGGATTTTCTTAAACTGAATTAAAAACCGTCTGGGAGCGGCAAGAATAGACAATAGCCCACAGGACGTGACTAGAAAATAAAGGATACGCGAGAATTATGTGCCCAATAGAACGGTCACCCATTAAACGGAATCAAGAATACAGAAGGGGTGATGGAAGTGTGTGTGTGTGTGTGTGTGTGTGTGTGTGTGTGTGTGGTTAATGAGAAGTCTGGAAGGTGTTTAGGGATTGCTCGGGTCTCACGCCAATTACAGCTGTGTGTGTATTTGAGGGAGGCTGACTTGGAGGGAATGGGGTGGTAAGGAGGTATGGGGAGGGGGAGAATGGTGAAGGCAAAAGGAGGGGGATGGTGGGGAGAGAGAAGGGAGATGGTGGAGATAGAGAGGAAGGGAGGGAACTGGTAGGGGAGAGAGAAGGCTTGTGTGTGTGTGTGTGTGTGTGTGTGTGTGTGTTGTAGTGGTGGAAGTATGGGTGAGGGGGATCTCTAGAAGGAGAGGGGAGGAGGGGAGGGGGTGGTCAGGGGGGTAAGGGGATATAGGGGTAGGGGAAGGGAAAAAGAGTTGGTATGTGGCAGGGGGTACTTGATGAGTAGGGAAAGGCAGTGTATGATGTATATGCTATACAGATGATATATGAATGGAAGATTCACAGTATTTTTGGTGTACAATGCATGTTTGGTGAAGTTATGACCTATGGATGGTGTAGGTATGGCTGCTTGTATGGTGTGTGTCTGTTGTGGATTTGTATGTATGTATGGAGGATGTCTATGTATGTGTATGTATGTATGGTTTAAATCTGTGTATGTGTCTGTATGGTGTAGGTTTGTGTACGTTATGTAGGTATGTGCATGTATGATGTATGGAATAAGAGGAGCATGCAATGTCCGGATTTAACACCATTGCCTTTGGTTCCTTCTTCCATGCATTACATAAAAATAATCTTGTGTGTGTATGTGAGGCAGTGTGACTTGGGCCCGTATTCTCGTTGGGTAAGGAGGCTCCCTAACACCTCTTCCTTAGCGATTCATTTTCCAAACCACTCACTGATATCTCCCGGTTTGCTTATGTCTTTTTCGACTTGGATTACCCGAATAACACAAGAATATATTAACGGAACAGTCAGGAATAAATCGGCAAGGGAGAGATGTTAGTAAACTTCCTAACCGTACTAGAATACTGCCTTTGGAGTATGTGTGTAGGGAGGGGGGTCTAGAGGGGAGGAAAATGGAATTAGCAAAAGAGGAAATGAGAAGGGTAGATGAGGTAATGAGTTTAGTGAAGTGGGAATGGAGAAAGATAGGGGTGAGGGGAGTGGGAAGGGGGAGAGGGGGAGGATGTGGGATGGTGAGGGGAAGGTGATGGGGGGAGGGGAGGGGAGAGGGAAGAGAAGGGAGCTAAAAGTAAGAAGGATTTGGAGGTTAGTAATAGGGGAGTCGAAATTAATAATAGTAGATGATGATGATGCTGTGATTTTAGAGATAATTTTTCCCAGGATCTTCGTTCATTACCCACTCAGCTGTGTGTGTGTGTGTGTGTGTGTGTGTGTGTGTGTGTGTGTGTGTGTGTGTGTGTGTGTGTGTGTTCTTACCTAATTGTTCTTACCTAATTGTATCTCTACAGGAATGAGTCAAGCTCGTACTGTCCCGTGTCTTAAACCATATTTATCGTACATATCCTTAAATTTGTGAATTGTTTTGGCACACACTATTTCATTCGGTAGTGCATTCCACGGATCAATTGCTCTATTTGGGAAACTAAATTTCCTTACGTCTTTATCACCTCTCTTTTTATGCAGTTTTTTGCGGTGTCCTCTTGCTGATGCTTCCCCATACGTTAAGTAATCATTTATGTCTATTTTCTCCTTCCCTGATATGCATTTATATAGCATAATCATGTCTCCTCTTTTCCTTCTCTCCTGTAGTGTTGGTAGATTCAGTTTATTTAGTCTTTCTTCGTAGCTCAGATCCCTTAAGCTTGGTACCCATCTTGTAGCGGCCCTTTGAACTTTTTCAATCTTACCTGTGTTTTTTGAGCTGAAGACTCCAGACTACTGATGCATACCGGTACTCCAGGGTTGGTCTGATGAATGATGTTATTATCTTTCTTAACATGTCTTCATTAATGTATGTGAACGCTATTCTCATATTGGCAAGCAGTGTATACATGTTCCGTACCTTCTCACTGATGTGGTCAGCCGGAGATAGTCAGTTATTGATAATCACACTTAGGTCCTTCTCTTTTTCTGATGTGTGTAGGGTTTTATTTCCTAACTTATAATCCCACTCAGATCTTTTTCCACTTTTACCAAACTTGATTACATGACACTTGTCCACATTGAATTCCATTTGCCATGTATTACTCCATTCATGAAGTTTATTTAATTCTTCTTGTAGCTCTTTACAAGAGTCTGTGTTAGTAACTCTCCTTTGTATTTTTGCATCATCTGCAAACATATTTAGATAGCTTTCATTTCCAGTGTTACTGCCTATATCACTTATATACACTAAAAACATGATTGGTGCCAGCACTGAGCCCTGTGGTACTCCACTAGTCACTTCTTTCCATAATGAGTAATTTCCCCATAGTACTGTTCTCATTTCTTTTTTATGAGAAAATCTTGCATCCAACGATACAGATTTCCTCGAATTCCTCCTTGATGGTACAGTTTCCATAAAAGTCTTTGGTGTGGTACTGTGTCAGATGCTTTCTTGAAATCTAAATAGATATTGTCCACCCATCCTTCTCTTTCCTGTAATGTGTCTGTTACTCTGTCATAGTAGCCTAGCTCAACAGATTAGTAACTCATGATTTTCCTTTTCTGAAACCAAACTGTCTTGCTGTTATCATACTGTGTTCTTCTAGGTGATTTACCCAAGCTTTTCTTATAAGCTTTTCTAATACCTTGCTTACAACACTAGTTAGTGATACTGGTCGGTAGTTCAGTGGATTTTGTCTATTCCCTTTCTTGAATAAGGGAACAATGTTTGCTTTCTTCCAAATATCAGGTAGTTTACTTTGACTCAAGGATTTCTTGAAAATTAAAAATAGTGGTTTACTTAATTCCTTTGCACGTTCACGTAGCACCCAACATGAAATTTCATCAGGACCATTTGCTTTTACTTTGTCTAATTTACTTAGCCCCTCCTGTATTTCTTTTTCTGATGTTTGTATATCTGGTACCGTAGTATGTGTGGGCATGCATATTCCACATAATCCCTCTCAAAAATTTCTTCTTCTGTAAAAACTGATTGGAAATTCTTGTTTACTGCTTCACAAATATCATTCTCTTGTGTATAGGTGATTCCATCGTCCGTAATGCATTGTATTTTATCTTTTACTTTGGTTTTGCTTCTGATGTAGCTGTAAAATAGCTTTGGTTGATCACTACTGTTATTTATGATATCCTCCTCAAACTGTTTTTGGACTTCCCTCCTTATTCTTGTATAATCGTTTCTTGCTTGTTTGTAATTATTATATGCCCTTTCACTATTGTGTCTTCTGTATCTGTTCCACAACAAATCTCTTTTTTCTTTTGATTTTTTACATTCTGTATTGAACCATTTCTTTATTTTCTTTTCTGCTTCTTTGTGCTGTGGGATGTACTTCTGGACTCCTATTTCATAAAGTTCACAGAATTTTTCATATATAGCTTTTAAATCTTGTCCTCTAAGCTCCTTTTCCCAAGCAGTTTCTAAGAAGTACTTCTTTAGGTCATGATACTTTCCCTTTTTATAGTTTAGGCTCTTTTTGAAACTGTCATTGCTGTTAACTATGTTATATGCAGTCCTGAAATTGGAATTTAGTACTGCATGGTTACTTTTGCCGAATGGAAGGTGATATATTAAATTGTCAATATCGTTTTCTTGCCTAGTAAATATGAGATCTAGCATTGAGGGCACATCGAGTCCTCTTTTTCTGGTGCTTTCCCTTACATGTTGCGTTAGGAAAAACTCTTGCACAAGATCCAGGAGCTTTTGGTCCCAACAGCTTTCTTGGCTTATTATATCTAGAGTATTCCAATTTATATTTGTATTAAAATCCCCAGTTAGTATAATTCTTTTCGATTTCTCTTCCATTTTATGTAGTAATGCTCTTAAACTCTGAATTGTACTCTCCGCCAGGTCCTCATATTCGTCTCTTTCCCATGTGTTTGATCTGGGTGGCATGTACAAATTGGCAACAGTTACTTTCCCTTCAGATGTATTTATCTCTACTGCAATCAGTTCTACTTGTGAGGGTATATCTAATTCTATTTATTTGACTTTTAGATTTTCTTGGTTAATATTATAATTCCTCCTCCTTTTCTTAAGTTCCTATCTCTTCTCCATATATTATATTCCTCTAAGTTTAGGATGTCATTCGATATCCTTGGTGTTAATTTTGTTTGTTAGGCATATTATATGTGGTTCATTTTCTCTGACATGATCATTCATCTCTAATAATTTAGATACCATTCCATCCACATTCGAGTACATCAGCTTAATCATCTTGTTTATATACTTGTCATGACTTGGTTCTACTACCTTCCTCCTTTTTATTCCCTACTGTTTATGTACCACTTTCGTACCTGCAATCCAATTACTTTATAAAAAATGTATTCTTCTCCTCCCCTGATCTTCCCTCATTTTTTGTTTTTGCTTCCTCCCTCATCTCTTTCAGTGATTCCAGTTCCTCTTGTGTTAGGCATCGTTTTATCCATATATTTTTGAACTCATTTTCCATAAGATTCTTTGCATTTTTTAGTATCTCCTCCACGGTGTTTACACTCTGGAAGGTTACCTTTAGGGGTCTTGACTTGCTTTTCTCGTATTTCCCCAACCTTTTGTGTTCCTCTATGTCTTTACTACAGATTTCCTCTGATACCGGTACTTCCTTCAATATGCCCATTACATTTGCCATCTCCTTTTTGTCTCTTGAGATCTTGTTTTTTACTTCTTCCTCTTCTATACCAGTGATTACTATAGATTTGTTAATATCTACTGAATCTCTGACTAACTTTGGATTGTTTTGGATTATTCTTTTCATTTCCTTTTTAATGCTTTTTTTCTTCTACCCTTGTTTCCAAGTCTTTCTTTACTTTCACCATTTCAGCATAAGTGGTTTCCACATCATTTTTGTAGCTTTGCACAGCTTCATTCACCTGTGTTATCTTCTCATTATCACTGCTCTGGTCTATCAGACTGCTTACGTGCCTAATTGTCTCTATCATTTTTGAACTCGTCCATAATACTCTCGTGGTTGACAACTGTACTTACCATTTCACTAATTTCCTCCTAAGTGTACCCACTTCAACTGTTAGCTCATCTATGGTTGTGTCTTTCTTGTTGACTTCCTTTCCTAATTTTTCTATTTCTTCATTTTGCAAGTGCATCTTTTTCTTAATTTCATCAGTCTCATTTTGAAAAGCCGTCTCTAACCTGTGTACTTGTTCCATCAGTTTATTGTGAGTCTCCATTTCAACCAGTTCTTGGTAGTAATCATCTTCCTGCTTTCTACCTTTATCCCTTTTCTTTTCCAGATTTGCTTTGCTAAAGTATGTGGTCATTTTGCTGTACTGAAAGCGCATATAGTACTTACATTCCCTGGGGCAGATTGTAGACTAAACAACGATCAGCTGATTGTTCGCATTCTTGTGCTGCTTTGTTTACTTTTCTGTTTGACCAAGTCTTACTTAAAACTTCTTTTTTATATTAGAACACCATTAAGTCTAACCTCGTACAGAGCTTGACTCATATAAAGATATTTAGGTAATGCCGCTGGCCAAGGTGGCCAGGTATAGAGCTGTGGCGATCAGCATCTGCTCTCTCTCGGTGCCTCGGTGTGTGTGTGCGTGTGTGTGATAAAAGAGCCAGCACCCCCTTAAGCTGTGTGTGGGTGGGGTTGGGGTGCGTCGGGGGGGGGGCAGGGGGGGTGCGTGAGAGCCCTAGCATCTGGCATGGTTGCAGGGCCGAGAAGCACCTGAGGCTGTTGTGGGCTTGGAAGGCTCCCTCCTACTGTTGTGTGAATAATAATAATCATCATCATCATCATCAGCAGCAGCAGCAGCAGTAGTAGCAGCAGCAGCACAATAATAATGATGGTGATGATGACTGAGGACGATGATGCTTGATGATGATGATAGTAGTAGTGGAAGTAGTAGTAGTAGTAGTAGTAGTAGTAATACTGCTGTTAATAATAATAATAATAATAATAATAATAATAAAAGTAACAGAGAGTAACAAAGGAATTCACTTGCTCTCAGAACACGCCTTCTCCTCCACAATTACAAAAGAGTGACATTAATACATTTACACTACAAACCATATAGGATACACAGAAAAACATCAGCCAATTTATTTCCTCATATTGGCTGCACCTTAACGTAATTGTCACTTAATCTGTGTGTGTGTGTGTGTGTGTGTGTGTAGTAAAAGAAATAGGTGTATATACTGGATGAACGTGTTTTATCCTCACTGAGAAAAGTGTGTGTGTGTGTGTGTGTGTGTGTGTGTGTGTGTGTGTAATAGTTGTATATACTGTATGTACGCTATTGATCCTCAATGTAATATTATTGTTATTCTTACATTTGGTCATCGCACGGGACTGTGCTGTGGAGAGAGAGAGAGAGAGAGAGAGAGAGAGAGAGAGAGAATAGAGAGATAAAAAGAATCCTCCAAGTCCACAAGTAAAAGTGATAAAGTCTCCCAGGTCCACAAGTAAAAGTGACAGAGCTTCCCAAGTCCACAAGTAAAGGTGGTAAAGAGCCTACCAAGTCCACAAGTAAAGGGGTTAAAGAGCCTGCCAAGTCCACAAGTATAGGTGGTAAAGAGTCTCCCAAGTCTGCAAGTAAAGGTGTCAGAGAGCCTCCCAAGTCCAAGGGTAATAATAGGGTAGTTGTGCCGATCGTTAAGTACAACCTTGAGTCGTAACGGCCGTGATGCTTATTAACATTGGCCGTAAAAGTGGTCCTTCCGTGTTTGTGTTGCTAATGACGAGATGGGATAAGGCTAAGTTTACTTATACCAAGTCGGTTCACTTTCCAGCAGGGCGCAGGGAGGCGTGGCTTGTGTGTGACGTCAGTTGGCTTCAGTAACAGAAATTGTATAAAACCGCAGACTCAAATTAAACATTAATAACAAGGGAAACCGAAGCAGGGGAAGAAGTGCTTCCCTCACACCCCTACACCTTCCATCACACCCCCACACCTTCCCTCACTTCACCGAACCGAAAAAAAAGTGTCATGATTTGAGTAGTGGAACAAACATCCACCTCCATCATGGTCAGGAGTCAACTGAGCTGGTGTTTCGTGCCAGAGCCAGTCAACGTCACTCCGATGCTCCGCCCCCTGCGCGAGCTTGGAGCCGTTTTAGAAGGAAGTGAACCGACTTGGTATTAGTAGACTTAGGGATAAGGAGCCAGAGGAATTGTTACGTATTTCTGAATCATAACTTATTACCACCGCCAAGGAGGTTATGTTTCCACCCCTGTCCATTTGTTTGTTGGTTGGTTGGTTAGTGAGCAAGATTACACGAAAACTACCGGACGGATTTCCACGAAACTTGGTAGAAGAATGGGCCTTGACCCAGCATAGACTCCACTAAATTTTGGTGCGGGACCGGATAAAGGTGCAGATAGAGGAATTTGTGTTTCACTTTAACCTGTCATGTCCCGAGGTTTTGTGCACCTCCAACATCCCCCAATCCCGAGCTATTTTGGAAAATTTTTTTTTTGGCTAAAACTTCCACTTTGGTTGAGAAACAAAGGAAAATCACCAAGAAAGGGCTTACCGTGGTCCATAAGTGGTCGGAACAGGTGAGGTCCCCCGCGCCAGGTATCGTATTCTATCATTGACGTGTGAGGCGCTCACGCTTTCTGTGGTAGGAAATATTGAGAGAAACAACAAACAACACCTCTATATTTATTGAATTTGAACTAATAAACAATAAGAGTAGCAATATAATGGATTTTAAACACATATATATGAAAAATAAGCATTGTACCAACGCACGAGCATAGCGAGTTAGATTCGAGTGGTAACATGCTATGTGCTAAGTTTCTTGTATCAGTCAACATATCATTTTTTCTACTTGTATACTTCTGTTTCATTGACATTTTACCTATTTTTACTGTTTGTAAATGTTTTCAGATGTTTTCATTCATTATGATGACACGCAGCATAAGTTTATCGCACATCGGCTTACTAAGCACACTCGCTATGACTCGTATTTCAACATACCCAATTGTTTTATCACTTTCCTATTACTTTTTCCTTAACATAGAACCTTTCCTCCACCACTGTAAATGTTTTCAATTATTTACGTTCATTACGAGGGCATTTAGCGAAATGCTAGCCCATATTCACGTAGCAAGCACAATCTCAAACACTCGTGTTTCATCTACTTTATTTTTTCACTCTAATTATACTTTCCCACTTACATTACACAGGTTACACCCCTATACTGCACTATACATAGTTACTGGCATTATTTATTCAAGTGAGCGTCAGAATATTGCATGAAAATACCCTCGCAATGAATGTTTCGACCAACATAATACTCAAACACTTACATACAAATTCTTCACATATATTACACACTTTCCCACTTGTTGACTTTTATTTTCATAATTACGAGCCTTATTCATTCCACTGAGCATCAGGATATCGCATCTCTATACACACGCTAGGAATATTTTGACTTAGAATATATTTCAGCACTTTCAATAATTTGAATTTATACCCCTTTGCATTTCCAGTAATAATATTTACATATTTACAGGCCTTATTTATTGCACTGAGTGATAGAATATCGCATTAAAAAAACCCCGCTAGGTATGTTTCTACTTACAGCTTATTTATACACTTACATACAATTTTTGCACTTATGTTATACTCATATGCACTTTATACTAATATTTTCAGATCAACATGACTGATAATTTCACTGAGCGTCTGTTTGTCGCATTTACTTCATAGTTTCAGCGTCCTATCGCATTCACACCATATTAGAATTGCATCAAGGTGTGATATTCGCTGAAACATGGGTGAATACAGAGATCCACGTCACACTCGACGCACTCTGTGTGGTGAGTCTCACCCGGGAATTGCTACACACGTGACACCTGCGTTGGGGCCTAGGTCTGTTTGGCTGGGGAGGGATAGGAGTGGGGAAATGGTGGCCGGATACTCTCAGGGGAGTTTGGGCAATAGGGGCAGTGCGGGTGCGATGTTGGGGCCTTTCAACAGCATACCGTGCAAACATCTCTCTTGTGAGCTCCCTCACAAACCCTGCAAAGGTTTCCTGAACTCCTGTTGTCATGGCTTGAAGGTGGTGGCAATTCAGAACAGTGATGTCTAGCAAGTGAAAGAACAGTTTCTTATACCACTTCATCGTGGTCCTGGCACACTCTACCGTCGATATCATGGAGTCTGACTGGTCCACCAGGCGCATGTTTATGTTATAGTCCATGACACACTCAGGTTTCCAAATGTGACGCCTGTTCTCGCTCTGGTAATCAACGGAATCAGTACGGTGCATCAAGAGGCTTACTTCTCTATTATGGTTCCACACAGTTGCAAGTATGTTGTTGGCTTTGAAGAAGACAACCTCATTCCTGGCAAGTTTCTGCCCTACCTTGGCCATGTGACGCTGGTTCACCTTCATGGTTCCACAGATTCCTGTTTCATGACTGTGTAGATAACGAGCAAGAAGAGGGCTAGTGTACCAGTTGTCCAGGTAGAGGACGTGACCATGATGAAGGTAGTCTTCTATCATTGTCTTTACCACTGCTTCTGACAGTCCAATACTCCGATCTTCTATTATGTCTGTCTGTGCACCGGTGTACAAGACTATGTCTTGCACGTATCCAGTCCTACAGTCGCACATAACAAAGATCTCGAACCCAAAAAGGTGCCTTTTGCTGGGTATATACTGCCTAAATGAAATATTACCTCTCCACAACACAAGACTCTCGTCTATGACGAGGTCTCTATAGGGATAAAATGACGAATGAAAGTTTTTTTTTTTTTTTTTTTTTTTTTATGCGAGGAAGAGGGAACCAAAGGCATGAGGCCGCAGTAACAGTTCCCTCCAAGAGAAAAACAAAATACAATAGAGAGCCAAATTCAAGATCCGATCATTTTGAGATGCCTGGACACACTACGTTTGAAAGACTGGAGATCATAGGCAGAAGGAAATACAGACAGAGGGAGACAGTTCCAGAGCTGACCTGTTGCATAAATGAAAGACTGGGAGTAACGGTTAACTCTTGCATTAGAGAGTTGGACAGAAAAGGGATTAGAGTTTGCTGCCAGACGGGTGCTACGCGCCCGTCGTAGAGGTGGAGGAATGCAAGCAGACAGTTCAAAGGAGCAGTGACCATTAAAGTAGCGATAGAAAAGAGATAAAGATGCAACAGTGCGGCGAAGAGACAGAGGTTGAAGGGAGTCAGTAAGAGGAGGAGAGTTAATGAGACGAAAAGCCTTTGACTCCACCCTATTGAGAAGAGCTGTATGTGGGGAGCCTCCCCACACATGAGAGTTGTACTCCACACAGGGGCGGATAAAACCCCTGTATAGAGTCAACAATTGTGCAGGGGTAAAGAAAGAGCGGAGTCGGCTTAGCACACCCAATCTCTTGGAAGCAGATTTTACAAGAGATGTAATATGATCTTTCCAAGATAAGTCCCGAGTAAATGAAACCCCAAGCATGTTCAAGGATGATGCAGGATTAAGCTGAATATTATTAAACATTAGTGGGTATACCTGTGGAAGATTTTGTCGGGTTGATATGTGTAAGAACTGAGTCTTAGATGCATTAAAGACAACCATATTATTTTTACCCCAGTCAGAGATATGAGCCAAGTCAGACATTAGGTGTGCCATAGCCTCATCCCTTGTTTCTTGAAGTAACTGTTGAGATGGGCGTTGCGGAACCGAATGGAAAGGTGAAGGGTGGAGTCATCAGCGTATGAGTGGATAGGGTTAGATGTACAGCTTAGAAGATCATTGATGAATAAAAGGAAGAGAGTTGGTGATAGGACAGAGCCCTGAGGAACACCACTGTTGATAGATCTAGGAGAAGAACGATGGCCGTCTACGACAGCAGCTATAGAACGACCAGAAAGGAAACTAGCGATGAAGGCACAGATAGAAGGATAGAAACCGTAGGAGGGCAGTTTGGAAATTAAAGATTTACGCCAGACTCGATTGAAAGCCTTTGAGATGTCAAGTGCAATGACAAAGCTTTCGCCAAAGTCCCGAAAGGAGGATGACCAGGAGTCTGAAAGGTAGGTGAGAAGATCGCCAGTGGAGCGTCCCTGACGGAACCCATACTGACGATCGGAAAGAAGGTTGTGATAGGAAAGATGCCTTAAAATTTTTCTATTAAGAATTGACTCGAAAACTTTTGAAATACAGGACGTTAAAGCAATTGGATGATAGTTGGAGGGTTGGGAGTGGTCACCCTTCTTTGGGACTGGCTGAATGAGAGCAAACTTCCAGCAAGAAGGAAAGGTACAAGTTGACAGACAAAGGCGAAATAGTTTGCCTAGGCAGGGTGTAAGCACAGAAGCACAGTTTTTGAGAACAACAGGAGGGATCCCATCAGGCCCATATGCCTTGTTAGTACTGAGGCCAGTAATGGCAGAAAATACATCAACTGAAGAAATTTTAATGTCAGCCATGAGGAAGTCAGAGGGGGGAAGTGATGGAGGAACAGCACCGGAATCGTCTTCAAGGTGGAATTGGAGGAGAAAGTCTGTGTGAAGAGATCTGCTTTATCAGTAGAAGAAATAGCACAGAACCATCAGAGTAGAAAAGAGGAGGGAAGGATGATGAGGTAAAGTTGTTAGAAAGATTTTTGGCAAGGTGCCAGAAGGACGGGAGGAATTCGAGTTGGAGAGTTGAGAGCATTTAGTATGGATGAAATTATTTTTAGTAGAGCGAAGAACAGACTTAGCACGATTCCGGGCAGAAACGTAAAGATTATGTGATTCAGGGGTGGGTTGGCTCCGGTACCTTTTGTAGGCCTTCTCCTTGTTGCGGACAGCATTAGAACAAGCGTGATTAAACCAAGGCTTTCTTGCGTTAGTCAAAGGATATGAGAAAGGAATGTATGCTTCCATGCCCGAGAGAATAACCTCCGTAATGCGCAAGGCACACTCAGATGGCTCACGGCCATGGAAGCAATAATCATTCCAGGGAAAATCAAAGAAGTACTGCCTGAGGGCCTCCCAGTCCGCGGCTCCAAAATGCCAGAGACGACGTTTCCCTGGAGGGTCCGCAGGCCGTACTGGAGCGATAGGACAGGTTAAGGTAATAAGGTTGTGATCGGAGGAGCCCAACGGAGAGAAAAGATTAACAGAGTAAGCAGAAGGATTAGTTGTGAGGAAGAGGTCAAGTATGTTGGAGCTCTCTCCAAGGCGGTCAGGGATACGGGTAGGGTGCTGTACAAGCTGCTCTAGGTCATTAAGGATAGAAAAGATGTAGGCTTGTTCACCAGGTAGATCCTTGAAAGGAGAGGAGAGCCAAAGGTGGTGGCGAACATTGAAATCTCCAAGAATGGAGATTTCAGAGAAAGGAGAAATGGACAGAATGTGTTCCATCGTAGAAGTAAGATAGTCGAAGAATTTTTGATAGTCAGTAGAATTAGGGGATAAGTAAACAGCACAGATATATTTAGTCAGAGAATGACAGGAAAGCCGAAGCCAGAGAGTGGAGAATTCAGAAGAATCAAGTTCAGGAACACGAGAGCAAGATAAGTCGTTGCGTATGTATACACAACAGCCACCTTTGGCTTTGAAATGAGTATAGAGAAAGTAGGAGGATACAGAAAAGAGTTTGCTGTCAGTTGCCTCAGACAGCTGAGTCTCCGTTAGAAAAAGAAGGTGAGGTTTAGAGGAGGAGAGGTGGTGCTCAACAGAGCGAAAGTTAGATGAAAGGCCGCGAATGTTGCAGAAATGAAGAAGAAGAGAGTCAGACAGTGGTTCCAGGCACCTCGAGTCGTCACCGGGAGAGGGGCAGGTGATCTAAGACCAACCTAATTCGCCTCATCTTATCTGTGTTGTTCGTATTTGCAGGATCATGAGCATCATAGAAATGGAGGCGACTTAGAATTTGTTGAAACCGATTACGGCTCATGACTTGCCCAAATATTGATGTAAACATAACAGGGTCCCTAGTCCAGTAAGCCGGAATTCTGTTTTTTCGTATAATACCCATCAAAAGGACCAGGGCAAAAAATAGGAACATTTCTGAAAGGGAGACAGGGTAATCATACGGTATATGATAGAATGCCTACTCCTTGTTCCCAATCTTTCACTCTCAAGGCGCTGGGTGCTTGCAAAAAGGTTGGTTTGGTAAACAATCTGCTCCACGAATGCTCACTAAAAAACAGGTGGAAAAAATCCAACCTGGTGGAATTACGGTGAATTCCGGGAGCAATGCAGCCAGCGCGCCCCTGCTCAGTGAAGGGGTGAATGAGGGGAGAAAAATCACTCCCATCCTCCCAATTCCATCCCACAAATCCCTCGTCCCCATCATCCACCATCACCGCCTTCGTCTGGGTGGGGAGGAGATGCTGGTGGAGGAGGTTGGGGAGAAGGAGTGCGGAGAGCTTCCCCACTCTCACTCCTCTTCCCTCTGCCTTTACTCTTTTGCTTTCCCTTACCCTTACGGCCTTGAGGAACATTAGGGGGCTGTGGGGATGAAGTTCGGGAATATTGGGGAGCATAAGACGTGCTGGGGAGTGGTTCCTCCCCACCTTCCCCCTCCATCACAACACCACGTGATTTTTCACGCACCCTAACTCGCCCACGTGTTTGTGGATATTGGGGAGCATAAGACGTGCTTGGGAGTGGTTCCTCCCCACCATCTCCGTCCATCACAACCCCACGTGATACAGAACGCACCCGCACTCGCCCATGTGATACACCACGCCGCCTCACACTAGGCTACCTAGGGAGAGCAATGACTCACGCCACTCTCACTTTCCATACTCCTCCCTGCACTTTCCCTTTCACTCCCCCACTCCCTCCACGGCACTTCCTACCTCCCCAAACAAAATACTAGGCCCATACCTGCTCGTCCGACATGGTGTGCGCTTGGGGCCACGATGAGTAATCACCTCACGTCCATACCACGTGGCAGCACGTCCCACGACTCCGTCCTCATACTTGTCCTCGTCATCAAATTCGGGTTCCACATCACGTTGGGGCTGGGCATAGGATGCTGCACGTGGTTTCTTGGCCGGCTGCCCCTCTCTAGCAGCACGGGAAGTCATGTACTGCTGCTTCCTGGGGGACGGGACTTCTTCATCACTGCTGGTGGTTTCCTCCTCCTCTGGCTGCACATAATCTTTGTCAACAACCTCGTCGTCCAGTGGGGAATCACTGTCGCCTGTAAAGGCGTCCAGGGCGGCTTGAATTTCGACCTCTGAGAGACCTCTTGTAGCCATGTCTGAGCAGGACCGTTGCTAACAGGTGAGTGAACGAGCCGCGGGTTAGCGCGGGTCGTGCAGGGTCACCGAGTGTCCCCGCCTGGTGGCAGGTAGGGGAAGGTCAAGCGAGGATACGTACCGAAAATCAAGCGCAAAATTTGAAAATTGTGGAAATTATGCACTTTGCAATTGCACGACGTACCGGTACGTCGCCGGGACTGGCAAATGCAAAACGTTGCAACGTACCCATACGTCGACGGGACGGGGCGGGTTAACATTGCGAGATCTGGCGTTTTTCGACATTTTCATAAATTTTTCAGTGAATATTGCATGGATCTTGATGAAAAAAATCAGGCCTATTTATGATGTTGGTATCTACTAATGTGTACAGTATTTATGGGGTTATGTTTGATATTGGATTAGACTGGATTGAATTAACAGGAACTGCATGTTGGACCTTGGCAGAGGTGTGTGCTGTACTGAGTGCCATTCTAGTTTATTTATTCTTTATTTATTTTTGGTTATTCGTGCCATTTTCATGTGTTTTTTTTTGGGGGGGGGAAATGAGAAGGTGGGATAAGGAGGCAGAGAAATTGTGTTATTTCTCTATTGTTATTTATTTGTTTATTTTAGGATTTTGTGCAACTTTCATGCATTTTTTTTTTTTACATGGGAAATGATAAGATGGGATAAGGAGGCAAAGAAATTGTTTTAAGTATTTCTCTATTATTATTTATGTATGTGTTTATTTTTTGTTATTCGTACTACCTCTCGTGCTGATGGGGTTAATGAAACCTATCTCTAACCCCTCCAGTGTGAAAAAAAATGTAATACAAAAAATTGTATGGAGATATTGGAGATGGTGAGATGGGATGAGGAGGCAGAGAAATTGTCAAGTGTTTCTGTATGATATATAATTCATCCCCAGGAGTGTTAAATATTTCTCTGCTATATATAACATTTTTTTCTCTACGATAACTTTTTCTTTTGTATTTACTGTATTTTATGGAGAGTTAAATATTTCTCACCTAAAACCTCTTTCATTTTCTTTCTCTTTTTTTATCAGTTCTGTGATGTTAAGTATTTCTCTATGGTGATTGTCACTGGCATAGTTACCCCAGTAGTGAATGGGTGAAATAGAAGATAAGATGATAATGAAAGGAGAGAGAAGCGAGCCATTAAGAATATAAATCTTTTTTCTTATAAGTTTTGCTGCCTGTAAAGGGTGACCCTAGTCCCCAGCTGTGTTACCCAAGCGGTCAACTTTTGCCTTCTCAGTTGATAACACATCAGATGTTTTTCTCACAAATTACCCAGAAAGTTCCTCTTGTCCTTGAACTGTGGGTGTGACATAATGTGCGAGGAGCAAAGTAGGGATGTTTGCCAATTAGAAGTCTAAATGGCTCTTTCATCACATTCTTGATGGCACTCAATTGGTTCTGTGTGAAAGTATGAGGCCCTCATTGGTAGCAGGTGCCTCTGTTGTTTCTGTATGGACAGAGATTATTTTTAAGACAGCCTAGTGGTTAATTAGCTGAGAAAGGCGGAGTAAGTCTCCTTTATAAGCTCCAGGAAAGTGTGAAGACACAATTGTCTTATTTTGTACACACATCCCTGTACACATTCTCATTTTGTACACACATCCCTGTACACATTTTGTCATTTGTACACATTTGTACACATTTACTGTCACTTTACACTTTTGTCACATTGTGTTACACTTTTCCCCAACACTACTCAATACGTGACTTTGATTACAAAACACACTGTTTGTGCACCATTACCCATTTTTGATTCACTCCTCCATTTACACTAGTGTGTGATTTATATCTGGATTTAACCTTCGAAGTCTCCACGTTTCCTTGAGCTTTGTGAGTACTTAGCTTCCACTAAGTGTATTCTGGTTAGGTAAGAAATAACTTGTTTTATATTTGTATCCTGAGGCCTATATGAATCCTCCCTTTTGTAAAACGAACCCTGGTTTCTTCTCTGGTTGTGTATGTTATAATGTACAGTAAAGTTAAGTTAGTTTTCTTGCAAACTTTATCTTATCCCTTTCTGTGCTTAATTAAGGGTTAAGAGTGCACCGTAATATACCCCCCATAACAATTTGGCGACCTCTTCGCCAGGATAGCTCTGTAACATAATATTGGCAACCTTGGCCACATACACAGTGCTTACTCTTACCTACTTAACTGTAATCAGTAATCATGGCCGTAATGAGTGATAGTGATGTGAAAGCATTTTTGGATTCTAAGCCTTCCCCAACCAGAGTGAAAACACTCACAAAACACGAGCTCATATTTCTTGCCCAGGCCTTACAGTTGAGATTTCCTGCCTAAGTCACTAAGACTAAGTTACTTGATTTAATATTGGACACCATGTTTGAGCAAGGTGAGTCCTCTATAGCTAGTTCTGAGCCATTTGATACTGCACAAGGTGTTGACCCTGAGCCTTTGGCATCGGAGATACCTGGCCCTAGTGATTTTTCTGCTCATGATACTGGTGACAAAGTGCAACTTGAGTTAGCCAGAATTAAGTTGAGGGAACTTGAAGTGCAGCCAAAATGAGATAAATAGAATTACAGGCTCAAATGAGACAAAAGGAAATGGATCACGAATTCAGACTGAAGCACCCTGATAGTTTACCTAGAGCTGGTAGTTCATCTGCCAAGGAATCTTTTGATGTTGCTAGGAACATTAAGCTAGTATATCCATTTAATGAGCAAGATGTCAACATGTATTTCCATATATTTGAAAAGGTAGCAGGTCGTCTCTCGTGGTCAAAAGACTCTTTGACAGTACTGCTGCAGAGTGTTTTGAAAGGAAGGGCTCAAGAGGCTTATATTTCTTTATCTGTTGATCAAAGTGCCAACTATGATTGTTTAAAAGATGCCATTCTCAAAGCATATGAACTCGTGCCAGAGGCATATAGGCTTAAATTTAGATCCACCTTTAAACAGAAAGATCAGACTCATGTGGAATATGCTAGAGTACTCACAGTCTTATTTGATCAGTGGTTGCATTCTAGGAAAGTTGATGATTTCTGTAAACTTAAAGAATTAATGATCTTGGAGAACTTCACTGATAAGATAGATAGGGATGTGGCTACATACCTAGTGGAGAAAGATTTAGATACCCTAGCTGAGGCTGCTGTTGTAGCAGATAACTATAGTATAATTCATAAGCATGAACGTAAGCCTCAGTTATTTGTTAACGGTAGGAGAGTGAACCAACCAGTTTTTGTGAACCCTTCTTCTGGCAAAGGCAAGTTAATGTCAAGTGACACTAGTGGGAACATTGCAACCCCACAGCATGTTAGTTCTACGAAAGTGAGGACAGTGTTGCCAGAGGGTCAAGAGAAAGTGTCAGGTTTTGCCAGTATTGCCAGAAAACGGGGCACTTGGAGGATTGGTGCTGGATAAAATGAGGGAGAAATCACTCTATAAAACCTGTTATTTTGGTAAACTCTTGGGGTCTTTTGACACCAACAGAGAGCAACCACCCACAGATATTGTAAGCGGTAGCCAGACACAACCCCAGCAGGTGCATATTGTTGATAAGGCCAGAGTGGAGCCGTCAGTGGTGGATGGACAGACTCCTGTAGAGCCATTGTTAGACACTAGTAAGACTGGGGCAGTGCAGCCGTCAGGTTCAGGTGAGAGTGGTAATAAGACTCCATCAGTGTCCTCCCCCAGACAGTACTCAAAGTGACTCCTTTCCAGGTCATTTATTTACTAACTTTATTTCTAAGGGGTTAGTTTCAGTTGATGGAAAAGGTGGTAAGGAAGTCACTGTACTTAGAGACACAGGAGCTTCACAGTCACTAATGTTGAAGGGGATTGTTGATGTAGCTGACCCTAATGAATGTGTCTTGCTACAGGGTATAGCTGAGTTTGTATCTGTTCCCCTAGTTGAGGTGAAGCTCCAGTCAGAGTTAGTTACTGGTTCAGTGCATGTCGTTGTTGTTGATCGGCTTCCTGTACAAGGGGTCACTTTCCTTTTGGGTAATGACTTGGCAGGAGGACAGGTGAGTGCTGTTCTCTGCGTGTCAAAAACTCCCCTGAGTGAGGATAGGACTAAAGAGTTGGAAGATACATGTCCTAAATTGTTTCCCACATGTGCTGTAACTAGAGCTATGACGGCAAAAGCTAGCCACGAGAACGTTGACGGAAATGGCACTGGCAATGCCGATGATGATATTGGGCTTGGTACGTTTTTTGCCCAGTTAAATGACTCAGATGTTGATGATTCTCCCCAGGTTGATGCAAGTGCAAAGTCAGCTGATATGCAAAGATGTGATCCAGAGATTGCCACATTAATTGACTCAGCAGTTAGGGAAGATGAATGTGGGTCTGAACTGACAGAGTGTTATTATTTAAGGCCCAATAACGTGTTAATGAGAAGATGGAGACCTCCTAGTGTTGCTCATGATAACGAGTGGGAGACTGTACATTAGGTGGTGGTTCCAAGACCCTATAGGCAAAAAATTATGTCCATTGCTCATGACTCTTTAGCAGGTCACTTAGGGGTGAGGAAGACTCTCTCCCGCATCTGGCAGCATTTTTACTGGCCTGGAATCTGTTGAGATGTCCCCCGGTTCTCTAGGTCATGTCACACCTGTCAGCTAGTCAGTAAGAGCAATAAGCCCATCCCTGCGGCTCCTTTGATTCCTCTATCTGTGTTTGAGGCCCCATTCACTAGAGTCTTTGTGGACATTGTTGGCCCTTTACCTAAGACCTCTTCAGGCCACCAGTACATCCTCAATGTTAGACATGGCCACTAGATATCCTGAAGCCATTCCCTTGAGAAATATTTCAGCTAAATTGGTTGTACAGGAGATGCTAACCTTCTTTACCCGTTTTGGTCACCCTAAGGAAGTGCAGTCGGATCAAGGCAGTAATTTTAATTCCAAACTGTTCAGACAAACCCTTGAGGAGTTAGGAATCTCACAGATCACTTCCTCAGCATATCATCCTCAGAGTCAAGGTGCATTAGAGAGGTATCACCAAACTCTGAAAAGTATGCTCAGAAAGCTATGTGTTGATGCAAAGGAATGGGACAAGTGTTTGCCTTTCCTACTTTTTGCAACCAGAGAGGCACCGAGCGAGTCTTTGGCCTACTCCCCATTTCAGTTAATCTTTGGCCATGAAGTAAGAGGTCCTCTTAAACTCCTCAAAGAACAGTAGGTCAAGGATGATGACCAAATTAACTTGCTAGACTATGTGTCAAAATTTAAAGAAAGAATGGCCTATAGTATTGAAGTAGCCAGGGCACACTTGGAGTCCTCTCAGGAGAAGATGAAGACGTTGTATGACCACTCTAAGAAAGTTAGGCACAGAGTGTTTCACCCAGGCGATCAAGTTCTTGTCTTGCTTCCCATTCATGGTCAGCCTCCGCAGGCAAGTTTTGCAGGTCCTTATCTAGTGGAAAAGAGGGTAGGTGAAGTAAATTATGTCATTTTAACCCCAGACTGGAGGAAGGAACGAAGATTGTGCCATATAAATATGTTGAAGGAGTACCACAGGTGAGATGTGGACCCCCCTAGTGCTGCATGTGTGGTGTCGGCTGTTGAATTTGCGGACCCCCCTAGTGCTGCATGCGTGGTGTCGGCTGTCGAGTTGGCGGAGGACGAGGGCTGCCCTTTGATTTTGGACCAGATGACCAGTTGGAGAGAAAACCAAGAAGCTTGGAGTACACTGAATGATAAACCCTCCCACTTGACTGCAGAGCGGTGTGCTGAACTTGTTGCCCTTCTCAGGAAGTTTCCTGATGTTTTCCGGGACACCCCAGGATGGACGGAAGTGGCCCAGCACGATGTGGACGTTGGAGATGCCAGCCCTGTAAAGCAGTACCCCTACCGGGCTAGTCCTCAGAAGCAGACCATCATTCGAGATGAGCTGAACTACATGTTGCAGCAGGGGTTAATCGAGTCCTGTCAAAGTGAGTGGTACTCCCTGGTCATAGTGGTTCCAAAACCCGATGGGTCACATCGCTTTTGTATTGATTATTGTAAATTCAGTTCACCCAACCCAAAAATAAGAGAGAGGTGCAACGATTCTAGGGTATGGTAGGGTACCGTACTACAGACAATTTGTCCCGAACTTCTCTGATCTTGTAACTCCCCTCACTGATTTGTTAAGAAAAGGAGTCAAGTATGAGTGGAAGCCAGAATATGAGGAAGCCTATTCTAAAGTCAAAGCAATCCTGTCAAGTCACCCAGTGCTTCAAACTCCCAATTTTGATAAACCCTTTTAATTAGCTGTTGATGCCAGTGGCCTAGGGGCCGGCGCAGTTTTGCTTCAGGATAATGATGAAAGCTTTGAGATGCCTGTGTGCTATTTTAGCAAAAAGTTCAATAAGGCCCAGAGAAATTATTCAACTATTGAGAAAGAACTCCTTGCACTCATACTTGCCCTTCAGCACTTCTCTGTGTATGTTGGTCCAGGGTCAGGTAGTTGTAGTGTACACTGATCACCACCCTCTGAAATTTTTGTCCCGATTTAAGGACAAAAAATCTTAGATTGACCCGCTGGGCCCTGTTTTTGCAAGCATACTCCCTTGATGTAAGACATGTAAAAGGTATTAGTAATGTTTTACCAGATTACCTGTCCAGAATTTCAATGCACAGCATCCAGATTTTTCCCAAGGGGAAATTTCTGCTCTCAGGAAGGGAGGTGTCACTGGCGTAGTTACCCCAGTAGTGATTGGGTGAAATAGAAGATAAGATGAAAATGAAAGGAGAGAGAAGCGAGCCATTAAGAACATAAATCTTTTTTCTTATCAGTTTTGCTGCCTGTAAAGGGTGACCCTGGTCCCCAGCTGTGTTACCCAAGCGGTCAACTTTTGCCTTCTTAACTGATAACACATCAGATGTTTTTCTCACAAATTACCCAGAAAGTTCCTCTTGTCCTTGAACTGTGGGTGTGACAATGTGGGAGGAGCAAAGTAGGGATGTTTGCCAATTAGAAGTCTAAATGGCTCTTTCATCACATTCTTGATGGCACCCAATCGGTTCTGTGTGAAGAGTATGAGGCCCTCATTGGTAGCAGGTGCCTCTATTGTTTCTGTATGGACAGAGATTATTTTTAAGACAGCCTAGTGGTTAATTAGCTGAGAAAGGCGGAGTAAGTCTCCTTTATAAGCTCCAGGAAAGTGTGAAGAGAGACAATTGTCTTATTTTGTACACACATCCCTGTGCACATTTAGTCTCATTTTGTACACACATCCCTGTACACATTTTGTCATTTGTACACATTTGTACACATTTACTGTCACTTTACACTATTGTCACATTGTGTTGCATTTTTCTCCCAACACTACTCAGTACGTGACTTTGATTACAAAACACACTGTTTGTGCACCATTACCCATTTTTGATTCACTCCTCCATTTACACTAGTGTGTGATTTATATCTGGATTTAACCTTCGAAGTCTCCACGTTTCCTTGAGCTTTGTGAGTACTCAGCTTCCACTAAGTGTATTCTGGTTAGGTAAGAAATAACTTGTTTTATATTTGTATCCTGAGGCCTATATGAATCCTCCCTTTTGTAAAACGAACCCTGGTTTCTTCTCTGGTTGTGTATGTTATAGTGTACAGTAAAGTTAAGTTAGTTTTCTTGCAAACTTTATCTTATCCCTTTTGGTGCTTAATTAAGGGTTAAGAATGCACCGTAATATACCTCCCATAACATGACTTATTTATTTCTTTATTTATTTAGCTTATTCTTCCTGTGGTACTCCCAGACGATTTTATTCAGCACAGGAAGGAGTCTTTAGTAGTGGAGGGGGTTGGACAGCCTTACTTCATCCTTTCGAACTTTTTCTCCCAATCGTGCAGTCTCCAGACGATTTTATTCAGCATAGGGTGGGTAGGTTGGTGGAAGGGTGTTGGCGTAGGTGTGGGTGTGGATGGGTGGGTGTGGATGTAGGTGTGCGTGGGTGGGTGGTGGTTGGTTGGGTGGGTAAGTGTGGTTGTAGGTGGGTAGGTGGGAGTGAGTGAGTGTGTGGGTGTGGGTGGATGTGGGGCTTTGAAAGTGAGCGGGTAGAGGCAGACGGACATGTAGCCTAAGTATGATATCATTTAAATGTGTGGTCATGTAAGCATGAAAATTTGTGTGCGTGGGTAAGTGTCTCCTTGTGAGCAAGAACCCATGAATTAAGGCATGTAAGTATGTCTCCGTGAAAGTATATGCATGTAAATATTAAATTGTGTGTGTGTGTGTGTGTGTGTGTGTGTGTGTGTGTGTGTGTGTGTGTGTGTGTGTGTGTGTGTGTTTAATAGTGCAAGTGTATAGACATGTAAGTATATATCGTGTATGTCACCATGTCAGTATGAAATTCTGTGTGTGTGTGGGGGGGAGGTGTATAACGCCCTGCAAGTATGTGGCCATATAAGTCACCATGTGCGTCTTAAAATGTGTGTGTGTGTGTGTGTGTGTGTGTGTGTGTGTGTGTGTGTGTGTGTGTGTAAGGGGGAGTGAAACCCAAATTGATGGGTGTTGGATGGAGGCCAGGGCAAGAGTTCCTTCGTGCCTCCCAGTGCACCAGAAACCACACACTATTTAACAC